>NC_089877.1:3239583-3887500 GCF_040182565.1 Anser cygnoides
AAAACATCTGTGCGAGCAAGCAGGCATAAGGAATTACTCAGGAATTCTGTCAGAAAAAGCTGTAAGTTTTGATTATTTTTTTTTTTGTAGCATAATAAGTCTGCAAAACTTCAGAGACTTCATCAAGCTGTGTTTACACTGATATTTTCAAACTGTTGTATCTGCTGCTGGAGGAATCGTCTGAAAAATGTTCTCTCAGTCCATTGTACAGAGCACAATATGCTTTCAAGCCCATTTGTATTTTTTTTCTGAAAAAACAGCAATAAGTAAGCTAAAAAATAGTACAGGTAAAGGAGACAAATTTTTCTCTGGGTCCATTTGCTTTCATCATCAACTAATGTGAGTGGCAATTAGGAAAAGGACCAACAAGAAAATGACAAAAAATATTTTTAGGTAGCCACAGAGCAAATTTATTTTCTTATTACAAATGAACAGCTTATGTGGCATTTTTGTGTAGTTCAGAGAGAAAGAGAGCTTTTGGAGAATGCCTGGAAAACTGTAAGGTCAGCACAAATAGCCTGTCTATGGCAGAAGCGATCAGAGACACTGAGCATATGAAGAGAACTGTTTTGAAGAGGAACTTGTGAAAGTCCACATTCTTCTTTTGCTGAGATTGGTGCCACAGTTGACCCTAAACATCTTAACAAGTACTAGTGGGAGCAGTGGATCTAGTAAGCTATGATAGCCAGTGGGTATCATGCCTTGTGGTTCAATTTGCTTATGGCTGAAAAGGTGTAATTGCCAAATGAAGCTTAATTTTTTTAGCTGAAGTATTAAGACTATATCCTAGTGCAGGTTTGCTCTGATCAAACAGGATGGAACTTCCACCACACCTTTTACTTGCATGGATGCTAACATCTTTCTCCTCCACTTTAATGTTCCTCACTTGTTTGCATTAAACTTACAGAAACTTAATACCTTTAAAACTTCTCTACATCCTTTGTCAAATTGCTGGAAGCTGGACAGAAAGTTCACTGGTTGCTGAGGGCACATAAAAGTACACATAGAAGCAGCACTATTACCTACGCCTCATTTCCTTAGAAAAACTGATTGTCCCAGTGTGTATGGTAAAGGCAGCACTAGGTGGCTGCTGCTGTTGCTCTGACTGCTAGTCAGAAGGAGCTAAGAAATAGACTGGGGAGAAGAGAACGGAGTGGGAACAGTGTGGAAGAAGAGGAAGAAGCTAGCTCAGGGATGTGTGTGGAAGAACAGGATTTTTTCGTTTTGTTTTGATCTGATTGTTTTGCAGAGCTGCTGAAAACTTCTGGACAGGTGTGGCCTTGTTTATCTAGACGTGCTAATGATTCTGGTGAGAAAGTGACTCCATAGCAAGATATTCCAGGTCAGCAGATGGACTCAGTGCAGCTGGTGGATGTGGTCTCAGGACAGGCAGAGAACTTTGGCAAAAGGATTTTGCTCAGTCTGACGAGAGGAGCAGAAAACAGTGAGGGGGAAAAAGTAAGTCTAAGAACTTACAAATCTTCAGTGATGCAGATAGTAAGTGAAGTGCAGGTTTTAGTTCACTTTTTTCAAGTATGTTTTTTAAAGCAAAATACTTGGAATTTTGCTAGGTTAGGTATAGTTTTATTGATTCAGACAGTCTTGGACAGGCTCTCTTTCTGTGGTGGACTTCTACTGTTACAGCACTGTCTGAAACATTAGTTGTATTTTAGCAGTGTAAAAGAAGTCTTGCATGTGCTCTGACAGCTTTTATCATAAGCAACTGGCCTGAAATTGAAGCAGGAAGCTAAACTGCATTTGGCTTGCACTTTTGGTGAAGTAGTACTTTTCCTGATTTCCCCGCTTTAAATCCTAGTGCCTACAGTGGGACACACTGCTGAATAAAAGATGGCACCAGGAACAGATTAGGCATGATTTCCAAGGCAGTTCATCATCCTTCATAGGCTGAATGGTTGCATGTGTGTCTGCTGTTTTTTAAGCATTTGTTGATAGTAAAAAGGAATTCACAGTGGATTCCAAGCAGTGGTGTATTTTATTTCAAGTTTGCTGTTTAACGTAAAGTTGTGTATGAATTTTTCTGATGCCTTTGAGGTCCAAATGTTGTATTTGTCTACCTTGTGGTGTGTGAGCTCTGTGCCAATGAGTAATTATATTTAGTATTGGCTCACGTTGTTTCATTGTCCTGAGAATGACTTCCATGGAGCAGCCTGCAGTAGGTCTCTATTAATGTATATCACAGGAAATGCATGTAGCAAAATGGAAACTTCATCAACCTTTCCAGAGAATTCTGGATTCTTATAGCAGGCGTATGATCTTTCCACACTGAAGTAAATCTTATCTTAAAAAATATGCATATTTTGAATGATGATGCTTCAAGGTAGGGCCATGTGAGGATGCTGGAAAAGCTACATGCTACTTTGAGCGGGGAAGATTTATACTGGGGAGAATGCAATTTCATTCATTGATCTTGTCTACAGGTATTCATTCTCCAGTATGAGCTAGACTTGGGACAGGTATAACAGCCAAAGACCAACTGTTTAAATACTGACAATTCCTTTTCAAAATCTGCTTTACTACTAACATACATGTTGAAAGAGAAGAAATAGATATCTACGGGGGCCCTTTGCCCACAGGCATTTTCCACTAAGGGAGAAGCAACAAGCAAGTTATCTGTGCCTTTCCATCACTTAAAACGCTGTCATATGTTGATCATGCCTCAAGGAGCTGAAAGTACACCTTGCTCTGTTTGGTATTTTTTGTGTTAGATACATGAATATTTTAATACATGAAGAGAGGCAAACAGAAATAACGTTCTCTGAACTTGCTGTATACAAAAGACATATGAGCGTGCCCTTGCTGCAGAGTTACAAATGGATTCATCCATTCATGGAGCTATCACGAGAACAGTAAACAGGAGAGCAGCACTAGTATAGGTACTGCTCTGATGTAAATGCTGAGCAGTTTTACCTTGTGTGAGAGGTGTTGATGCATTTAATAGCTCAGTAGTTATCCCCTTAGTTTAGAGGATGCAAATAGAATATAAATATTTCATACAAAATAGTCTTATTAAAGTTTAGATATGGTATGATACGGGCATTATGAAAGTACATAAAAACATACTGAAACAGAAAATCGAAATGCTGCCTGGCTTTGCAGTTCTAACAATTAGTTGTATTTCCACACAACAGAGAACTTTAAGTCACATTTTTTGTTTTTATAAAACTGACAAGAAGAAATAAATTATCAAATGGGAGAGAGTGCTATCTGTATGATACTGTGCTTGCAGCCATGGATTTAAGACACAAATCCTTAATATGTGTAACAATCTCATGTAACCTAAGTGCGTGAACTGTTAAATTACAATAACTTAAAGGACGCTGCTTCAGAATTGACTTGCATGAGTTGTTGGTCATTATCCTTATAAAGTCAAGGCATGAATCTTAAGAAAATGGTAAAATGGTGGATCTTGACCTCCTTTATAACGTTCACCTTCTTAGCCACTCTGATACTACAGGATTTGTCTAGAGGAGCAAATACTCAAAGGCTACTGTGTTGAAAAGAGAGGAAGAGCCTTTAAGTGTCTTTGTAACTGTTAATCCTTGTTCCCTGTGCCCCCTTTTTCTTTTCTTTTCTTGTTTTTGCATCAGAAAAGCTTTCACTTTTTTTCCTCTCTTTTTCTAAAACAGCTGCATAAGATTCAAGACTTTTTTTTTTAATGGGCATTGAAGACAAACAAAGACAGTGGCAGCAGAAATCAAGTCTGCTAGAGGCAATTGGTTCTTTTGTTCATTTGGAGAAAAACAATCAGGTTTCTGAAAAAAGAGCCAAGACAGCCAGTGGAATTCTGATTTAATGTCATTATTTGCAAATCTTCAGATCTTGTTTTGAGTGGGTATTTCCCGTGTGTCAGAAAGGACCATTCAGTTTCTAGCTTTTTGAAATGAGGCCCATAAACATTTTTAGTTTCACTTAACCAAATGCTGTGACAGGAGAAGTTTGAACTCTTCAGATTTTGTTGTTGGTGTTTGAACAAACACAGAGTTTGTTCTGTTTTTATTATGTTGTAGCTGTTGTTTTGTTTTCTGAGAGGGTTCATTTGTGTCATCCTAATTTCATGCACAATCCTATGGATTTCTGTGGGATGATTTGTGTGTTTACGCTGTCCCTATAATTAATGGTACTATAATTAAGCCTATTGGTACTGTAATTAAGCCTAACACCAGGTCTGTTTGTTATGATAAACTGGGTCCTGGTGGGTGCTGTGAGCTTTTAAACGTGCTTTCCTCATTACCCCTGCGCTGTGCTTGAGTTGGGATTATAGATGAGTGGTCTGTGTTTGGAACTTCTCTCTGGAGAAGAACTGGGAGCAGTTTACAGGGAACGTGTTGTTGGCTCAAATTGTGCTGCTTAGAAAAGCTTTGTGATGTAGTCATGTAAAAGAAACCAACATATTTCTTAGACCATAAACAACTAAATCTGTATCCTATGAACCAAAAGCCCATGGACACACAGGCCAATTGCTTGTCCACTTGGACTCCTCTGCTAGTCTGGTTTGCCTCCTGCAGGCTGCTGTTGCCTGAACACAGATTCTTACTTTTAAGCAGTAATTCCTACTGAAAGAGACAGGTAGACATCACATGGCTTTGTTTCCACATTGGACCAGCCTGTCCTTTCCTCCCCTTAATCTTTAACTACTGGGCTTTTCTCTCTCCAAGCTAGTTTACAACTGTAGGCCACAACTGTACAAAGCTTATTAAAGTTGGTTTTGGATACCCCATTACAGTGTTGGTGGGAAACCTTAGCTGGACTTTTCCTTTTCTTTTGCTGTTTTCTTTTGGGAGTTGCCACCTTTTAGGAAAATCAAAATTAAATTCTTGAATTGATCTGTACAGGTCAATCAGAAACATTTTATTTTGGCTCAGGCTGACTTTATGCAGTTCTGCCTTTCACTGTCTTGTTCCTGTGTTTCTTTGTGGGCACTGTCACAGTCACAGATACAGTTCCTACTGAACTGCCACAGTGCGTCACAGGGGCACCCTGTGCAGGTAAAAGATAGCAGGGAAGCAGTTGAAGTTTAGCTCCTGTGCTGCTTAATGGACCTCAGGTTAACACCAACAAAACTGAAATGAAATGTCAGCCTTCTTTGTGCCACAGAAACTGCCAAATTGCAATTCTGACACTTGGTCATCTGTAATGCTTATGCAGATGTAGTCCTTGTATCACCTTGTACTTGAGATAGTTTAGCTGCTTGACCATCTAATTTGGCTTTGAGCCCACAAACTCAAAATGTTAGTGACCCGATATTTTTTCTTGTTGCTAGTTAGCTGCAGTGTGGGATCATACTATGATGGGGAACGAGAAAGCTGTGTTTTATGCCCTAATGGAACTTACCAGGATGAGGAAGGACAAATAACTTGTGACTCTTGCCCCAGTCCTCAGAATCCTGGAAACCAAAAATTAGCTGGAGCTCACAGTGTGTCTCAATGTGGAGGTAAGGCACAGAAACAAACCATCCAATGCTTCTGCCCCTTCTTTCTCTTGCTGTTAGAGTTCAGTTGCACAATGCCTGAAAAGATGCCCCATGTTCAGTGTCTCAGTGATGTTCAAGGAGAACTTCTAGTGCTTGTCTACTTGATGCAAATTTCCAAAAATTGCAGTTTTTGCAAAATAATTCTGAAATATTTAGATCACTTCAATTTTATTCCACAGGGAGCTTTTCAATTTTACAACATGAGCTTTCAAGGCAAGTGAGATGCAGATGGTAAAGTTGTCGAGAGATCTGATGGCATAGATTCTCAAATGTAACATTTTCACATAATGGTGATGAAAATTATGGGGAAAAAGGTTAAGTGAGCAGAGCAGAGGGCAGACAACCCCTAGTGAGGCCACTTAGAGGATGGATTGACCATAGTTCTTTTGCGGGGAAGGAGATTTGCGCTGATCTTTTCGTTGCTTCTAGGTTCCTGAAATAGGTAGCCGCCTCTCAGAATCACCTTTACTAACCCTGATTGTGTTTCCTTGATGCAGAATTGTAAATAGTCTTTCCTTACTTTACTAGGATTGTTACAATGAAAGCCTTAATTCGTTCATGTTTGTCAAGTTGCACAAACAGTACAGAGATGAGTGTTCTGTAGAAATGTTTATAAAATGAAGAAAGACTTGAAAAGCTTGGGAGCAAACGAATGTGTGTACTTATGAAAGCAAAAGTGATGTGTGGTGGAAAAAGTTAGAATCAAGAGCTAAGATGATCTCATTCCTCACTAGCTTTCATTGATAAGCTACAGAACATTGCTTAATTCAGCCGTATTTTATTTTTAAGTTGAGGAGGAACACTCACTATTCCACTCAGTGAAATCAGCAGTAAACAAAATTCTTCATCATTGATCATGACCGGTAGTTAATACCCTGCTTGTTGTTAGTCATATATCCTGAAATGAAGCCAAGGCCAATTTAACTTCCTAACAAAACAGCTATTCACTGGGTGATTTATTGGAGCTATAAACTAAAACTAACAGTTTATTATCGTAACAGGTCTTTAAAAGGACAGAATTTTTCAGTGCAGCTGAACAACTGCAACACTATTTTGTGCCTTCTAGAGCAGGGTAATTATTAAATACCGGCACTGAAATTAGTTCTTTTGTGAATAGTTTGAAAAACAGATATTTTTTCAGATATCCATAAATACCCTTGGGTTTTTTAGTTAATATTAGGGTGTGCTCAAGTAAAACCAATCTGATTGAGTTAATGCTATCCGTGCACCATACAGAACACAGTAATCTAGCGCATGGATAATCATTATCCAAGATTGGGGACTGGAGAAATGGCAAGAATATTTCTGCTTTAAAGGTCTTTGAGATATGCTTAATGTTTATTGAGTTTGCACAATTCCTTGTGATTGAGGTCTTAGGCCAATTCAGTAACATTAATGGCTATGAAGTATGATGATTCACCAATTACTAAGATTAAAATACTTTTACAATTTTGGAAGTACACTTTTGATGGCTTAATTTCAGTACTTTGTTTGTTTGTTGGGGGGGGGGGGGGAGGGGGCAAGAGATACTTAGCTAGAAAGAGGAGCTAATCACTACATTACCACTCTGTACAGATTACCAGAGAGTACTTGACAGGCTTAGTGTCCAGTGCATCCTTGCAATAAAGTGTGAAATCCATTCCAGTCCACAGAAGAGCTCACCAGCACCAGAGGTTATCAGTACCTATTTCATGTTTACAGAGTGAAGTGTATTTATTGAGTTCTATCTGTTGTTTGCATTCAACTCTGAAATCCTGGCCCACGCTTCCCAAATAAAGAGGAAATCATTTGCACCATGGGGTTTTGGGTCCTGTGCAGGCTTGTTAACATATCTTCACATATAATGTACATGTTGAAGCAAGTGTGTTCTTCTTCCTCTAGATCAGTGCTCACCAGGTGATTATTCCCCTGATGGCTTTAAACCCTGTCTACCATGTCCCCTTGGAACATACCAGCCTGAAGCTGGTCGAGTATCCTGCTTTCCCTGTGGAGGAGGACTAATGACAAGACACACCAGTGCATCCTTGTTTCAGGACTGCGAGACCAAAGGTAAGATCAAGATATGATGAACTGTAATGCTCTGAGGGAAAAGCTACTGCTGCTGCTACAAGTGGGGTGTTCTAAGGGTGGTTTTCCTTCCCAGGGTCTCCTTCTAGGGGTGTAATAGTTGGCTGGCCTGGCCCAGCTGCAAGGAAGCTCAATAAAGCCTCAAGTCTTTTTCTAACTGATTTTTATATAATTCTTAAGGAGCGACTGAGAGATGCATAGAAGATGTTCAGTGAAGTGATTGATCTGTGAAGAGCTATGTAAAGGAATGACAAGGGAAAAAAAAGTCTCAAAAAAAATCAATGGCTTATTCATGTTCATAACGGATTGAATGCCTAAAAATTAAGTAAAAACCCATCATTTGATTTAACTGTACAGTACCTCAGATGGTCCTCTAAACTTGACCGCAGTAGATCTGTGGTCAATCAGCTCCCAAGGTTTTCCTCACAGAAGTGAAAATCAGGAGGGGAGATGAGACCTCTAAGAATGAAGAGATTTCTTGTTAGCATTTTAGTTATCTAAAAAGAAAAAAAAATGAAAGAGCTATGAAGCTGTGTTTGAAAACACTGATGAAGTATGTGCAAATGGAGAGAGAGGAAGTGTTAATCGGTATAGGGGTTTACTCAATGTATTAAAGCATGGATAAAAGAATATCACTTATATCAAAATAACCATGCAGAAAAAGTAAAATGTTAATAGAAAATCTATTGTCATAAAGTAGAAATAAGGGATAAAAATAAGATCATGATGCAAGCATTTGGTGGTGATTTGGATAAAGAGATCTCTCTCGTGTCAATATGTCTATTATTGAGAATTGCAACATAATAGACAAATCTTGCAGTATGCTTGAAGAATTAATACTACTGGTAGTAACGTGATAGTTAACAGATTTCTTCAGCAAAGAGTCACTGAATCCACAAATAGTTAATACTTTCATAGTTAATTTTGTGAAGTTACAGTGCTAAAAATGGTCAAAAACCTTGGATCAAGATAAGAAGAACTGATTTCTGTTTCACTTAACACAAATGAAAATAGGTCTGTAAACGAGGTTCAGTTTTCAAATAAGAATTGAGATTCAAGGAATTTTTGTGTTAACTGGAATGAATAGTTCAGGGATTTGTTGTGTAAGAGGCCAAATGAGATCTGAAATCACAGGTGCAAGAACAATTCGGAATTTGTATCTGAAGTGTTTGGATTAGGTGGTGCGGGTGGAGCATGTAGGGAAGGACTCCAGACTGAGCTAGCTGAATACAAATCTTAACAACAGTACTTATTTGGGAGTAAGCAGAGACTGAAAGGAATAGGGGGAAAAAAAGGGACTGTACAACGTAGAAAACTACATTTGAAAGGTAACGTAGTAGATCATTTAGAAGTCAAGCTGAGAATGGTAAAGTTGCCAAGCAAGGCAGGAGGAATAGGAAAAGATTTTCATTAGTCGCACAAAGAAACAACGTGGGGATAGAGTTGAGAGCAAAGGTAATATATGGCTCTTGCTCTTGACTGCTTTCTGTTAGGTATCAGTACAAATGATGATGGTCTTAGGATAGCTAAGCAAAATCAAGTGAAAAGACCATACTAGAGACATAAGGAAGGTGTCTGGAGTTCTGTGTTCTGTATATGTATATATGTATATGTATTCTGTATATGAAGAAAAACTTCCTACCTGTGTTCTGGGGAACAAGAATAAGGAGTTGCAGGTCTGCTAGGAAGGACTTTTTCCCTAATTCATGTCTAAAACCCCCATACAATCTTTTATGTTTATAAAAGCAGTTGTAAATCAGAGTGGGGTCTCATTTTGGTGATGCAGGAGGTACTTGCAGGTCTGGGTTATGTGTTACATGTCTAGGTTTTGTGATGATTTGAGTGACGCGATGAAATAAAGTAGCAAGAGATCTGGTGGAGGTGGCTGTACCCCGAGTCATGACCTGCTGTTGTAAGACAGTGTGATCATGAGAGAGGAACGCAAGATACCTGTATAGTTGCTACTGTTGATGCAACCTGCCAGCTGTAGAGGACAAAAGTTTTCAACCTCTGCTTTTGGTGAACTGATCACAGTGGTACGCTGGCATGTGGCTGCAACGCAAGTGCTGCTTGGCATAAGCTAGCAATGAAGAGAGGATGAACTTGCTGTTCATCTTACATGTAAATATTGGTGGCTAGGCCATTTGGTAAGACACTATTTTGCGCAGTGTCATGCTTTCAAAATCGTGCTGGTTATACTCAGTCTCCCATATCTTTTGTTACTGCTTCCACACAACTGCTCTACATTACTGCATTTGGGATGTTTGAACTTGCACAGAGTGACCATGTAAATTAAAATCTGTTCATTTACCTCTGCTTTACTGCTCTAGTAGTTTAAAAATATGAGACTTCAGTTATTAAAATAGGTCCTATAGAAATGCATAAAATTACTTTGTAATATATTACTGCCACTTTTTTTTTTTAAACTGTGCTGCCTGTTTAAATACCCTCCAGTTCAGTGTTCACCTGGCCATTTTTATAATACTACAACTCATCGGTGTATTCGCTGTATAGTTGGGACATACCAACCTGAATTTGGACAAAATTTCTGCATTTCGTGCCCTGGAAACACCACTACAGATTTTGATGGGTCCACAAATGTAACACAGTGCAAAAGTAAGTATAGCAAGATCATTTCGATCGTTTGTTATAAATAAAAAGACCGGGCCATTAATATTCCAAGTGGCCTTGAGGGCAAAATTTAGCTTTGCTCCAGGGAGCTTGGAGAGAAGGCAGTGTACTGCCCGCTTGCATCTCATCCCACATGACTTATTAAGGTTCATGGGAGACCATGTCTGCAAACTGGTTTCATCATTCTTTTTAAGGTAAGTGATGATTGTGCCTGTTGGTACTTGGTCACTCTGGTCTTGCTATTAAATCCTCTCTTCAAAGATATAGCAGACCGAATTTATGTTCTCAGCATCCTAATTTCTTTTTTTTCTATAAAAGGAATGGAAGTTGGTTCACAAAACTTTACTACATCTAGTGAACATTTGCTCTTAGTAACAACCTCTGAAGGAGGCAATTACAAAAAGAGCCGCTGTTCTAGATTATGGTAGCTGTAGTATGAGAAGTTGAGGGTAAATTAGAAAGGGAGGCAGAGAGGCAACTCTTCAGAAGAACCTCAGACATGTATAAACACATAGATATATATACACTTACATGCATATATTTAAACATGTTTCTGGGAGCTGCATGTGTCTCTCTTAGAGACTCTGCTCCCTGAGCATGTCACACCCACACACTGCTGTTAGGATTCTGTAGTGCTTAGACCCGTGTGGCCACACAGAGTTGGGGAGTGCAGGAAAAGAATCCTGCATGGGGCACACCCTCTCTAACTGCTGGTGTGCTGATCTGTGAAAGGAAAAGGCCTGCTGTACTCCCTATTTGCGTTGCTACAGACATGGTACTTGAGCATTACACAGCAGACTCCAGTTAGACTTCAGCTGATACTTTTACAAACCAACAAAAAACACACACAAAAAAAACAAAACCCATCCTGTCTGGTACAAGCAAGTGGAGCATCCTTGCTTTGACCACTTTTATGTCATTTTACAAGTGCTTTGCTACTTGGCTATGGCTTGGTTGACCTGCTATGTTAACAGGGAATAATTTATATTTTTATTTCTTAACATTGATTAAACCATAAAGGCAGAAGCAGGCATGCTTCAATTCAGTGTGAATTGAAACTGGCAAAGTACCTGCCTCAGATGCAAATAGAAGTTTGTGTGCCTGTCACTCATGTACTATTTCTGACAGTGCCTGTAGAAAGAGCTGAAGGATACCCTCACTTTGCATAGTCCTGTATATTATATTGCTTTTTTAGATAGGCAGTGTGGAGGTGAACTGGGAGATTACACTGGATATATTGAATCACCAAACTATCCTGGGGACTATCCTGCAAACGCTGAATGTACCTGGAATATTAACCCACCCCCAAAACGCCGTATTCTAATTGTGGTTCCTGAGATATTTCTACCGATAGAAGATGAGTGTGGAGATTACCTGGTGATGCGAAAAAGCTGTAAGTGTAAAATACCTACTGAGGCATATGGTTTCTATCTCAATATTCAACACAGGCTTCTCATATATATTGCTCTTTGTAAAAACTAAATGTACCACAGCTGTCTTGTGCTTAAGAGTAGTGATTTCTTTTAATGCCAAATTGAGAAATTCTGTTTGGCAATGCTGCTCAGATGAAACAAGGTTGCAAGGCTATAATGTGTCAGTGAACTCTGAGAGAAATGTTCTTAAGAACGGATAGATGGTTCTAGCTAACTAGTCATGAATTATGTGAAGCAATGCTAGCCTGGATTAGGAAAGAAGGGATGCTTGCTAGTCGCTATAGGTGTTTGGTCTGTGAATAAACAGCTTCAGTTTCTAGCATAAGCACATCTTTCAAGCGGTAGACTGTTTTTTAGAGCAAGGGAAAATATTCAGGGACGGAAAAGTCAGTCATTGATGTCCTGCCATCTACTGATGGCCTGCCACATGAGTTTTTCCCTTTTTTTTTTTTTTTTTAGAAAAAAAGAGCATGTATTTCTTGTCGTACTAGTTTAACATATTTTCTAAATATTAATTAGTGTGAAGCATTGTCAGATAACTGCCTATTGTGTGTTTTCTTTGAAAGCTTCCTCTAATTCAGTGACCACCTACGAAACCTGTCAAACCTACGAACGCCCTATAGCTTTCACTTCTAGGTCTAAGAAGCTGTGGATCCAGTTCAAGTCAAACGAAGGGAACAGTGCCAAAGGATTCCAGGTTCCTTACGTAACGTATGATGGTAAGTGGATGTGAACAGCTGAGCATATGTGGACTAGTGCAGCTGTAGCAGTGCAGAACTCCTTGTGGGCTCCTTGACCCTGCTGAGAAGCGGGGTAACCCAGCACTCTCAGCAGTGTCACTATCAGACTGCTTCCAGTAGCTGTTTTCATTTATAGATAGTTTAAGGATCTCTCAATTGAACTGCAGTCTTAAGTGCAATCATATTTCCAGTCTTCCACAGACCTAAACAAACAGCTGGGATTCTGGGCTCTGACTTGCACAGGAAAAATGCAGAACTCAGAGCCTTCATCTGGTTTTTATGCATCTTTATGCCTTCCCAATTTTGAGTTACTTCAGGTGGCAGATTGCCCCTGCTTAGGAACTGGGCAGAGCCCAAGTGCTTCTGTCATGTATCATGTCACTGCTACCAGCTGTAATCTAGTATCAGAGCTATTTTGTTCAGGCCAGGCCCCTCGAGATGTTCACCCCCACATAGTTTTGTGGGCTGGGAGTTCTGGGAATTGCGCTGCAAAGCTGTTGAGAGTAGAGACTTTACTACAGAATAAAACCTCTCAAAAATGGTGCTTCCTGCACTATAGCATTTGACCCTTTCTGGAAAACTTTGTGAAACATGCTTACTTGACCACTATTACCAGGTCATTCTGTACATGCAGGCCAGTGCTCTGTCATGCCTACAAGCTGTGTAAACCATGCATATTAATGCTTATATTCTTAGAGCTATTTCCCTCTAATATTAAAACAAAGGTAGGAAAGCTCCAGCCACCAGGTTTTAGAATGGTATTTTGAGGGCCAGGCAGACTGGAGGTTGCATTGCCCCTGCAAATAGTCTGTAGGGGAAGGGAGGAGAGTTCCACAGTCTTAGAGCAAGGATACTTGTGGTGCAGCACACTGCAGGTGCAGCAGGAACAGCAGTGCAGGAACTGATCTGGGATATTTGCTGGCATTGAGTCTTTTGCTTCTGAATCTCACAGGCTGACTTAGAAATGTGTTTGTGAAGTAGTGGCAGGTGTAGTGGAGGAGAAAAATATGTATATTTGAAACTCTTGCCATTCTGGCTTCTTTTCAGCTGTCATTGTCAGAGTCACTGGGGAAAGACTGGAGCTGAGGCTTAGCCCCTCAGCATGAGCGATGTGAAAGTAATGTGGAGCATTTCTGTTCACACTAGGGTAATTGTGGAGGAATAGCCCTCCATGGTGGTCTGCAGAGTTTCATCAAGAGCAGATCATTTTTCAGGGAACACCACTCCTTTTGAAGCTTTTCAAATTTGGATTGACCAGGGGGGTTGCCTTTTAAGAAAGCTTCCTCTTACTTTTTTTTTCTCTTGTAGAAAGGAGTCAAGAATGGGTTGTGAGTATTTACAGCTAAGTTTCAGCAGTGCAGCTGAATTAAAGCAGGCTACTCTCTTACAATGTGTGCTACAGTCCTAGGTGCATTTTAATTTCTTTTGATTTTGACAGATAGATGCAGAACAGCTCAGCAGAGTAAACTTTGTTTTCATAGTACACAGTATTTGCAGCTTATTTACAGAAAAGTATTTGGAATACATTCCAACTGCTAATAATGAGAGTCAGATACTATTGGTTCTTCTGGGGGTAGGGCTTTCATGTGTAACCAAGTGAGGTATTGAATATGTAAGTGAAATGAACCTGCAAATGACTCTCTTGTGCATTTTCAATAGAGGATTACCAAGAACTAATAGAAGACATCGTTCGGGATGGTAGACTTTATGCATCTGAAAATCATCAAGAAATACTCAAGGTATATTCCTTCCACTAAAATGTTGCTTTTGATTGAAAGTAACACTATTATGTACTAGTGAGGTTGCCTCCTGCTCTGCATCTGTTCTGCTCCTTGATGCAGTAGACACATGCTACTTCAGGGAAGTGGTGAATCAGCACATCCTGACTGTTCTGAGCAGTGGATTAGAGACCCTTTGCCCAGGGATATTAAAGTGGATCAGACCTTCTAGGAAAATCTATAGCTTTTTATGATAAAGGTAGCCCCTTGGACCTAATGTAGGCGGTGCTGGCAGGAGTCAGTGAGCAAACTGAGGGATGTGGGATTGCAGAAGTACTTGGTGCTGCTACTCATGTCCCATAGATTAGCAACGGCTTTTCCTTCCTGTGTGAAAAATCTCTTGGTGGATTTCACTTGGTTCGACCTTGGTTAGGAGATAGTCAAATAGGCAAGATGAGTGGATGTCATTTCAAGCAGACTTTTCTTTTGCTGAATATTTGCTCCAGGGTGTTTTTTTTGTGTGTTTTTTTGTTTGTTTTTTTGTTTTTCTTTGCCGTTCTTGGAAGTATGAGAAAGGGAGAAATCCTGGCACTACTAAAAACAAACGTGAAATTCCAGTGAATTCTCTGGGGCCTGAATGTCAATGTCAGCCTTGCTCTGCTAGTCTGAACTCCCAAGACATTTTTACTTGAGAAGTAAAATGCCCATAGCCTTTTGTCAGTTGACTGGTCATTAGACTTTGGTGATACTGACCCTAATTTCTCTGTGGAATTACTGTAAAATATCTGCTTTCCTTTTTCTAGGATAAGAAGTTGATAAAAGCATTGTTTGATGTGTTGGCGCATCCACAAAACTACTTCAAGTACACAGCCCAAGAGTCAAGAGAGATGTTCCCAAGATCCTTCATTCGGCTGCTGCGCTCTAAAGTTTCCAGATTTTTGAGGCCTTACAAATAGCTGACACTGTACTTAAAATACTAACAAGTCATTGGTATGCACAGAGGGGTTATGGTAGGTGGGCCTACTTTCTGTGCTTTACACACTGGCAGAGAGACTCTGGGGAAGCTTGCCAGCTGTGCTCTTGGCAGAGTTTGGCTTTCTTAGCTAATATAAATATTTTGGTGAACAGAATTTTGATTCCTCTCCAGATAATACCTTTTGGGTACCAAGGATACTTCATGGGTCTGTGAATTAGAGACTAACCATAATTTCTGTAACTGAATGGTGCCAAGCAGAAGTTTGTAGAGCTCTACCCTGTTGTTTCATCAGTAACTCTAAAAGTTAATGAGGACAGACAGGCTAAGTGGTGTGGTTTTGGTTGAACTCTGGGCTGCCGTTAATGCATATTACCTCTACAAAGCTGGGATCATGTTCAATCTCACTGAAAATGGGAACAAATTTGATGTCTCTTTTAACTTTTGTTGTAGAGGAAATTCAGAACTAAGACTGAAATGTTTTTAACCCAAGCCAGTGAATCTGAGAATTGCACAACATGTATTTTTTCTTTGAATTATGTGTTGTATGAGGCATATGGATGAATAAGCAAAGGGCTGAATATTGGCTTGAATGCTCTGCATCTGTATCATGCTGTGTTCATGCTAGTGACACCTACTGCTTTAAACGGAATGATAGCAGGGCACCACAGAAATGGAAAGCAGACCCTGACCCACTGGATGCTTCTATTTCGGGCTGACTGCAAATGCTTCAACAGAACAGATTCTAAGCTAAATCCCAGTGCTCTCTGTGTGCATAGCCCTGGGACAGCATAACATACTGGCTTTTCCAAGTAGTACAAAATTCTGTCCCCTGAGCACCTGCAAGTTGAACATGCAAGCACCATTTCAAATGCAGGCTTTGGATAGATTATGTTCTTGTACATCATGGTTTAAAACTGTATAAGGTTCTTATATGAGCCCCAATCCTCCTATCCCTTATCTTGTTTGAGCACCTTGCAGTGACCATGTTAGGCAGAGAAGGGCTGCTTTCCCTTTCTTGTTGGAGAGAAGTGGATGTGCAAAGATATTGCTCAGACCATAGCCATAGAAGCCATCTACGGTAAAATGCCATTTTAAGATTCCCAGACTCTGGGTCCTTTTCCTCAGGTTGTGTTTCTCATTTGAGGTAAGGGTATTCTGAAAGGGAGAACTATGTTGATCAGAATGTTTTTTGTTTTCTTAGTGCTTTTCTGTCCACATTTATGTTACATCACTGTTCTCTGGCCATGCAAACCATTTCCTCAGCATAAGGTATCTTCTGGGCATTCTGTCTTGAAGGGAGATGACCCCAGTCCCACTCCTTTGGAGGTGGACCTGTATGTTTCTGGGTTGGTCCCTGGCAGTGCTCTGAGGGGCCTAGTGGCCCCTGATCTTCTTGTGTGTGTCCCCTCAGGAAAGGTACTGAAGTTTTGCAGTGTAGCCAGGATGAATGCTCCCTCTTTTAGATGTGGGCTTGTATCTCCCTGGGTTTCATTACATTGGTATGTGGTATTTAACTGTTGTATGTGAATAATACCATATCCACAGTGTGACAGATGAAACTCCCATGCAGAACCAGGGTTTGAATCTTTTGCCTGCATTGTTAGGGGCAAATGAGCACTACCAAATACAGCCTTGCTGAACTGTTATGCTGTGAGAGCCCCATTCTGTGGCACATGAGACTGCAGCCTGTCACGTGGTAAGGACACATCTTGATCATGGTGTGATGGAAAGGGACAGTGGCCTTGTGCCACTGACACTGTGTTGCTTTTAGTACTGCCCAGAAGGAATTACCATGGTCTCATGGGAGGAAAAGGGAAATTGCTGCGAAGAGGGAGAGCTGTGTCCTTGCTGGCTGCACTGGCTCTCCTGTCCTGGCTCAGGTGTTGTCTGTGTGTGCCTTTTCCAGGAATGGGACTGCCAGACCTGCAAAAGGGAGAGCAAAAGAGGTTGGGAGATGAGTAGGGAGGCAGGGGGTAGATCAGCAGAAGGGAGGAAAGGAACGCAGGTCTGTGTGCTTTTCTGGCTGCTATGTTTTGTCCTGAGCAGGCTCCCCTGCTGCCCATGCCAAGAGGGAGAACAGCAGCTATCTAGAAGACGGTGTGAGACAGTGTGGTCAGTGAGGAGTGTCTAAGGGATGCTAAGACAAGAGGAAGGATGATGGGAAAGGCTTGCTACCTCTGGGATAAAAGTGTGCTGTTCAGGTGAGATAGAAGTGAGGCATTTCAAGATAGCTTCCCCTTGGCTGAAAAGCCCTCTCCTTTACTGTTCAAGGCTTCGCATGCCAGATGCAGTATGTCAGTGAGTTGCAGTGACCCACCAACCATCTCTATATGGTAACAGAACACACTGACATGAGTGAGATGCTGCAGTGCTGCCCTGAGTGCATGGGTGAGTTAGAGGCCTGCTGGTGTGGGGCACAGGAGGAGAGGAATGTGATGTGCCAGCTTCTGGGCACCTTCACCAAGCCCAGCAGCGTGGCTCTGCTGTGGTTTGGGGGCTCTCTGACAAGAGGCACAAGCTAGTTCTTGCTAAATTCCCTCACAAGAAGGCTACAGATCAGTTTCACGTTGCTGAGTGGCATGCAAATCAGAGCGATTGCTTTCAGCAAGGGTTCAAGAAAACAAAACAATGTTTTCAGACTTCTAGATATTGTTCGTTGGTGAAATTGGACTTTCCTGCTCTGCATATGAGCTCTGGGTTTGTTCCACTGCACTTCATCTTGTTAGGTACACTGATGTTTTTGCTCTGCACAGCTGCTCTGGGACTGGTGTCTCACCTCTGGTCCATACAGAGGATCTCAGCTTTGCTTCTTTGTTGCCCCCATGTGCATGGGGCATTTTCTTTGCTGTCTGCGGAAGCTTCAGGCATGTGGAAGGAGAGGAGCATATCAATGTGGTGTATGGTCCAAGACTGAGCAGAAGAACCTGCCCTTTCTTGAGGAAAAATCCTTTTTGTTCCATAGCTGTGTTCGTTTTCTACATAAAAAGTAAATGATTTGGAAGCACTTCTGTTACCTAACATTATAAATGAAAATTCTCCCTTTTACTTTAGATCCTGTGTATGCAGTAGAAAGTAGAGAGGGAATTTCTGCTATCTTAAATATTGTGAAGAGTGGTAACTTACAGAATGTTGTAACACTTGGCATTGTAATTTTGTAGCAATGGTAGTGGCTCTGTAGAAATCTGAGTTTCTACTTTCTGTGTGGTTGTAGACATGTTATTTTTTGGCAAGAAATAATTCAAAATGTTTAACCTTATAAAACAGGATTTAACTTTTTGAAATAATTAGCATTAACTGGATGACTTAATGTCACCTACATGAGATATTCATAAGGATCTTTTCTTCATTGTAAATTAATGTAAAATGTTTCAGATTTAGTATTAATAAGAGAAATAAACCAGTGTCCTTTTAGTTGCATGAAAACATTGGGTAATATTTTTAGTTGTCTTTGCTGTGCTAAATAATAGTTTTGTAACAAAATGAAAGGTTGTGCAGCAAGTTATCACATACCAGGTAGACTTTGTATCCTGGGAACATCTGCTTACCATAGCATTCTGTTTTCTGTAGTATATTATTAGCCTGCATCTTTACCCCACAAGTACATGATTCTTTGTGTATTTAGTGGTGCACGTGTTTTTGGCTGGTGTAAGCCCAGAATTATCCTGATATTAATTCTAATAATTATGCTAAAAACAAGTCCTGTACGATGAGCTGGAATCAACTGACCTGTTGTGACTGTCTGTATCGAGACAGAGTAAACTGACTAAAGTAACTCCTCAATATTTTATTACTTTATAGATAAATCTGATTATTTTCTAAAACTTGTTCAAACTTAAAAAAATGTGAAAACCTGTGCTAAAACATAAGTTCCCAGAATATTTTTGACTACACCCTTGTTTCATTAGAGCTTTTCATTAAATTCACTGTTCTTATAATTAAAAAATAGATCATATGAAATTACAAATGACTTGTTCAATAGTAGCTCAATACTATTTTTCTATATTTGTTTGTGATACTACATTGAGATTATTAGTTATACTCAAACTATCCAAATATTTTAGAAAAATAATCCTTATGTCTTCTCATAAATTTGTTCAATTGTTTGTTTGATCCTCAGCTTCCTTTGATCACAGCACAAGGACTGATTATTTTTTTTTTAAATTAATGTAACTATTTGGGTTCATTTGGTGCAGTTTTGGAAGATACAACTATATATTTCAGCTGTTAGCTGTAGGAAGCTGACACCAGTTGAAGTGAAAAGACAGCAAAGTAAATGCCATACAAGAATATAGAGGTCATGGTATGATGACTCCAGGCTAATCACAACCAAAACCAGTGTCATTCTGCATGATGTTGTGAATGCTGCCATGTGCTAGGTTGCAGTGATGGCTCAGACAGCCACCAGGGCAGGGAACATTGATATGAACCACCTAGCAAATTCTCAGAACAGTGGAGCTGAAATTCTGACTGGGACCTCTGGATGCTTACATAATGGAAATAAGTGATAATGAAATATAGAGAACAAGATCTGAAGCTTGTTTAAATCCAAGGAATCACAGGAGGTGTGATGCGGGTAAGCAGGAAGGAATGATATTATAATAATCCTTGGGAAGAGAATGTAAGGATAGTGGTCTGCAAATATTTCTGCATTAAATAAACTTGATAAAAAAACATTTGCATTTCTATTTATATAGATGACATCCTGTAAATGCAATAGATGCTGAATGTAAAACCTGTTACGACTTAAATGTACATAGACTTCCTATCTTCCTTTTAATAATGCCCCATTCAAACTTTGCATGTGCAAGGCTGTTGCTAGAGGAGTCAGATGAGTACTTTTAAAGAACCTGAGCCAAACTGAAGGCTGATACAAGTAAGTTTGTTTCTAGGCATCTCTGGAGCCAGTGTCCTGTAACAGATCTTGCTGCTGCCCATTTAGTTTGAACAATTCTTTTGCTTGTAAGGCAGATTTTCATGCTCTGTTGTGGAGCTCTACTTTCTACAACATATATTCTGCTGTTGCTGTAAAACACCTATGAGTAGTGATACAAATATAGCACCTGTGGGGAAAACGGGAGTTATTGTTCAGGGGACAGATTCCCCCTTCAGAAGGTAAGTTCATCCAGTTTCTCTCCAAGTCAGTGCAAATTCTGTGTGACTTTCTGTATGTTGCTCTTTTAAGGTGGTTTAGTAAAGTAGTTTAAAAGTGTTCTTAAAAAAAAAAAAACAACAAAAAACAAAAAGGTAAACTCTTCCTATTTAAGTATGTATTTGTCACTAAAGCTGTTCTGATTAAACACTGTGAATAGTAATAAAGTTTTTTTGAGGTGTATGTAGCAAAGCCCATTTAGTATACAACATAACAGAATAAGCTAGGAGCACAACCTTGAAATCTTCTACCTTACTGAATGTGTCTACAAATACAGAATTTATTAAGGAAACTCCTTCACACTGGCTGGCTACTATATTTGACCTAACACAACTGAAGCCTGCTTTTTTGCTGGAACGTGTTTCTTCAATAGGCACTGTAGACTTACAGATGTGGATTTTAATTACGTGCCATGAAGTATCCTATCTGTGGTGATTCTGAGGTTCAGGAAATGAGGGCTGCATAGTTTTAAGGTGAGAGAAAGTTACACTAGAAACAGAAATATTCTGAAACAGTCACTTGAGATGCAGTTTGTTGTTTTTTCTTAGATCAAGTATTTCATACTGTACTAAGATCACTATGAATATCCATGAGATGTTTAAGTGTAGTGTACATTTATGCTTGACCAGGTTTAGAGAAAGTTTCATCTGTGCCTTAATCTAGTACAGCAGTGGTAGCCTGAACATGTTTGTGCATTCTCTCCCGCTTGCTGCGCTGGAAGAAATGGAACAAAATACTAAACATGGACAGGAGCCTGAGACATGAATTGAATGGAGAATCTTTATCTGGAAATAAATTCAGGAGCTGGAAGAATGTAGAGGTATGTTAAACATACACATACATAGTGTGTGTTCTTGTGTGTGTGTGCAGTGTACATATCCATCTGATGAGAATAAGATGGACGAAACAGCTGTCATGAAAGCAGCACACAAATGCAATTTATGAGAGGGGAAAAAATGAGTGAAAATTAAAAAAAAAAAAAAAAAAAGGCAACAAGCTGGTCTGGCTTGCAAACTTGGGAGGAGTGGTTTGCTGTCAAGAGTAGGTGCAGCAGGCTTTATGTGTGGGAGCCCCCCGTGCCCTGTCCTGGCAGCAGGCTGCTGTTTTGGGGTGATGCAGAGAGCCCTGCATGAGTGTGGGCAGGGCTGGCCAGCCCAGAGGGGCTCCCCACAGCCCTGCACTTGGTGCACTTGGCTGCGGGTGCAGGCAAATGTGTGCCTGGGCAAGAATGTGAAAAGCCTCCGAGACAAATATGAGAGCTTTACAAGTGTGTAAAAGGGCACGTGGGGCAGGAAGCAGGCAGCATAGGGCAAGGACATGATGCAGCACTTGCTGCTGGCTAGTGTTGCAGCTGAGGAACATGCTGGCTTGTCCTTGGTGTGCTGGCAGCCCCAAGGGGCTGCTGTAGGACCTGCAAGGCTCTGGGTGTATTATTTTGCAGATTTCTGTATGTAACTATTTCCTGGCCCACAAACAAACTGGAAAGAGTTGGGGTTAAACAAAAGAGCAAACGAAATTTCAGACACACCTTATACTTGCATTTGGGGAGGTACTGAACGTCCTTTAATAATGCACTGTTAGCCGTCAGAGTGGCACAGCAGGGAGCCAGGGAGTTCGCTCTGGATTTACAGCCAGGGTTAGGAGTTGTGACTGCATTGGCACTAGCATCCACCTCACACCCTCTTCGTGACCAGGAGCTACATATGTCCTGTCACCAGCTGAAAGGCCTGTTACAAAATGCCAGCTGTCTGCTGGAGGTGCTGCCTGGAGCAAAATCCAGAACTGCTTGAGCTAAATGAGCTAGCCATGAATAGCAGCTTGGGGTAAGACTGGAGATCATGATTTATCTGGGATTTAATGTGGAAATACAGAAAACTGGGAATTTGGACTTTGCCATAAGACAAGCCTGTGTAAGACACAACCCTGCTCATGAATTAGGGTGCTTCTCCCCGCCACCCCCCTGTTAGCTGTGACTGGTGTCATGCTTGGTGTGAGGGGTTGTGTGGAAAAGCAGAGAGGTACCATTTAGTAAAAACAGGATTGGCAGAAAAGTGCTCAGGGGGGCCTGTCTGGCTTACATAGCATAACTACTGTGCCCTGGCTCCCGTAGGTGCTAATTCTCTCAGCAAACTTACAAAAATAAAACCCTGAAAAGGCTCATCCACGCTGAGAACAGCAACTTCATTCAGTGGAAGGAAACTTAGGTGTAGGAACTGTATGCTTAACACTGCAGGCATTGCTGTCTTCCTCGGGTAGTCCAGAGAGCTCCCCAGCCAACGCCTGTAGCATTGGGTGGACACGGCAGTTCTGAAATACCTGGCTCTGTACAGACACACATCCAACCTGACCGTTTGCTCTTGGCCCATAGCTCTCTTGCCTAGCAGGATGTGTTTCTATGTGCAATAATGTAGCAGTAAAATTTGATCCTGATGCAGGTCTGACTTAGGATGCTGTAAGCACGTGCTCTGGCACACCTTCATTTCACAAGCTACAGCCTCATGTCTCCCTCAAACACTTCTATGGGTCCATTCTTGCCTGGCATATTCAGAGAATAAGGAGATTCTTGAGGATTCTGGGGAGCTCTGAGAGTGAGGCATGAGTTGTAGTAACCTGTATGAAGCTGCTGTTCCTGGGGTGCTAGCCTGCTGCGGCACCCTGTGCTATCTATCCTGTTTGTGCCATTCACGCCATGGGAATCAGGGCCGTGCCAGCCCTGTGGACTGTGGTACCATCCACAGTGCTCCCCACGAGATGGCAGCATGTTGCCCCCCCCCCCCCCCCCCCAAAAAAAAAGGTAAAACCCATGCTGACAAAGTGATAAGTCTTGTTTTTGCTGTAGGTGTTCTGTAGCTGAAGCGTGGGGACTTTGTTACTACAGCAGCTCATGGTGTACTTTTGACTTCTTGCACAGATCTGTGAATGCAACAAGGAAAATCATCTTGCTATCTTGGGCTAGCTTTAGTGGCTTCATTGGAATCTAAAATATTATTTCCTTATCCACTGAAAACTCTCTGCAAGTCACATGCTCCTAAGCATGCAATGATGTTCTGAGTAACTAACAGAAGCTTCCAGGTAGCTGCTCTGAGGGCATTGTCACCACTAGCCGGTTCAGATTTTCTTCATTTAGCAGCTCGTTTCCAACCACTGCAACCAGTCAAACTTTCTGGAGAAGAGGGATTGATCTTGTAAGTGAGCTTATATTTTTGCATTATTTCATGTTTTTACAAAATGCAAGTGTGGGGCCTGGAAAGACCCATGCCACTGGGCCAGATATTGCCACTCCTTCAGATTGCGGTGGGAGGAGACCCTCTTCTGAACTAACTCTTAGAGCCATTCCTTTCCTTTTCCAAATTACTAGCAAGAAAATGTGCAGGTTGCAAGTTGTTGATTTCCAGGTAGAATAAACCTCAGAGGAAGCTGGAGGAAATAGGCTGTGAATGTGTAAATTCAGTTTGTATTAATTCTGAGAACAGTAAGAGATTCTGGCACTCTGCCTGATCTGGGCAAAACCAAATCCCTCCAGTGACTCAGTTTTTACAGATGTCAGTAATGGACTTTGAGCATTTGTCTTTGGAAATATACAATTGTATGCATAATCAGCTACTGATTTCTTCCCTCTTTTCAGGGGAGGTTGCTCAGTTTGATCACAGCTTGACTTATATTAGTGGTGGGACAGACGATCTTGTGGTGAATGATACCCAAGGTAGGGCAGAAATACTTCAGCGCACTGGTGATCAGTAGCAGTGCACATGCTCTTGCTCTCCTAGGGAGCCGGCTTCCTTCGCCGATGCAGCGTGAGCTGAAGTATCTTTCAGTTCGCTAGACTTGAAGGTGGAGATATTTAACCAAACCACAACATGGCAAACACAACCTCTGTGTTAGGAGAGTTACATTGAAGTACTGTTGACGATTCTGTGCATTAGCAAATATTAGCACCGAGTATCCAGTAACATGTCTCACTAAATCTTACCAGTTATGAGCTGCTGCAATTTTGCATGGGCACTGTGGAGGGGGATACAATGGTAGCTCACTTATACTTGCAGCACTTGAGAGTGTAGGAGTCTTGGCTTCATAAAATAAACATAAGAGCGCCACAGAGGTGAGAGATCCTGTGTTTGACTAACACTGTGGTGACCTCCTCTCTAATGCTGATATAAATCGTATTATTATCTTAAATGGATACTGTGAAATATGTTAGGCTCATTTTTTTTTTTGTCTTGAAGTTCAAAAATAAAGTTGTTTAGATAAAAATGATGAACTCAGGACTTAAATATTTTTTAACTTCCAGATTATCTTTATTTTGGGTAATAATAAAATTTCTTCCTTTCAGAAATTAAAGCACTAAAATCCAGAGTTCATTGATTTTTGCTCTGTTGGGAAATTAGAGGAATTCCAGGCTTGATAAAGAACCTGTATAAACAAACAACTCCCCCTCCCATCCTCTTCCTCTCTTCTGAAGAAGGGAGTGCAAAGTTGTCTTTGATATGAGCTCCATAAGAAGGTGGAAATACTTGTCAAATGAAATCTCTCTATGAATATTTCTTTAATTAGTAGAGGCAGAAGGGGTTCACAGTCAGTCATTTAAAATGTATAGTAAGAATGTTCCTTGGTGAATTCCACATCGGCATCAGTTGAAATAAGCACCTGTTTTTAGGGCTTTTGCAAAAGAGCTCAGAAAATCTAATTCTGTTTAACTTGCTTATTTTATCACTGGAGATACCCTGTCATTTTTGTCACAATCACCTGGTAAACCGAATATGCCATACAGGAATCTTTTCCTGTATGCAATAATAATAATAAAGCAATACCGTTTCAGAGCTGACCTGTACTAGTCCTGTTCCAGAAACAGTGATTTAAAAAAATGTATATTTTTTTTTTTTTTTTGCTTGCTTGCTTTTAAATTATGTCCTGAGATTTGTATTATCCAGGAGGCATATTTCACAGATCTTGCCTGAGGAGTTCCCCCTCCCTCTCCCTATGTACTGCATTTTGGGAATGATAGCATCCAAAGCATCTAGAATGAGAATACCTTTGCAGTAGATTTATACTTAGGCAGAGGAAAATTCTCTAGTTGGGAAAAAAAGAAAAAGAGGAGAGCTTTTAAAAGATATGCATAGCTCCTTTCAGGATCAAGCTCCCCTGTGTGTCAGGGAGCTTCCAAATACCCTGTGCTTAACCATGCCTGGACACTTCAGTGCTCATTCTAAACCAGTCGCCCAAAGACAAGACGCTTAAGATCCCTTCCGCTATATAAGCTGCTATGCTTTTCGTATGATATTTCTATTTAAACCTCCTTTATCTACACACATCCACCAGGTCAAGTTTAAACAATGACTTCAGTCCTGTCATTAGCCAGTGAGGGCAGAGTACTGAGTCTGTGGCCTCAAACACTTCCATAGCAACATTTATTTATTTTTTATCTTGGAGTCAGCATGCATTTCAAACCCATGAAGAGACAGGGTTACGGGGAGGATAACCCTAGATATAACCATCTTAGCTAGCAGGAAGCAAGGCACTTTTCAGATCACAATAGCAAATGAATTTGAGGTAGTATTCTCCTGGTTCGTTGTGGTCACCTCCCCATCATGTTAGTTGTTTCTGAGAACAATTTATTAGTTTGGGAAGAAAGGAAGAGGGAGAAAATGACAAACTGTTGTTCCATGTTTGCAGAAATCTATGGGTAAATATTTAAAACTTCTTGCTGCCAAGTTAGAATCAGTTTAGTAAACTACTTCCATGACTGTAGCTAGGCATAGATGCCATTCTGGGGCGTCATGTATCTCCACTAATGTTCAAGGTGTTGACTCAAGGAAAAATTTGGCCAGCTGCCTTATGACTAATTAGCCACACAGATCTAAAAGCAAACACTGATCTAATAAGTTTCCCAGGGTAATGTATACATTAAGCACTGAAAAGGCTTCGCTTCAGTACCATTGCTCTAACAAATATCCCATGAGGTTTTGTGTGCATACTGATATTTTGTGTTCAAAGGAGTGAGTTTTCTCCATGCCGGGAAGGAGTTTTGCCCGGGGAGCCATCTGCTTGAAACCCCCCTTCAGCAAAGTATTTAAGCAGGTGCTTTAACTGCGTTGGTGGTTAGAAATGGATTGCTGTATCAAAGTATTTAGACCAAGAATGGACTCCTTTGTGTCCGCAAAACACTGAAAGATTGCTGGCTGCTAGCATAACTGGGGCTTTGTAGTGGCTGCTGTGCAGACCCTTTGTCCCTCAGGCTGAAGAAAGCGAGAAAACTGCTGACTGGGCAAGGACAATACATGGGGGTGAAAAGAACACCACATCTCTGTTGGAGCAAATTCTGTGCAGTTCCTGCTCTTGCAACAGCTGTTTAGCAGCATCTTAGATACTGGGCTGTTTAGGTGTCAATGGCTAATGACAGGGAAAGCATCTCATGGCTCCCTTGATGTGAGGAGTCCATAGCCCCTTTGTTAGGGGTGGCTGTGAATTCTGTCAAGAAGTCAGCAGAAGCAGACTCAGCAAAATAATGCAGCAGACTTGTGGGGAGGTTAGGTCCGGTCACCCCCGTTAGGTGCAGTCTGAAGCTCTGGTTGTTACAGGGTATTGTCAGGCTTTGCCTTGTGCAGGTGCTCTGCGTGAAGAGACTAAATCTGGCTATTGCGTGACATCTCTGGTTGACTCTAGGATGAGCCAGGGAATCTTAAACACATTGCGTGATTGTAAATAAGACCTTCTTTGCAGAACCCATCTGTGAGCCTTTTTCACCTGCAACTGGATATGCCTTTCCCTTCTGACGCTCGCTGCTGCAGGTAGACTGCCTGAGGCTTGAAAGCAGCAGGCTGCAGCACCTGAGAGGGTCACCACAAAAGGTGTTGCTTCATTGTCTTCTGTGCTTTTCCACCCTCCCGGTATTCCTGATGCTGCTGGGGAAAGCTGTTAGGCCTCATATACTCCTATGCCCACAATGGTTGCACAGAGCTGCTCCAGGGCTCTCGCAGCCTGCTTGTGCGACACAGTGTGTCTCCTCCTGGCCCTCGGAGTCAGTGTCTTGTCCTGCCAGACCCTTCGTTTCAGGGAGGCTCCCAGCTGAATCTCAGCGGTTGCTGCCAGACCAAAACAGAGCTTGATGTGAAGTGAAGAAGAGCAGCGCCCTCTTCCTCCCGTGTTTCAGAGCTCTGAAATCTTCAGCAAATCCTCAGCAGCAGTTACATTCCTGTGTGCCCTGGCTCTGCTGCTCCTTGGTCTCTGTGAGTTAGAAAAGGAGAGAGAATATCGTGTTTGTATAATGTGAAATGACTTGCATAGGTTTAGCCTTGACAAGATCCCTCCTATATCTTTAATGACCTGAATATAAAATTTACAGCGTGGAAAGCCCCAGCAGCAGAGGAAGTCATCAGCACACAAGCTGCCTTTTGCAGGGCAGGAGGGGAAGTGAAATCCACTGAGATTTGGGAAGTATGAATAATGTAGTTATGGTTGGCAATTTGAAATATATATGTAGCTTACTTCAAAATAAATATTTGCAGTTCCACTCCAGCATATATGTGGGAGGGTGAGAGCTAGCATGTATTGGTATTTCTTAAAACTAACCATTTTGAAAGTTTTGTGCTGGAATAATCTTATTGCACTGAACAAACAGAGTTTAATGTAATATGTGCCAGGGAGAAGTGTCACCTGCCCTTCTACATCCACCATTTCCTGCCCAGCTGCCCAGGTAGAGTTCCTGAAGAAAGCTGTGCAAGGGAGATTAAGGGAGAGAAAGAGAGGAGAATGTCCTTTGGCTTGAAAGCTGCAGGTGAGGAAAGTTCTCTTGTGTTTTCAGCTCCATGAAAAACTTTGAAAGACACACTAGCCGTACCTGCATCCAACCTTTTGATAAAAGGCAATTTTTAAGTCTCCAAATTATTCCAGTCATTTGTCTGAAAGTGCTAGAGCTGACCATTATATAGACTGCATTATTGGACAGAATAATTTATTTTTCTACAGTAATTATTGTGGCTTCATTTTCTTGAGCCCTCCACAGTCTGTCTTCTGGAAATTGTTTCCTGTAGAGTTTTGTCTTTGTCCTGGGTTATATTATTACTATTTTTTTTTCTGGGACTCATGTCTGTTTTTCTGTTGCTGTTGAATTATAGAGCTTTATCTGTTTCTTATTCTGAGTTTTCTGGGGCATCTCTGCATCTCTTCAGGATATGTTGGCAAGTACTAAAAATCACTTTTTAAGATAAGATGAGAAATCAGAAAAAAAAAAGGGGGGGGGGAAGGGACCAGGATTGACTGACCCACTTCCCACTTTGCTGATTTGCTCTTTGTTTTTCATTGAGAGAGGAGATGAAATGAGGGTGTAAACAACCTCAGCAGCTCTTCTTTCCTTAGACTGGTTAGCCTGCAAGCATGACTGGGTAGTATGCCAATAAAGCATGGCTGTAAAGTGGGGTATAAAATTCCTGGTGTTTATCTCAGTGAGTTCACATCAAATGTAAAGCAAATTCTATCTGCAGGCAGGAGCCATGTCACTCCATCTTGCAGGGAGGATGCTAGATGAGCTCCCCAGTGTGGAATGTCCTCTGCCCTGCCTTGGAGGGGGCTTGTGCTACTTACTGTTCAGCATGACCTTCTCGTGCCCCAGCGGCCATATTGAGAGGCCAGGAAGGGCAGTATTTCCTCATGTTTTCTCCTTGCAGCAGCTTTGGATGCTGAGGACAAAAGCACCCCTGTCCTCGGCTTTGCTGGGCCAACAGATGTCTTGGGCATAGGGGAGGGCCTGTGAGGCAGCGTTGCCGGTAGCCTCTGGGGCCATTTGCCTTCAGCCTCCAGCATGTGCTGTCTTCAGTGCATGCCGCCTGTCTGTGCCGGCAGCGGTGAGTACCACAGCTTTGTGGCAGAGCCATCCTGTCCTGGAAGGCAGGGCCAGTGCCCACCAGCTTGGAGAGGTTTTGCAGCCTTTTGAAGCCTCTTGCTGCCATCAGCCTTGATGTTGTGTTGTGCAGAGATCTGTGCACACTGCTCTGGAGTCAGGAAACGATAAGAAAGGCATTTTAGTCTGTTGGGCTTTTCTTGAGTGAGAGGTAATGGTCATGTGCGGACCCGTCTCCAGTGAGCAGGATGAGCGTTCTTCTAAAGTGTGCCCTGGTTCAGAGGCATTGCACTGGGAGGGAGCAATCAATACCCCCTGGCTAATCTGTTGCACGCAAATAACCAACTCAGAAGTCAACCTCTGGTTTCAAGGTATCCAAACTGGATGACGATTTTACTGTGGATCTTAAGTAATATGAGCAGATGATACGCTGCTGCTCCAACTTTCCTCTTTCCCATGATTAAAAATCAGGATGGGAATTGGGACCTTTATCTCACTTATTACGCTGAAGTACAGGGCAGGTTTTTTTCTTATCTGTTGGCATAAGGTGCATTTATAACACACAGTGGAAGTGAAATTGTGAGACTCGGACAAAATGCTTGTTTGCTAAATTAATACCCAGCCTGTAGTCTTGGAGCTGTAGTGTGTGGGTTGCTTTAAATGCTCCACCTGCTTTTGCAGCTTTACTCTTCTTGCCATAAACCAGAGCTGATGGGGCATTTGCTAGTAAACCAGACAGAGTGCCACTCCACCACGGAGCTTTTATATTACAGTCATCTCCTGGTTTCAGTGGAAGTCCTTTGGTTTTCTTGCGTGCTTCCTTCCTTTTGGGAGAGCTCAAATGTAGTCGTATATCTTTATTTAATCAGGTGAATAAGTGTCAAATAGTTCCCAAGGTGAAAAATAAGGTGCTTTTGTCCTCTCAGGCATGTTTGCTCATAGTGGGACAATGGTCCTGTTGCATAATGAACCAAGTCAGCACGGGAGAAAAAAAATATATCCCCCTTCAACCTGTCAGCCTCATTATCCTTCTGCACACAGAAGGCTCTGTGAATGCTTGAGTTGGCTCACGCGTAATGGCCTTTTTGTGAGGCTGTGAAATAATGGGCTTGCGTTTTAGTGCATTTTGCACTCTCATCTGATTTTTCCTCTCTACGAGGTCATGTGAGGAGGGGCTGAGCACAGCTGGGCTGGCTGTGGCTGCTGAGCTCAGGTGCAAATGCCTGTCTGCAGCACGTGGCTGCTCTGGCATCAACGCAGCCGGGTTGGTGCTGACATCTGCCCTACTCCAGGCATGGCTCCACACTAGCACAGCTCCCAGGTGCCAGCCTGCGGAGGCCACGTGGTCCGGGCACCGCTGTCAGTGACCCCCCTGCATGGATGCTGCTGTCAGCCTCCAATGTCCTTGTATTGACTGAGCTTTAAGGTTAAAATGCATCAAGGTAAAGGAGGAGGCAGTTGGTTCTGCGCTGTTCCGACTGGCCCCGTTGAGCAAGGGTTGAGGCGAGAAGATGGGGCTGGCTGCAGCTCGCAGATGCTGAGGCCAGGTTCTGCCTGGCCCCTTCCCCGCTCCGGGCTTTGCAGCAGCCCCCAGATGAGGAGATACCATTCAGGAGGAAGGGGAAGCTGTGGTGTCGTGACTTAAAGCCACTCTGCCTGCTTGGCCTTTTCATTATTTATTTATTATTTTTTTTCCACTGTACCTCAGTTCCTGCAAGAGGAATGTCTTTCCCTGGTTGTTTTCAGGGGGACTGGTCTTTTCCCTCTTTCACCCACCTTAATTTTGGTCTCTTTCTGAAGTATTTTTCCCTGGCTTCCCCTCTTCCCAAGAAATGTGCTTGGCTGCCAGGGACAGGAGTGTTTTTCCAAAGCTGGCCGAATGCCGGTGATGTCTCTGTGAGCAGCAAGTGTGAGCCTGGGCTGCATAAGGGGAGAGAGGAAAGTCACACTCAGGAGCTGTAGTTCCTCCTGAGGGTTCGAAGTGCCCTGGAAATCAGGCTTGCCATAAATCCTGGGCTAAGGTCTGCTTTTCTTGTGCATGCTTGCTATCATATCAAAAGTGTCCTTTAGTTTATCAAAAACCAATCCCACATGGGATGTTTCCAGAGCTGTACTGTATCTCCTGAGACTGGGCTGTATTTTCCCGTGCACCTTCTCTTTGCAACAAATTGCTTGAAAGGTTCACATGAATGTCTGCTTGCTGAGCTGCAGTGTCTGGGCCCTTCTGAAAAAAAAACAATAAATTAAAATGTTTCTGGTGAAATCTTTCACCGTGCAGGACCACGTCGGTATTGGGCAGCTCTCATCAGCCGTGATGCTTCAAACACCGGCTTCGGGCCAAAAGGCTGTGCTCCAGAGGCTGGCTGGGAGCTGCACTGGCTCTCAGGGCTGCTGGCAGCCCTGTCAGAGCACTGGCACTCTCTTTTCTGCCAGTGATGCTGCTGGGGGTTTTGAGAACCACTGGTGTGTCTGAAGGCTGATGCCTGCCTGCCTTTTTCCTGGATCAAGCCCATTTAAATCAGACTGGTTCCGCTTGTAAGAGTCACCATGCAAGATGTTTCTTTGACTGAGATCGGTTCCAGGCACGGGAGCACTGCCGGAGGCAGGCGCCTGCGGCTAATCTTGCTTTCAGGAGAGCCAGCGAGGAGGAACAGTGCTCATTATTCCCTTAGAGTGAGCCTGAGCTCACCCGCGTTGTTTGTGCAATGTACTGCACTGAGCCTAACCCCTCCTTTACTACGCGGCGCTGGCTGGAGTACCTGCTGGTCTCCAAACGTCACGAGGCTTCACTTATAAAGCACAGGCAGTAGATCTTCCCCCTGCTGTCTCTCCAAGAGGCGCATCTTTGAGAAGCAAGCTCTACGCAGGCAGAAAGATGTTTTATTCAGGTATTCTGACAGAGCCGAGTAGGAAAGAAGTGGAGATAAGGGAAGCTGCATCTCTCCGCCAGCAGAGGAGGATGAAGCAGGCGGTTCAGTTTATTCACAAGGATTCTGCAGATCTCCTTCCTCTGGATGGGCTGAAGAAACTGGGGACTTCGAAAGATACTGTAAGGTTTATTGTGTTTACTGACAGCGAATAATGAGATTTAAGAAGCTGATAGGGCAGTGTCTTTTTTTTTTTCCACGCTATTTTACTGTTTACTGTTAAGAGAATGAGTTGGCTGCTTGTGGAAATAAGTAGAAATTGGTATAATAATGAGGCTTTTATATGTAAAGGAAAGGAAGTCGAAATATGATGTTATGGATCACATGAGGTTGCTGTTTGCTAGTAGGTGCTTTCACATGTCTCATGTTTCACTTGGATCTAAGAGCTTTTTTTTCATTTATACAAATGTCAGAAAATTGGATACTGCTTTCTATACAAAAATCTTCTCAGAATCAGAGTAAATCAAAATGGCTTCATATAATACATATGTACACGTTTGTCTGTGGTGCAGATGTGTGCGTAACATGATCACAAAAGATTCAGTGAAGTACAGCCAGCAGTACTTCAAAATATAAAACTGTCAAGATTACGCTTTGATAAAGGCTTATGTGTATACGGTAATTTTTACAAAGAAACTTAATGCTAGGTTTTAAATATATACATATGTAATGAACCATGTGATTCTGCAGCTGACACACAATATCCTCCATTTCTAGGGCTGGAGAGCTCTTCTAAATAATGTGCACAAATGTTTGAGCTTTCTTTAATGGGAAAAAATACTTAAATGTAATAGCAAAAGTTCTAATGTAAGAAGCAAAGTCTAGAAAATATACCTTACTGGGGAGATCTTTTCTTTATTTTTTCCCCTCAGTTTTTGCAACATTTTTGCACCTTGTAAGATTTCATATTTGCTTTTTTCGATGGTTGATATAGGTTTGTTGAAAAATATTAATCTTTATTTTTAGTGAGTTAATTGTGTTCTATCATAGCCTTCCTGCTCTGCTGGCCTAGGGTCAGCTTTGTCTGGGTGAGATCAGTGGAATGAGTTTGCCGTTCTCTGCATTGTGCACAAAAATGATTTTTTTTTTTTTAACATCCCAAATGTTTTGCAGTTTTAGGCAGCCACATCCCTTGGCTGGGAAAGCCTCAGAAGGAGCTTTGCTAAGTCACCATCAAACTGAGGTTATCTGTTAGGGAGCTACAAAGTGACTTTCAGAGCATGCTGGCATGGTTATCACTGTGATCTGCAAAGACTAAATAACTTGGCATGGCTTGTGTGGGGCAGAAAACCAGGGGTTTCCCCTCTGCCCAGGTGAGGGAGACAACAGGTAGCAGAGACAGGGGTGCTGAGAGCTGAAGTCTTTTTTTCCCACAGCAATGAGGGCTTGGCTTGGCCCCCGCGCCGTGGGCAGAGCATGGGGCTCCTCACCATGCCTCCGGACACAGAAACATCACCTGAGGTTTTGTCCTCACTCCCATGCCAGTGGCAGCCACACGTGCAGCATCGTTGTCTGCTGCTCCCCCGGCAGTCTCTGGAAGGAGGGTCCCCACAAGGGTCCCTCTGCAGGGCTGTGCCCAACCCCATGCATGGCTTCTTGTCCCCAGCTGGCCAGGCAGCCCCAGCTCATGTGGTGCAGTGTGGCTGGGGATGGGCTAAGACTTTTGGTGGTATGTGAGCAGCACTAGGACTGTACCTGTTTGCTGGCACTAGTAGGGATCATCTTTTGGTCTTGGCAAGGGCAAAACCTGCGGCCCACAGCACAGCGTTAAGCCAGGGGCTGCAGCTGCTGTGGTCACACCAGAGCCATGGCTTTGGTGTCAGCGCAGAGAGGCACGGCTTCCCATGTGCATAGTGGGGCCCTTGGTGCTCCCTGACCAGCCCTGAGGCGGCACATGGCTCCTGATCCCCCCAGGACAAGGAAGGGGCAGAGCGTGGTGGAGGCATGCTGCCTGGCCCCGGCTCCCCTGGCTGTAGCGGGTCCCCAGCCAGGATGGGATGGGAGCCCAGCTGGTATGGGCTGCCCTGCTGCAAAACCACCTTGTCCCTACACCGCAGCAGGGGACAGTGGACACGTGGCCAGGGATCACTTTGGCCACAGCCTCCCGCTCCGTGGGACAGATGAGGAGTCCGCCAGGAGACAGCACTGGCAAGTGCTCAGGCCCGTTCCCAGAGTCCCAGAGCAGACATCAGGTCATTCTGCTGCAGTGGGTCACGGCACAGTGAGGGAACACAGCCAGCACTGCACAGTGCCAGGGCAGCAGTGAGCACCACTCTGAGAGGACCTACCGAGTGTTCCCGGTGGTGTGGCTGCTAGGGTGCCACAGGAATCCTACCTGGGAAGAGCAGGAGATTGTACATCTCCACGACTGGGGAAGCACAACAGCCTCTGATACACGTCTTGCTCTGGTGCTGCTTTAGGAAGGTGGGACCCCCCACCTCGGCACAGCCTCGAACAGCACAGATAGGAGGCCCAGGGCATCAGGGGTCCTTGCTCAGGACATCTGCACATCCTTCTTTTTGAAAAACTACACATCTCCTAACAAAGCAGCATACTTTCATGTTTAAAATTGTGTGACAGCTGTGCTGACGTAGGTGGAAGAGCTTTTGATGTGACTGACATTATTAATGCAGGGTTTCCTGCAGGGGTTTTCCATCAGCCTCAGCAGGAGAAAAGAGGAGATAATGGCTCCTCAGATTTGGGGATGGGTGGTGAGGACAGAACCTGTCTCCAGGGTGACTGCTTTCAGTGGCAGCTGGCGGTGACTCCTCTTGTTTTGGGGATAAATCCTTTTCCTTTTGACTGCATCCCGGGCTGGGCCCCCCAGCGGTGCTGTGCGTGTGGAGGGGGGCACATCGCCTGGCCGCCTCCAGCTGCTGTGCTCTCACTCTTTTGAAGCCTGTGCTCTCCTGATGTTGTCCTGCGTGGGCAGGTTTGGTGTTCCCCAGTAAACACTTTTTGTAATTGTCTATATTAAGCCCCATATTTTTTAGTATGTTACTCTGGTTTGAACCAAACTCTTCTAGCTCCTTTTTCCCTTTATGTATTTCATTTTATTTATGTAATATGAGACCAAACCATAGCTTAGCATGCTGGATTTGACAAACACACAGCTGGGTACATGGTTATGAGCAGAAACTGCATTTGTTTTGATGCTTTGCTATTAGCCGCCTCTCCAAAACTCAGGAGACTGGCACAAGATGGTCAATAGCTGGGATTTGGGCCTCCCAGTGCAGTACCCATGAGCTGTTGCCTGAGATGGACACGGTGTGCTGCCCGCTGCCAGATCCTCCCTGTGCTCAGCATTGCTCTCACCAGCTCATGGGGTACTGCATTTTCCACCAAGCAATGAAGGTTGGCAAACCAGGCTCTGACTTGGCACCCATCACGAGCCTTCCACTTGATGCAAGGAATATCACCCCGGAGAGGCTGTGACCCCCTCTGGAGAGAGGGAGATGGCGGTATTGGGGGTGGAGAGCTGCGCTGTGAGGCTGTGGTGTCCCCTCCAGCAGCACTGCTGGGTGCTGCAGGAAGGGGGCCAGGGTGCTGGGGCTCTGCTGCCCTGCAGATTCCCTGTTTCCTGGAGAGGGGAAGCACTTTGTGCCCTTCCCACTGGACTGGCAGAGCACCAAATTCCCTTGCTGCTCTTTGTGCATCACATCCTTGGTTTGTCTGGATTTGGTTTATGAGGAGCTTCTCCAGAGTCAGTGGGGTGAAAATCCACTGGCAGCAGTGCACAGAGGCAAAATGGAGATGACCATGAGGGAGTGTGCCCAATCTTGTGTATTTCCTCTGGGGCTGCAGGTGGGGAGATGCAGGCTTGGCTTCCAAAGCAGAGCACTGGGGATGGGTGGCCCAGCAACTCACAGCCTGGGAAGAGGGAAAGGCAAGGAACACCAGAAGAAAATGATGGGAAGGAAAAATTGCTTTTCTAGTATCTTGTGTAATTTATTTTGCTGCCACACCAGGCTGAGTTTTTCCTCACTGCCCTTTCAACATGTGTAGATTATTTACTGATTTACAGCCCATCTGCTTTTTGTCCAAGAGGCACTAGCTAATTCTGACACGGGAGATTTCTGCCTTCCCATGGAGCTTAGCAGAAGCTGGTATCTTCCTCCTCGCTTGGGGGGAAAGCACAGAGGCAGTCAGGCCCCAGGGCCAGGCACACAGATTTACCTATGTGCGAGGCAAGTATCTGAGCCCTCCTGATCATCAGCAGTGATCCAGTTCATTTCAAGCATGGACATCATGATTCAGCTGACCCAGACAGTCGCCTCCTTTTAGGGTGAGTCTTAAATGCTGATTAATTGGTGTTGACAAAGGCTCCTTTGCCTGAAGTGGGACCTCAGAGATGCACCTCCCAGGCAGGTGTCTACGTTTTGACCCCCAAACCTGCACACCGAATATTCAGCTTTGGGTGATGCAAAAGCCTGTGCAGCATGGCACACCGTTCAGGGCATGACAGTTGCCTGCAGGAGGTCCCCTACTGCTGGGAGAATGGGGTACCTGCCACAGGTCAGGCTGTGCAAGAGCCTCAGTGCTACGTACACTTCCTTGTTCAGAGACCCGACTGCTGCCTGGACACACAGGACATGCAGGTGAGCAGAAGGCATCTCTTGTCCCATGACTTGACGCTCAAGAAGAGGCTGCTGATAGAATTTGAATGAGGGATGCAAAGAAGAGAGAGAACATGGTTATTTCCTGGGAGGAGCTCTCTTGGTATTTTAAAACTTTTTTTTTTTTTTTTCCCCAAACTATCTAGGCACAAAAGAGAGGGCAAACCTTGTGAGATTGGTTAGGGACAGGGAGGAGCTGGCATCTGCCCTGACTTTCAGCTCTCACCTGAGACTGTTGTGACAGGTCTTGTTATCCCTTGATCTAGAAGCCAAAATAGTGAGAAACCTGCCAGGGAAATGCATACTGGGAGCTGCAGTGTGTACTTGTATATCAATTAGAGAGGAACAAAATGGACTGACTTATTTGCATTTTTGATAGACAGTGGTAAATAGGTTCAGCAATACCTGATGTCTCCATTCATTTCTTCTAGTTTTCTACTTTGACTTTTTTAGAAGATTGCAGGTTTTTGCAAAGTCTCAGGGATGGAAAGGGAGATATTTTATGAGAAAAAAAAAAGGCTTGTTTGGAACATCCATTTTTCTGAGACTATTTTTTTTCCCACTTGCATGGTGGTAACATTTTATTCTCTTACAAAGCTCTCATCAGTTTTGTGTGATGTGTAGAAAGACAGTACCCAATAACTTGGATTACTATGCACGTTGGTCCTGGCTGTTCTGCCAACCTGAGCTGAAGAGAGAGCACTGCTGGTTTCCAGATCTGTCACTGAAGAGGTTTTCCCCGTTTCCCTTCCATAAATGGTCTGCTTGCAGTTTTCCAGCAAAATGTGCGTTTGCAAATGTCCCCTAGCACATTATCTGTTTACCAAGTATGTATCCATCACTTGAGTCATCTCTGTGACTAACATCTCTCACTCTGTTGCACACGAGAATCGAGAAATACAAGCTAGAGCAAACTAGTTAATAGTCTGAGACAGAATGGTGCTACAGGGAACCTTTCAACCCCCTTTTGCCAGATTATTTATGTACCGGAGCACAAGTAAGCAACATTTGCCAACGCTCCTCTCCTCCCTGCCCCCCGAAGGCAGGATGCGCTGCTGCTTCCAAAAGAACAAGCATCAGCAAGAGATGGTCCCATGTAGGCTGGTAAATGTTTGCTGAATGCTAGATTTTTTTTTTCATTATGGTTATGGATCCCATATAGGAGTTGTAAAACCAGGGCCTGAGAAAACCCGTGCATGTAACTGATTAATGATCTGTAGGTGAACTTGTGAAATGTTTTTAGGTTGAAACCAAGGATAGATGACAGCCAAAATAGCAATGATGAGTGCACTGGTGACTTATTCTCCAGGGTGTCCTTTCAAAAGGCTTTGGCAATGCAATTTAGGCCAGGCACATCAGGAGCGCATCCTGACTGTTCTGGTTTATGACCACACAAATTCCTATCAGTCCTAGATACAGCGGACCAGGGCTGGCTGTGAGGTGGTGACCAGTATATGATAGGCAGTCTTCCATCCAGCTGGGAGCTTCATCTGTTTTTCTTCAGCCCCCGCCCCCATTTGTTGTTTGATGCCGTGAAGCATTAGTCCTTCCGATGTGTGTCTGTGTGGCAGGCAAATGTAAAAGATAATAAAGATGTGCCGTCTACTGTCTTGCATTTTTCCTTGGATGTGGAGCCTTCAAGGTGGTGATAGTGCTGATTGTGCACCTATTGCTTCCACCTCCTGTAAGAGAGCACTTGTTTCTGAATTGATTTCTTCATCCCTCACCATGGGGTCTGTACCACTGATAGTGGAGCTAGTCTGCCTACCTTTAATCTAGTTAAGTAATACTGGTTCCTGCAGTTTAGTCTTGTGGATCCTGTTGGGGGAATGGTAGTTCACCGGTGCAGTGATGGATCTTTCTTACTTTTTGTGCATGAAGGAGGTGGCATATTTTAGGATCTGATGTTTCCCGGTCACTGGGAGCCCAGCCACATTCTCTCCTTTGCACAGGATATGCTCTCAAGTGTGCCAGTCAGACACAGCACCTGCAGCTGAAAATGATTATGAAATTTTATTTCAAGTGACAAGTTGTATGCAGAAGAACAGTGAAAAGTGTGGGGAAAAAAGACTACGTGTCCCAGTGGCCACCACTATCTACTGCGTATACCTGGTTTTATCACTCACGTCCAGCTGAACTGCCAATGATCTGCCTACAGCAGGATGTGAAGCACCAACGCGGCTTCAGTTATTTTAGGATGATGCCAAGTTGCGTTAGCCTTCTGTAAGTGCTGTTATTTAACATGTTGTCCAGAATATTTTTAAAGATGAGGCATTGTATGCAAGGCTGCATGCTGGCTAGCTTGGAGGACTACAGCACAAGGTTTTCAAAATTATCCCAATTATCCCAATTGAAACCCCTTCAGAACTAGGGGTTTGCTGTTTTAGATGCCTTTGCAGACACATGAGTGTATTTAATATGAATGCAGGAAATTCAAGAATGAGACGGTTAAAAGCTCTTACTGCAGACAAATTAAAATCACAAGAAAAGGTCGGGGGGCAGGGGGGAAGCTTAGCCAGGCAGAGAAATGAGCAGATATTCAAGTAGAGTCATTTCACCTCCAGCAGCGTGCGTGCATCCATCCATGACTAGCATTAAATATAAAAAGGCTTTTGGGAAAGCAGTCAGAGGAGATACTGAGAGGCAACATGCTTCTCGCAGAGAAAATGGAAATGACACAGAAAGCGAGAAGCAGCCATACAGTGCACGGGGACTTGTAGGCGTAAACTTACCTCAGGTGGTATTACCACTCCCTCTCCTTTCTCTCCCATGGCATGACACCTAGGACTTGTCCCACTTACTCACCTTAGCTGCTAAATAGAAATGTGCAGGGAAGAGAGACCCAGGGCAAACGCCTTATTTTTGATCAAATTCTGATTCAAAGACCAGATCTAACACTAGACAGCAAATTAAGCTCTCTCCTTGCAGTTCTGCCTTGTTCACTTGCACATGTAAGAACCAACACACAAACACCCCCATCATCTTAAAATTCTGGGTTGATCCGTGCAAAGAACATCACCAGTGGAGATTGGACGCAGCTATTTTGCATGTCAGCAACACTAGTGCTGAGCCAAGTGTCAGCATCTGTGTTCATTCAGCAGGTCCACAAGCCTTTCCCATACTTACCTAGTACACATAATTGGAAAGGTGATTTGTTACCTCTTAATTTCTCAGAGTTTTGCAGAATTCCTGATGCTGTTATCAGAGATCAAGACAATCAGAGTGGAAACAACACCTTGAAAAGCCTGATTTGTTTTTATTCCTACATGAAACCAAATCCTGAATTTGGAAAAAGAAAGACATGCCTCCAAATTCTGGTTAATATTTTTGAAAAGGGTTATTCCCTCACCAGTGCAAAGTAGTTCTCTTTAATCAAAGCCATGTTCAGAGCTAGCACAAGAACAAATGGGTACAGTCTAGGACGAATACATGCAGTCTGGAAATCAGGGGAAATTTTCCAGTCATTGTGAGGGAAGACTTTGGGGCAGCCCTCCAGTGAGATCAGTGCTGACCCAGGGGCACCGAAGGATCATGCAGCAGGCTGGCAGTGCGTGTCACTTTGTAGCTTTCCACTGACTTCACCCTGCTCTCTTTTTGTGTTTCCTTAAAGCAACCACACAATATCCTGCAGAGACGCTTAATGGAGACAAATTTATCAAAACTGCGAAGCAGCCGGGGCAGCTGGTCTCTGAAGAGTGACATCTCAGCACAGACCAATAAGCTGAATCAAACCAAACTGGGCAGCTCAAGGAAAGTGGAGGATGAGGAGTTCATAGTGGTGAGCTGCCAGGTAATATTCCACAGCCTTCTGGTTTATTTTTTTTCCTCCAGATTTTATTTTTGACAGCCTCACGCGATGTTCTTGTTTTCCTTGTTTCTTGATTAGGGATATTAGCTTAAGGCATTATTTTGACAAAACCCTGTTTAGTTCTGGAAGAGAAAAGCAGTCATTTTCAGCAGTGAAATAAAAACCTATTGCTATTTAGCCGCCATCTCCTCCTACGTGAGTAATGGCACCAGCTCTGCATCACCAGAGCTTTGCAGCAGCCTTAGAGGTGGGCGCGTGCAGCTCATGGGTTGCCCAGGGCTGCACTGCTCTGGTGCCCTCACAGCCCTGGGGCTGCCATGGCATGAACACCCAAGCATCACAGAGAAAACTGGTCTGGTGGATGCCTTCCCTTGGACATCAGGCTGTAGAGAGCAGCAAGGCTGGGGGAGCACACTGAAATGCTGAGGAGTTGTCAAATCTCTGGCAAATCCCTGTGCTCACAGCCTGTCTGTTTTCCTTAAGTGCCATCCATCTTTCCTTTCCCCAAAAGTAATTCCACATTTCTTCTCTTTACCCCATACTCTCATTTTTCTTGCTCCAAAGCATCCTCTTGTACCATACACCAGGTCTAGCAGCTAATCTGACCTATAGGGTGCCAAGGAGATACCAAGGCCAGCATATGCAACCGGACCCCTCAGTACCCAGCACCATGTTATTTAGTAGCCCCGGCTTTTTCAAAAAGACGTTTAACAGCCGGCTCCCGTTTACTGGGATGGACAAGGTGATGTGCTAATGCTGGTGATCCTGTGGGGCTTGTGCATGTGGTAGAGCGTGCCCTAAGACACAGCTTGCAGGGGACAAGGAAGGTATGGGCTGGTGTAAGGAAACACTCGTGCTTCTGCATTCCTCCTTCACTCCCACATGTTGTCTCCCATCTCTGCTTGCTCCTCACAGTGCGCTGGGAAGGAGCTGAAGGCCGTGGTGGACACCGGCTTGCAGCACAACCTGATGTCGTCCGCCTGCCTGGACAGGCTGGGGTAAATGTCCGCTCCGGTGGGCTGGGCCTTGTTCTGCGGAAACACATGGTGCCTGGCAGTGCTTCGTGGGGCTGGGGCTTTGCTTCAAAGTGGTGCTGGTCAAGATGAAAGGTGGTGCTTTGGGCGAGCACTTGGAATTTTTTCAGTGCCTGTTTGTCGTTGTGTTTGTGGTGAAACACAGAAGTTGTCTCTTGCCTTCAGTGTCCTTGGAGGAAAGTAAAGTCCCCAGAGTCCAGCTCAGCTCTGCGGGGCTGCACTGCGGAGCATGGACCTTGCTGCTGGCTGCATTTGCTCCAGTGCTGGTTATAAAGCATCTGTATGGTTGTGTACAGGTGTGTGCTCTAAATGAGGTGTCTGGCGCTACTTGCAATAGCAGACTGCTCCCTGCTGAAGGGAAGGGAAATAGATGTTAAAGAACTGACTGAGCCATTCAAAGCAAAAGCCCTGCTGATCTCTGGGGAATGGAATCAGGCATCCGTTCACAGGGCATCAAGGAGCTTTTGGCCATTAATTCCTATGCAGGCACTGCTTTTTATTGCTAACTTGCAACAGTTATGCAAAAACTACTACAAACTGTGAAGCAACTCAGCCTTGTTTATGGATTATAACAGTGTGTGTGGAGGGGTTTCATCCTGCAAGATATTACACTGGCTGCTCAGCATGTCCTAGCTGTATGCTGATGGCCTGTGACAGTCCATATACTGCCCATGTCACCCATGCTGATCCTGTGCATTTTTATTTTTTTTTGCAACACTGCTCAGCTTCAGAAACCACGTGCAGGGACTGACCCTGGCAGGACCCGGCTCTAGCTGACATGCACCAGCAGGACTGCCTTTCCACCAGCTTCTTGCAGCTCCTTTGCTGTTTGTGTTTGCAGTGACAAAAGCTAAAGCCAGATTAACCAAGCAGCTTAAAAAATGGGGCTTTGATGCCCGGCTTTTTCTGCCTTCTCTGTGGTAGGCCCTGTGCAACAACAGGCACTGCTCTGGCACGTTTTACTTCAAAGCAGTCTAGTGCACGTGGCGATGATAAAACATGAGTTTTGTTTAAATTCAGCCCTGGAAAGCAGTGGGGAAGAGACTTGCTGAGCGTGCTTGTTCCTGCTGGGGCTGTAGGGCCTCACAGGATGCTGTGCTGAATGCTGCTGCCCGCAGGTCAGGCTTGGGGGCTCTGGGGTTGGGTTCCTGCTGTCTCTTCTGGGGTCTTGGCAGGATGAGTGTGCCTGAGGCATAAGCTTTTTAAAAATCTGTGTGTTGTCATTGTGCTTTTTGAGGTCTTTCTCTTGCCTTTAAGGATAGCTCTCAGGTCACTGCAGTGCAAGAAATCCTCCTTGGGTGTAGGACTGAACAGCAAGGCTGTGCTTGGGGGCTTATGGAGGGGAACAGAGACCCAAGCCTGCATGTCTTCCCTCAAGTTGCTAGAGAAGCCGCTGGGAAATGCCTACTCCAGAACAGTTTTGGAGCAGAACAAGCCAGCTCAGGGTCAAGGAGACAATAAACTTCTTGATGTGCTCCTGACAGCATTTTCAAGGCTTGTCTCTAAGTAAAGAGTCAGAGGGGATCCAGATTGTTCTCTTTGCTGCCTCTCCTGGTCTTTGTACTTGTGCTGAATGATGTGGGCAGCCCTAACCTCAGCACTGGCATCTCTGTCTCTCTGAATAGACCAAAATAAATGCAGCTTTTACCTGAGAGAGACATTACTGTCTGGCTGGTTTTCCATTAGATTCTAGTTCAGTTTAAAAGACGAATTAAAGCTAAATAATTAATCAGCATTGTCAGAATAGTTCTTGGAGCACAGACAGAAGAAATTACTGTACTTGAGATATTTGTGACACCTTTTTTTCTTTTCTCGGGCTGAATGTGATTTATATGTCACAGCTTCCTCTGAAGAGAGCCAGCAGTAGTATCTGCTAATAAGCATGCATTACACACATTGCACTAGCTGTAAGGCATGGAGACAAAATGTTGTTATCTCAACTGATGGAAGTCAACATAGAGCATCACTTGCTTCCTCCAACACTAAATTAGAAGCAATTTTAGATCAGGAGCTTTCTAAGTCTTGGGGAAATGTAAAACAAAAGATTCCTTAGGTAAAAAGAACTCACAAGTTGTGAGTTACATTCAGAGTTCGCTTAAAACAAGGTCTGACTTGACCCCATGGCTGCATCTTGGGATTGTGCTATGAACTGAAGTGGGTACGAGCTGCTGACTATACACAGAACATCACAGAAAACCTGCCAAGACAGCAGCTTCTGTTAGCAGCCTGGTAATATGAACAAGCTAAGAGCACTTCAAGTCTGAGTACCCTTCAAATGCAGTTTGCTCCTCCCCAGATGGGCTGAACTGTGGCTGTTTCATGTCAGAAGTGTCTTCAACGTGCAGGTTAAAGGAGCATCTTGAAGCACTTCCCAGTGAGGAGGAGGCAATTTCATTACCACACAATGAGAGGGTCATTGGCCAAATTGACCATCTGGTCCTGACGGTGGGAGCGGTCCGCGTGGAGTGCGCTGCGCTCGTTGTGGGTGAGTGCTCATCTGATGCTTTGGGTGTGAGCTCCACTGGGGGTACCCTGAGGGAAAACATGAAACTTCAGGAAACACATTAAAATTCAAATAGAATTACTTCTGTTCTTGATATTGTGTTACATTAATTCCTGGATTGATACTCCGGGCTGAATGCTTATGTGCAGACCGGCCACAGCAAGTTGGAGGGAGGCTGGCCACGGACCTTGACTTCCCTGGCATGGTCTGTGCTCAGCCGTTTGGCTGGGCAGTGGGTGCGGGAGGGAGGGAGGATCTGCTCAGCAGGGCTGTGCTGATAGCACCAAGCTTGCTCTCTGCCATGTGTCCATGTCTCCCTTGCCTTTCCTCATTTACCTATGTTCCCCTCCAGAGTAATTGAATCCCTTTATAGGCTGGGTTTTGGTTAGCAGAGAAGCCATCAAGGAAGGGTGTAGATACTCTATAGAAAGCCATGGGAAATCATTTTGAATGTATAAATCCAAATGTTCCTATTTTTCAGAAGACAATGAGAAATCCTTCTCCTTTGGCCTGCAGACACTGAAATCCCTGAAGGTAAAAGTTTTCTAGTAGGGCTTTTACCCATGCTGGAGAAGCTGGGACCACTGTGAATTGCAGCTTTCCCTCTTACATGAATACATTTATTCTTTACAGTGTGTCATAAACATGGAGAAGCACCATCTTGTTCTGGGGAAGACGGACAGGGAAGAAATCCCATTCGTGGACAGCATCAGCGCTGGGATGGGAGAGCAGTAAGTTTGCTGTGCAGCAGGGCTGCATGGGGCTGTCCAGGCTGGCGGGCAGTGCCACACAGCCGGGCTGCACAGGGGCAGGCAGACCCTGGCTGCAGGTGAGATGGAGCTCACCAGCACAAGCAGAAACTGTTTTTGATGACTCATTGAGTTTTGAAGCAGAGCCCCTGGATTTTTCAGAAGCCTTTCTCAGCTTCTGCTTTTTCTCTGGTAAACGTTGCACAGTAAGGGGGATGTCTGCAAAAATCATGCTTAGGGAAATAGCTCAGAAAATATACTGAGGTCATTAGGAGGTCTCCTTGAGCATTGCTTTTTGAGAGCATTCCCAAACAAACATTTTTCTGGAAAATATTTGCAAAGCAAGGCAAACAAATCCACATGACTATTTTACAAAGTGCGGGAGAGAGAGATCCTGCCTGGAGATAACGGTGTTGCCTCTTCTTCCTGCTTTGACCCTGGCTGCTGTTGCTTCTTCAGTTTTATGTCCCCGCAGGAAGACAGTGCTGCCCACTCTGGTACTTCCTTAATGCATGCAATAACTCCCTGATATGTCCTGGGGGCTAATGTTTGCTGACAGCATGAGAAAGCATCTTCGGCAAATGATGTTGGGCAGTACCTTCTCTAGGTGCCCATCATGACCAACCACAGTTATTTCAGAAGCCCTCAAGGGGCCTGGGCAGAAGCAGGTGGGAAGCAGCAGCTCTTCCTCAGCTAACTGTATTTGACTATCTGGGGAGCGAGCGCACTAGGCACGCGCGCACCAGGTTAGGGAGTCAGGGTACCAGTCTTGATTGCTATTAAAGTTGGTATTTCCTGACAGCAAACACTGCCAGGGCTGGAGATGCTGATGTCCTCTCCTACTCTAAGCAAAGGGGGGGGTCCTGGGTGACCCAGGCATCAGGCATGCGATGGGTGGGCGCAAATGTGGGCACTTGATGGCTGGCTGGGCACCTCTCAGGTACCCTGCAGCATGCTCCCGTGGGGACGGGAGCGCACAGGCAGCCCATGACACCTGCCGGCTGTGGCATGTGCTCCTGCTGCAGGGCTTGTTTCCATCACAGGAGGGACGCGATGCCCTGCACAGCACCATAGGGACAGGGCGCTGCAGGGTGAAACACAGGCTGTTTTCCCTGTCTCCTTTGAAATACAAATGAGAGAGGCTTCTTGTAGCTCTGCCGCAACTGCAGCTATGAATTATTTCTTGCTACTGCATTCAAAGCTATTTTTTTTTCCATGTAACAATTCTGATTAAATATATTTTCCTTCCTGTTTCAGCACTTTGGAGGCATAAAGAGAAATTGAAATGCTGTCCCTACACAAGAGCTTGACATCAAAGAAATTCCGTGCAGCTGTTCCAGATGAAACAGCAATGCACTGCTTTGAAAACATTTATACTAGGCTACAGCTTAAGTATAGCTAAATGAAATCTGTTCAGTAGCCAGTAACTTAGAGATATTGTCATGTTTATCTATGGGTTTTGAGAAACAAATGTGTGCTTATTTTCTGGACTTTTCTATATAGTGTTGTCTTTATTACAAACAGTTGGGAAACCTTATGAATTTCTTCTGCTGAGAAAAATAATTTTTATAGTGGCCTCATAAGAGTAATTGTATTTATCTGTGATTAGAGGCTATCAGAATGAAATTTTTATTAATGATTTTTCCAGAGGCTAAGCATTTATATTCACTTAATTGATATTGCCACATTCAAATGGCCATTACCAGGAAGTTACTCATAGTAAAATAACAACACCAATATCATCTATGAATTACAGTTCATCCTGTTAGCCATAGTATTGTTGCTGTGTAATTGGGGACGCAACTGCTGGCTTGATGAGAGAGCAGTTACAAAATTATTCATGGGTTAGGCTCCCCCTTGGGCGGCGTGGCGGCAGCACAGAATCAGCGGTTGAAAGGGCTCCCAGGCTGACCTCCGCAGCCGCCTGCTCGCCGTGGGAGGCGTCCTCCGGCAAGTGGTGCCAGGGCTCACCCTCTCCAGGAAAGTCCCCAGAGGGCTCTTGGCTGTCTCCCTAGAGGGAATAGGCAGGAAAATTAATCATTGTGTTATGCCAAAAAGAAACAAATGAGCGCACAATTGTATTGTCGGGTATGAGAGCAGACATAGAGCCTTATTGCTCCATAAAGAATCACACGCCCTAAAAGCACCCTTGCTTTTCCCCTGCTGCCGCGACTGGTCCCTCGGCTCTGCCTGCATGTCCAGCTTGTAACCCAAAGCACCAGCAGCACCGGGGCTCCGTACCTGTGTGGGGGTTGGACTCCGGTTGTACTTTAATGATGCTGTCAGGAATGCCACAACTTTTTTATCTATTTACAAATCACTGGGGATTTCAAGTACAACATTAACCTTGTCCACCCTCAGGGAAGTCGGAATTTTCACTGGGATAAGCACCTCATTTGGCATTGCTATCCTGGAGCAGCAAGGTTGCTACTTCACATGCTGCTTGCTTGCAGACCAGAACAAATGTACAGTACTGCGTGGAGGAGCCTGACCTTGTACAAAAGCAGCTTTCTAGATTTTTAAAAGCTAATTGGAATTAATTAGTCATCTGCTGAAGGGGCATCTTTGAAATTCAGAGTAATACCCTTGTGATATTCTGTACCCACTGATTTAGAATCACAGAACTGTAGGGGTTGGAAGGGACCTCAAGAGATCATCGGGTCCAACCCCCTGCCAAAGCAGGTTCCCTAGAGCAGGTTGCCCAGGCAGGCGTCCAGACGGACCTTGAATATCTCCAGAGAAGGAGACCCCACAACCTCCCTGGGCAGCCTGTCCTAATGCTCCATCGCCCTCGCCATGAAGAAGTTCTTTCGCATGTTGGTGTGGAACTTCTATGCTCCATTTTGTGGCCATTGCCCCTTGTCCTGTCCCCACAAACCACTGAAAAGAGGTTGGCCAAATCCCTCTGTCTCCCACACTTAAGATATTTGTAAACATTGATAAGATCCCCTCTCAGTCTTCTCTTCTCCAGGCTGAACAGACCCAGGTCTCTCAGCCTTTCCTCATAGGGAAGATGCTCCCGGCCCCGCAACATCTTTGTGGCCCTCCGCTGGACTCTTTCCAGGAGTTCCCTGTGTTTTTTGTACCGGGGAGCCCACAACTGGACACAGTACTCCAGGTGAGGCCTGACCAGGGCAGAGTAGAGGGGGAGGATCTGCTCCCTTGACCTGCTGGCCATGCTTCTTTTTAGGCACGCCAGGATCCCATTGGCCTTCTTGGCCACCAGGGCACACTGCTGGCTCATGATGCCAGCAGGTAACCCCACTGCAGCCAGGTTTGCAATAGCCAATGGTGAGCTGTGGGAGAGCAGCTCCTGCAGTGTGTACCTGAGCAAGGACAGGGTCTGGAGCCCGGCCTGTGCACCAGTTTTAACCCATGCTCAGTAACACAGCTTATGCCTCCAATGGTATCAAAGCTAGAGCTTTATTTCCTGCAGTGGGCTTGAACCTCTCTGCGATAATGAGTATTACTATCAAATCTGGAGTATCTGAATTTTGAGCTATTTTCTATTTTGGTGTTAAGTTTCAGTGCTTTCTCTACATATAGTATTTTATATAACACAGCTATATGTATATACATACAGGGTTGAGCTGCCTAGAGCAGTCCCACTGATGTGTTGTAGAGAGATTTCACTAAATATGAAATATATTTGATGATTTTATAAGCTATGAGTTTGGTATTTTGGTACTTCTTTCTGTGCTCATTGCTGTGCTAAATGTCAAATTAAATCTAAATAAAGTTTAATTGTTATTGCTGTTTATTTCCTTGTATCCTGGATATGCCAATTATTTGTTTTCAGTGCACTTATCTACTGAGAATAGGAGTTTATTTAAATCTTTACCCTGATGGGGCTCTATGGTGCTTTTGTGATTGTCAGGAATTGATTTCATGCTGTACAGAGACTGGCAGCTGAGATGCACTAAGTAAGCAGGCTAAATGGCACGCAGCATGCTCCTGGTAAAATGCGAGCATTTGGAATCGCAGCCTTTTATTACTGTGCATCTCCCTCCTAAGGGATGCATGAAACCCAGCTTGTGCTGCTTGAGATTTGCCTTTTGAAAAGATGAGTTTGCTTCTGCCATGTTTATCTAGCTCACTGGGGCAGTACAAGCCAGTTTAGTGGAATATGGATGAGCCTAAACTTTATGAGACTAGGAAACGGAAGTGATCAGAGCAAAAGACACCAGGTAAGTCACGGTGCCTTTCTCGGAGTGCCAGGTTCCCTGGGTGCTTGCTCCTGCTCATCCCCAGTACTGGTGGGGCAACCTCTCCCCTGCCGCCTCCTGGTGAGGGTCCAGGAGCAGAGAAGAGGGCAGTGCCTGGAATGAGATGGACTCAGGAGATGAAAAGTCATTTGTGAGTGGATGTTATGAGAAGCCCTGGGGCAGACTGCTCCCTGAGCAGTCTAAGGGAAAATGTCCAAGGGAAAGTCTAAGGGAAAATGTCCAAGGCCAATTGCTCCTTGGTCAAAGGGCTCCACAATGCTGGTGCTCACCTGATGCTTCTAAACATTTTACATGGAGATAAACATTTTACATGGAGATAAACATTTTACATGCTTCTAAACATTTTACATGGAGATAAATCTCTGCTTCTCTCCATTATCTCCCAGGCTGGTGGTAGCCCGAAGGCCGCTGTAGGAAGGAGCACGCATCTGTGCAGGGCTGTCAGCACCACATGTGCACCTGGGAGACTGGCGAGGGGCGGTGGGATAAACGCCTCACTCCATCGCCCTGCACTCCCTTCCTTGCTGTGTCAGTGCAGAGCAGGTACAGTGCCCACCGCCCAGTTTAATACTTTCTGGCCTGGCTGCACCACACAGCACTACGGAGAGCAATGCCTGGGATGCTGCTGTAGCATGTCCTGTGATCGCAGTGGAAACGCTGCGGATGCTGCTGGAGCCAGCCCTACAGTAACATTATTCACAGGCGTTTTATATCCTGCTGAGCTCCACCAACAGATTTTTTTTGTAGCCTCTGCCAGCAGAACAGCTGATGAGCCGAAATCTGCCGGGGTGTTTCTCTACAACTATCTGCAGGGTAATCTGTTATCTAATAGTTCTCTGAGGAGGCCTGTTTTATAGGCTTTTCTATTATTGTTTTGCTGATGATAATATGATGCTCAACATGTTGTGAAAACAAAGCTGATTCGAGTGTCTCAGAAGCAAATAACCAGATGACATTTCAACACAAACATGCGTCTTAGGGCTGTACGTTGCTTGGTTTGTTTTATGGGGCAAGCATCAGTTCAGGTCTATGTTCTTTATCACCTGCTGGCTTAAAAGATGGAGGGATAGCACTGGGTTTCTATCAGGTGAAAGGCCCTGAAACACCAGGGCTCACGTGGGATACACTGGTTTCTAATCCCAGTATGAAAGACTCTGGCTAACTTTAGCTTGACATATTTTGTGTGTCACTGTTTGGCTTTTCAACAGCTTTTGCACCTTTCCCTCAAAAGCCAGCTCCTGCTTCCTGACAGGCAGTATTGCTTCCTGATTTCCACAGTCAACCCCCAGGCTGTGCAGCCCTGGTGCTAGTGCTGCCATGTGCTGATCCCTTCCTCCTCTGTTAATAACTACATTGCTGATGAAAAATTAAGCCTCTTAGAGACAACACTGTAGGTATCAGTGACATTTCACTAGAGATGGTATTGCTGAAAAGGCAATTGATTTAATAATTTTGTTACTAGAGTGGTGCTGCCACTTCCCCAGGATGAGACTTCATCGTTCTCAAAGTGGGAGGGAAAGCAGTCAATAACCTAAAAATACCATGAGTTCAGAAATAACTGGGTGTCACACCAGCAGGGGAACCAGTCGGGGAATGCTCCTGAGTTTTCTTTTTTTTTTTTTTTTTTCTTCTTTTTCTCTCTTTCTTTTTTTAATGTGGCAGGATGGGTATCTGGGGTTTGTGAGAGCCCCCCACCAGGATACGCAGCTGAACTCTCCAGAAAACCACCCTGGCTCATACGAGAGAAAGAGGTGTGAAGATGCACACTCACTAAATGTACCCCCCCCCGGCACCCTAGAAAGAGGTGTCGTCTGCAGGAGCCCTTTTCAGCCCTGCACGTCACCTCTGCTGCTCACGCATTCCCATGCGTGAGACCTGGACCCAGGCTGCTGCAACCCCTCTGTGCTCTACCAAAACAGCGGGCACGAGGGGCCACTGGCGGTACCCCTGACTCACGGTGTGCAACTGGCCACTGCATTTCCCAGGCCATGCCAGCTGGAGAGCATCTTAATGGCAATGCAGACAACGTGGAAATGGACTGCTGAAGTGAAATAGCAATATTGAGAATGATGTTCTCAATGAGAAAAGAAAAAAATTGTGTTACTATAAACTCCAGTCCTCTGTTCCTCCACAAACAGCTCAGATGGAGCAAGGGCAGTTACCAGGCACTCAATAGCTGGAAAACACACTGACTCATGGGGGAACACGTGAGAGCTCGAGGGCAAGCAGGCTCCATGTGAGAAACTGTGCCACAGCAGCTGGCTCTGGCTATTCATTTGAAAAGAAAATATATATTTGGGATTGAATCATCAATCTTCCCTATTTCAAAAAATGTTTCAAAATACCTGAGCAAAGTGAAGTCTATCATGAATGCACTGAGCCTAGTGACCTGCTTTTATTCAGGCCAGCAGGGATCAGGACACTGGAGAAATGATCAGGATTTTGTTGGTGTGGAGATGGCAGGAGAACTACTCTGTGCAGGTGTGGAGAGGGAAAGAGAATGCCTTAAAGAGGGCAAAACATGACTTAAAGCTGGTGCAACAGGGGAAACAGGTCTTGATGGTGCGGGCGACTGTGGCTCTGGTAAAGTAGGGCTGTTGTGCACTGTGCCCCTGTTTGGCATTCTGGTTCAGTGCGTTTAAAGAATAAATCTGTGGTTTTTAAACCCCTTACTCATAGAGAGCTTCTTGACTGAAAGCATCATGATGCCTCTTGGTTTAGGCTTCAGTGACATATTTAGGATTGACTTTTCAGGCTTACAGAAGGCAAAAATGAGATTTTTGTTCCTCCAGAAGGAGATGGCCATGTAGTTTTAAGAACAAATTACATATGAGGGCTAATTAGCTTGATATTTACAGTTTAGCATTTCCCTAGATAAATTTTTTCCAAGTGAGATCACATTTTGTTGCAAGGAAGCTTCTGCATAGCATCCCTGTCTGCCTATTACTTTGTGTGCTATGCTATTACGGTCATGAGCCACTTTCCAGAGTCCTGTGCAGTGCCTTCCAATTAAGTAATGAGTGAAGCAAAGATTCTGCATAGGGGTTAGCTGTGAGGGCTGAGACACCTCTCACTGGGCTCTTTGTGGCCCAGGTCAATGTTTTCACAGCTGGGAAAAGCCTCGTAGGAGGAGTTTGCTGCCCAGCACCGCTTTCACCAGGGGAAACACTGTTGTCTGCTCAGTGCAGACGAGCTCTGGAAAGGTCATGCTAATGAGGGGAAGGACACCACGCAGGCAAGGAGTTTATTTCCTCCTCCAGGGTTAAAGCCTGGCTAAATAATTTGCTGCCTGAGCATGCTGTGGGCACAGGCCATGGCTGACAGGCTGGGGGAAGGACATGGGGCAGGACGTGGCCATCAGCTGCGTGCCCTGCTGCAGGAGCTCCCTCATCACCTGTGCCATGAGGGTGCCGTGGGGCTGCGCAGCAGAGCAGCACATGCCATTCCCCAGGGGCAGGCAGATGAAGAGAGAAAGGCAAAGCTTGGTTTGACAGGGGGTGGCTATTTTTCTTCAGTGTTATTTGGGTGACATTTACCTCTCTGCAATCTCCCCCCTCTCCTGCCAGGCTCATTTCCCACCCTGCGGAGTGTCCCCTGGCAGGAGAGCATCTGACACCTGTGGTGGGCTCCCTGTGCAAGTGCCACCATCCTGACAACTCAAGCCAAAGATGTTATCTAGGTGTCAGTGTGGTGCCAGAGAAGGCTGGACCGTGACCCGGCATGGGAAGGGCACCACCATAAGCGGATTAACTGACTTGGTTAGGGCTGCTCCTGCTCAATGAGAGAAGCAGAGCTTACAGGTCTGCCACACAGCCTCTGCGTGGTCACCTTGCAGCTTTTCCTTCCTGTGCTATTGGAAATCCAAGCATTGTCTAAGTAGTTATCATAAAAAAGGGAAAAGGGGTTCACTTGTACCTATTCAGAGAGCAACTGAATACAGGTCAATAAAACCCACTTGGGGAAACTACTAGTGTAATGAATCCCTATAGCTTGAACAGAGGAGGGATTAATAGGATGCTTTCATTCAAAAATTGTATTAGAGTGTGCTGATTTCTTTGAGCCTACATCAGCTGCTCTCCCTGTGCTTCCGCTCACTGCCATCCTGAATTGAATTAAGGTGATCCAGATGCATCCTATTGCTTTAGGAGAGAATGTGTCTTATTGTTTTCCTGAGAGTCGCAGGTAACTCATGCAAGACGGGCCAGATACAGGAAATTTAAAGCCAAATCCACAGTGATATGAACTGCCACATCACTCTGTCACAGCTGCTCTGAAGTCAGGGGCTATTCCCACAGGCCTGGCGCAGGCGTTTGGTGCATGGCTTTGAAGGAGAAAGGCTTAGGACTCCGTCTGCCACAGAGCAAAGGGATACAATGCACTGACCAGGAGATGGGACCATGGCATGGCTGCAGTTATGCACAACGAATTCTTCACATGCTGTCCACAGTCTTGAACTTCTTTCACTCTTTTAGGTTTTCTTAATTTTTAACAACACATCTGCAACTAACAGGGTTTCTGTGTTTCCCCGCTACTTGCACATCACTGAACTATAAACAGAAGTGGTGATTGGGTATGCAAACAAACCAACCCCAAAGACATGTACATGCACACACACAAACAAATAAACCATTGATTGCTGTAAAGCCTAAAAGCTCCTGTCAGGGCTCCTGTACATTAAACATGATATAAACACAACTGACTCAGTCTCCAGCTTTTGAGGCTGATGAGATAAAATTAGGGCAACTTGGCTAGTGAAGAAGGCAAACATAAGGGCAAAAATAAGGAAACAAAGAGGCTTGAGAAGACATAACTGCATGCAAAAACAATCCGAGAGTGGTGTCAACAATCAGCCATGCCCTCTCCTGTGTGCAAAATGGTGCCTTCCAGAAAGTGCATCCCAGCTGTATTTGGGTGCAGATATAAGAAACCTCCCAAGGAGTTTTGCTCAGTGAACTACCTCTCTGTAATTTCCACTTTACAGGGAGAAAAACAAGCCTGTGTATTTAGCAGAATCTCCTGTGTGTGTTTATTGACTTCCCCAGAGACCATGGGTGCTGTTCAAAACTACCAAACTGTAGACTGTCCCAAATCACTTTCAAAAAAAAGTCCCACCACTCCATCCAGAAAAGGCTCCAAATTTTGATCCTTTTCTTGATGCCACGAAGCTCCTTTCTGCTCTTGATTTAGCCGAATTGGGTGCTCTCATCAGGCAGAGGAAGACAAGAAGCACATGATGTACTGTGCTCTCTGGAGACTGCTAATGATGTTTGATTAATTTTCATTATCAGCATGAACAGTCTTTGGACTTTCTCTGCATCTGTCTTATTTAGAGTTGTCTTTTCTTAGTTAAGTGGCAGCTCCTGCAGACAGTGATCTAATTGTTCCTCAGTACCTGCTTGAAGCAGTTGAACTTAAAGATGGAGCTTGTATAATTTGTTGTACGTATGATTTGGCCTTTGAGGCTCAGATCAAATAAAATGGAATAGCAGATTAACCAGTAATTGAATTAAGTGAAAGGTAATGTGCAGGCTAATGCAGAGCTCACAGAGAGGTTTAGTGGCTGAACAAAACTGTGTAATGTAGTGAATCACAGTATGCATGTTGTCGTCAGCAAGTGGCAGGAGGGACAGCCTTTGAGCTTGGGCACCCAGAACACACAAACTGCTTTCTCTCTACTCAGTCACAGCAGCCCAGGGCACGATGCTGGTGGTGGAGTCAAATGCCCAGGACAGGTTACGTGCTGTCACCTAAGGGCCTTCCAGTATCCTCTGATGCAGAGCAGGAAGCACCTTGTGCTGAGCTGTAAGTGGTGAAGCCAGCTCCACAGCTGGGGTTGAGCAAGGCTTTCGAGTCACCTGAGGAGGGGACGGTCACAGAGAGGTGCAAGGTGGAGGATGCTCAGAGGACTGTGGTGGGAGGCAGCGTGCAGAGGGTCTGGCTTGCTGATGCAGCTGCAATGCCCTGTTACAGGCACTCTCTGCTCCAGAACATCGGGCATGGCATAGCAGCCCATTGCTCACTCCTTGGGTGGAGACAATCTGTTCCCTTTCCTGGCCTTCCTGGGATTACAGCATGCATTTGTGGAAAGAAATACTGAGTAACAGAGAGTGGTACAGTCAGAGCCACAGGGCCCTATGACTACATATGAAAAGTAAAATGATCTTAAAATCTGTACCAGGAAATTGTTTTAAAATATTGAAATTATTAAACTTAAAAAAAAATAATAATATAATCTTCCAACACACTATAGTACTGCACGGGACTGGCAACCAGGTAATTGCTCACTTTTCTCTGCTGCCTCCCAGATTCAATGCCCTGAACTCATCTGTATGTTCCCCACCATCCTTCCTCTGTACAGCCAAGAGAGAGAACCACTGGCTTGACCAACCTGTGTTGGCCCTTTGGGCTCCTGTTGCACTTACAAAGGCCCTCGCCCCAGCACTGCCAGGAGGCATATAGTTTTTGGAACGATGCTCGCCCCTAACAAAACCAGACCTTCCTCTCCACTATAATTTGTCCCAGCAAGTCACTGCCACCTACTACACAAAATCAGGAGTTACTTGAAGTGCTGTTATTTTGTAATTCACTTCAGCATACATGAAGAAACAGGCACACTGTACCCAGAACTAACGAAAACAAATTCAGTCCCTTGAGCAAAACCAGAAGTCATTCCCAATTACCTTACAAAGTAGCAGCACACAGCATAAAACACCGAACTAAACCCAGCCATTCTCTCAGTGTTTGGGTGGTGGGGAGCTTAAGATTTTGTATTCTGACAATCAAAACACCACTCTTTCAGATGGATTTTTTTTTCCATGTAAAACAGTTTTTGTTAATTGGAAGAAGCAGCATTATCAGGGGTTGGAAGTCACTCTCTGGGCACGGCTGTCAGATGTAATGAAGCAGCCAGGGAAGGCTGGTAGGGAGCTGCTTTGCAGAGTGTTGTCATGGGAACGGTGCAACTAGGGCATCCCTTGTCTTCTGTACAAGCTCTGGCAATGTGGTAGCACAAAATTGATGTTGTTCAGCAGGGCTAGGAGGGCCAGCTATTAGGTTTTCCCTAGTAGAGATTTAATCTGAATGAAATCCAAAGGCCAGAATCTCCATTTGTGTGAAAATGGTGGCGCTCCTTTTGAGTTGAATGAAGGAAGACTTTAAGCCAACTGAGCGAGCACCTAGACGTGGCCCTCAGAGGGAAAGGACTGACATTAAAAATATGTAGTGGAACCACAATCTTATCTAAGAACCCTTTGAAACAAGGTCATGTTAAAGAGCAGTTACTGAGGTCCTTGTTTACTTGGATGATTTCACTTGATTTTCACTGTCTGTGCACATTTTAACAGGCTGTTAATTTGGCATTCATAATGGTTAATGGCAGTAAACATACACTCACCTGTACAGGTCTACATATATGAAATTATTAGAAATTTCTTTATGCCTATACGAAATACCTTGTGTAATACCGTAGTTGCTAGGGATAAGCAATGGTTAAGAACAGTTTCCTGGCTGAAGAAGAATGCAGAGATTCCTGCTCTTGCAGTTATACAAAAAATTGATAATATAGATGTTACACCAGAGTTCAGTGACATAGAATAATATGCAATATTCTCAGACTAGATCTGAGAAAGGGTGAAAATACTAACTGAAAAAAAGGTAAAAAAGCTAAACACAATTCATTGCCTCCAAGCTTTCATTTTACTTGCCCAGGTCTGCAGACGAAGTAACGAGCTCCTAATTAAAGCAGGCATCTGTAGTGTAACCGCACTGCTGCTGGCCCAGGCCAGCAAGATGCTGAGTGTATGTTCCTCATTTCCTATTGACACTGAAGTGTGAATGAGGGGCCCACATCCATCCAGGGCTTGCTTGGGGTGCGCTTTGGAAAAGTGACCAAAAATAGCAGGCAAGGGAAGAAAATGGAGCCAACATATGGAGGGTTCCCTGTTTACTTGCTGAGGTTATTGATTAAAGCCCCTCTACTTAGCAACAAGTTTGAGAAAAGTCATGATAAACATTACCACAAAAAGGCCTCTAACTGTATTGTAAGCTTAGCCTTACGTTGCCTTTCATACACGTCTCACTGGCTGTGGAATTCCCATGCATGCTGCAGCAAAGATTTGAATGAAATGGCCAGCATTGGGAAGAGCATGTGCTGGATCCATAGTGACTTCACTTTTAGTGCTGATCCATTTGAATCTAAAATAGCATGGAGTCATTAGAGTAATCCCAGTGTATTACTCTGTATGGGTAAGAAACTGTGGTTCATTTTTGGGCACGGTTGCCTCCCTGAACACATAGCTCTGGTGAAACTCTTCTGCATGCCTCTCCTGAGGAGAAGAAGAGGGGAACAATACAAAGTGTATGGAGTAGTGCTGACCTTGTCTCTCTCATGGATGACCCATGCAGGTTGCCTGAAGTCCCAACATGTTGGGTGTGGTGCAGGCTGTTCGGAAAGTTTGGATTAAATAAATAAATGCAGAAGCTCTTCTTCATGCTCCAAGGGCTGAAGTCTGAGTCATGGACAAAGACTGCAGTTAAGCAGCTGAAGCCCCCTTCTCACCCACAAGCTGATATTCCTTGTGTTTGCAGCACTTCTCCTTTGCTGAAGGAAGGGCCATGCACCAGTAAATACATTGGTAAGAGCATGACCTACGTCACTAACTGAAATTACATGCAGAACGCTGCATGTTCCCCATGTGTGTGATACGGGGAACCAGCTGCTGATAACAAAATGCTCTTGTGTGCATGAGCACAGACTAACCTTGTATTAATAGAGAAGGACCTTGAACTCTTACAGCCCGCAGAAAAGTCAAGTGGATTCACTGAAACAGAAAGATAAAATAGATGCAGAGCTCTTTCAGCACTTCCCTCCATTTGCTTCATATCATAAATATCAATTCAAATATAGAAATGCAGAAGAAAACACAGTTTGCCCAGTCTGTCCTTTCCATATGCATATATTTATGTTGTAAAAGGTTTTACATAACTTCTACCAGCAGATTGCAAAATAATGCCTCCATTATGAAGGGAAGCCACCAGCCATTATATTGCATTACTGTAACATAATGGGTCTCTGAGATGAACTATATTTGGAAAGCTTGCTTTTATTGTAAACCTTCTGCCCCATCTACCCAATGGCATTGATTTCTCTTTGTATTCTGCAGAGACCACAGACCATTAGACCAGAGTATCAGCTAACCTGAGCAAAGTCACAGAGGTTTTGGCCCCAGTCAGAAACACGTGAGACAAAATTGTGCTGTGTATTTTAAAGAGGCTCAGCACCAGTGACAGAATATATTCAAATGGCTGCTGATGACCAGCCTGCTGACAGGTGAATTTCTCATTAGCCTAGAGCAACTGACATTATAATTAATTGCTTCCCACACTTCTTTGCTGAGTAAAGGCTCCTGTAACAAGTACTGACTTTTTTTTTTTTTTTAACTGAATATAGGGAATAGAAGAAATCTGTATTTACTTTATTTTTCTTTCTGTGTGAATGTCACATTGCTCTCATGTCGACAATGATCGCAACAGTGCTGATTCAATTACTTATTTACATAATCCCTTCAGATTCATTTTTTTATATAATTGATGATACTGAAAAGATTTCCTAGCTGAGGAAAGCAAGCAGGCCAGTTCTGAAAATTAACAGGCTGAACTGACATAAGATGGTAATTTGCATTAGTAATAATCACACTGTAAATGATAAAAATTAACATAAATACTGACTACTCTACCTGCCCTTAGCAACATTCAGTGACACTAAGTGTCCATTCACTTGCAGTGTGAAACAAACACTGCACCCATTGCTTGGCACAGCTGAGACCAATTTTATTATCTCTTAATGTATAAATTTATTTTATAGGTAAGAGTTTTTAAAATATTCTTATTTGAATGTAAATGAGTGCAGCACAGTAAGGAGTGAAAACATGGCTTAGTGTATTGTTTGCTATGGGGATGATGCAGGTCTGGAAAGGATCCTGCAATGGGAAAGGAAGAGCAGACAAACACTCTGCACGTACGCTGCCTGGAAACACAAAGCTCTGTATTAAGTATCTCTGTAAGATGACTGAGCAAAAAAGATATGTCCCTGGAGAAAACCTCTGAAGCAGAGCCTTGGAATTATCAAAGGGAGTGCCAGTAGCTCTTGGGGTGAGGGCTAGCTGTGGAGTCTTGATGATGAAGACAAATATGACAGATGCTACAAATTATAAAAAGCCTACTTCTAATTCAGCGTAGTGTATGAATAGATGTGTAATGTTTAGCTTAAAGAGGCCAGCTCATTGTTGCAACTCTCAAAACAGATCTTATTATGAAAGCACATTTTATTTTAAAAAATAAAAAAATTAGATGTGAGAGCTGATATCCATTAACTTGAAGAGGGTTTATCTGGTAAGGGCTCAGTAAGGAGTGCAGGAAGCAGACTGCACTCCAATAAAGCTCAGACTTCACAGATAAACATTTGAGAGCTCTCTTGAAGATAGAAACCTATCCTCATCCCTTCTGGAAGATTACATAGCTGAAGATCAGCTGCAAATAGGGCTGTTACTGTCAGGGCAATCATTTTTTTCCCCTGGAAATCACCCTTTCTTTACATTTCTAACTTTTCTTTTACAGTGATTTAACAGCATTGCTTCTGATACTGGTATGCTGAAAAATAAATTTAAAGAAAAAATGAAAAAAAATCTAAATATTACAAGAAAAACTTACAGTACTTTTTTTCTTATAATGTGTCCAGCAGTTTTGCTTACTAATTCAATGCTTACTGTTTCCTAGGGAAAGCGCAGACTTTTCTAGAAGAAAAGCTTTTTACTCCCTGCTGCACCAAGAGCCTGAGGAAGCTCCCAGACAGGTCTTGAAGGTCCCAAAAGCTGTTTCAGCCATCAAAAGTAGGATTTTTATTGACTATGTGTTAGAAATCGTTGAGCATGTTAGAGGTGTTCCACATGCATTGATGCCTCTGAAGCTGCACATTATTTACATCAGCTTAAAACTTGATCCATGATTTTCTAAATATTCAGCATGGTTTTCAACTCAGCAGTTGATTTGCCACTCACGGACTATGAGCATGGGTGGTTAAGAAGACAGAGAGCCACCTTCATGCTTCAAACCACTTTCATTGTAGATACAATCATTAAAAAGAATAACTGTTTGGCTAATGCTGAAATCCGATATATGCTTGTTATACAACTCGAGGGGCAATTTTATCTGAATTTTAAATAAAGGTGTTTTTTTGTGTTTCCATAGTAACTCAAGCTTATTTACCAAGATGCCTGATGCACTGTTAGCATTAGACAATTTCACTGTATTAAAACAAAGTATAATAGTACAATTGAGGAGTAAACTATATGTAAAAGATTATTTTAGTTCCTATGAAATTACAGCAACTTACTGGAGGCTGGGGAAGGAGAGAGAGAATAGAATAACTTTTCACAAAGGACTGTATTGCTACTTAGTTTAGGACAGCAAATGGATGTAAGAAAGATACAAAACACAGGCAAGGGGATGGGGACATGAAAATTAGCTAAAACACGTGGTCTGCTATTCCTCTGTGAAATGTGCCAAAGAATCTGAAATAAATGTGAGTGGGTTCCATGGCTCAGCACTGGCTCCTGTGCAAGAGGCAAGCTGGATTCAGTCCTAGCAGCATCAGGTGTTTTTTGGAGTTTTCCTACCCAAGTAGGGAAAACTTCAAAATTGCTTCATCTCCATGTCTCAAGGGATCACAGCTGAAAATGCTGCTTCTCAAGAGCATTTATTTCCCTTCTGAAGAAAGGTTAACACTGATCTTGGATGGAAATAATTCATGAGCACGTGAAAAATAGGGAACATTGCTGTATTTCAGTAAAATTTTCCCAGAGAATATCTACATATAAAGTAAGTTAAGACTCATATAAATTACTCTTGTGTGTTTAGTTATGGAAAAAAATAGTTATCTGTAACTTGAATGTCTCATTTAGAATGCCACTTATTATCACTTTTAATGCAATTTAATACTTCTGTGGTTTTGTGTCCCTATAATGTGCTCTATAGGAACGAGTAATATGAGCTTGATTTTTAAGCTTAGCTTTAACAGAACCAATTTAGCAAGTTTTGCAATTTGTCAGAGACTGTTTAAACAAGGAAAATATTCTCGGTGTCACTGACTGGCATGCGTGGATACAAGCTTTACACGTTTAAAGAGAGGAAGGAGCTAGGACAACGGGTATGAGTTATGTTACACTTGATCCATATGTTCTCTGTCACTAAGTGATCTGTTTCCTCACTCTCCGCTCCAGAAACTATGGGGAAAGTTATTCAGAAAAAAAAATCCTGCAGTAGACATTATAGAAAATGTTGCCTGTGTCTGTTGACCTACGCAACATGGTTTCCTCACTTTGGAAAGCATACAGTGTGTTTGTTGGAGGGGATTATCCTGACACATTGCTGGCATGTTGTCACGCTGTCAAACTCTACATGGTGATGACATTTGACCTGTTAAGAATACGTAAACAGTATTTAGATTTTAGGCTCGTAATCATGATTTGCTCGAAATCCTAAGGGACGGAAGGCCCAGGCGTCTGCATGACACACAGTTTGGGTTTGGTTTCCTACCAATAACTGAGACAAATCCCCTCCATGCTCCAAAAGCCTGGGTAATCTTGGGTGCAGCTGGGGTTGGTACACCAAAAGGCTGTCACAGGCAGACCTCAGGGTTGTGTGCTTTGTTCTTCGTGTAACAAGGGGCACAATATGGCAACACCTCTACCTCCGCCATCTTAAGTAACAAGAGGTACAATATGGCAACTCCACCACCTCACCATCATGAGTTATAAGGACCACAATATGGCAACATCTCCACCTCCGCCATCTTAGGTAACAAGGGGCACAATATGGCAACAACCACCACCTCCACCATTTTGGGTAACAAGGGGCACAATAAGGGAACTCCCACCACCTCCACCATCTTAGGTAAAACGTGGCACATCTGGGCCAATCACTCATCTCCACCACCTTAGGTAAAAAGTGGCACATAAGGACCACCTCCCATCTCCACCTTCTTAGGTTAAATGTGGCACAACATGGCAGCCCCTCCACCTCCGCCATTTTAGGTAACAGGGTGCACAACATGGCAACCCTTCCACCTCCATCTTAGGTAACAAGGGGAACAATATGGCAACCTCTCCGCCCACATCGTCTTAGGTAAATGGTGGCACATCAGGGCCACCCTCCCATTGTTAGTAATAGAAGAAGAAATAATACAATATTGTTTAGTATGTTACATTTGCGATGTACTGTTCCGAGGCTGCGCTTGGAAGATACAAAATATATGTGCAAGGGTAACATGAGAATGCACCAATTCATGATGAGGAGTAAGGAGGATTAAAAGAATGCTCAATTTGCAAGACATCTAGATAACTGGGGCTTCTTGGACTCTGGGAACTGGGTCAAACCAACCTTGCGGTTTGGACTGAGACCAAGGGCTCAGAGAGCATGCGTGAAAAGGAAAGGTTAAAAAGTTCAACTCTGATGAAGACGTCTTACTTCATCCCGACGACCACCCGGACGACCACCAGAGAGTGATACGCAAGCGCAGAAGGACTGATAAGATAATTAGCATACGAAGCGAGGCTAGGTGGAGCTAGGAAATGAATATGCATAGATGAGTTGTGAAACCTAATGCATATGTAGTATCTTAGGAGATAAAAGAGAACTAAGAGAACAAATCAGACGAAGTTAGATTTGGGCAGGCATATCCCTAACTTCCGGCGCCTAATAAAGCACCTTCATATAATCACTTTGTGGATTATGTGTTTTCATGAACGCTAACACCATCTCCAGCATTTTAGGTAAAAAGTGGCTCAACATGGCAACCCTTTGACCTCAGCCATGTTAAGTAGTAAGGGGCACAACATGGCATCCCCTCCACATCTGCCATCTTAGGTAACAAGGTGCACAACATGGCAAACCCCACCCCACCTCCACCATCTTAGATAACAAGGGGCATAATATCGCAACTCCCACCACCTCCACCATCTTAGGTAAAAAGCTGCAGATTAGGGCCACCTCCCATTTATACCATCTTAGGTAAAAAGTGGCACAACATGGCAACCCTTTGACCTCTGTCATCTTAAGTAATATGGGTCACAACATGGCAACCCCTCCACATCCGCCATCTTAGGTAACAAGGTACACAACATGGCAACCCCCCCACCTCCGCCATTTTAGGTAACAAGGGGCAGAATATGGCAACTCCCATCACCTCCACCATCTTAGGTAAAATGTGGCACTTCAGGGCCTCCCCCCATTTTCCACCATCTTAGGAAAAACATAGCACATCAGGGCCACCTCCCATCTCCACCATCTTAGGTAAAACGTGGCACAAAACGGCAACCCCTCTACCTCTAACATCTTAGGCAACAAGATGCATAACATGGCAACCCTTCCACGTCTGCCACCTTAGGTAACAAGGGGCAAAATATGGCAACCTCTCCACTGCCAACATCTTAGGTATAAGGTGGCACATCAGGGCAACCCCTCCACCTCCGCCATTTTAGGTAACAAGGGGCACAAGATGGCAACTCCCAACACCTCCGCCATTTTAGGTAAAAAGGGGCACAAGATGGCAACTCCCACCACCTCCACCATCTTAGGTAAAACGTGGCACATCATGGTCAGCCTCCCATTTATACCGTCTTAGGTAAAAAGTGGCACAATATGGCAAACCTTTGACCTCCACCATCTTAAGTACTATGAGGCACTACATGGCAATCCTTCTACCTCCGCCATCTTAGGTAAAAGGTGGCACATCAGGGCCACTCTCCCCCCCACCTCCACTGTTTTAGGTAGCAAGGGGATAGAACGTGGCAGCCCCTGCAACCTGCACGTGTTTGGTGTGATAAGCACTGAGGGAGGAAGGCTGGGTCAGTGGGCCCCATGACACATTTTATAAATAAAGACTCAAACATTGTTCTGTGCTGAGGATGCTTTATCTGGTGTTTGTGAAAATGCTGGCCAAAAGAAGACCCTTGGGCACCTCCATCACCCTAGTGAGACACAGGTAAATTTACACTCTCAGTTATTGTTCTTCCCAGTCAGACACTGGGGAGTGCTTTTGGAAGGGGAGAATGTTTACCTATGGTTTGAAATGAAAACAGATTCTATTCTATACTATTTTTATTTTTATTTGTATTTGTTAAATCTCGTATATATTTTAGCCCTAATTGTGCTTCCTATTACTAAAAATCCTGGTTTTCGCGTACAGAAGACATAATTTTTTAAACATAGCATCGCTCGCGGTCCCCCTCGCCCCGGAACCAGCCGGAGCCGCCGCAGTTCCGCGGCGGACCGGGAGAGCCAGCGGACGCCGCCCGCCGCGGGCCGGGCGGAAGGCGGAAGTGATGGCGACGGCGCGCCGGGGCTAGGCGGCGGCGGCGGCGGTGCGGAGCGGCGGCCCGGGCCCGACATGGCGGCCGGCGGCGGGGGCTGGCTGCGCCTTTGCTGGCTGCTGGCCGCGCTGGCGGGGCTGGGCGCACAGGCCAAGGTGAGCGCAGGGGAGCCGCGCGGGGCGTCGGTTGTTAACGGTTCCCGTAGGGGCGGCGCGGCGCGGTGCGCGCCGTGAAGGCCGCGGCGGAGCTGCCGGCGGTGCTTTGTAGGGCGCTGTGATCCTGCTGCCTGGCTAAGGGAGAGCGCCTTGGTTTTTAATAGCAAGACGCGTACCTGTTGGCAGGGCGCCTTCATGTCTGATTTTTCTCCTTTTTAACGGCAACTTGCTATTTGAGTTTCCTGTAGCAAGGCCAGAAACGATTTCGTGTATAGCGTGGTCAAGGTTTTCCTGCTGACCTGCACCCATTTGGGGTTACTCTGACTTGATCGTTCAGTATAGTGGTTTATTAGCAATATTTCTTAAGGAATTATTTTGTTTCACTGTCAGGAGTTGCCTTGAACTAGAGATAAGCTAGGTATAACTGTTGTCTCTTGTTTAAAAGTGTCTATCATTTTTCACATTTACTTTGCCTTTGTTTGGAATTCCAGTTTTGTACTTTTCTCTCTACTGCACTGTATCCTGCTGCTCTTTAAGACAAGAGGACCACAGGTTGTGCTAGTCTGTCAAATAGTTTTCTTTACAAAGTTATTTTTGTTGCAGTGATGATAGAATTACCCACAAAAGTTTCTTTGCCAACCCTCACTTGGGATTAATATTCTTTCAAGAATTTCTTGCTTTAAGCTCATCACGGTGTACACTGCTGTCTTCGTAAATTGAATAGTTAAGTGTATCAACATGAGTAACTTCTAAATGTGTGATAATTCATGAAAACAAGACCAAGCATGATTTTTCTTGTGAAGAATGTATTGTATTTGCTGTCAAAAATGTGTTATTTGACAAATTGTTATGTTTGTTACTTCTGTGTCAGTAATTGTGAAAGGCAGCTATTAAACTTGAAAGAAATCCTGAGTTAGACTATTCAAAGATACCTGCAAGTACTTTGCGTTGAACATTTTGTGCATTTCATAAACACAATGCTTTCTGTGTTCTGCCCTATTCTGCATATGATGATTTGGTCTAAGCATGTTGTTTTCGTTATAGAATTCTGAGGATGTCCGATGTAAATGCATCTGCCCTCCTTACAAAGACCATTCGGGCCATATATACAACAAAAATGTTTCACAGAAAGACTGGTGAGTTTGTAATCAGAAATTATAAAGAATCTTAGTGGTTAAAGATGGGTTCTGCTGTGATTATACGTGAGCGTCCTGTAGTGATGCCAGGAGAAATTACATTTCTTGCCTAACGTGTTGAGCCTTTACGTTTAAAAGTATCCCGGAATTCAGCTGTAGCAAGGGACAAGGCTTGAAATCTTTAATTTTTCTCTGTCTTCTGTTTCGGTTTGCTTGTTTACATTCTTGTTTATTTATCATAGAAGTGAAAAGGGGTGTTTTAATTTGAGTTCAGTGATAAGAAATTGCATCATGGCGAGGAAGCATGTGCATGGAACTAGGACTCAGAAGCATTCTCTCTTCTTTCGTCTTGAAACCTGTACTATCATGTAGGGATTGTTTTGGAGCTTTGTTCCTCAGAGTCACAGCCAAAGAATGCAGTTATATGAGATGGCCTGAGCCATCTAATAGCCTATGCTTCCTGCGAGAAAAAGAAGTAGTGCTTTTCTGTGTCACAACAGTGTGCTCTATTTTAGTGTTTAGGCCAGCTATGGCATTTGCTAGACCTCTTTGAGCTGAGGACTGTTGTACATGGGCAGGGTTGAGGGGCTGGGGAAGAAAGAGGGATGACAGTCATTTATAACAGCATATTTTAAAGTTGCATTGATGTCTGACATACTCAGGAATTCTTGGATCAACCTATAAAAATGTGAGGTACATTTTGATATGTTGACTCTTCTTCAGAAACGTTAAGAATTAATAAACGACTTTTCAGTCTGTTGAGTAGCAGAGGGTTAGCAACTTGATTATGAAATTTTCATGCCCCTTAGTAGTCCCACTGAAATAGCTACAGGAATAAAGTTAGTGATACAAATGTGTACAGAGCCATGCCTTAACTTATTAAATTACTTACAGAAGAATTGTAAGAAACATTGCTGTAAATTTCAATCTAAGCTAATGAACATAGAATGTGTTTTCTAGTCTAAAGTATTATTTTGTCCCATATGATTACCTTAACAACGTTAGGCCTACTGACAAATTAAGTTGCAATAGTGAGACATACCGAGAGAATTGCATCTGCAGCAGGCATTTCAGAGCAGCACCATTACTGGTTTTATTGTTTATTACTCCTCTGCAAATGGAAATAGATTTTTTTTTTCAGTGGGTATTGTTAGTGTTTGTCTTACTAGCAGAAAAGACCCCGTTTCCCTTTAAATCGAGATTGGCAGTGACTGAAGGAAACGTTACCTTTGAACTATTCACTAATCTTATGGTGACAGATACTGACGCTTACAGAATCTCAGAAATCTATTTTCCTATCTTAAATCTCATTTTGTTGAGATGATTTTTTAAGAGGCCACCTGGTAACATTTTATGGTTTTGATGATTTGAGATGCCTTCTCGCTGCTTTTAAAAGGCTTGATTGCTGGCTCATGTGCAATGAGATTGATAAGTTTAGTGCTATACTTGGGCTTCTGCATCTTGCAAGTGACTTGTTACTGTGTATTTAGATCAGTCACTCATGACACGAGAGCCAGATCAATTTTTAGTGTCTCTATGAATTATGTACAGTATGATGACTGCTTACTGCCTGCTTGTGCAGACATAAAATAACAAAATAATTTTTAATATTGAACCTGGAGCCTGCATCATGATATTCTTATTTAGGTGTTTCATTTCTTTCAGTGGAGTTGACTGTTCTTCGCACCTCACAGACTAGCAAACAGGGCCTTGTGCTAACATCAGCGTGTGTGGGCTGAGGGTGCTCTGACGCCAATAAAAGCATTCACCATTCTAGCCATGGAACTGTTTCAGGCAGTCCAGTCCTGATGAATGATGCACTAGAAAAGTGTAGTGATGTGTTGGCAAGTACGTGGTATTGAGTTAAATAACCCACTTTGAAGGAAATGTGTTGGCATTTCATGTGTGAGAGGCTGACTGCCTTGGTAGTCATGAACGTGGTGGGAGGGAAGACACCCTGTCTACTAGTGGGATCAACTGGAAATCTGAGCAGAAGCTGCACTTCTGACTAGCCTAGCCTCCTTGATGCTGTTACTGTGGGTACAGGGGAGAATGTGATAAGGCAGAGGCAGCTGAGTGGGAACATCCTTTAGAAAAGGATCAGCCTTTTCCACTTGAAACACTGAACTAAAGAAAAAACTCGCTGATGCTAATATATGATACATTTACAGTAACAAACTTCCTACTGTACCTAAGCAAAATGCAGGCTTTATTCTATACTTAAGCAGCATATTGATGTAAACTTTCAATCTCATGAGACCATAACTTGTATTTTTTGGTTTTGCATCCTAAGTACTGCACTCCTTCACAGAGGAGATTGTAATTCTAATGACAAATAAAAGGAAAAATTGATCCCTCCATTCCTTTCCAGAGATTGTGATGTGACACTCAACAGTTTTAGTTATGAGGAAGAAATACAAACAGAATTGAAGAGATTAACTGGTATCTGGCCATGTGGATTTGCAGCATTTTAATTTAGCCCAGTGCAGTGTTAAATCATAGGCTGCTGGTGTCATATCAGGCATTTAGTTTCATTACCTGCTTCTGACTCTGCTGACATTGAGTTGACAGGGATGAAAGTGAAACATGCTTTTGTTCCCTAAGTGCTCTGCTGAGAGCCTAGAATATTAACTGAACAACCAACCTGAGTCATCAAAAAGATAAAAATTATAAGTTATTGGTGGAAGGAGTTGTCTCATGGCAACTGGATTTTCGTGCTGTGGTATAGAATGTCAGTAATATTGTCAACCACACTTTTTGGCATGAGAAATGTCTTATATTTTGTAATCTTTAAGTCAAAGTAGATTTTCACATCCAGTTCCAGTGCTTAAAACTGAACACTATTTATTCAGTATCTCATTGCTTAAAGAAATAACTCCTCTGACAATGAATTTTATTTAATGCCTGTAAGACCCAGTGTTAAGAAAAAAGAACTTCTGTTCATGAACACCAAGGAGAGGTTAATCTTCTTTTAGATACTGGAAGGCCCAAATAAAGCTCTTTAAGTATGAAGAAAAAGACTGCATAATAGTTGGAATTTATTTTGATCTGAGATGGCAGTGTCAAATGATGCATGTGTGCTGGGATTCTAATCCTTGGATTTGTTATGCTGACAGCTTTATTTCCAGTCAAAATATTGTGTTTAGTTAGAAGGATTTTAAAAACTTGTTTAGCAACTTGTCAGTAGCTGAATTTCTTGTTTAAGTAAAATAATAGTGGAGTAACGATTAAAAAAAATCTTGAATATCTATAATTTAGAACAGCTGTACTTAGCAAAGGTGAATTCTCAGCCAATGTAACGGTCCTGCATGCATCTTAAGATGTGAGAACTGCCTACATAAGGGCAAAGTAAGGTAAAACCAACTCAGAACTGACTGAGCAGTTCCTGTCTTTCTTCAGTGATTGTCTTCATGTGGTTGAGCCTATGCCTGTTCCTGGACCTGATGTAGAAGCATATTGTTTACGTTGTGAATGCAAATATGAAGAGAGAAGTTCTGTCACAATTAAGGTAAACAATGTAATTCTGTTGGTATATGTTAAATCCTTCAACTGATTAGTAAATATATCTATGGTCTTTTAGAGAAACACCCTTTATGAAGGGAAAACTTTTCTAAAGCAGTCTAAGATTTATTTATTTTTCTTGATAGATGTTCATGATTTGTTTTGAGCAATAACGATAACATCAAGCTATAGCAGAAGGAGTAGGCTCACAAACCTTTATCAAAGATCTGCAGTTTTGAAATTAAACTTTATACCTTGCTGAAATTGAGTGTTCTAGGGTATTTTGTCAAGCTTTGGACTTTATATTTTTGTTACTGTTTTAGAGGGTCTCATTATTCAGCTATCTTGCTTGATACAAATTTTCTTTCTATCTTGGCAAGCTACAAAGAGCAAAATCAGCAAAATCAATCATGTTTGCTCTAGCAGGGGATTTCTTTATTCACATTCTCATCCTGTTAGAACCATTGAGCCTTAGTCTGTGTGAATACATTGTGTAGTGCATCTTTTCTTCTACTATACTATTTCTTTTTGGTATTCTAGAATTTTGTTGGTTTTTCTCCTTTCCATTTTTCTTACTGGCCTCTGTGACTGTTTGCAGTCTAACCCGGCAGATGTGTGCTAGAGAATGGAGATCATGCAGGAACCCCTAAATCTGTGACCCTAGTTTAATGCCCCTTATGAACAGTGGTCTGACTGAGGTGAAATAACACCAAATTATTTTAAGATAACACAGGATTTTAATAAGGCCTCATTAAGAGAAACTTTATTTCAAGGTAATTTGTCTGTCCCAAAACTGCAATGCCAATGTAATAAATTGATGGCTCTTCTCTGTGCATGGGTTTTAAGTCATCTGGTGACACTACTAAAGGCCAACAGGCTCATCACAAACTTTGTCTGTACTGTTCCTTTGGTCCTTGCAGCCTGTTGAGAGATTGGGGATGTAATGGCACAACTCTGGCATAAATTGTGTTTGTGTTGTGCAGGTTACAATCATCATATACCTGTCTATTTTGGGCCTACTTCTTCTGTACATGGTGTACCTTACACTGGTGGAACCTATACTGAAGAGACGTCTTTTTGGACATTCACAGCTCATACAGAGTGATGAAGACATTGGGGTGAGTTCACCTGACTGCTTGTATATTTGAGTTAATGTAAAGATGGGAATGATTCATTGTTACCTAACTGTTTTGAACAGCTTTTTTTGCATGGCAGTATAAATTCCTTTTCCTGAAGGGAGAGGATGGTCTTCACAGGAATCAGAAATCTGTATGATGACTGTGGAAGCCACTATTTCATTTTTCACTGGGCTAAAAAGTAGTCACGAGGACTGCTTTTGTTACCCTGCCTCTATACACAGATTCTGTCCTAACCAAAGGAACAGAGGAATGGAAGTAAGCTCATATAGGAGGTATGAATTCTGGTATGTTGATGATCAATACAGTCTCCCTAGAGATCAAATTTTATACAAATTGGTTACAAAAGCAAAGTATATACTGAGGGGTTTCATCTTCTGTTGCTCTGGTTTGGATTTATTGATGCTAAAAATTCAAGAAGGAATAATTGTAATGAAGGAATATAGTGACTGATGCTGAAGTAATTTCTTTGTATTACAACTGAAAATTAGAATGTGGTAATACATTCTCACAGATCAGAGAAGCCTTTTTCATGAGGAAAAGGAGAATAGTTCATCAATGGCAAATGAGAGGGCATAGTTTCCTGTCTCTTACTGTCCTTTGCCATCTTCAGCACACTGTTTTTGGCTTCAAATAAAAATGGAACAAAATTTTCTTTAGTACCACTACAGGAAGGGAGTGCAAGAACTTATGAAACTTTGTTGGAAACCGTGAGACGCTTTAGTATGGGGAAGACTGGTGTGAGTAGGTTATTTTTGTCTTGAAGAGGGACTTAGAGTAGTATGAAAATACAGACTATCGCTCTCTAACTGTATGTAGTTCTATGAAGCTGTTGAATCGGCATGCTTGGGAAAGTTATTGCCATAAAGTAATGTGGGGAAGGTATTCTAAACAGCAGTGGGGTTGGTGGTTAAATGTCAGTGTTGAGCCACATGAAATGCTAAAACAGTGCAGAAGTCTCAGCATCAATGTACTTTTTATACTGAGCCCTTAAGCAGCACTGTTTCTACTGGTAAAGTACACATCAGATGTGGCATAGCCTTAGAAAGAATTTCTGAAACCAAACCCAGTCTATGAAACAGGAAGGCTTTCCGTCTGCGTAACCTAAGTCTTTCATCAGACAGGAGCACTTCATAGTAAGTACTGTTGAAATAAATGTGAGCTAATCAGAAAGATTAGCATTTATTTAGTGTCTTACAATAGAATCCTTAAGGATGTTTTTGTCACTCCTTCAAGATAATAGCCTTTATTAGCTCTGCCACCTTTTGGACTTTGTCCAAAACATCTTGACAACCAAATAAGTTCAATTCCAACTCTTACTATTTATAACGTGATTTTATTTACTAGTAGAAAATACAGCTTTGCAGATACTGTTGGAAAACAGAGAGAGTAAATATTAAACAAGCCCTCAGTTATTGTTGAGCTCTGTCACTTAAACAGCTGTATTTACACTTTGCTTTTGGACAGCTTGGTACAATGGCTTTAGTTTGGTAAACACTGGAGTGTGTTGGTTTTACATAGGATCTTTGTTTGAACATCCTGAACCACCTTACAGTAACAGGCCGAGAAGTGGCAGTGAACTGACTCTGTAATTCACGGTTAAAGCGAAGTTAAATGAAGCGCTTTCATGACATTAACAGGAGGTCCCCGGCATCTGGGTCTATTCTAGATTTTTGTCCCCAACAGCTGATAATGGATGCAAGACTGGTTTGACTGTGCCATGAAGAAATCAGTGGATGTTACTTTGAATGAAAAGTTGAAGAACTGTTTTAACTACAAAAACTTGCTTTGTCATCATGGCTAACTAGCTGGTTAAAATAGCTTGTTTTACCTTAAAAACCAAAGCAAAAAAACACCAACAAAATAAAACCTTCAGTTTCATTGCTCGTTGGAATTGCTGAGGTCTAACTATTGATTTTTGTCATTCCAGGATCACCAGCCTTTTGCAAACGCTCATGATGTGCTGGCTCGTTCTCGGAGCCGTGCCAATGTATTGAACAAAGTGGAATATGCCCAACAGCGCTGGAAGTTACAGGTCCAAGAGCAACGCAAATCTGTTTTTGACCGTCATGTTGTGCTGAGTTAATTGTCTCTCAGTAGTAACTCCAAGGAAGTAAAGCAGACTAATTGAAAGAACTGACTTATGTCTTCCTGATCCTACCACTTCAAAGGGGTTTTCATAAATGGTTCGTTACTGATTTGAAAAAATAAAAATAGTGCTTAAACTTTGAAAGAATGTACTAAGAGTGGAAGCAATTAAAAAGATTAGTTAATCAGAAGCTAAAAACCTTTGCATTTTCAAATGGCTCTTACTGATAAAACTGAGAAGAAAACAAACCGTGAGGTAGCTTTGTTTGCCACTGTGGTACGTTATTCACAGTTGTGACTTTATGGTGATTTTTAACTATATATTTCTCTCTACTACTTACGTGGTTAAAAAGTACCTGGGAACACAGTAACTACTTACAACTCACTAATCACTTTATGTAAAGACCTTTTGTAAATATACTTGGATTTTTTCTGCTGACTAATGCTAGGTACTAGAAATCTAAATCTTGCAGTGTAGTTTTCACATCAGAGAATGAACTCCTGATTGGTTGTATTCATCATTTGGTTTCTTGCACTCATACTTTCAAGGTGCTTGTATGTCAAGTGATGTTTGCAGATTTAAGGCAAAACTTAAACGGACACTGACTCGTTGAGCTGCATACTTGAATTACTGTGATGTAGATAAACTCAAATGCAGTGCACATCAAGACAGTGTTGGCATTTTGTTCTATTTTGCTTTAATAGTTTAATATATTGTATGTGTATGATATCTCTTTAAAACAATCTTCTCCCTTTCTTTTCATGGGTAAAGTCTCAGGAGATATATGATGAAATATTTATTATAAAAATCTTTATGCGTTTGTCTGGATTGATGGTGTAAGGCACGTACTTTCTTGAGCACCTGTCATCTTGGGAGTTAAGTGTATTTTTTTATCTGTGATTCTGTACTCATTTCTCTTAAGAGGTATACAGTTGCTAGATGACTAACTTTCATATATGCCCTTTGGAATGTAACAATTAAAATGGATTTTTGAAAAACAGATGCGCATTATCTATATGTCATCATTTTTCTCCCTCATTACCCTGCATGTAGGTTCCACATATAAAAGCACTTACCTGAAAATGCATCAGAGTAGAAATATGAACTTGTTCAGTGCTTAGATAAGGGAAGTGACTCACCAAATTGCTAATTGAAAAAAGTTTTTAATTCCTGGCTCAAATTTAGCTAGGCATGTGTAGTTATGCTATTGTATTATAACAATTTTCATTTCCAGTGTTGAAGGAAATGGTAACATGGAACACTGTTACATATTGCCAGGTACAGTTTTGGCTTTCTTAATTGACAGACATGGAAACAGAGTAGCATGGAAAATAGACAGTACTTGTATATGTAACTCAAGTGTAGAAATGTAGTTGCCCCATAACAACATTGGTATTGACTACAGCTCTTTGGCAGATTCACTAACGGAATTTTCCAAAATTACAGGTATAATGAAGATTAAATTTGAGGGTATTAAGCTAACTGTGTGTTCTCACCTCTAATCTGGAGACAAATACATCACAAATTTCTTCTAAATAAGTGTTCATTTTCTTAAAGTGGAAGCTATGAAAATGCGTGTTTATGCATTGGCATTCTAGCTAAAGTGTAATACTTGTACCAAGTATCGAAAACTTACTTTGTGATGTTAACATGAGGTAATATCCGCTTGAAAGAGCTGTAGGCAAAGGTGCTGTGAAGCATCTTTGGGCTTTCTGACTCCTGGCTTTTGCCTAGAGAGTAATAACAAAGGCCAGTGCAGCGCATTGCTCTTCCCTTTTAACCCCCAAGAGGGTATCTGAGCAGTTTCTTTGCCCCAGAGAGCATAAAAATGTGGGAGTAAGGGCTAATACTTGGGCTTAATGTTGAAGGCTTGAGATAGAAAAGCAGAAGTGTACTTAAAAGTACTTGAAATAAGCAGATCTTGTGAGATGACCATAAAATGTAACATTAGTTTAATCCATACTCTTACTGACATTTGTGTTCATTGTAATGGTGAGTATTTACCTAAATTCTAGCTGATTGTTATAATTAGGCAGTAATGTGTGATATTCCAATAAATGAAAATACTACTTTAGTAAACTGCAACAGTATGCATATAGGAAGTAAACAAAGTACATTCCTGTTTTACTTTTTCAAGTGATCCTGTTTTGTTCAATACAGTTTCAAAATTCCTGGTCCCTAATGCCAAGTCTTGTTGTCATCATAGCTGTGGTGTGGGTAGAAAAGACAAACCAGAAATAAGCAGATCTAACTGTAAGCTATTTTGCGTATTGTCAATTGGCTATAAATTGCAGGAGTCATCGACTCAGCGGAACAAGCTTCATGATTCAGGTAAGAGACTTACATATTGCTGTATGTAGCAACAGATCTTCACTGAATACCAGTGTTTCTGTAAATCACTTCTATCAGCTAGTCAGTGCTTCTGTAGCTTTCTAATTGTGTTTAATATGATTTGTTTTTAATATGATTTTTAATATGTTTTAAATTTGTTTTTAATATTTGTTTTTAATATTCATATTTTTAATATGAGTTGTGTTTAATATGATCACTTATTACATTAAGATACAAGAAAACTGGAATGTTAACTTTTTTTTCCTTAATATTCAGGTATTTTCAGGTGTTATTCATCAGTCTTAAAATTAGCACGTCTTGTTTCCTTGGATTTTACTTTCATCTGAAGATTGGTGAGTCTCTAGTCTAATTGGAGGATGATTCTAATGCCTGAATTTTGCACTATGTGCAGACAGTAAGGCAACAGATAACTGTTTTATTTAACGCTACTATACAGTGGAAGTGTCACTACTAAGCAATAAATGCTGCAAGTATCTCATCTTGAGGGGCTGTGTTGATTCTTTGTTCTTGCTGTATAGTTGTTTTGCTGTAAATGTTTTTTGTGATGTAACAGGCTTTTTCATTCTGACAATGTTTTTAAGTTGCTACAGTACAAAATTTTGAGAGTAATTCAACTTGTGTTAGTAGAAAAGGGAAAGATGACTGTCTACTACTGTCTACTACTTCCATTTTATAATGAGTGTATATATTCGTCTCTGATCTTTCAGCATGTTTATTAATTTAAAATGAATCTGTGCATGCTGTCAGCCTACCTACAGAAATACCCGTTTAAGATGCATGTAACTTTCTGTCTTGTCTAACAGCATGCTATAAATGAATTCTTAACTCACAGGATTTCTGTAGTGAGATCCATTTTCATTAGAAAAACAGATGACACTGAATACAGATGTATTTTGATGGAGTATGTTGTTAGAATAGGTTCATGAGCGAAAATTCCCTATTAAAAGTGGCAGGTGTGAAATTATTGGAAAACATTAAAATATCTCCGTATCCTTGTGAAGGATGAAGAGAATCCAAATAATGTTCCAGAACTGTTGTCTGAGCATTGGAAGCTTTGCAAGGGTTTTGTGAGTAGTGGAATCTCAATGTTTCTAGTAACCTAGTTAATGTTCATGTGCTTTTTCTGTTACAGAGAGTGTAATATGACCTAAGTGTTTCAGAAAGCGATGTATAGATGAGGAAGGGGATGGCAAATAAAGAGCATTTTTGGATAGGTATTGTGTTGGCAAGTACTGCTTGCAGTCAGTGAGGATGGATCATAATACTTTTTAAACAGTGAGGATGGATCATAATAAATCTCTAAACTTATTCTAAAACTTTTATGAAGAGTGGCTTTAATACATGACACACATAAAATTAAGATTGAGATCCCTCTTTCCCTGATAAGTTTTCTATCTAGTCAAGATAGTACAGTGAGTGAGACATCAACTGAATAGAGAAGAAAAATATTTTGTCTTTGAAAGCTTTTTGGTATGGGTGGGGAGTCTGCTACAGGAATTATCAACAGAACTTTTTTAAGGAGGATTGGGTGGAGAGAATGCCTTCAGTGTTGGCCTGGTTTGTCTGTTGTCTGTAAAGATACAAGTTTTGGTGGATTCGAAGCAAGGTAGACTTACATGGGGTTCATAAAGGTAGATCTTTATTTCTAAAGCTGAGAGGAAAGGAAACTGTTTGCTGTGTCCTTTAGGAAGTTTTAGTGGCCTTTTTTCTAAAAATCTTAAAATTACTGAGTGTTGGTAAGTCCAGGTGAGTAGTTTTTTCTCTTGTTCAGTATGAGTAGTTTAAACTGTTGTGTAATTATGCATTTCCAGGTTAAATGCAGAACCTGATGGATGGCAAAAGCTACTGTAACGTCATGGACAAGTTGTCCATCTGTACTGACACTCAGTGCATACAGCTCACTAGGCCTTTCTGTGCAGACCCGTTGGTCACATTTCATGTGTACCCAGAAACACCAAACCAGGTCACTTGCTCTGAAGATGTGTCATTCTTTCCTTTCATGTCTGAGCATCTCATCACAGAGAACTTCTACAGTGAGCCCTGCGGCTTTTCCTACCAAGTGCCCCATTCCAGTTACAACAGAAGTGAGTACTCCTATGGGCCAGCATTCATCAGAAAGAGGAATGAGAGGGAAAGACAGAGGGTTAAATGTGTCAATGAAGGTTATGCTAAACTGAGGCATCACCTACCTAAGGAATACATAGAGAAACGGCTTAGCAAAGTAGAGACACTCCGTGCTGCAATAAAATACATTAGCTATCTGCAGTCTGTTCTGTACAGTGATTCTGTGGCGGCAGAAAAGAATGTCATCAAGCCAAGTCAAGCACCTAAAACAAATAAAACCAGTGTTTGAAGACTATCTAAACTGTTCCTAACCAAGCAAAGGATACCTTGTCTTGGAACCTGATAGCTACTACTATAATTGTTAATAAAATGAACATTCCTGGAGCATGTAGGAGCAGATCATAATACACATCAGTATCAACCCACAGAAAGGAATTTCAATTTCATAGATACTAACTGCACTCGGAGTTGAAAAATCTCATCTGAATGGCCTAAGGTAATTCATGGAAGTTGGAAATCACATCTAAATTGTTACCAATCCAAAAATATACATGTGAAGTAACAGTATGTATTGTCACAGACTGCATGCTTTGAAATAAAATAAAATCTTTCCATTGATGAGACTGAGATTCCTTCAATTTTCTGTAATGTTACTGGTTTGCTCTCTCATGCGCCTTGAAAGAATTTTGCTCTAATTGCCAGTGTTTCTGTTACAAAGCAAGGAGGTCTTTTTAAAGGTTCCCAGGAATGTTGTTAGAAGCCATTAGAAAGGATAACTTACTTTAAAAGAATAACTTAGTCTTTCCCTGTCCCCCAGTCTCTTTCTCTGTATTATTTGGTGGTTTCAGCTAATTGGTCTAGAACAGATTTATGTGAAGATGGTGATTATCTTGTAATTAGCAAAGCGTTGTTAACATTTGCTGTACGTCAGGGAGTTGTATTGATACTAACAATTCAGCTGGCAGCATGAGAGCAGTTCATCTTTGGGTTCAGCAAAACAGAGAGAAAATGGTTACAGACTTTGTAAGTGCTGTCAGTATCCTTGTCCTTAATTGCAGTCATCTCCTCTGTTCTCATGTTTTAATAGCAGCGAATTGAAAAATGCCTACTAAATGCAATTAATTATGTTTCTGTGGAGCATGGTGGGAAATACTGACACAAGGTGTTAATGTTTCTTAAGGAGAAAATAAAGGTTAGGGATCACAGTAGGGATTAGCAGGAAGATTTCTGCTTTATACTTTGGCTTTTTTTGATATCTGCTTTGCAGGAAAAGGGGAGAACTCACTAATTCTTCCCCTTAACTGTGAAAAGGAAAAGTTTGTAAAGTGATTTGATCTCAGTTTGTCTCAGTTTCAGCCCTTCTGTCCTCATTTCAAACCAGTATATTTGTCATATCTTGTGGTGGTTTCTCTGAATCTGAGCTGTAGCTTTGTATGGTGTGATTTTTTTGCCATATAATAGTACACAAAAGGACTGGAGGACACTTTGCCCTTTTATAATCCCTTCTCTGCCCCTGCAGTCTTTCATCGCAGTACCTAGATCAGCAGAACTGTGTTTAGGAGTACAAAGTTGAGCAAGTAAGTGGCAGACAAATGGTTAGCTCTGTACTTGGGTTGCAGCTGTTTTTAGCTGGTCAGGTCAGCACGTCAGTTCCTGGTGGTAACGATGCTGGCAACCTTCTTAGCAACTGGAAAACGCTGGCAGCAAATGCTTCTTGCACCGACCAGGGAAAAGGGCAAGGTTTGTGCATCGGGACTAAATTCAAATTGACACGATTGTGTTATCAGTAGCTGGTAAGTTTGAAACACTGCCGGGTTCAAGTTCCTGGAACTGTCCAGGAAATCTCATAGAACACAACACAATTGCCTGTGTCAGAGCCCTGTTCTGTACATAAATTGGGGACCTGGTTCTCCTCAGCAGTGACAGCTCTGAGAAGCGTTACAATGGGCTTTAATGTAGAACCGGTATTTGTGTTTCTTTGGAAAATATTACTGACTCCAGTTGGCTTTGTCTTATAACAGGGAAGTTTGTGTAGTTGTGAAATATGAGTATAATGTGTTGATTTGCTCTTCTAGAAACACATTTTGCAGCAGTTAATTTACTTTGTGCGGGTTTTGAAATGATACATAATAAGAGTTTGTAGAAACTCACAAAAAGCATTCTCTGTTCGTATCTCTCTCAATAACATTTAAATATTGTTCTAAGTGCCTAATATAAAAGCCTAAACTGTATTTTATAAGGGAAATTAGGCACTCAAAGTTTACATATCCCTGACTTTCCATTGCAGGTTTTACCCTCAGCATGCTGAAAGTTTCTAAGCCAAAAAAAAAAAAAAGCAAAAATGAACCTTGTCTAATAAATCTCAGATTATTGGAGAGAGCATCATGTCATGTATCTTACTGTGACAGCCTCTGAATAGTTATCACTTGTCAAATCTAAGCATCTCATTCTTTCTCATGGCAAGCCATAATCCTACTGTTATAAAACATGACAGGACAGCTGAAAGATCAAAATATTTCCTCTTCATACATCACTATAAATAAAACAAGTAACAGGCAACTGTATTCTAGCGTTACATTCAAAAGCTGTCATGTCTGCTTGACTATGCGAGCTTCAGCTGCAGTTTCTGTTTTAGCTTGTGCAGTAGGAAAGGTTTGGCTGCGTCTGTGCGCAAGGAAGCTTTAAAGGAGAGTGTAGGTGTAAGAAAACAGCAAAATGACAGAGGGGAACAAAAGCTGGAGGTAGGTGAGGACATTGTTTTCCTTGCGATTTTCACAGCATGTCTAGTTTCCCTGGATTTTCGTGTCCCTTTGTCGGGTAGGGATTTGAATGACTAAACATCACAGAGATCAGTAATAAGGGTTCATCTGATCAAACACCAGACTGGATACTTTGAATTCATTCCTTTTTTTTTGTGGTAATAATTCATAAAAGTTACTGAGTTCTTAACGTACGCCAGAAAGCATTTGCTTGGGGTTGGAAAATGCAAATATATTGTCTCTTCTCAGCTTCTAACAGATCATGATTTAGTCTTGCAGGTAGATGCTTTTCCACGAATGGCTCATTCAGAAGGGTTCCAGCCTATTGATCACAGATACTGCAGTGTGATGCCAGCTCTGGACAAATTCCCATGTTTCAGTGTCATCCCTACTGTCAACCCCTGCTGTAGGAGCTCTTTTGCAGCGTGTCCCACCTGGGTCACCAAGCCCCCTGCCCTCCAGAGGTAAAATTAAGTTCTTGTTTCAGCCTGTGATTTGTTCTTTTTTTGTGATCTTTAAACAGGTTGGAATGTGTCAGGTTAATAAATCAGCAACTTCAGCATCATTTGTGTTTTCCCCTCCCTTGTGCTGGCAGTCTTTAGATGGTATTAGCTGAAATGATTTGCTGCTCTGGGAGATTTTGGAAAGCAAAGCCTGGAGTAAAACTGCTATCAAAGAAACATACTTTTAATGTTATTTGGATAAATAAAAGCATTTTGCGTTAGCAGCGATCTTCTGTGAAATGGATCTAATGCTTTGTGATGGAATTATTTTTCCTGCTTTGAACTTAAATCTGTCATCAACCAGCAGAATTACTTTTCTGCTTTTTCTGTTGTTTCTTGAATTCCCCAGGACAAACCATCAGCTACAGTGCTCTTGAGTACATCTAAACTGTGTTTTATGCTGGAGATTTATCCTTTCTCTTGCCTGATCTTAAGAGTTGTATTGACTTGCCATGCAACCAGCGAAGCTGCTAGTGCAGGTTATTCTAGCCCAGGATTCCAGCATATTTCTATCTCCCTTCCTCTAGATCCCAAATCAAAGAGAATTGGGTAGGTCAGGCACTTTTTTTTTTTTTTCCAAGAGTAAGGGTTTTTCCCAGCACAGGCAAGTTTTCTGTTTCCTTCCACACTATTGGACCTGTGGGAGTGTTATAAAATGAGGTGCAGTGATTCAGTTCTTACAAGATTTCTTTTTCCTGACCTACAGTAGCTGTTTTCTCTTACCGCTGACCCATTTTCTTTTATTCAAGGTGCCAGTGGCTTAACCACTGCCTCCCATCCCCTGGCCCAGCATGGAGGAGGCTGAGCATATCAGGGAGATCAGCGGGCTTAGACAGGAATGTCCCTGTTCTAGTGAGAGGAGAACATGATGGATTTTATTATCGTGGTACAGTAAAAGAGGAGATAGAGGTGAGTGGCAGTTGCAGTGCTGTAGTCATGTGGGTATGTGTAATTGGGTGTGCATTGTCAGAGTCAAATCTGTTCACCTGCAGGAAGCAGCTGGGTCATCTGTTGAACTCAGACGAGCTGGGTGAAGTCAGTGTGACTGCCACACACCCCTCTGTGTGTGGCAAAGACCAATCTTGTCTTTGCACACCACCTGAGTTTTGTTTAGCCATTTTGTTCCATTTCAGCTGCTGTGTGAATTAGAGAACAAATCACAAGATTGGTTTATGCTCATGTTTATGATGATTCATAAAGCTCCTAATATGCATGATTCTAGGCTGTCTTTATATGCTGCTTTCGTGGCATGTTGGTTGAGCATTTTGCATGCAGTATTGCCTCAGACAGCAATAATATTGATGGTGATCAGATCCTTGCACTAATCAGCATCCTTTACCAAGCCTGTTTCTAAAAGTGATCAGACTTGGGTCAGGGATCATCATCGTGTACAGAAGATGAGTGCCCACCCACCTTTGTACACAGACAAGCAGCTGCTTGTGCCAGGGAGGCTGCTATATGTCTAAAGAGGTCCCAAATATGTTGCTTTTTCAGACCTCATAAAGATCTTGTGTGCCTTCACCAGGTGAGTTGTACTCCCTGTTGGGAGTCGTGACCCATCATGTTGCTCTAATACAAAGGGTACTGTAGGGGTTGGATGTAGTGCTGTTCCCCTTCCTACCTTCTGAGCTCAGTTAAAAGATCTTTACCTTTAAACACAAGGTTTATTCCAAACAGTATTTTCTTTCTGGGAAGCTTGTTTTTTGCCTCTCCTGGAGCTAACTTGCAAGCACCCCAGACCCCTCGCATTTTGGTGAGGGCTGCCTTGCTGTGTACCTTGCAGGAGCAGGCCTCCATCTCTGCTGGTGCTGGGCATTGAGCCAGATTTGGATGGCGTCAGTGTTGTTGTGAACAACATACCGGCTACTGTTGTGTATAGACACAGAACCACCAACAGTGCAGGAAAAGTGTTAGTGTATTATGTACACACTTCCAGCTTGAGTCAGCTACAGACCAATGACACGGTTGTCTTTTCAGAAATGTTAGTGAAAGCTTTAATTCATTAGTTTGTTAGCATTTCAAACTTAACAGAAAAAAGTGTGTTCTTTCTCAAGAACAGGGAAGTGCCTCATTTCATTGTTGATGGAAAGTGTCTTGACAGGCCTTAGCTTACAAGAAAATAAAAATTTCCAACAACTTCCCAAAGAAGCACTGAGTTAATGTGTCTAATGAGGAAGGACTTGGGCATGCATAAAGAATAGGTCTGAACAGCTTCACTGTCCCTGGTGTATGCAGTGTGGTTTGTGAAATCCAGTTGCGCTCCACCTCTATAGGATTTTTGGCAGGGATGGAATACAGGTCCCAGCTGTAGTGAATCTGTACGTATGCTTCACTCAGCCTGGTTTGTAGTGAGCCTTCTGGCACTTTTTACGTCTGTCTTAATTCAGAATTAAAACCATGTCCAAGTTCAGGCTTGCTAGGTGCTCTGACCTAGCCACACAGCCACAGGAAGGCTGCTGGTGAAGGTTATGTGACCTGACACATTTCAGTGTGTTTTTCAGAGGAACTGTTTTGTTCCTGGTAACAGAATGAAAGAGGAGTGTTCTTGGTAGAGTTTGCTGAACCATTTCGGTCACATGGAAGGCATCCAGTCTGCATGCAAAAAACAGTGAAGGATGACATCCTGGAATATACAAATGGTATGGAGCACTCCTTACTCCCTGGAGACAAAGTGCTGGCGCCTTGGGAACCAGATATGGGGAGGTATGGCCCAGGAACTGTCCTCACGGGCATTGAGACAAGGGACCCCTTACGAGGTAAGAAAGATACTAAGATACTGCCCTTATCTTGCTTGCCTCGCTCGGGAACACAGGCGAGACTGTTGGGATAAACTCCATTGTGACGCTATTGACAGAGAACTCTCAGAGCGCACACTACAGTTTAGCATTGCTTAAGGCTTCCAGGAGGTGATGTAGCTGATGTGATCTGTATGTAACCTCGCTGGTCTGACCCTAAGGAAGCTGTGACCCATAAAAATGTCACCTTCTGTATCCACTTATCGGTTATTTCCTGTATGCTCAGACAAGGCTGTGTCTGTTGTGTGAAGGACAATGGCATTTTCCTGAGAGATCTAAATGTGGTAACTCTCAGGAAGCATCCATCTGTGCTAGAGTGCTAGTGCTTGTACTGAATGGTACATCCTGAGGGTGATCTTATCACCCAAGCATGGCATTTCAACAGCTCATTCATTTTCCCATGTCTGACAGGCTCTGCTGACTTCTCAAAATACTGGTAAAATGTCCTCAGAGTGTTACTGCTATCTTTGGCAGCAACAACAAAGGTAACTCAGCCAACGTTTACGTGTTCATTTGATGAAAAACTGGAAGGAAAGATGCTGCCAGAGCCGTTGCCACACTGAAGGTGCCCCTAGCTGCCCACTCTGCCCTCCACAAAGTTATGATGAGTTGTCACAGTAAGGGGTGATAGTTGATCCTGCCACTGGCATGAGGAGAAAGCATGCATAAAGCTGCAAAGCCTGAGCTGTGTGTGTGCACCCTAGGCAGAACAGCTGCTTACAGCTGCTTGCCTTTTCTTTCAACAGCCTCAGAAGATGAAGAAATTACGGTCCGGTTCTGGAATGACAAGAAAGTGAAACTCCCTCTAGGTGTAGCTCTGTGGATCCCTCCTAGCCTGTGTGGGAGAATTGTAGAGATGATCCACATGCCCTTCACCAGCAGGTTAAGGCCCAGAGAAAGTCCTGACACTAGTTCTTGTATTTTTTCCTGTAGTCCTAAAACAGCCCTGATTTCTGTTTGTGTTGTACATAGTTTTGCTAAGCACAGCTTGCTCTTCTCACCCTGCTGGCCACTTTTCCACTATCATTGTGGTTGTATGTGCTGTTCACCAGCCTGTGTCGGGTGCATCTGCTGCTGCCATCCCTGCTGGCCTCTTCCACCCAGGTCTCTGGTCTTTCAGAGAAAACCTGAAGAGGTAGAACCCAGCAGCAAATCCTCTCCACACCTTTTAGAACTGGAAGGTGTGAAACAAGGAGAATCAGCAGCTGTGGCAGCTTCTTCCCCTTCTGATTCAGAGTGTGATCTGGAGTCATTCCCCACTAAGAGTGATGTTGTGGACAGTGCTGTTAACACAGACTCCAGCCATCGTGAGAAGCCCAGGTTAGACGAATCTGCAGGACCCAAGTGGAAATACTGGAAAAGGAGACAATGCAAGTCCCAACACAGTAATTAAGGTACTTTTTAACACCCTTAAAGGGAAGAAGCAGCCGGAGGGAAATAACCAGTGTGTTCTGTGCCCCCTTCGTATGGGCAGTCACTTAGCCTGTAGTTGATAATAAGGATCATACATTTACATATCAGCCTCTGATCCAAAATTCCCTCCTTCACAACATTTCATCTCCCTCCTCGTGCATGCTAGCTCTTCTTTTGGTAACTTGTCTAATGGAAAAGCACCAGAACAATGAATCTCATGTGGAAGCGCAGATATCCCTCGTTGAGTTTCTTCCCCGACATTTTCCTATGACTTTTTTGATGCTAACATGTTCCTTAACCTGCATAGCTAGTCTGTGCAGAATAATCACCTGAAAGAATTCCTTTCAGGTTTAGTAAAGTGTGTTTCCCTCTCTTCCTAAATGAATGTTCAGAGCTTTAGTTCTGGTTTTACTGTTCATAAGGTTAAGCTACAATTTTACTCCCCCCAGAAATCACCAGTTGCAGCAGCACATGTACAAAGGGCAAGCTGGAATCCAAAGCCATCTCTGTTGTGGACATGTTCCGTGTTGCACCAGCTAATTGGAGTATCCCTGAAAACGGACAGTTCTGACCTTCAATGTGAAAACACAAGAAAAGATAGCTTATGTACAATAACTCCTAGATTCAATCTGGAAGAGTGCTGGGCTCTTCTAGTCAAATTCTGTTACTCATGATTTCTGTCTCAGAAAGATAAAAATCAATATTTTAAACAGTCTTTACAAGTAACTTCTCTTCCTCACAAGAAGCAAGCAGTTTAAACAGCTGATTACTACTGTAAAGGTAGGGGATACAGAATAAGCAAACTGTATCACATCTAAGACAAGGGAACAACAGCCTGTTTTCAGGCTTGGTTTCTTCCTACAGTGGTCCCCTCCTGCTTTAGAAAAACTTGGAAAAAAATCAGTGAGAACATGAATACCAAACAAAGCAGGCAGAGAAGAGGAATAAAAATGCTTGCAGGAAGAAGGGGAAGATGAAAAAATGGCAGGATGAACAGAAACACTACTCTGCACATGAGCACCGTTGGTACAAATAATCAGAAATAAAATGTACTTAAAAAATAAAAAAAAACGTATGTACTTAATAAAAATGCTGAAGTACTTAAAAAAATGTACTTAAAAAAATAAAATGCTACTGTAATTTAAACATACTAGCATGATTAGGAGGAGATTAATCTGTTAATGACATGTCTTAGTGAGCAGAGAATACACTGGAATATATTTTGTTTTCTCAATGTTTTATGCATTAATTTTTAGCAGAAGCCTACTACTTAACTGTATTTTTCATATTTTATTATTTAAACAATCATAATATACACACATTATACACTTTTGTAATTAGTTTCCTAGGAATTTGGAATTTTAACGCCAATACAGAACTCCAGACAGACATGCTCTGTGTTAGCCAAATGTCATATTTGTGCAGTAGTGACATGCTTTGCCTTTTGGTAAAACCAGAAAGAAACCAGAGTGGCTTCATTCTAGCTCAAAACCAGCAGCATGAATCACAGTAGTGGACACAACTTGGTAATACAGAGTATAATGACAAACTTTTATTCCTGTAAAATTGTCTTTTGTGTTTTAAGATATGTTACTTTGCTAGAAGTTGCATTGCTACTCCTTGAGATACCTGAAGCAGAATTTTGTCTTACAATACAGACTGCATCAAAAGTAAGTTGCAACAAACAAGTAAAGTTAGAGACTAGGCTTTTAAGAGATGCTGTCTGCTGGGCTTATGCCCTCCCTCTGTAGTCAAAAAAAAAAAAACCAAACAAACTCCTCTAACTTCCAAAGGAGCAAAGTTTAGTCAAAGCTTAACAGCTCCTGAAAATCCTTTGGTCTTATTGTAACACTTGTATTTCAACAGTGAAGTTTGTTACAGAAATGATACTATTACAGAAATGATACCATTATCAAAGCTACATGAGGCAGAGGTATATCTATCTTAGAGTCAGGAAAGCCAAAGTTACAGACACACTGATGCTGCTTATTTTTTAAAAAATAGACTACCAAGGGATTTGTTTCCGTCTTCCAGGAGGAAGGTTTCGTGGCATCAGGAAAGCAAAGAGCGAGAAAGAAGACAGTCTGATGATAAACATAAAACAACTTGCACAGGAGAGGACAAGCTTGACGATACAGACAGATACAGAAGAGGACAGAGAAAAAAACAGCAAAGAACTCACAACAAAGCAGAGAGAGATGTGATAAATCAGAATCTAATAAATAAATGTACAGCTGATGAAGTTCAAGAGCTGAAATTTCAGGTAAACTGCTTACACTATAGCAGTGTTACATTTATTGAGCAAATAAAAGTTCTGATTTAGGCACTTTCTCTATAGAATATGGATAACCATTATTTTAATAACTGAAAAATTATTTCCACCTACATGGAATTTCAGCATTCTCATTCTTTACTCTAGGGTTAGGCTTGTGTTATATTAAGTCCCTAATTATTTGGATGTGAAATCTTTACAGTTCTGGAGAGATCAGGTGAACTACTATTAGCACTAAAATCCTGAATAGATGGAAAGCAAAGTCTATTAAACCTCCAATTTATCTACAGTCCTCTGGAGATAGCCAAAAGAATTCAGCATAGCAAATCCTCTTTGTAGGAAGCCAGAAGGAATAGAGAAACAATACAAGGTGACAGCCAAAAATATTTTTTTTCAGTATTAAAGCAGAAGAGAAAGTAAAGGATATGAAGATAGAGACAGCAAAATTCTCAGAGATTCAGCATTTAAGCCACAGAATCTTATATTCTCCTCCAAGATTAACTGAAACTAGTTTACAGCTGAAACAGTGTAAACCATCAGCTACAAAAAGATAACAGATCTATACAGATCATGCCACTAATTCTAACTGTGGAATCTGATCTTTCGGAGGTCACCCAGTGAGTTGTGTTAGTGGGATTGTTCATGTTTAAAGAATATGAATTTGGAAATAAACTGCATTATGCAGGTGCTCAGCAGTACTTTTCCCCTGCAGGAAATAGGAGACAGGCCATGTTATCGTACCTTCTACTGAAAAAGGCAGCTAAGTGATATTTAGCCTAGGTAAGAGTCTGTGAAGAGACAGGATTTGAAGTCTGTCAGTAGTTTCTGCTGGTGAAAGCATCTGACATACATTCAAGCACCTTCCTGAGGTGGGGTCCTAGGTAGTCAATTTCATTGGCATTTTATTTCTTTATCAGAATAATAAATATACAGATGCGGGGGGGGTTGGGGGGGGGATGCATTTTGAGCCAGATGTGCAGCAGCTCTAAAATCAGTGCCAGCCCACAGAAGCTGGTATGTACATCTGTATTCACACCACAGGGATCTTGCTCTTCATGGCCATGAACGTGACATGGACTTCCTGTCTGAGGGTAATATAAACTGTCATCACAAAGACTAAAGCATGTATTTATTCCACTAACTGTATCTTTAATTGTTTAAAATGGAGGAGCCTGGAATTACACAGTCACATAATTGGAATTAAGGCAAACAATGTACAAATATTTATAAAATCAGTGTACAAAGTATGCTGTATATAATTGCATTAAGTAGAAAACGGATATACAGGCCGTAAAAATATAGTCCCAAAGAAGAGGATACTATTAAAGTGCTAACATGAACAAGTAATGCATAGTTCATTACATGCTTTAAAAAAACCCTAGTATTTTATTCCCATGATCACCAGCAAACGTCATAGAACAAAAGTTAAATCAATACTTTGTCCTGCACTGATGTCCACCACGTGGGTTTGTTTCACCATGTCCTCTGAGGTTGCTGTGATAGAATAGGTGCCAGGAGAAACTTCAATGTAGATATCTTTGGAAGCTTTCCTGGTCTGTAGGGGTGGGGAGGGGAGAATAAACAAACATCATTACTATTTAGTTATATTGAATTTCCCATAAAAATATAAATTTTGAATTTGGGTGAAAATATTTAATCTGCTATATAAACATTAACTTTTTTTTTTCAAAGTACACAGGCAATATATAGACCAAACTGCAAAATGTTTCTATTAATACCAAAATTAGCGAATGTCATATTCAAAGTATTTAATCGATTGATTTAATCAATGGAAATAATCAACATGCTATAATTTCTCCCTCAGAAAACTGAAAGCTGTCAACCTAAACAATTTTGAACATAAACATGGAAGTCATCTATACACCAGGGTACTCTCATCAATTTGTACTGTGGTATAGATTCCGTATTTCTCATCTTTTGTGGCTTAGAAGTTCCCAAAATTGATTTGGTGAGGTGTTTGGCTTTGAAAAATAAGGTTTTCTTCTCCTGGACGAACAGGAGTCTTCAGAAAGACTGTATCAGGGCCCGGCATAACTGGCTAAGCAACTGCAGCATGCATGTGTTGCTTGCCTTTTTTGAGCGTTGGGAATGTGTCCGGAGCACAAATGAGGTGAGAGTGGAGGACTGCTGGATTATTGCTGCTGATGCAAATCACAACAGCCTAAGATTATTCACAATGTTTTGACGTTTTGTATCAGTCCAAAATATTAAACAGATTTAACTAGTTATGTGCCATAATGTCACGATCTGATTTATATTTAATTGTGTAAGTCTCTGTCCATTCTGTTGCCCATCTATACATGCATTAGGATTATGAACGCATTGCTGATTAATCTGTGCCATCACAAGATCTCCACACCTGACTGTAAATTTTAACCAGCTTGATGCAAAATGCTAGGGAAATGCTATATCTCAATTTAAAAACAAAGTATTCTGTAAACTTACACACTGATGGCAAGTTCTAGCTCGACTGGATTCTCCTGCAGATGCATTTTTCTGGAAAGAAAAAGATGCTGCTTTCTAATGATAACCTCAGAAAATACAAATTTAGCCCCTGAGAGAGGGGATGTTCCAAGTCCGTTAAACTTTCCCCTCCACAAAATGACTGAAATGATTGCTGCCACGAGAATTTACTCTGCCCTCCCGCCCTGCCCAGCCAAAGACTCAGATCAGTCCACAGTTTCATGTGCCCATGATGTCAATCCACATAAATTCACGTGAGCAAGCGTCACAGATGCTGGATGGACTACAGTTGTCCCATGGTGAGGGAAGGATTAACCTTTAATTAAAATAAAACAAATTCCCGCTTACCTCTTCTTTAGAGGACTTGAACTCTTCTTCCCCTGCTTGTCTGCTGTGATATCTGCAGATGTGTTTGACTTCATGCTCATTGCATCTCCAGGCTGGCACAAATCTATAGTACTTCTGGACAGCAATTGGAACAGAGAATATTATATGGAGAAGCATCACAGCCATGCTGACAACAACTCCAGATTTGCAATTAAAAGTGGAACTGCACATTTACTGATGTTCTGTATTAATCAGCTGGCTTAATTTCATGTGAGGATGAAAATAGTGCCCAGATGTCCAAAGGACATCTGCCTTCTGGTGCAGAACTGTCAGCTCTGTTTTCAGACGCTTGTCTCCCTACACAGTATGTTGGGACTCTGTCACCTCAGAACTGAACTCATGAAAACAGCCAAATCTGGAGTTGGTATTGCCATAAGCCACGCAGGAAAATACCGAGAACAGAAGTGTGCTTTACATTTTTCTCTGTTTAGAGCAGCACTTTATTTCAAACAGTTGTCTGACTGGGATCCGCAATTCAGAATACTCTGAGGGCAAGGACTTTAGTTAGCTATTATACAATTAGATCACTCTTTCTATTTAAAGGCCACACAACGCTATCATTTTCTTGCCTTTGTGCTAGCAAATAGAGGGGTTAAGAATTGCTTAGCCTAGAAATGCTCATTGTTTGGGCACTCTGCTTACAAGGCAAATGAACTGCAGTCAGATTCCACTCTCAGGTGAGAGCTGTGTTCACTAAATGACATGTTTCTTCAAAAGGCTGCAGCAATATCAATTGCTTTTTTGTCCAGAACAAATCCAAAGGAATGCTCTGGAAACATCTACCTGACCGGGCCCTTCAAGCAAAGCTGGTGGAAGAAGCCATAGTTTATGGGTCCTTAATAGGATGTATATGTGAGGTAAGAGCTTTTGCAGGGTATGTGCAGAAAAAGCACTGTAAAAGCAGAGGACATGTTAATACCGGAAAAAGAGCTGGTGAAAGAGCTTAAGTGCTTTCAAGGCTGGTAACTTGTAGCAGAGCAGTTTTGAGAATTGCAGCAGTAGCACAGCAGTCCTTTTCTGGCTCTGCAGTAAAGGTACTTGAATCTTCCCTGCTGTGAGTTAAGTATGTGCATACAGCTCTGCTGCCATCTGCTGTCACCACAGAGCTCATCGCAGGGTTACCTTTTTGATCAGAGGAAACAAGTTTCAAAATAATGATTTTTGTCTTGCTTGTATTTTCCTTCTGTCTGACCGTGCAGACCACACATGAAAATAAGGCCAATAGCAGGTCTTGTTTCCAGGTCTGTTGCGCTACCTTATTCCTTGAGGTTATGTACCTACCAGTTTGGCTGCTGCTGTCGTGGTTTACTGTGGAGTTACGTCCCAAAATACATCAAACACTCTGACCTACTGCATAGGACTTCCCAGAGTATCTCTGTATCACAGGACGTGACTCGGGTCCTTTTACATGAAGTTAAATAGCAAAGAAGTGAAATCAAATGTTTGATACGAAATGTGGGTCAACTTTGGTCCCTAAGTAATTCTACACAACTCGTCCCAAATCACCTAATTTTAGTGCTTAATCACCTGCACTCAGTGGCATTCTGCTGCCTCGGTGGTTATGTTCTGCTGTAGGTTTTTATTTGCACTTTTTAAGCTTTACCCATGAACTCGTGGGTCTGAGAACTCCCCCCTTTTCTCAAGGGCAGGTGACTGAAGCGGTGCTGTCCTGGCACAAGCACGAATGTGGAAGTCAACCCCTGCTTGTCCCACCAGCGTTAGGCACTGTACGTTGTGTATCTGTTGCGGTTTTGTGTCGTTGTGCAGACCTGGCGTTGCAGGGCCAGCCGGTTACTGTCACGTAGCGCTGTGGGGTGACGAAGTTGTTGCCGCCTGGTGCACGTTGCCGTGCCCCGCTCCCTAGCGCAGCGGGGGGCAGCTCGGTGCCCTCGGCCGGGCGGCGCGGCAGGCTCCCGGCCCAGACCTCCCGGCGCGGCACCCGGCACCCGGCACCGCTCCTCTTCGCGCTCCGACCAAAGCCGCGGCCCCGCGCTCCCCCCCGCACCTCGCACTCCGCCGCCGCTCGGTCCATGAGGCGCGCGAGGGACGCGAAGGCCGCGCCGGGGCGTTCCGGGTCCTCTCGGTGCAGCGGCGGGGGCCCCTCCCGCCCCGCAGCACTGACCGGGGCCGCTCCCCGCTCCCGCTCCCGGGGCTGCTGCTGCTCCTCCTCCTCCTCCCGCCGCCGCCGCCGCGCCCGCTCCAGCACGGCGCGCGCCAGCCCCGCCGTCCGCGCCGCCGCCGCCCCGTCCATCCCGCCGCCGGCGCGCGCCGTCACAGTGCGCGCGTGCGCCCCGCGCCCCTCCGCCCGCGGCCGGTAGGGGGCGCCGCGGCCCCGCCCGCCCCGCCCTGAGGCGCGGCCCCGGCCGCCGCCCGCGGGGGGGCGCCCGGAGGGGCCGTCCCGGGCCGTCCTCGCCATCCGCGGCGGCGATGGGCGCGGTGACCGCCCCGGCGGGGCCGGCGGAAGGGCGAGGAGAGGCGAGGAGAGGTGGGCGTTGCGCCGCGGCTCGGCCCGGCCCGGCCCGGTCCGGCCCGGCGGGAGATTCAAACGCGGCGGGGTGCGAGGCTGCCCGCCGTGACGGGAGCGGCGTGAGGCGCGGGGCGGGGACCGCACCGGGCAGGGACCGCAGCGGGCGGGGCGAGCGGCGGTACCGGAGGGGAGGCCGAGCGGGCTCAGAGCCCTTCGCTATGCCCCCCGCACAAAGCAAGCCCCGGGCGCGGCTGGCAGGGGGAGAGCACGGAGCGCCTTGCCTTGAGGCACCGCCGCAGACCAGCCCTTCACCGGCCTCTCCTTCATGAAACACGCTGGAGGCGCCAGCTGAGTGTTTGGATACAGCTAACGTTGGGTCTCCTCTACTCCGCTGAGGCGTTTGCTGAGGTGCTTGAGGTCTGAGGGACTGGGCTGAACATAAATGGGGAAGAAAGACAGTATTTGCTAAAAGCGATGTTAGCGTGTTTGAGTTGTTTCATCGATGTGACAGAGCCGTCTGGGGTGCTACTGCTTAATGACAAGTTGAGCATCTTCCCTTGAGTGTCCTTCTTTGCTATCGTTGGTCCTTTAGAGAGCGGGTGGCTTTGCAGTCGTGCTGCACACGTGGAACAGACTTGGAGAGGCCCTCCTCTGTCATTTTCATAAATGGGAAAAAAAGATGTATTCGCTGTATGCTCCTGCCAGCTATTTGTGGCAATTCTGGGGTAAAAAAGCTTACCACCTTGTTCAGGAGGTAAATTATTCCTCGCGTGTTGAAATTTCAACTCCGCCATTTTTTGATGTTTGGTGGCATAGAACTCCTCCTGCAGCTGAGTAAATACATCTGTCCCAAGAAGGCCGGCAGCTGAAATAGCTTGTGCTTTGAAATACATGTTCCCATTAGGATCCAGATGAGTTACCCTCATTTCCTTTACGTTCACTATCTTGAAATGTAATGGAGGTTTGTGCAATGCTGGGCACTTACACCAGATTTCCTTGTCGTTGGGGTGATGTATCGGAATATCTCAGGACAATACACATTATTTGGTTTATGAGGTGGGGAAAGCCGAGAACAGCTTATCCTGAGTACTCTGCTCAGGGATCAGGCAAGCATCATCGTGTAGGAAAGTGTTTGCCTGATGCTGAGTGCCATTTTGGTTCCGTTTCAGTCAAAGGAAGGAAATTAAAATTTCTTAAAATTCAAAAAGTGTGAGATGCTGGTATCCTTGCTTCCAGCTATGCAATATGCATGCCACTCTTCTCCTTATTGTTCTCCTGTTTCTGTTATCGCTTGGTTATTGTCTGCACAACAAGTCACTTTGCAACGTTTACAAAAACTTCAAGGTCTAGATGCATTCCTCGCGTTTTGCAGCGCTCGTGACCCTGCTAGCAGCTGGCACCCTGCCTCTCTCCGAGGGTTTTTCTCTCCACCGCCTGGCGCGGCGTCCCCATCCCTCGCCCCACGGGGACAGCAGCTGCCCGCGGGACGCCTCCCGCCGCCCTGAGTGCCGGGCTGAAGCCCCGGGCTCGGCGCCTGGGCGCAGGAAGCTCGCCGCTCGCTCTTCCTTCCCTCCTTCCTTCCTTCCTTCCTTCCTTCCTTCCTTCCCTCCTTCCTTCCCTCCTTCTTTCCTTCCTTCCTTCCTTCCTTCCTTCCTTCCTTCCTTCCTTCCTTCCTTCCTTCCTTCCTTCCCTCCTTCCTTCCCTCCTTCCTTCCTTCCTTCCTTCCTTCCTTCCTTCCTTCCTTCCTTCCTTCCTTCCTTCCTTCCTTCCCTCCTTCTTTCCTTCCTTCCTTCCTTCCCTCCGTCCCCGGCAAGCGTGTCCTCTCAGGCAGGGCTCGAGCGCTGTTAGCTTTTTAAAATAAAGGCTCCCAACACCGTTCCGCCGGGCGAGAGCGAGGAAGGTCGGCGGGCGGGGGGCTCGGCTCTCCCCTCCTGCTCCTCCTCCTCCTCCTCCTCCTCCCCCCTGCCCCGTGCAGCCCCGCGGGGCTGCTCCCCTTCCCCTGCCTCCCTCCCGCCCGGCGGGGACCCGGCTTTGGGGCCGGGGGCGGCGCCCACTGCTCCGCGGGGGCTCCGCGGGGGCTCCGCGGGGCCGGGGCCGGGGCCGAGCGCTGCCGGCTTGGCCGCCCGGGGCTGCCCGGCCGCGGCGGGGCTGCAGCCGGGCCGGGCGGCGCTGGGGGAGCAGGTTTCTTTGTTGGCTGCCGGCTGACTGGTTCCCATTAATCTCCCGCACTGGCCGTGGCCGTCTCCACTTCCTGCCTTTGCATACTTCTCTCTCCCTCGATCTCAGCCCCTTCCCTCCTCCTCCCACCCCCCTCCCTCTTTCCAGCTCCTTCAAAAAAGCTGCAGCCGCCCGGGCGGAGGGAGCGCACCGCTGCGCGCCTCGGTAAGAGCCGGGGAGCCGCGGGCTTGGGGGGGAGAAACCACAGAGCGGGGCCGGAGCTACGGGGGCTCCCGGGGCCCGTCCCGTCCCGTCCCGTCCCGTCCCTGCCCGGGCAGCGCGCAGCTGGGCGCCCCGTCCCTGCGCACGGGCGGAGCGGCGCTTGGAGCTGCCGCCCTGTGCCGCCCGGCACCGCCGTGCCCCGGGGACGTCCCGTCTGCTGGGCGGCGAGGGCAGGGGCAGCCCGGAGGGATGGAGCCGAGGAGACCGCTTCGGTGGGACCGGGCTAACTAAGCGGGCTGGGGAGCCAGCACCCCGCGTGTGGGGCTCTGGTCTGGAGAGAGAAGGGAAGCTGTGGCGCTTTTCTTCCCTTCCAGTGCCCGCTGGCGTTGTTCGTCCAGCTGGCTGCAATATTTGCATGCACGTTGAAAAGAGCAGAAGAACCACCTGGACTCCAGCGGAAGACTTTAGAATCCCAAGGCAGATTTAGCTGAGGAGCTGAGGGAGCTGCTTCAGCAGTTCACTTGGTGGGAAAATCAGAAGTACTGCTCTTGGCTTGGTACCAAGCGTTTGCTTTACTAAAGAGCAGCGGGTCACCGCAATCAAAGAGTAGTGGCTACATACGAGAGAGCCTTTTTATGTTTACTTCAGTTTTATCACTCAACTGTATTTTGAATCTTAACAGTCAAGCTAAATTAAGCGGGATGCATAGTATAATAGCATGGAGTAGGTTGATAGTAACGTTTGTTACCCTCTTGTTTTACTGTTGCACTGATTTGGGGTAACAGGTTTTTTTCATTTCATTCTGTGTTGATGGTCTTTAACTTCAGCCAGATACTGAACAATCCAGTAAAGGCCACTTGGAATGATCAAAACTTTTGGGAAACAAAGGATGAAATTGTTGTCTGATTTCTGCTCATGCAGAGTAGGGTGAATTGGAGTGAGGTTAACTAGCCTTTAAGACTCAATGATGTTTTGATTATTTGTGATTAACATACACTCAGTAGATGGAAAAAATTCCATACAGTGCACGGATAAGTTAACAAAGAAAAAGCAGAAGTATCTTACATTTAAGATCAGATTTGAGAAAATCGTGCATGTTCAGGAATGTCAAAATTTAACATTGATTTTTGTGATTGGGTTATGCAGGTGGCAAAATAGAAATCTGTTACCAGTCTGAAAGGTGAGAAAAAGATTTATGCCTTTGGTCATTTGTTTCCCTCTGGCTTTAAGATCAGTTGTTAAAAGCAAAACCAACACATTAAAGCAATTATGATTACTTTAGCAAGATACCTAAGCATGTAGTGAAGCACCTTTTAAGACTAGCTGCAATCTATGCACTCTTGAGAGTGACCAGACTGATGGGAAACTGCCATCTTCCTTCTGCAACAGAACTGGTTTTCTCCTGGAGTATGGAGGAGTGGGGAGTGGAGCTTCTTGGGTAGGGGCGATAGTGTGGGTGGTACTGGGCCTCGCTGCAAGACTGGCAAACTCCCATGTGCGTCTCGTATGCAGAAATAGGGGAATCCTGCCTGGCTTGGCGTTCTTCTGCTCTCTTCAGGGTGATGAACTTCCCTAGCCGGCTTGCTCAGCATTGTCACTGCCTTTCCTAGTGTTGGGAAGGAGAGGCACCTCCTGTCCTTTCTTATCCTGCATTTTTGTGCCGTGGCTGCCAGAATTTGCTCTGAGAAGTTCAGAACCGACCCTTGCAGTTTCCCTTTAGGCAACTGACTTTTAACATATACTGTAGCATTTAAAGGAGCGTGTGACCCTTTATTATTGGTGACCCTGTAAACCATTGTGTAATCTGTTGACTGTAATGTACCATGGCAATTTATTCTTGGTTGGGAAGTCCTGCCAAGGACTTGATGGAATAGCACGATTTTATCCACTTTATTGTTTTCATTGTGTTTCATAAACATCTAAGACCCTCTGGGAAGAATCACTGGGGCGGCTGGGCCTCCTTTTTTTAATTGCTGGTTAAATAAATGTGGCCAGTTTAAAAAAAAATAGGAAAAAAAAAAGTGGTATGCAGGATCTCAGAATGCCTGGAACTGCTAAACATTCATGTTTAGGAAGCAGAACTATTTTTAGTGTAGGGGCATTTAAAGAAATGATACTAGCCCCTTGTGAAGAGGTCACTGCTAAGTGCGCTGAAGAGCCTGCTTTTAACTGGAGAGCAAAACCAAGTTTCCCACAGCTGAATAAAGTTAGAGAACCAGATTTGTACTTTTCCCACTTAGCTGAAGAGAGAGAGGATGGACTTCTTGTTAGTTTACAGTAGTGGGAGTGAAGAGGCCTGAATCCTTACCTCACACATGCAAAGAAAAAAAATATCCTGGTCTTGGGGAGATGCTTAGCTTTCTGATTTTTTTCCAACCCATGTCTGCAGTGGAGATGTGGGACTGAAAGGCATTTAACGCTTTCTGAGAAGGGCTAGGAACTGGCAGCTGAGAGTAGCGTGTACCCCTCGGGATCTGTGTCTGGGGGAGGGTACAACTCTCATGAATGCATCCCTGGCCGCCATCCTCATTTATAGCTAAAAGAATTGGGGTAAAAAAAGTCTGTGGGTGCTTGAGAACCCAAGCCAACTTGGGATCCTAATTCAATTCTGACCATGGGACTGAGGTTGCTAAATAAATTACTTTAGATTCACTGAAGATTTTCCTCAGCTCCTCTGGACAGAAAATAGAAGTACTTGCTTCTGATGGTTTAAGAGAATGTGGCTTAGGTCAGAGTTACCACTGTGTGCTGGACCCACCATGTTGTCCATGGTGTGTCATGAGTGACCTGGGTTAATGAAACCCAGTATCTTGCAGGGCAAAGAACCAAAATCTGGACTGATCAGACTTCAAAATGTATCAAATGATAGCTAAGTCAAATCAAGTTTTGGTCCAAACTTCATTGATTTCTTGTTTAACATTAGTTCAGTTTAGATTATGAATTACTACTATTCTGCTATACTATTCTACTTTTTTTTTTTTTTTAATGCCGAATGCCATGTGTGTTAGTTTTGTCTCCGTGCTGTAAAGTGTATGCAACTGCTGCTTTTCACATTTTTTGGTCTGCAGTTGGGATTTAGTTGGCAGTGTGGATAGAGGCAAGTTTGGGGAACTGACTCCAAATATTTACATTCTCAATTTGGCCTAGTCCTTATGCTTGTAAACACTCATAGTCACATTGAACTTTGGTGAGGTTATAAGTGGCTGTATCAGGCCTTGGAGAGTCACACCCTACAAGACCTGAAATTCCCACTTCTGGGAAGGGTTTCGGATGTATTTTTTGGCTGTATGTATCTCAGCTTGAGAGTTAGTACTTCTCACTCTTTCCCCTAATCTGACTGCAAAATCTTGTCCTGTATCTTGCTCTCTCCACGCCGCCCCCCCCCCCCCCCCCCCCCCCCGAAATGCTTTATGCTAGTGAGATACATCAAACAAAAAATGTCATGGAAGGGCAGGCAGGACTGCCCCAAAGGTGCAGCACAGACTCCGTAAATCCTTGTCTCCTGGGCTGCTCTCAAACTGTGCCCCAGTAGGGAGGGGCTGCAGCAAAGGTTTTCCTCCCTCCGTGGTCGCCATTTCCCCAGTCCTTGCATTTTAGGTGGGCTCAAATAGAGTTAGGGGGCTGATTTGAACAATGGTGATGTTTACTCATGGAGAATCAGATTTAAGCCCTCTTTTCCTTCATTTACGCTTTGAACAGCTGTCACTTCATTAGAAATTTTTTAATTGCTAGGGACTGAGCCTCTAAGTTTTGTTCTGCATTATCAATTAAACTTTCTGAAGTCCATGTTACCACAAACTGTAGAGGCAGGGATCAACTGGTAAGTTAACACCTTATGGCCAAACCACCCTCTTGCTTGACTATGCCTTTCAATTTGGGTTTGAAATTTGAAACAAGTTTAGTTGCAGAAAGCTTGTGACTATACATAGAGGTGACTGAGTTGCAAAGAATTACAGTCCGAGTTCCTACTCATCACTTGAGGTCAGTAACTTTATATCCTTAGCCAACCTAGCTTTGAAGGAGATGGCATTAGTTGAATCCACAGTGAACATATTTAGAGTAACCTAACTTTGCATTCTGTCTGGAGCATGTACTCAGTTAGAACTGTTCAGGTAAATGGATGCTACTTCACACGGACAGTGCTTTTCATACGCTCTGCTATAAGCTTCTAACCTTGGAGATGCGTTAGGGTTGAGGAAAATAGGATAAGAAGTGTTCGTTTTAATGCCACCTTTCAACATTTTTTGAAGATGTGTTTGTTTGAGCAGTTTCCTCCTGCTGAAAACCTGTCAGCCACAGCAATGGAGCTGAGACTTCAGTGAATTTGTGCAAATGGAAAGGTCCTCAAGGACACACTGAAAGTGCAGTGAGGTTTTGTCAGAAATGCACCCCGTATGTGTTCACATGCACAGGAACAGGATGTCAGTTTGGTCTTGGTGTATCAGTCTCCCAATTTCTCTTTAAAATGAAGACATAGAAATGCTTGATATATGAACATTTATTGTTAGTGTTGGTGCCAACACAGGAAACTAGGTCTTTGAGCTGAAACATTTAACATTATTCCCTAACTCCCATGTTATTAAAAACACTCATTGTGCAAAGTTCTAATACTATTATTCATTTAATCATTTTGACAGGGTCGTCACACTGAGTTAATGGTTTGCATTTTGTTTTCCCCTTCAAAGAAGGATTAGTTGTCTTCATGCAACATCCAGTCACAATCACGGGGGACAGATGCTAATTGACTAGGATTGTGCCAAGGGCCCTGCTCGGCCTGGTATTTTAAGTATTAGTGCAGAGACCAAAGTGCTTTAGGAGAGCTGCCCCGGAAGATCTCGCAACCCTGCTTTAGTGAGGAGCAGATGTTCCAGACATGGACTCTTTCCATTGTTCTGAGAAGTCCTTCAAGTCAGGAGATGGATCTGCCTCTTGACATTTTTGCTTTCAACATTGTTACTACTTTGAGGGAGTACAAACAGTTTCTGCAAGACAGGATGAAATGATTGAGGAGTTTGAATGATTTTGATCCTTTGTCTTGGTGGAAACTTCTGTCACTCAAGGTCACTGGAAAGGGAAATATATTTGGCTTGATGTCATGTTGCATTCCGAGTGGGCACAGTGCACTAATGAAAAATAGAGATTATTGACTCAGCACGTGTGAAAGTGCTCATCTCATTTATGCTACAAGATTGTAATGATTGTGGTTTCCAGTGTGCTTCATTTCTTAATCCTGGCTTTAGGCTCACAAGATCCCCTTAGCCAGTGTTGTTTAAATGAGCTTCATTAACTGAGAATATTGTTTTGAAGGTATGGCAGATCAGCAAAGTGCAAAAGCTTACCAGTAATCACCTGTGTGATGGCAGGCTCTGACTACTTCCACTGTTAAGTGGCAAATTGGGCAGCAGTTCCACACCATAGCTTGGATTTTGCTGCCTGCTTTATCGCTGCTATATTAACTTCAGTCTTTGAGCAGCACATCCTCCGTTCCACCCAGACCGTGTAAGGAATGGCTGACTGGAAAGAGAGGTGGGATCAGAATAGGAAAGCACAGAAGGGGGTCAGAAAGAAAAGAGGTCTAAAATCATCTGAAACTGTTCGGGCTTAGTGTATATGTTAACAACAATCTACAAAATTGTTCAAATGGTGTTCAGTATTTGCGGATACAATTCATGTACCTTTAGGTTGGTATGTATATCTCTCTGATGGAATTTTATGGACATAGCTATTGCTATTTCTCCTGTAGAACTGAGTAAATATCCCACATCACTTGTAATTTTTAAAGAGTATTCCTTGCAGGGAGTGATTCCATATGTAAATATTTTTCATAATTTGCTCTGCTCTGATCTTTGGTCTCACACTTAAATCCCAGCTATACGGGACTCAAAGGCACTGACAAAATGGTTGCTCTGGCTTATCGTGGGTAGCTTAAAAGAGCCGTCGCTGTACCCCTTGTTGCTTAGGCAGTAGGGGACACTTGCTGAATGATGGTCCACAAGGGCAGCCACACTGTGCCGGTACCTGTTTCCTGCCACGTGAGACCAGAGGATTCTTTCGTTATTTGCTGTACCTGTAGAGGAGCCACCCATTTTATACGTGGCACAAGTGCAAGGTCTGCTACTATTTCAGCCTTTTGTTGCACTGTTGAGACAGAGCATTTCACTGCTGTGTGTTCTTCAGCTGCTAAGTAATTCTTCTTTGGTGTTTGTTCATTATTCATAATAACCTGGACTACTTCTTTGGAAATTACCTTTTTGCTTCACTTGCAGGGGCTGGATTACCTCTCTTGCCCCTCTGCTCTGGGAGAGAGCTGCTCCAACCTCTGTTCTTCTGTTTGTAGGAGAAGTATAAGTTAAGATCTCACGTGACACAGTTCTCTATTTGAATAGGGAGGTTGTGACTGCAGCTGGGCTGCCATAACTGCCCTTGGTTGTTAAAGTCTGCCAACAACTTGGCAGCAGGACTTTCTGAGGCTTTTGCTGCTATAGTTGCAGAGCAGCCAGCAGAAGAATTGCTCTTTCTCTCCAGAGAATGTCCTTAGGCATGGGAAACAAAGGGAGATATCATTGCCAGGTGACAGAGCTATCTCCTCATCCAGTGCCACAGGGGGCTGGGGATGAATCTTCATTGGACTGCCCTGCTTTTCCTGTGGCCATGTAACTTGTACAACACAGGTAACGCTCTGGAAAAGGTAAATTCAGCAGAGATGAGGATCCTCAGACTCTTGCCATTTTATACGCAAGTAAAGCCTCATTTAAGGCCTTGTTCTTCATGGAAATTTGCCTGCTATTGCCCAGGAAAATATTTGCCATTCCTTTTTTCTTTGGCTTTCTTAGCATGTTTATTTTCTTCTTTCTCCTTTTATTCATTGATTCTCCCTCTCAAAACCTAGCAGATAGGCTTTAACAACCTGCATATGTCATACCCTCTAGTTGTGCTGCATCCAGGCTGTATATGGGTGTGTGATCTAGATTTTGTGGATCCCATTCTAACTTTGGCTTGGGGTTTGTTAGAATCTATGAAGGGGATAAATGGTAACAGATTCTTCAGTCACCTATGAACATTGCGATTTCTTGTTTGTCGTAGATATTCCCTGACACCAACTATTTGAGCTGCAGGATGTCAGCTGGTGACATATTCCTCTGCTTGGGCAGTTTCTGACGTTCAGATTTGTATTTACTGGAACATCAAGAGAGATGTCAGCCTGTGCTTTACATCCTACAGCAGATCTGACCAAGGTTCTGTGTTAACTCTGGCTTTGTTTGCTATTGAGTTTTCTCCCAACAAGGCAGTTATCTTTGAGTCTGAGAAACTAATAAAGCTGATGAATGTGGAGTTGAGATGATATCTTCAAAATGAAACAGCAAGAGAGCCGAGAGATTTTCAGTGGCAAGCACTTTTTAGAGAGAGAATAACAGCAGAGGGTAAAAAGACACTGTTTGTTCATCCTTCCACCTCCATGAGATTAGATTGTTCCCTGGCGGGGGGACCAGGATATATGGTTGAGGGGAAATGATTGCCTCATCTTTCAGTTTGGTGGATCACCATATATTGTACTATTTCTGCCAACAGATACACTGAAGAGGTTAGTACCTAGCATGACAGCACACCCTGTGAGAAAGAAGAGGATTTACTTTATGCCCTGGGTAAAACTGGCTTCTCTTTTGAAGCTTAATGTTTCAACCTATTGTCATTATTTTTAGCAGAGAGCTTAATAATGCAGAGTATGAGTTTAACGAGACGGATTTTTGGCATACTAGTGTTGACCCAGAACTACTGTGGGTAGACTGTGATACGACAGAAGAAAGCATCTGGCCTATTCTTAAATTTTGAGAGTTGATAGAGGTTTTTGTCCTGTAAAAGTGAATCTGAGCTTCCAGGTTACAGGTATGCTCTGGAAGCAGAATAATTAAGTTCAGTGACATATTCATGTGAGAAATTAAAATACGTAATGAATTTTGAAGAACACGCATATTCATGAGCCTACAGATAATAGATAAAACAGCAGGAATCCAATCCTGGCTAGCATACTGCTTTGTCTTGGACCAAAACTTCCTTTTCCCTTTCCCATATGATTTGCAGCAGAACAGGTTGGCAACCGTGTCTGCGCGTTCAGCCCAGAAAAACATGTAGTCAGAAGGTTAGCTGGGGTGGAGACCACGCAAAGCAGTGTGATTTGGACCAGGTGAGTTATCCCAGCATGTAGGCGCTGTCTACTTAATTCTTGCTCACCTGACACTGTATTTTTGGCTGTTACTTTTCAAATTGCTTCTGAGTTCAGTTTTTTCTTTTTTTCTCTTCCTCTTAGTTAACCAAATAATAAAAGGCAAGTACACATCAGCTGTTTTGAAAGGAAGTTTTTAATGGAGGTTTAGCATGATGTTAAATGTTGAGTGGTCAGTGTGAGACTTTTTGATCCAAGACTTGTTGACGTATATAAGGTTGTGGTTGTTTTGTTTTGTTCCCCCCCGCCAATACACAACAAATGGACTAACCTCCATAACTTCCAAAAACTGGATGAGAGCTTCTGAGGGCTTCTCAAGCAGATTAGGGTTAGTGGTTTATGGAGTAGGGCAATTGACAATAATAATAATAAAACAACAGAAGCTATATTCAGACAATTTAAAATGGCAGAAATATTGTGAAATACTATATTTCATATATGCAATGCATGCATCTCTTAAAAAATGCAATGCGTGTATCTTTCATTTGTAAATCTCAAAGCACTTAGCAGTGTTAATGAATGAAAGACCCCACATAGCCCTGGTAGATGAGGGAAGTATCAATACATGTGAGAAAGTTCAGGAAGGTAATCATGGAAGCAGAAAAAAGCCTTTTCCCTCCACTTTCAGTTTAAAGAAAATTAGAACTATATGGTGCAGCAAGCGATCTTATCTTCTTTCATCTTGAACTGTAAATACATATGCAGAATAGTGCTTTTGAGATGGCAATAATGCTGTTGCCCTTCAATGATTGAAATGACATTTTTTCAGCTAGAAGGTGAGGTTACTTAATTTCAAGATTTGTTTGATTAGGTGATGATACTAGCCAGGATAGTTTAGGCTTTTAATACTGTGTTTCTTAATCTCAAATATGTAGTAAGCATGTAATAATGGACTAAATTATGTATAGAGATATGATGTTAACAGTCTTTTTTTTTTTTCTTGAGAAGTGTGAGTTGTTCTGTATCTTCTTATGTTTGATATTTTGAGATTTAGTCATAGCCATTCTTTCTGGTTCAGCAGTGATTCTGTATGTAAATGCCCCCCCCTCCCCCAGTATACCTATATAAAGCTTTACTAAGAAGCAAAGATGTGCTCATGTACATCAATGTGCAGCACAGGCTTACCTCTTATGTGGATTATATTTATCACAATTATTCAGAAGATAATAACTTAGCCATATAATTTCACAAATATTCCAAGCAGTATTTTCCATATGCTGACTAAATTAGGTGTAAACCCCGTTTTTACTGGTGTAAACAGAGGTAACTTTGATAGGCAAGTTAGTACACAGATGTTTCAGTTATTCCTAAAATTTATTTTGAGCAGGGAGGGGGGGAGACAATGATCTTTTCCATCTTCACAATTTCCTATCTTTAATTATGTGTTCTCAGCTCTCTACAAAGCCTTCACTGGGCTAGATTGAAATAGATTAAAAAAATGCTCTGGCTTTTTTTCCACCCTGCTGAGATTTGCTAAGTCACTCTTGAGAATTAGATGTTCATTTCCCGTTAAAGTCAGTTTGAACCAGATACCAAAATCCTCAGTGTGGCTTTGGCCTAATTGTTTAACAATAAAACATCCCCATGCTCTTCTTAGAGGGAACTCAGAATCTTCTCGTTAGGAGTATGATCAAGTGTTGCAAGCAGAAGTCAGCAACTTACTGTTTCAGTGTTCTCCTTGTATTAAAGATATTTACTTATCCATGTATATATGCCAGTATACATGTCCGCTGAAGCAGAAAAGTACCTTTTTGTTAAAACAATGTTACTCCAAAATATCTGCTTTCCTTTTGTTCTCATACTCAGAAGAGAATAGCTTTATTTTGTGATGTCAGTGTTTTTATACTCTTATCCCATTGATTTTTATCCACTCTGGGAATAATCACCCATAAAAAAGAATGCGTTCATCTTTCCTCAGAAGAGACTGATTTCTTTTCCAGAAGCATCTACTATTAAGTACAACATCCATAGAAAGATATAACCCCAGGTAAAGAGATACTAGCTTGCAGACGTCTTGTGTCCTCCTACCTGCTTTGTCACTGACTTGCTAGGAGGTTGTCTAAGTCATTTCATTACCTGTAATCTCTGTATTTCTGTGCGTTTGAAGGAATAACTGATGTCTCTCCTCATATTCTTGAGATCTGCATGTTAAAGGAGCTTAACTTACTAAATGCTCATATTTTGCATCTTGTTGCATTTCCATCCTAACCTGAAAAAGATGTGATGGCCTGAAATCGCACTCTGAAGGCTGATGGCAGTTTTACTGTAAAGTTTCAGGGAGCAGAAGATTGAGCCTGAGGAGTGCGATTGACTGAGGGAGCTCTGAACTTGGACAGGCAATACCTCATGTTTGTTCTGCACTGACACCTTTAGCCAAGCAAAGAAAAGGTGTTGATGTTGGAAGTAGCTGCAGCCACACTCCTTCGCCAAATATGAGGTGAAGCCCTGAAGGGAAGGAATAGCAATGATGTATGACCTAGCAAAGAGTATTCAAGACTATTCCCTCAAAGTTTCCGGACCCTCCAAGGCACCTGACAATTCAGTAGCTGCCAGCTTGACACTCTTTTTAGAGGCTCAAAGCACATAGGTTTTATAGGCCTAGTAAAGCAGCACTGAACAAGGGCACTGTTATGTTATTTTTGTGATGCAACAGAAGTTCTGACTTTCCCTTTTCTCATCGTATTTCCCACTGCCCAGTAATTGTAGCTTCTATCAGGTTACACTTTCATTAAAAGAAAACAGTACAGATACATTTATAGTTGAACATGCTGTGTGAATACTTTTATTTCACTGCTATATTAAATGTGTAACAAATCTGTTTGGAAGCTACCTAATAGGAAACAGGGTATCGGTTTCATTTGCACATTTATTGTGCTCTGAAGTTTTCAGGTTAAATTGGGTTTTAGATAACACTTTCTCTGTAATAACCTCTCAAATACCATTATTTCTTTCTCAGTCCCTTAAATTCTGTACAAACTTTGATAGTTTTTTACGTATGCCTCCAGTTTGACTTGCTAGAGCAACTTCTGTAGCAAACCTAGCTGCAACTTTTGCAAAATACATTTTTTTTTTTTTTTTTACAGTGTAAATGGATTACACTTGGGTCATTTTTTTTTCCCTATGTGGATAAAATACAGACAGAAGGAAAAGAATGAGCAGGTGACAGAAGCCTTATTTATGTCCTCAGCTGTGCTTTGCTTTCTGCAGTGACTTTCTACTCATGCTCAGTAGCATAACTGTAAGCTTCTTCCCTCTGTTGTGAAGGGGATGCAGGCTGGCAAAGTGAGCTGCTGTTTTTTCTCCCCTAGCAGTTTTTTGGGTCCTTTTGCACATTCATGCGGACACCTCCACAGAGCATGGCACACAAGCTGAGTTAGCTGATCTTTCATGACAACACTTTATTGTGCTTACCAACAGTTTCTTTCAGTACCATACTAGCTTTGTTTTTACTCCAGAAACTCTCCTTCCCTTGTTGGCTGATGGCAGGGGATAGTTTAAACAAGAGGCCAGGGTAGATGACAATTTCTAGCTCAGCTGGGGGAAGATGGGATGCTAAAGGGATAGAGAATTTTGTAAGTGCTCTCAGCTTGTACATTGTGAGACCAAACTAGAGTGGTTTCAGTATACATGCTGCTTGTTTTCCTCAGAGCTGTTCTCTGGACCAAGGCAGTCACTCCTGTAAAGTGTCCTTGGTTTAGGCAGTTTGTGACCTGTCCCCTGGCCCCACAGCTGCTCCATCCTCAGGCAGTGCAAGCACATCCTTTACACCAGGCCAAATGCCAGCTACATATTTGGGACTGAAATCACATCTGTTTTTTGTGTCAAAACAACAAAAAAACCATTCTTTTTCATTTCATAATGTATATTTTATAAAATGGAGGAAATAGAAATTTAAACCATGGACTGTATAAATATTTATTTTATCCCAGCAAAATGCAAGTGCATACAAACATAATGATATTGTGCTTCTTAGACAAGGATATTGAAGTAATGGTGGGGAAAAAACCTGCAACAACAAGGTGAAAAAGACATTAGATCTTCCCAGGACTTCCGTTTCCTGTTTGGAAATCAGACTACTGATAGTTTTCTGCATTACGTTCAATAGTAACACCAAGCAAATTGAAAAGCAGAGACAAACTTACATTCCTCCATGGCTGTTCACAAGATCAGGGTTATATATCTGTCTTTAGGGCTGAGAGATGCTCACTTGCTGTTCATTTGGGACTGCAGTTTTAAGTGCCTTTAATCATGTGGGTTTCTACTCCATTTGTCTAGAAAGCTGCTCCTGGGGGATTGCTCCACTGCATGGAGTGTGCTCCTGGAGGGAATTTGTGGATGACCACCTACAGTGGTCTTCCTGACTGTCAGGCTGAACCTCACTCAGCCTTTGCTGCTATAGTGTTTGAGGGACTGATTTAGGAAAGTAGCCTGCACCCTGCTCCCCTGCTTCACACATTTCTTACTCTGCTGAATGTAAAAGGGTGAGAAAATCCCAGTGTAGTAGCGTTTTACCTTTGCTTAAAGAAGAATGTAAATTTTTCAGCAGGATATGAAGCAGTGTGAAATCTGGCTTTGAATTTGGACTGGTGGGTTTGGCAAAGCAAGGCGTGTGATGTGAAACTAGTTTTTGCAAGGTCCTCTAAGACTTTCTGGCTAAGCATTTTCTCATGAGCTAAACAGCACTGAGAAAGGCTCTCTGTGTGGGTAGGAGACCTCCCAAGAGCATGCTTAGTTCTGTGATTCAGTGGATGGCATCTGCCCCCTGAATGGAGAAGACATCTATCAGTGGTACAGCAGGCAGCTGAGAGTGCAATTCTGTCGGATACCATGGTCTGCAAATGACATGTGAATCAGGTGCTGGACTTAAAGTGGCTTAACACTCATGACTTTCTGCAGCTCTCAGATTTAAACAATAGCTCTAGGCACTCTGGGCTTACAAGAATGTAATAGCGATTGCCCTGCAACATTAAAGTGTCATCTAAAGATAACAAAAGCTCAGCCCACCAACACTGTTAAACAATTGTAAACAGTACAGATTAAGTTAGCTCACAAATCAAACTGAAAAACCCTCTCTTCTACCCTTACCAGCCCCTACAGAGGCTTGTTGGGCGCAACAAGCGATGATTTTGACTCATCCGTGGAAGACTACCAAATTTGGAAACATGGGATATTTCTGACCAATCTGGCATCAAGCACAAGGTGCTATTTAAACTCTAGTTTGGTTAACTGTACTTTTGCCTCCACAAGCTTCCCCTCTTGCTCTAAATGTATACAATAATATTTTTTCCTTTGTACCCTCTATACTTCTGTGGCTTTTTAATGTTAAATGAGGTTTATGCTTCACTCCAGAGACAGCTGTATTTCAGCAGTAGATGAAGCTGTTCATGTCACTGCCCACTTTTCACTATTTATTTTTCAAAGTTTTCGCAAGGTCCTTAGTTATTAATTGTAAAGACTTTGAAATTCTTCCATGTGAAATATCATCACTTGGAGCAGTGTTTGAATAAACGAACAAACAAAAACAACAACAAAAAAAACAAACTTGAAGGTGTTTCTTGTACGTGTTTTGAAGTTTTCAGTTTGTATTTTTGCAAGTGATAATACTTAGCTTCAACACAGTGCTTTTCATTGCAACTCTCCAAAGTGCTTTACAAGCTTATCAAAGCCACTTCTAAAGCTACTTGAATCTTTTTGATTAAATGAAGTATGGTTTAAATATGGTATTCTGAATGAATATTCCATGGAATTACGTTTATGCTAGGAGAGTTTCCTAAGGGTCAGAGTGGGACAGAGGCCTAACTGAAGCAGAAACACGCCCAGCAACTGCTTTATATGGACATAGCAGCATGATTCTTAGTGTGTAACACAAAGTTTCTTGTTTCATTCAAACTTTAAATAAAATCAAAGAACGAAACTTTGAAGATTGTCATGTTTTTTGGATGACTTGAGCCAGTATCTCCATTTTGTAGATTAAGAAATCAAAGCAGAAGGAAATAAAATGACATGTAATAACTGGAGATGCCTAGTATGCCAAAGATGCAGCTGGATTTCTGAGTCCTCTGTGAAACTTTGCTGTAGTTTACCAAGTTCTTTGATCTACTGCTCTTGCAAAAGTACTATTATTTTCTTTCAGAAATTAAGCTTACAGTTCTAAACAAAATGAATTTTGTAGATAAATAATAGTGAAATTCTCCTGCTCAAAGAAAAGAGAAAATAAGGCTAAAGGTAGACCTAAATGTTACTCTGTAAATGAGAAAAAAAATGATAAACTGTTTTACTGCTGATATATTGCAACAGTCATGCTTTCTAGGATTATAATAGGAGTTTGGGAGCAGAGGTGGAACTGTAATGAGTTTCCTCTGATTAAAAAATAAAACTAATTTCTGGAACTTCTTTTTTTTTTTTAAAAAAAAAAAAAAGTAAGGATAGTACATGCTATGACACTAAAGAAGAGGTGGCAGGAAAATTTGAGAGAAAAATTGAAAGAAAGAAAGGCTTTGCTGCTTTATCTTCTTTTAGGTCATCCCGAAAGACAAAGCTTACTCTGCCTTGCTTTGCTGTTTATGAAGTGAAAATAAGTTACTGCCTTCAAGTCAGAACGGGCCTTCCTCTAACAAACAGCAGAGATCCAATGCCCCATTTATTGTCTTGACATTTTGTTTTATCGTTCCAGTTTGCAGAGCAGTCTCCGGAGGTTTGTGAAGTATGCATGAGTAAGAGAAAGAAACGCACTCCTATCTTCTTTTGGGAACTTTGGGGATTTTAGCTTGGAAACAGGCCTGGCTGTCTATCTAGACCCATCGCTCTCACTGAGAGCACTGACAGGAGTCTGGGTGACATGGCATCCCCTTACCTCATCTCCTACTTTTCCTTACGTTTTGTCTCGGTGCCTACCCTCATCATCCATGCTTTGCTGTTTGCTAGCAAGCCCACAATCTCTTTGGAAGTCTTTTCCATTGGCTGACTTTTATTACCTTTATTCATATTCCAGCATTGTCTACAAGCACCAGCTAGTGTTTGGAGCCAGATTTCTTGTTTTTTCTGCATGCATAAATTGTGCGTGGGAGGAAGCAATAACAAAGGTACCTTTTTGTTTGGAAAAAGGCAGATATAAGAGCTGGACAGAAGGAGGAGAAATACATGTTAACCTTCATCCATGTACTGGTAGTATGCTAAAAAGTTGTCAAATATACAACCCCCTAGCAGTTCTCTAATGTTGTGGGGTGAATGGGCTCTAAGCATTAGAGTATTGATCTTGAAAAATTATATATGGGAATCTTTATCACATATGGAAGAGAAATCATTTATATCCCAGAACTTAAATGAGATGCTGACCTGAATAGCTTTGTAGCTTGGAATGTCTGTTTTTTCTTCATAACTTTACATAGTTCAGTGCTTTCTCTTCTTCATTTCCTCATGCCTGAAGAATGCAGACGAATAGCTGAAAAAGGTTTGTCTCTAGTGCTGTTAGGTCATTAAGGTTCTTGGCCAAAAAATATCCCTGACCTCCCTGGTCAGAGGAAACTGCATCAACAGCAATAGTTTTCAGGAGGTTAAACCTAGTGTGTCTCAGCTGTTGTATATGAGGCCTAAGAGTGCCTATGAGGATAGAGCAAAACCGTACTATTGCTTTTTTTCATCCTTATCCTTAAACATGAATCCAGTGAAAGTCTCAATGCTTGATTTCATGAAAGGATAATGCTTCTAGAAGATACAGAGATGTATACTTCTTGTGTCTGTTTTCATAAAACTCCTGACACTGGTTTTCATCTCGAAGTCTGCCATTCTAGATGCTGATGAAAATGTAAAACAATTGTTCCCTGCTCCAATGACTCTACAAAGTTAATCAAATTGAGGGAGGAGAGATTCACAAAGGGAAAAATACTGGGCTGCACATCGGTACTCTAGCTGTGATATTATCACCGTGACGAAAGAATATTTTTAACACAGTAAACTGAAGAAAGATAATGAAGTAATTTTGAAGATTTTATTGGGGAGAGGGGATAGAATACAAACATGCTTGCTTAGAAAATGTATAAAATGGATAGGAAGGGTGCAAAATAAGAGCCTTGAGAAAAATTTCACATGCTTAAGTATGTAGGAAAGACTCTACTGTGTGGAACGTGTCCCCCAAACTTGCCCTCAATACAAGGACCAAAGGAAAGATGAGAAGAATTTGAAGAAGCACTAGGATTGTGTGCTGTAGGTAGAACACTGCTGGTGTCTTCATTATTTAAGTTGTGACATTTTGGCAAGGGGGATGGTTATACAGGGTGGAGAGGAGAGTATTGCAACGGTTCTTAGTGAGGTTGAACCTGATATCTGGTAGACTACAAGCAGAAGTCAGAGGAGCTGGTAAGTTAATTTGGACAGAAGGAGGCAAGTCTCTGGTATTTGAAGGATGTGCTACATTGCTTAGAACAAAGAAAAAGAGAGAGAGAGAGAGAAGCTTGGCAGCTCTTCTTTCTTCCTGGAGTTACTGTTTGCCTCGGGGCTTGTGCACCCCACAACAATCAAATGATTTTTCTGCAGGCAGCTGTGTCATGCTGAGTGAAGCTGGAAATAATTGTGTTCATACCAGTGAGCTTTTTATTCTGTTCAAGTTTTGTCTTGGTGAATGTTTTGGAGCTGCCCTCAAACAGCTGAAATACCTGTTATGTCTGTGGTTCTGAGAAAACATAGTGGGGTTGGATGTTTGTGGGTTCTTTTGGGGGATTGCACACTGAAATCATGAGGATGGAGAATCGGAAGAAACGAAACTCCTTGAAGGACCTGACCATCAGTTATGATCATGTGTAACTGGCACCGAACTGATTGTACCACAAGTTTTTGCCTTTCAAATTACACAGCAAACTACTTCCAACAACCCCATGCATGCATGTGGATAGGAAACACTTTCATTTCCCTGTTGGGAAGCAATCGGCACAGCTTTCTGCTATACAGCTAATACTTCAGCAAATTTTCCCTGAACTGGAGCCGCCCTGGGGCTTTGTAGCACAAATGGACCTTTGACAGGTGGGACTTGAGGGACATTGTGTTTGACAGACACTGGAAATGTCAAAGAGGTATCGGGAGCACCTGAAAAGCTAATGCTTCATTAAGAATAAGTGTCGAGCAAAATCCCAAGATCCTGAGTTGCAGCCAGCAAATCAGAATTTCTGCAGAAAACAACAGTAAATATTGCGGAATATTCTGAAGTACAGCAGGCTGTTTCTGTATTACTAATTATATTCAGACACTCTTAAATCATATAATTTGCTTGAGGGGGGGATGGTCTGAAAGCAGAGGTGGTGTGTGCCTCATCTCTCAGTCTTCCTCATATTAGATGCTCCTGGTCTTCCACCATTCTCACTGACCAGAGTTGTCTCTGTGTTTATAGCTCACTGGGTTTTGTGCCAAAGTCATTTCTCAACCTTTGGGATCCAAAGCTTCTAACGTTGGATGTGATTGCAAGAGTGCTCTAGGGGAACACCTGTGGGTTCTTAAAAGTTATTCTATTTCTTGAATGGTGCTGCTTCCTTGGAAAATCTTATAGCAAGGCACTTGATCATGTTTACATATGGAAGGTCGACCATATATAAAGTCTTCAGTAGAAGTTCCTCTGGCACTGGGAACCCCTTTGCAGTGTCCCTCTGAGGAAACTGAGCAGAGTAATCAAAGAGCTTGCATCTTAAATCCAAATCAATGTGCCACTCACATCTGTTTGAGAGTATAGCACTTCACCCTTTTCGATAAAGAACCCATATGTGGGAGGCTGACATAATCTTTCTCAGATGGCTAGTACCTGATCAGTTTCAGATAAATATTATCTTCTTACATTTGTTGTTGTTCTTAGCCCCAACACTTCCTGTGTTATGAACCTTGTGGGAAAGTTTGCTTGAGTGACAGGCCCTGGCTAATTTCACCACATCCAGAAATCTAATGATTTAAACTTCTAGATTCTGATCCGTATCAAGTACAGTCCCATATGGCTTGTGTTCGTTGCTGAGCATTGCTCAAAGTATTTTCTTTATTACATTAAAGACCTTTTGAATTATTATGTACCAGTATCTGCAGAACAGAGCATCCTTCGGGGAAATTGAGTTTAGCTTCTTCAAGCAAGCATTTAGTGTTGAAACAAAGCAATGTAGACAGAATTTGGAACCTAAAGGCTTTCTTATAGAGAAAACACACTAGATAACTCTTTGTCCTCAAGATTTTCATCCTGGAAATCTGGACTATTTGCTGGACTCCCAGGGCACCCATGCCAGCCACTTTTACCATGTATTGTTATCTGCCTCTTTCGTTTTCCTCACATAGAGAATAAGCACGTATGTCATAGGTAAGGTGACCAGAGTCATCCAGGGCTCTAGAGGCTGGTGACCAAAGTGCCTTCTTTACCTTCTGGGGGAAAAAAATGTCACAAACCAGAATGTTCAGGCAGTGACTATGTAAGACATTTTGCATGGCTATTTGCAGAAACAACACATTTCTGAAGACAATCAGTGGTAGTCTTTACTATCTACACTTCAGCAAGAAAATATGAATCGTCCAGATTTACCAGGCAACAGCGAAACTCTCTGGTGTCGCACGAGTCCGTTGTGCAGAACTGTGTGTAATACTGAAAGCAGCTTTTGAGTTGAAGTCTGCGGAGATAGGGGACTGTCGTTCTAATGGTTTGAATAAGTAGACTTTGGGTCAAGCTCTTAGGAAATAGCAATGTTGCCACCTGAGAAGTGGAGTATAGTTTGTTTTCTTTTAATGAACAAGGTTTTCTCTTTGGCTTTTCTTTTTTGAAAAGTGGTGTTTGCTATGCAGGATATGGATCGCTGCAGATGGACCAGTTCATTCATTTGAATATTCAAGGTGTAGCCTCTTCACGTGACTGAGTAAGTAAAAGATTGTTACTTGCATAAGGTATTTTATTTTTCAGAAGGATACTATATTTAAAAGTTAGAGTTTGGATTCTGCATGTGTGCATTACTGCCAAGCACAGGAAAGGCAGTGAGGTTAGCACTCATGTACTTTGCTACGAGGCAGGGACTTAACTGATGTTTTGGGATTTTCCCTATCTGAACTGGAAAAGAGGAGATTCATTTCAGGGTAACGTGTAATTTATATATTTTTTTTCTTCTTGAATTATAATATGGATTATTGTGTCTTTTTAATTATTATTTTGAAAGTAAGCTCCAGTTAAACTTCAAAGTACTATTTTAATTTTGAAAAGAAATCTTAATACACTTCATTTTAGAAAATGCTGTGGAAAAATGTGTCCTTAATTATTTACAAGTAAAATATTTCAGCATGGATTTTGTACCACCAAACCTTTACTTTTTGATGAACAAAATGTTGAAAGCAGTGCAACTTGCTTCAATATTCTTGTCTGTTTTAATACTCATGGAAATGTCTAGATCGTTCTATCTATGAAGAGAAAAGAAAGTATTTTTCTTCTGTTTAAAAGGATAGCTTATAAGGAAGAGGAGTGAATCTTCAAAAGCCAAAATAAAAAAGCTCCCAAACTGGACTCCTGTTTTCCAGTGTCTCCAGCCTGTGCTCCCAACAGGCAGAGTAGCATGAGGCCGAAGTGCTCACAAGGACTGCTGTGCGTCCTGAGGAAAGTTTTCTGTTGTGGCTCCAGTTTTGCTGTGGGGCTGCAGATAACCTCCCTGTCATGTTGCGTTTAGTGAAACTGGCAGAAGATTTTGGAAATTGTTTCCCCAAGGATAGCAAACTTAAAATATGTTTTCTGTTTTTTTAACTTCGGGTTAGCTAGGAAGATCTACATAGCTGAGAACCTCGATAAGTGTGAATAATTGAATTTACCATCAACCCTTTTTGTAAGCAGGAAATCATATTTTTCTGTAATGCAATATTGCTGTTCAAAGGAAAGATGCTAGCTTGCAAGAGTGTCTTTCCTGTTCACTACATCTGTTTGTGTAAACAGGGATGTTTTGAACTTTGTCTGAACCAGATCAGTATCTTGGCCTGGAATTAATCATCAGGAAAACCAGTGACCCAGTTCCCCAAAGCTGCTCTAATGCCAGCATAGCTGCTACTTCTTAAGCTCCTCCATGGGTCAAAAGCAACATGCTGAATGACTCTGAAAAGTATGTTCTGACACTTCTTCTTTCTCCAAAATCCACCTCTAATACCAGTCCCTGCTATCCCATTACTCTTGCTGTGTTAACAAAGAGTTTGGGTGAATGTAAGTTTTGGAAGGGTGGGAGAAAAGAGTTTTTTTCCCAAATCTGTTTCTTTAGGGCTAGTTGACATTCTGCCTACATGAGATAGGAGCATAAAAATAAATCTGATTCAGCATGTGGTTCTGTTTTGAATATTCAGTAGAGCTCCTGAAAAGCCCAGGTGCAGTGAAACGCCTGTGGATGAGAGAGCTGGGGATGGAGGAGTGTGCTCTACTGACCTAAGCATCACCCCTTGGGCAGCCTTTCCACCCCGATACCAGTGCCAACATTGACTTCACTGGCATGTAGCAAATTAGTAGGGATTGGAATTTCCAAGCAACATGAGCTCAAACACCTCAGGAAACAGAGTCTGTTTGCTCCAGTTTCCTCTTGCTGGGTGTTGAGCTGTGTGGTGTCCCTAAGCTGTGCTGGCAGGGCTCAGGTTGTGGTGGAAGCAGGTTCTCGCTGTGGGGAGGTGACCTGCCTGCCCTACAGCCCTGCTGTGGTGCCCCAGGTGTTGGCAACCCTAGGAGGGTCCTCTTGGGCCATTAGGGCCAATGCCTTGCTATTGGGAGGTGGACGTATCCCTTACAAATGACACAGCAGGTACTGTGTTGACCCTGTAGTTCTGCTTGTTGGAAAGCCGTTCGAGTATTTTGCTAGTATTGCCAGTTAGAAATATTCTTCTAATTTCCAGCCTAGGATTACTCATGGCCAGTTTCTGTCTAAATTGTTCTCAAGTCGATCAGAATAAAATGGGTGCTGAGTACAGTGAGTGAGGTCTGCCTTGCAAGCTTGTGGAAAATCCCTGCTGAGCAGGTTCCTCTCCTAGACTTGCAGCATTAGCCTGGCTGACTGTGTTTGACTGGAAATATTCAGCATGGTCCTGATGCTCTTTACAATGGAGGAACATGGGTCTGGTCCCACTCTTGGAGAAGCCCGTGGAAAGGCCCGCATTTGTCTTCAGTGGTCTGGAGAATTCAGCCTTATATGGCTTGCATAGAGCAGGCACCAGATGCATCTCCCACCCACGGTTCAGGCAAGGAACATGTGTGCACAAGGCTGGTGCAATTATGAGAGAATTCAAAGGGAGCTATATATCCAAAAAGAAATATTCATAGGCTGATGTGTGCCTCAGCAGCGTACTTTCACACAGCCACCATCTGTAGTGTGGGGCCTCTCCAGAGAAGGGAACATCAGATGTGCCCTGGTCCCTCAGGATCGTGAGATGTACACGGATGTTCCCTGGGGCTGGGCTGAAGGTACCACCTCTGGGGGTTGTGTGGCTATTTTTAAGAGTGCTGACCAGATTGTGTAGTTCAGGAGCATAGAGCAGCTTGTTTGCTTGCAGTTTAATCTGGAAGAAAGATCTTTTGGTTGCATGCATTTTTGCAGTCAAGAGGGATATTTAGGGGAAGTGAAGCTGAAGTATAAGCAGCACATAATGATTTATTTGGAAACAATAATTGCAGGAATGACTGTGGAGTGGGCTATGGGTAGAACTAGTGAATGGAAAGTTGATGTTCTCAAAAACCGTAACCTATCAAGGTTACTGTAGATGAATATGTTGATATTTGCTACAGGAAGATACCAGTAAGGTTTGATGGTGTGAAACCTTATGCACTGGGGTGGTGGATCCATTCTAAGTTCTTGATTTTCATCTCCAGTAGTACCATTTCTAGGGTATGGATTCCTGTGGTTTCTCAAACCCAGGAGGTGTGGGGTGGGGAAGAGCTAACCCTCAGCAGGTTGGATGTGGGGTCTCTGCAGAACATGGGGTTTGTCGCATCCTGAATGCCTGCTTCCACTGGCAGACTGTGGCTGCATCAGGCCCCCAGAATGGTGGCAGCAGCCTGCAAGAAGCAGTTGTCAGCTTTCAGTCAGGAAGAGAAAGCTGTCATTGAAACTACACATGGTTATCAAAAGTCTCTCATTTTTGTCATTAAATATAGCAATGCGGACACTGGGGTTGGAATGTGCTGGTCTGGCCTTTCAGTATTCAAATACCAGCCTGGCTGATTTATTTTTTCACTCTTCTTCATCTTTATGCATCCTTTAAGGGCTGCCATGTTGTGGTCCACATGCTGTTGTATTTAGCTGGCAAGTGAAGCAGTTCATGATTGCTCTGTATATAATTACAGTGGCTAAGAACATTTAAAGTTCGAGCGAGGATTGTTCTGTCACAGTGCGCTCTTACATAGTATGGTTGTTTGGGAGATGGCAGGTGATAGATGTGAAACGAAAAAAAAAATTCCTTCTTTACTCTTGCCAACTCCACCAATTTTATTGTGGTTTTTTTTATGTGATTTTTTTTTCTTTCCTCTTTTAAGGCCCAGGTTCCTGTAGTTCAATGATTATTAGAAAATCTTGACCCTTTCTATCTTTTATACCTACAAGGAAAAACTTGGAAACATGTGTCCCAAAGGCTTGAAATGTACAATGCTAGTAGGAGGAGATCAACATTTACCTGTACCTATTTTTTTTTTTTTATTTGCTTAGGTAATTTTCTCAAAAAAGTTTCTCAAGAAGTTGTCTCAAGGCATGGAAATACTTAAGCCTAATAGTACAAAATTCTTTTTATTCTCATTGTCTACTTTCTAGCGTGTTGTAGGGAAAGAAGGAGATAAGTGTGCCTCAGCCTTTCTTCCAGCTGTCGATGGGCACTACAGGAGAGTATCTGCATCTATGCAGAGTGTTGAAGAAATGACATTTCCTGAATGGAAGGGATCCAGCGCCTTGTATCCTGGGGGGGTGATATCTTTCATTGTCCTTAACACAGATGAGTAGCTTCAAGGGACAGTCGAACTCATAGCTTTGAATAACTTACTATTTACTGCATAGTTACTTTCCTACTGATGTCACTGGAAATATATTTGATATTGCTACCAACCCCTAGCAAGGCCAAAGATCCTGCCAGGGGAGAAGCTGGTAGTCCAGAATTCCATTTCTGTGTAACTAAACAAATATTTCAGTAAATCCCTGAGAATGGAAGCTGGGGGCCTTGGCATGACAAGCAGACCCATCAAAAGTGGATTTTTTTGTTGTTTGTCTTGCATTTGATTTTAATAACAGGCAAAGATTTCCATGCAGGAAGAATGCACATACTGTACACAATTTGTCTAAAGCATACTTTTACTAGAAGGAAGGAAGAAAAAAGAGGAGGAAAGGAATAACTTTTCAGAGAGAATTTCTTACTGGTGTTGTCTTCCATTTAAAATGAGGCGTTAGCTCACAGGCTGGAAGTGTTTTCCTGCCTCAGTGTAATGTATCTTTTCTGATCATGCTATCCACTTTGCTCCTGTTCCAGTAAGCGCTGTGAGGTCTGTGATGAAGGTGAGCAGGGGCATTTGATCAGGGCTGTTGGCTGCCCAGGCTCTCCGAGCCTGCAATTCCTGCAAAGCCGAGCTTTGCGGGAAGTCAGATGTGATTGTGCATAGAGTGCTCTTTATTTTTTTTTTCTATTTTTATTTTTTTTTTAATGCCAGTTACCCACATGAGGCTAGACCAATTTGCTTTCAAAGTTTTTAACTGGGAGCAAAGTGTTATGAGGTTTCATTTTCTGACTCTGTAAGATTTGATTGTTCCTTGGTGCCTTTCAATGGCTACCCAGTTTTATTTGGTAGAACGCAAGCTGGAGTTGAAAGCACTGAACTGTTACAAAAAAAAAAAAAAAGACAAAACAAACAAACACCTAACAACAAAACCGCTCCAAAAAAAACAAGCCTTCCAGGATATGAAGTTCATAGGAAGTTGCATGTGGATTCAGACAATAAGGCATGCAGGAAGAAGGTCTTTGCATCAGTAATAACCAAATGAGAGGGGTGTAGTTGGTCACTCTGGTGGTGGTTTTCCAACAGCCTGTTATTTGACTGTGTCATCACAGCTTTAAAACAGGGCAGGTTACCAGTGTGCTGTGTTTATATTTCCATGGCTGAATGCTCTGTGGGTCAGCCTTGGAGCCCAGCCGCTGGTATGATGTTGGCATTTTTGTGGACTCATTAATGACAGGAACAATCTTCTGTCTTCAAGTGTCTGTGGATAGAGTTTTTTTATCAGTCATTCCAGCAACTAGTTGGCAGGTTCAAACAGGTACTTCAGCATCTGAAGCCTTGGCTAATTGTAGGCATGAACTGTAACTTCAAAACTTGCTACCACCTACTTACTGAAGCTGACTCTGTTTGGTAGTTGCAGTGCCTTTGCAGACATCTAACACAGTTTACCTTGCATTACCTTCAGGTTAGAAGATTAATGTCGTTTTGCCTTATATATGTTTTGTTTGAAAAAATCTTCTACAGGCAATTAGTTTTTTCATCAGTGGTCTTAGTCTGCAGGTAGTAGTCACAGCTGTGTGGGCATCAGGAGACCATAAGTCCTCTACAGGAGATAATCTGACTCATTAGTAAGTATTATAATCCTGTACCATGGCATTGAGAGTTTGATGTAACTTTGGGTAGGTTAGCAGTACCATATTAGTGCTTAAATTTAGGGTTTAGAAGGCTTGTCCTGCCCACACGCTCACCAGCGGGCAACGGGCTGCAGCTGTATGGATGTGATGGGTGCTCACAGGTGAGCAGTGTGAGCTGGGTGCCAAGGGGGTGGGAGTGCCTGGCCCTCAGCTCTGTGCTTGCATGTAGGTGACCTTTCTTTCTAACGAAGGGTTCCAGGATTTCTTTCTTCTGACATCTACTGCTCAATGACTTTGAGGAGCAAGGGCTTATGAGGCAGCAGATTGGTACAGTTAAAACAAGCTAAACATAAAATTGTTGGGAATCAGAATGGCTTTACTTTGCCACCTAAGAGTCATGCTTCACATGTGAATGATCTTTCAACCTAAACTTAAACCGTGAGGTTCAGGGCAGAACTATTTATAGAATTGGTTAGGTCTGTAATTCCCTGCATGTATAACAGGATGGTCTGAAAGAGAAAACAAAGATCCTTACTTCTCAGCAAAGGCGCAGAATGAAGATGATCAAATTCTCTTGGGTTTTCTTATTACTGGTGTATTTTTTTCATCTTGTGGAGCAGAATTGGTGGGGTTTCAGAAATATACTCAATCAGTGTAAACCATTTCCTATTGTGGCTGGCAGCTGTTTGCAGTGTTTGCAGATGTGGGGCACAGCAGCAATCCTTATGAAACAACTGCTTGTGGAGAACAGATGAGTCTGAGGTTCTGGTTAAGGGAGAATGTGCCCCCATAAATTACTGCATTATTATATATCAGGAGCACTTCTCTAGCCTCTCATTGGAGCAGCCATTGAGTGGGATTCTGCATCCCACACTTGAAAATGGTCCCAGCTCAGCCAAATATTTGACCGTGTGCTTGAAAGCTAAGCATTGATTTCAGCAGCTTGCTTAAGGGCTGACTCAGGTTTCACGCTGGTCTGGAAGGCTGCAGTAGTTCTCATGACTCTTCTCATATGGTGTTTTCTCCAGTGAGAGGGGACAGTACTATTTGTGTGCTTTCTGTGCTTATGAAGTAGTGATCAATCCTCCTCCCTAGCAGTGGAAAACTCTCTTTTGCAATGCTATGAAAACACTTTTTACGTGGCTGGATCACTGGGGATGTGTGTCTGAGGGTGAGAGTGGGGGTGACGCATCCACTGATACTGTGGTGTTGGTGGGGAATGAGTTGGCCCCGGTTCATGTACGCTCGAAGTTCACTGATTGTGCATTACAGCGTGAATGCGTGTGTGGCAGAGGGCAAAGTTGAAACAGAGCAAGAAAGTTAAGTTAAGCTAATTAACTGCCTTCCCATTAAGGAAGGAGAACCAAATCAAAAGATATGGAGAAGATTATTCAGGGTCAAATGACACCCTTGATTTTCCATCACTACCATCTGAGACTTGTAATGTATGACTAGCCCAAAGCTTGCTGGGCAGTGTGCTGCAGGGGTGGTTTGCCTTAGTCATCATGTCTCACCCTGAATGGGCTGAGCCGTGGTATTGTTGTACCCATTATAGATATTGACATAATTCAGTGTTTGCTTGTTTTTCTCCCATGCACAATGTTGTTTTATAGTGTGTGTGTGTGTGTTTTTTCTTTTTAAAGAGAAAAAATATTAAATCAGCCTTAATTTGCCAATGACCAACTGATACCCCAGAGGGTCAGTTACTGTGACAGGCAGGAAGCTGGTGATAGTTGGGGTCCATGCAGCTACTAGCAAGAGTATCTGTGCTGACTCAGGCTTCCACACAGAGTCCTGGGATTTCAAGTTTACCATGCATGTTTGTTCCTCCCTCATTGATTCAGTGTGCTAAACTGAAGACAGTTCGACAGAGAGATAAGAAAGAGAAAAAACAAGGGCAGACAGACTTTTTGTCATTTTGGACAAAAATAAATGTATGGTATAAACCCATTCCCAGAGTTGTACAGCCCTGCCTTTGTGTTTTGAGAGTGCACATGATTTACTGCAGAAATCAGTTTGGCATAGTATAGGCTGTGCAGATTCAGCAGGACCTACCATTATCTTGTCATGTTTTTTAGCAAACTGACTTTTACAAGGCAGCAGTTCAAAAACATGAAGGAGAAATGTGCTGAAAACCCATCGTTTTGTGTCCCCCAATCCAGTGTATGCTGGCAAATCTGCCACAGCTGCACCCACAGGCAACGGTGGTGGTGCGCAGCTCCCTCGCTTGTGGGCTTTGGGCATTCTCTGTGCGTGAGCTGGTATGGGTCTTGATTTTATTATTGTGCTGCAAAACTCCCAAGCTGCTGATTTTTATGCTAAGTATGAGAGTTCAGACATGGCTTTCTGTCGTGTTTCACTTTACAGACTTAATAACATTTCATTTGTACAGCGAGAGTAACAAATGCACTGTTAGCAAAATTTTGCAAATCTTGCTGCTTTTCAGCTCTGCTTACCCACAGCCTGCAGTCTCAAATGGACAAAGGAAAATGGACAGAAAGCTGCTGGGTTCATGGACTTGCCCTGACTAGCATTTGAAGGCAGAGTTTGAGCTAGATGCACCATTTGTTGGAGCCAGAAGGACGTTTTTAAAGTATGTCCCTGTTACAGTCTCAGCACTGAAGCAGTATTTCTGCATTCTCAGATGCTTAGCAAATGTGCCTAGGTTTTTGTTTATTTTTAAGGGGTTAATATAAAATGTGTAGAATTTTCCTACCTTCTAGGCATTCCAAATGTTCAGCAAACGTACACCTCAGAAAACAGCTCCTATTTAATAATATCTTTATACACTACTGTTAAGAGATGGCTATCTCAGACAGCAAAGCTGTGGATGTGCCCAAGGGTGAAAAATGAACAAAAAAAAGTAAGAACTGTGGAAGGGAGAAGGAAAGTATGTTGTTTGTGCAGGTTTTTTTCAATGGAGAATGTGTGTGAAGGTAGGGTTGGAGATGTTCTGCAGAGCACTTTGAGATAACAAACAGCTTTCTTTAGCTTAACAGAGTGGATTGAAATTGACCTCTTTCACTGGGTTTTAAGGTGAAACTTCAGGGCTAGAGGTGTTTTCCCTCCAGCTCCTGAGCTTAGTGTGAAGAACGGTTAGTTGGTTGATACCACTGTCCTCTCCTTGCAGTTTGACAGATGCCCCACAACAGTGTGTGTGCATCACTGTGCTCTGTGAAACTACTCCACAAACCCTGTCTCAAGCTGGGTGTTTTCTTCAAGACATGACTGCTTTCTCTGTAGAAAGTACTTGTTTTCTTTTCTTTCCTCATTAGAAACTACTTTTCATTCAAAAGACCCCCCTGATTTTGAAGAATGAGGCAGAACAGAGATGCCAGTAAAGGAGACCCATCCACTGATGCAGCAGGTTTCAGACCCCCCTCCTGCAGTCCATCCCTTGGTAGATTTTACTTCCTGTAATAAGGTCTTAAAATCTTTCGAATGGCTCATCCAATAGAAAAGCCTCTACTCTGTATTAATGGTTAATAGGTCTTTCTACCAGATGTAAAATCCAGTGAAACATATACAGTTTCTTTGGTTTTAACAGGAACAGATGATTTAATAAGCAGCTATAAATCTCTTGGGAATGTACAGACATAGTCAAACAGAACGCTTCTGCCAGATTTTTCACTGACTAGACGTACAGCATATGAGTCATATCAGTCTGCTCCATTCTCCATCTCAAATGCCTGCTGTTGTTGTTTTTGCTTTCAGAGGTGCTGTGCTGCATATGGGAGTGGGGGGTGGTTATCACCCTCTCGTGTTAATGGGCTTGCTTTTATCCAGGAGATAGTGTTCAGGCAGCTGACTTTCATTCTCTGGCTGTGCATGACATTTCTTTTCCATTCCCTAGCCCAGCTTGTGATTTTATAGTTGTATAGTGAACATATTTGAGGATTGTATTAATACAGCCTCCTAAATGGAGTTAGTAGTGGGAAAGTGGTTAAATTAAAAGGGGGTGTAGTCAGCCTCTTTCTTAATACAGCAATGCTTTCCTTCCAACAATCTTAGGCCACCTTATGATGTTTAATACATTTATACTAACAGTATTTCTAATAAACTTCATTTATTACCAGGTCTTCAGAGATGAGAAAACTGAGACAGAAAACAGATTCAGGTACCCGTGGCTCATGCTAAATTGCAGGAGAGGGTTACATTTCCTAAAGTATTTTAAATACCATTCCAAATGGATGTAAAATGGCATTGTGTTTTAGAAACATCTTCATTTCCACCTTGTTATTTTGCTGGCTTTCCGTGAGTGTCATTGGATGTCTAGGAACTGGGAATGCAAGATCCTGCTTTGAACATTTCACAGTTTGTTTGCAAGCCATGTTAGCTACACTTGGGAGCCCCTGTAAAGGAGGTGAGGTACTAGAATTGCTGCTATTTGCTCCAGGTCACACCATGGTAAATCAGAGATGAAATTGGTGATAAAACACCAGTCTGGGTAGGAAGTTTTCAACCACTGTGGAGGTGCTTGTAAGATAGATGCGGTACAGCTTATTCTGAATGCAGCTGGATGGAGGAGATATTTAAAATGGCCTACAGTACATTTTTTTTTTAATCTTGCAGCGTAACTAATATTTGAGAGAGTGATCAAATATGAAATCTTTGTCTAAGAAAAATGGTGCAAACTTGTGATTTAATTTCATGCATAGGCAGGAGAAAACATGGTCTAAATCTTTCATTCCCTCAGGAATACATTCACTTCTGTTGTGTTCCGGGACCATGTAAATTGTGAGGAAAGTTTCTGATTTCAGTGGTAGGGATGACAAAGAAAGGTTCTACGTGTTTGGCCTTTTTCAGGCTGAAGGGAGTATCAAAAATGCATAGATGTGGAACAGGTTAAGAAACTGGAAACAGTTTCTTGGAGGTTGATTTATGTATGGAATTGTAAAATGTGAAGAACAATGTATATTGTTTGAAGTTTGTGGTGAGACTGTAGTTTACTGTGTTGCTCCAGTAACGCTTGCTTCTGAGTTGCCGGAGGTTCAGAAAGCCAAAGAACTATTGCGTTATTACATAAAGGACATTGTCCAAAGTCATATAACTGGATGGGGTCAAAATCAAGAACAGCATTTGATTCTTCTGACTCCTTGTTGGGTCCCTTCTCTGTTTCCTTCACAGCGTGGATTTCACCCATATATATATGTGCAAAAAGGCCCTTTCAGATCTTTCTGGCAGATGGAGAGCATTGCTTTGTGCTTCCAGGAAGCACACGGCTCTCATATTTACCGATGAGACTTTCACACATGAGGAAATTAGAAAACTGAAGTTGTAATCGGCATGTCTGTTCTTGAATGGGGAATTTACCCTGAAGCAAGCTGCAATGCACTCTCTTAATGGTTTGAATCTTACGGTTCAGATTTTCCATAGGCTGCTTCCAGCATCATGGGCACTAACCTGTGTTTGCAATGAGCATGCACACACCCAGCTGCGAGGCTAGCAGCCGTAAGTTACATGTCTCAGTCTCAGCTGTTAATTGGTCATGGTCAATGCCTTTAGGTGTTTGGCCCTGCATTTAGATGGGGATGTTGGTGTGGTGCTCAGTGCTCGTGGCATTACAGGCCAGGGCTGCGCCAGAAATCTGGACTTATAACAGGGTTTTTGCTAGCACTCCTTCACGGGCAGCAAGATCTTTTGCAAACTTTCTGATGCACAGTCTTTGCCCACTGAATGGCCACCGCTCAGCTGGTGTTGTAGGGTTTCAGCATTCCACAGCAAGCAGCAGCAGTTCCTGGGAGCTGTCTGTCCCCTTAAAGCAATGTACGTAGCAATGGGGAACATCATGTGACTACATGGACCTTATCCAGTGTTTTAAACAAAAAATATCCATAACGGTGTCCTGGCCTGTATAAGCTGTATAGTTTTCCCAGACTTGGAAGAAAAGTACTGGTACTTTCCCAAGTTCCACCCTTTTCAGTTAGATGTTAAAAAAAAAAAAACAAGCCACACACAACATTGATTCTTGCTTTTCTTTTGTCTCTAAAATGGGAGATACTGTAATTAAAAGAAGAAATTATGCTTTTTAGTGGCAAGAGGCAACGTTATCTCTGAACCATCAGTTTTGATGAAAATAAAGTAAAATGACTACTTTTAATATATATTTTTTTCCTTAAATAATGACTTCTACTCTTAGTGAGGAAGAGGAGACTGGTAGGTGTGTGATTCCCCAGCAGACTGAACCAGGGTTTCAGGAGAGACCTTTCATGGATGTGGGGCTGTCTTCAGAGGCTTTCCCCACCTCTTTTTGGAAAAGTGCACAGAGCCAGAGGGGGAAGAATGACCTTGCTTTTAAGGCATTCATCTGGAGCTCAGGCACTTGGAGCTGAATTCCCAGCGCTGGGACATGCTTCCTCTGTGGTCTGCAGTGTGTTGCTCAGGGGATGTCTGTGCTGCACAATGGAGCTTGGCACACAGAGCCCTAGGGCTGACTCCAAGAGGTCTGCAGAGCCGCACGGCGCAGGGGGCACTGTGTGGAGACACGGCTTCTTTCCTGAAAAAATGTGGCTGTGATAGCTCAAGCCTGTGCTAGCAAGGCTGTGATAGCAACAGCCTGTGCTGTTGGGGTTGTGCTGCTTTCAGTTTTGAGTTCTGTGGCTATGGCTCATTTGGCCATCTCCATACTACGCTTCGTTGCTAAACCCAAGAAGCACTAAGGTACTCAGAAATCTCACTGAAGTTCACCAAATGTTTTTGAACTGTCTGCACAGTCTGGTTTTAGATGACTTTTGTTTTGCACAAGCTTGTCCTAGCCACTCTGCTGTCACTGATTTTCATTTCCTCTGTGGCACTGGAAGCCAGCTAGAAGGCAAGCTTAACTTCAGCAGTTTCCAAATAGTTTTCTAGGAACAAAAGAAGTTCCAGTGTCCCTTGGAGCTGGGCTGGCCCTTACTGCCTTGCAGGGCCTAAACACAACCTCACGGGAGGCAGCAGAGCCTCGCAGGCAGAGCTCAGCTGTGCGCTGTTTCTGAGGGGAGCGATGTGCAGCCTCGTGCACAAATCCGCTTAACGCCTTTGTTCCAGGCAGCCAGACAGCAGTGGCATTTACCCAGATCTGTAAAGCACACGGAGGGTCATGAATGAAAGAATGAAAGGAGCTGTGTATATTCAAAGTAATATTTTGTTTATCTGCTCTATCCAAAATAGAGAAGAAAATAACTTTATTGTCTGTGGCTTGAAAAATCTGCCTGCTGTTATGATCATGGAAGGCAAACTCATTATATGCCTAAGAAAACAGATGCTGTTTCTGGCTTTGGTTTCTGCGGGGTGTAGGTGATTTGGGGGAGCACTGGGCTGGTGCTCCCAGTACCCTTCCTCCCCATAGATGCTAAGCAGCGCTCATAGGCACCCTCAGCATGTTACCAGCACTTCACAGCATCTCCAGGCCAACTTGAAGGTTCAAGTCATGACTGAAATAAAGGAGGCCAACTGCAGAAGTTATCCCACAGATAAGTCATTGCTTTGTGTCCAAACGAACGTCAGGCTGACATTTTCTTTTTCTCTTGGCTAATAGGATTTGGAAGATAAGATCTATCCAGTCAGAGCGGGTTGCATAAACTTCCTGTGAACTTCTATAGCTGGCGATCAAAAGGAATCACAAAACATGTTGCTGTTTTTTTATCTATTTATTTCTTTATTTAGAAGTTCAAAGAGAGCACAGAGCTATTGGTTGTGTTTTTTCTCATGTAAACAAGGTGATATCATAGTGGATGCTCAGGCTTAGGCCCTCTGATTTCCCATTTTGTGTTTAAATTAAGAGCTCTTTTGTACAGGGTGGAAAACCATACAAAAAATCACCCCAACCAGCATGCATGTTCTGCTTAAGAACCAGCACTGCATTATTGAATGTATTTGTCCTTGTGTTCCTTGCTTTCCTGGCTAAGAGATGCTCTTCCCTTTATAAGTGCAACAGAAATTGTTCCCAACAGCATCTTTGTCCCATGACCCGAGTGAAAGTCATTTCGTACAGGAAGGGCTACCTGACACCAGTTTGAAAGGTGGAGATTTAGCTTAAAGGGTCTGTCTTTTCCCATCATTTATGTGCTCTGAGAAGGATTCTGCCTCTTTGCGTTAAATCAGAGTTTTGCAGCACTTGTTCAGCTGTACACAAGATTCGGTGCTACCAGAGTTGTATTCATGTGAGTCCTGCTTGCATTGCAATTCCAGGTGTGAGGGGATCTGTTTTTTCAATTGCCCTCTAGTCCCATGTGTAGCATGTTGTGTTGCAGGATGTGCGTTGTGAACAAGGACAACAGAAACTTGTCCTTTGGCTTTTACTTAAAAGAAAGAGCAGTGAACTAAGACAAACTGAGATATCTTGCATTCATGTAGGGTTAAACCAGAATTCCTGTGGAATTTCAAGCAACTCATTGACATCTCTGCTGGCATCGCTTCCCAGAGGAAGCCTGCTTGTCTCATTTGTCCCTGTTCTTGGGACACAAATGTACGCTTGGTAGGGAAATATATGCAGTAAAAAGTGGTATAGGAAGAAGCTAACACCTACAAAGAGCGAAGTTGTCTCCTTTTGTCCAGACAGAACAAAGCATCCCTTCAGGAGCTTCTCCCCTCCACCAGTTGTGGTCCCACCGCTTTCTGCTGTACCTTTTCGGGCATGCCTGGGATGCAGCACAGACTCGCACAGGAAGGGTGTTGGCGGGCATGCAGGTGGGTTGGAGACAGGGCTGGCTCTGAAGAATTAAGGAGTAGAAGAACTTCTTTAACATGAGCTTCCCAGCTTTTGGTTATCCCTATGGCTTGGCCTGGTGCCACCTGAAACAGTTTGCAGCACTGGGATGTTGAGGGCTGGCTGAATTGGCTGCCTGGGCCTGGCGCCAGTTCGTATGGCTGGTTTGGCTTTGCACTGCTTTCCTAGCAGGGTGAGCTGTAATATGTGTCTCCTGTCATGAATCAGGTTGTAGGTATGGATAATTCTCAGACCAGGCATTTACATGAGTTGGTTCTGCATTGTTCAGATTTAAAGTTGTTTTATTAAGGAATTATTCAGCTTATTGCTCAGCAGTTTTTCAGCCTCATTAGTATGTTTAGCATGGGGAGTGTGTCCCGGTTATATCATCAAATAGCATTTTAAAGCTTTAATTGCCAAATAAAATCTATTTCCGTCTGTCTTTTCTAAAATATATTACTAAAGAACCACTTTGGTAAAATATTGTAGCACATGTTTGGCATATTTTAAGTTCTTTTGAAGTCAATGTTTAAGTGCTTTGCTGAACCAAGGCCTAAAACAATAATAGTCACAATGTAAATCTACTTTATTTCTGAATGAGTGTTCACACAGGAGTTGAAAGTGTGTCAGGTTCTTGTCACGACCTCCCAGGTACAGATATCCTCTTAATTTCACTGAATCACTCAGCAACTTTGGCAAATTTTTACCTTGCACCCAGTTGAGAGGTCCAAGTCAGACCCAAATATGGCAGGCCTTCACCTGCAAAAAGAGACCAAACTGACTTGGGATATAGAGCCATGAAGGGGTTGGCAACATCCCAAAGTGTGCTCAGCTGTGATTAGTTGTTTCCTATATACATACAGTGTGTGCATGTGTATATATATATGTATATATGCGTGTGTACTTTTTTTCTGTGTTAGTGAAATCAGTACAGTGCTTCAAACATGATCCTTGTTAGGCTGTTGAAGAAATCATGGAAATTTTTAATTCTGCTTGAAGAGAGAGTGGTGGAAATGCTATGAGTGATGATTCTGATGCTGAAACGGGGGAAGAAAACAAGTTCATAGCTGACTGATCTTAGGCCTGTGCCTGTGCAGTCCCACTGAAACCAGGGGGCCTCATATGTTGGGTCAACTCCTTTATTGTTTGCTGGACCGTGACATATTTTTATACTACTTACTGTGATACCACAATTCCAGCAAAGCATGATTTAGTGAAGTTTGAAGTTAACATGTAACTGAAGTCAGGGGAAGCTTTATTCATGCCAACAAAGCAGAGACCCCCAATGGGAGGTTGGATGTGCCATCTTGTGGCATTTGCCTTGTTGCTGTGCTGTTGTGTGTAATGTTGAAAGATAAAGGCCAATGCTGCAGACTTAAATCGTAGGAGAACTCACCTTGTGGGACTGCTCCAAAGAGTATGGCAGCTGCTGCACTGGATATCATCCTCTTGTCCCACATAGGAGTCACTGGGTGTCTTATGCCAAAGTAGTGAGCACTGTGCCTCTAAACAGAGAGTGAAGAACACAGTTTATCTAGCGTGTGCATGCTTTACATTATGAGCTGGCTGGGGCCTTTTCCCTTATTTCCATACCTTTGCAAGTCACTGCCTGGTGATCAGGAAGCGCTACCTGGTTCCCTGCCTCTCCCAGTGAGGTCAGCAGGAGCTGTGGGCACTTGCCTTTTCATGGCATCCCCACGCTGGGACAGGGTACTCGAGCTTCACTTTTTGCTGCTGTGTTTTAAGGTTATCTATGTCTGATTTGATATGTATTCACTGAGGTCACTAGAAAGAAGGTCAGGGACTGTGGTGTAGAGACGACATGAGCAGGAAGAGAAATAAGGTGGTCATCTTCTGTGGGAAAGTGGGAGAGGCAGACCCCTGTGAAAGGCAAGAAGCTATCTGAGGAGGGTGGAAAAATCATGAATCATTGTACACAAGTATTTTTATGTAGAACTTAGTTTTTTTTAAAAAAAGTGCAAGGAAATATTTCACTGAAGTGAATTCAGTGATTGATCTCCATTTACACCTACTGCAGATTTATGCTGTTGTTGTGGGCAGCTTAGTTTTTAGCGTATCTATTTTCATCTTTTTAAATCCTGAAGTTGATGTTATGTTTTTACCAAATGAAAATAATAAAATGTCATGAGTCATTTAGAAGCAAATCTGATGTTTGTTTCCTCTCCTGTTGCTAATGATGGCTGTGTGATTTGAAAAGCATTCAGTGAAGAATCTGAGACCATGCAGCTTGTGGAGCGAGCAGCTCATATTTCCATTCCCCATCCCGAGGGCAGAGACACCAGGTGTGCCCTGGTGAGGACTCTAGCTGTGCTCTCATCCTTTTTGGTGCATGTCTGCTCCTGTGTGTGTCACGTGGCTTCTGCATCTTGTGCCTGTGACCACAGAGCATAGGAAGGAGCATGTCCAACCGGTGAGAAAAGGGAAGTGTGTCGGAAATAAGAAACTTAATATCAGCCATATGTGAGTAATGGATTGTTTGTCTACCGCAGGGGATGAAGACACACATTCTAATGCTTTCTGATCACAGTGTAGCCATGACATTTCTTTCTTTATTTTGCAATTAACCTAGTATTAGCTGTTCGTCATGTCCTCTGTCTATAATCCTAAATTCTGTCTTTACCCTAATTCTTGCTCTGGAGTGTAGATGTGTTCATAGAAAAGCCCAGGGAAGGAAAAAAAAAAGATGGACATGGTTCTTGTTTCACATGGGCCAACCTGAACAAAACATTTTGCCTCTTGGCCAGGAGTTGATCAGGAGTGTATTCATGAGGCTTGGAACAGAAAGGTGCTTGTCTGGGGTCTCTGGTTGTAGTTACCTGCCTGAGACCAAACCTTGGGCTGTAGTTCTACTACTGTACTTTGTACTTGCATAGTTGTGCATGCATGATATATTTTAACTACTTCATTTGTTTTGTCTGGAGCTGTTGACTGTAACTGAGTGTATATGTAATGCAATGAGCATTTTCAGTTGTTTATAAATGCTAAAGCGCATGCTCCCCCGAGATACTTGCCATGTATGCAGATGTGGTCTCCTAATAAAGTGCTACAGAGCCTTGTGATAAACTCTGGAGTGGGACACGATGCAGATGGTTGGTATATACTCCCACGTTACCAGTAATGGGGTCTGTAGAAAATCTGAGATTGATGGACAAGACTTGATCACTTCACCTGCCCATTGATCAATTCATAGTGTTGTTCTTAAAATATATATATATATATTTTTATTCCTTTCATGTATTTGAGCACTCCCTTTGCATTGGTGCTGGGTAAAACATTCCATTCTTGGGAGGAGTTACCTGCCTCCCCCTTTCCCCAGTTACGCAGCTGAAACTGTGCCCACTTGCAGCATGCAGTGAGTTTAACTCAGTCACATACCAAAGGGAACTTTTTAAGACAAAAACATGTACTGATTTTTCATATTTGGTTCCTATGGTTCTGCTGGGCTTTGCTGGTGTGGTGTCAAGGGAACTTAGCATGAACTTGCAAGCTTAGCATGTGCCACATTCATGTCTAGACAAACTGTTTAATGTGATGTCATTCTGGTGTCTTTTGGATTCTTCATAGCTGAAGTAGTTGACTTGATGTTCGTCTACCTGTGAATAGTCTTCATGCAGTTCTTGATAACAGTGTAAAATATGCTTTGTGTAGCCTTTGTGTAGTGCTTTTGGTAGAAAGAGAGGTGGTTTAGGTGTACAGTCCACTGGGAGCTCTGTCATTCATAAAATGTAGGGTTTTCAGAAGTATAGTCGACACTATGCTCCAGTGTAGCTTATATTTTATAATATGTGATGTGTAGAGACAAGTGTTCACGTGAGACAGTTCAGCTATCTCAGACTGTCTATGGTCTTTTTTTATCCCACCTTTGCTATCAAGTTACAAACACAAACTGAATAGAAATATGGTGGAACTTTTTTATATCTCCTCATGTGTAAACCTAGCTGTTTTGGTTACGTAATGTACGTACACATTTTTGTATGTTGAGTTTGGTAAGTAACACATAAATAGTTGCAAATGCTGGTTTTATTTTAAATATATAATGCAGGGGTGAAATGTCATAACAGCATAGTGACGTGCTTGACAGCGAAAAAATAAATTGGATTTCCTACTTTGCACTGCACTGTCAGCTTTATATTTTTATGCCCACTAGAGGGACTCCTGCTTATACTACTCATTGCAGAAAGCAGAGTCACACAGTCCCTTTAGTATCTTTTATGCAACTTTAAAACTCTGAATGACTGACTCCAGTTAAATCCTCTGAAGAGGTCAAAGTGTAAAAACTTTGGGAACGGTGCTGTTCTTCTGAGCCCAAATACTTTCCTGAATTTTCTTAATGCTCTTAAAAAAAAAAAAGAAAGAAAGAAAAAGTATTTTTTCTCTCAACTTCTCAGTCCAAGCTTTCCCATATGACATTGCTGGGGATTAATTAATTTATTTTTTTTTGTCCAAGAAAAAATGTTGTGTGTCTTTATGTTTGGAATTAGCTTTGGTTTTTCAACCATAGAGCCAGTGAATATGGTAAATTAATCTGTTCTTGAACTCTCAAATATTGAAATAGGTTTCTCCTTTAACTGGGAGACACTGAGTTTTGGGTTAGAGGCATGTAAACTTATAGTCAGTATGAGAAAAATTCCAAATATATCTGTTCTTTCTTGTTTAGCTGGGGGATCACTTTATGTTTGCCTTGTCAAAAAGCATTGCATGCTCCTGACCAGAAGATTTCTTCTTAATTACAGAAACATGAAAGGATACAGGAAGTCCTGAATGACCACAATGAATAATACCTGTGCTAATTAGGTCACTGGCTGGGTACTGGGAGAACAACAAGGTAAGCAGTCAGGCAATGCCAGCAGCATTTCATGTAACCTGCGTAATTGTGTTTCAACAAAGCCTTAGTGCTTTCAGATATCAAATTCATAACAAGTTGCGCAAAGACAAATAGCCTGCAGGTTTGAACGCAATAGATTCACTTTTAGTTCAGACCTTTGACAAGCAAACATCTCTGTTTTCCTTCCTAGGAGAAAAAAGTATAAGTTCTGTGTTACATTTCGTTTCTTTCTCTCTTTTTTTTTCTTCTTTTTTTTTAATCCTGAATTATTGTTTTCTTTTTAAAGGCAATATCTTTGATTTCAACAATCGATTCATGACCAAAGCTCAGCTTCCTGGGCTGACTCAAGGAAGGGCTTGGAGGAGGGGTGGAATGCTTCAAAAACTTAGCTGATGAAAAGGCATGCTGTTTTGTGGATGCCTCCCAGAATTGTTTAAATGTGTGTGCGCGCGTGCGTGTGTATGAAAAAAGAGAGAGAGATCTCCATGACAACTGGCCCGGCCAGTCTGTGTTCTCTGCAATCATTTTAGCTGGAATCAGTGCTGTGAAAGGTCATATGAAGGAGTTGTGGGAAGCACAGCAGGTATTAGACGCTAAACGACTGGTTTTCTGGTTGCCTCAGATAATAAGACAGAGTTTTGTCTGGGAAATACAAATCTGAGAATGGAGTGGAAAGGGGAATGCTCCAAATTTCAGGTAACAAAAACTGCTTCTTAAATGTTATTTCCTCCCATTTTAGAGTGCTTTTTTTTTTTTTTTAATCCTCTCTGTGGTGTTTACTCCCAGCCGGAGTGTCTATGCTAGCTTGGATTCCCTAGCTCTGGGGAATGATGTCATGCAGCAACAGTTGGATTCTATTAGCCAGTGAAAGAGGAAACATCCTGCATTTTTTTGGGGAAAAAAAAAAGATGCTTTGGCTCTTTGTTGAATCTTGTGCAAAGGCTGCAAGAAGTGTTCAAAAAAAAGTTTCTAAAAATTTAATTCCCTGAAAATGTCATTAGGACCCATAAAACACCAAAAACACTGCAACAATTGCTGCTGTATGCAAGAAAATAATTGTGGAAGTGTTACAGAATTCAGGAAACTTTTTTTTTTTTCCCCCCAGATGTTTCTATATACATCTTTAATGAGAAAATTAATTGCATCTTAATTGAGCAGAGGATTTGGAACCTCTACACGCTTGGGATCCTTTAGCAATTGTTTGGAGGATGTGCTGCTAAAGAGTTTCTTTTGAGTTGGGCTCTGTCTCAATCTGCTGCTTATGAATAGATGATGCTGGCAGCATTGTTCTTAATAAGGCTTTCAGTCCTGGAGTGTGTTTTTCATAGTTTTAAGCTAGCCTTTTTGGGCGGGGTTGGGAGGGAAATACAGCAAAAAAAAATTAATTAAAATTCAGTAATTGAGAGAGGCTTTTTTCTCCCCTTTCATCAGAGATGTTTGTTAAATGCTATAGTCCACAGTCAATATTAGGATGGCATTCATAGCATTTTAATAATTAATGTACAATTACTGTGTCTTAATGAAGAGACTTAGAAAATTGATACAGTTCTACTTTGTTGAACATCACAGAAAGTACACTGTACTGATAATCGTGATGAGAAGTTTAGGTCACTCCTGCATTGTTTAAAACTCTCCTCCAGCAGATGCTTGTTTCTACTTTTATGTTGCTTTGCTCCCTTCTGTGCATTTCAGATGTGATCCAAAGCATGCTGGAGTCCATGGGAGTTTTCCCATCAACTTCAAAGGTCCTGCCTGAGAACTTCTCAGCCTCCGTTTTAGTCTTTTGACTACAGGACCAGGCCACAGGCTCTAACTTTTCTTTCTTGAACTTTCCAAACAGAGGGTCTTTTGTATTCCAACAAACAATACCAGACATGCTGACTGGCTTCCGTGTGGCTGCTAACATGCACTGGAGATAATGATGATGCTTATTTCTGCTTTCTGCTATCATCATTCTAGGTAGGGAAGAGTGCAGTGAAAGGAAATCAAATCCACCTCTCCACCTCTACTCCTCACACAAGGCTATTATTTCTATGTCTGTGTGTGTGAGTAGAAATTGTTCCTTGATTAAAGGGCAGAATCAGATGTGCTTCAAGGAAGAATTCCAGGAAGAATTTCATAGGAAAACACTGTTATCACTGTGATCCCTCAGTAGAGTACTCATGAGGCTGCCACGGGTAAGGCAGTCTTTCTGCAGCACACATACAGAACTGACAGCTGTCTTCTGTGAAACCATCACTAATCAGCACAGTCTAACACTTTGTGTCCCCCTTTTCAATCAGATTTGGCCAGCATGACTCTGTAAATAAAATACTGCTGTTAGTGAATATTAATTAACAGTCTGGTTCAACGGTTGAAAAAATTAGTAACTTTTCCTCTGTTTGATTGTTGGGAGGACTTTAATAATAAATCCTTGTGCTGTTTTTTAACAGAAATTAATTATCTGGGGAGCTGATGTATTAGTTCAAACAATCTTCCTCCTTAAGAAGTAATACCATGATGATTACCTAAGTTTAAGGCTCATCTGTGGAAAAAAATGCTATTCATCCCTGAAATTTCCAAGACAGAAATCATGGCTATGATTTTCAAAATCTGAACCACTGCTTGCAAGTGCTTACGTTTTGCAGATAGTCAGTTTGATACTCCTGAGAGATCTCTGCCAGATGTTGCAAAGTGGGCATCCTGAAGGCAATAGTTGCTTTATGAAGTCTGCCTGTTCTGTGGTGCAATAAAGCGGAGAACCGGGTGAGTTCTGTCGCAGTGTTTCTGGCCAAGTGGCATTTCCCATAGTGGCTGTGTTGTAGTATTTACCTGTTACTTTGTCAAATGATACAAGGCATCATTTCCCTAGTAATTTAATATAATTTTCAAGTGTCCTAGCATTCTGAATGGTTCCAAATGAAATTTGCATATGTAATATACTACATAGATCTTACCAGTAGGAAACTAAAAGTTAATCAATCATAATATATTTATAACTGATAACAAGATCATAACAAGATCATAACAAGATACCTGCTAGCTGACCTACTAAGGCTGGTCTTAAATGTAACCAGCTGCACACAGGCATTGGCATACTATATTTTTTTCCATTCATTAAGGGAGTAAACAATTCAAGAAGGCTGCTGCTGTACCCAGTAACTTGTGTGGAGTTCTCACAGCAGTTTGTGCAGGAGTAGTGGCTCTGGGTAACACATCCTGTGGACACGTACTCCTACATCTGTGCATCTTGAAGAGAGCTGTTTAACACTGCTGTCCCAACACAGATCTCCTTGTTGGTCCCATGCACTTTTCTCTGTGGGCTCCATGCCCACATTCTGTCCATGGATAGTGAGTGTCTCAGAGTTTTCCAGAGAGCTTGATGTGTTCTTTGATAGGATTAGTTGTGTTGTCTCATTGCAGTTAGAGGGAAAGTGAAAGGATGTGGCAGAAATGTTTTTTTTGCCTCTCCTTGATTATCTAACAAGTAATTTTTATATTGAGTTTTAATTGCTTGTTTTATCTTGCATAAGATCATCTTTTGTGTAACTGCTCATGCTCCATCTACCCCACAGGCTGATGTGTATGTTTCCCTGTTATCAGTTGCAGTGAGTTCCAGGTTAATTGCTGTGTGGATGTTTGTCTTTATTAGCTGGAAACAGACTGATTTGTGAATGAAGTGAAGTTGTCTAGAAGTCTAGGGCTGACTTTGTCATACTTTACTGACTTTGTCATTCAATACTTGTTTCTGTTCTTACTCCATTCTCTAAATAAATAGTCTTCACTTTTTCTTCTGAAAGTCTAAGGCACTGTAAAAACAATATAGTTGTCTCTGTTTCTACAGTTTGAAGGCTGGATGATCTTCAGAGAACCTATTACAGATGTGGACAGATGTACCATTAAATTCTTGAACATGAGATCAGTATTTTCCTTATGTAACCTTATGCTTACAATAGACATAATTTGTAGACTGAAAACAACAGGGCTGCATATATGGAAGAGCTTCTCATGAGGATGCTCAAATCTTTCCTTCATTTTCTGTAAGTTAATTTCAGTTCTACCAGTGTGAACAACCAGTTCGCCCTGTTCTTTCTTCTTGTGTGTTGTCTTCTGGCCATGGTGACTCTGAGTGACTTTTGAAGGTGTAAAATGTGAAGTGCAAAATGATTTGTTCTGAGCAGCACACACTGGAGATATGAGTGTGGCTACCTTTAGTTGCAGGAAGAACCTTGAATTGATTGCACTGTCATTCTGCTCTGCAGTGCAGGGGCTCATTAGTGCTAATCAGTGATCTCTGTTCTGCCTTTGCATCTTTGACCTAGTTGCTTTTCTGAACTTAACACAGTTGCTAGCGTGACACAAAGCAGACTCTTGGCACAGCCCTGATCACAGAGCAGGGAGAGATCTGGCAACTTTCACACAAATCCATTATAATTAAGGCTTCCGGTCTGGGATTTAAACTTCTTTCTCTTAAAAGCCTGAGAAGCACTTTTTTAATTTTTTTTTTTAATTTTTCAGGCTGAAAATGAACCTTCTGTTGGTAGAGCAAAGTCCCCTGATAGTACTAGCTGCTGGCAGACCTGGGAGAGGCAGGTGCTTTTCCTGTTCCTTCAGAAGGCTTTTCAAATGTGCTCCTATCCTGAGCACGTTTGGAGCAGAACCTCCCAGGTTTTCCTCAGTTTCACGTGACAACAACAGAGGCTACTAAGCAGCTAGTGGAGTGTTGCACAGCTGGCTTTCCTCCAGTGCCAGATCTTATTCTGAGTTCCAGCCCCATAGTATTAATTCTCTCTACCTACTTGGAGCCAAACTGCCGTATGCAAGGGGTGTTCAAAGGAGTCCCATTTCCCCATCCAGTCAGAGGCAGAGTTCATAGCTTGAACAGTTTTTTTTGGTTTTGTTTTTGTTGTGTTCCCTCCCTCCACCCCCCAGTGTAGTTTGATGACAAGAAGATGAATCAGAGGCTAAAACTTCTGCCAATGGCAAGAGTGCAGTTTGGCATCCTTTATGCAGCTGGCATCCAAAGGATACAAGCCATCAAATTATCCTGTGCTCCTGGTCCAGCTGAGCCTGCTAGTTTATGGCCAGAACATCCCTCCTCTGCCTTGAAGCATGCTTGGAAGTGGAAAGGCATCACTAAGCATTTACCATGGTAGGGACAGGTTGGGGACAGTTCGACAATTTTGACAGTACAAAATGTGCTCCATACAATGCGCTTTTGTGCCTCCTTGGTAGAAAGCAAAAAGCAATTTGAGAGCTGCAACAGCATGGAAACGTTTGCAGCTGCACAATTCATGTTCCCATGTTTCAGTCTCACACAGGCCCGGCCCATGCAGACCTTCTATTATTAGTTTTAGAAGGAGAATGGCTGACAGCTGATTAATTTAAATGGAGTATTCCAGAGAGCTATTTTATGGCTGAGTTGTCAAGAGTGGCAAGCCAAGAAAACATTGACTAAAGTTACAAAGAAAATCTCTGATGTAGAACACAATCCTGTTTATTCAAAAGATTTCTAGGGGACTAAAACATCTTCATACTGCTCTGCTGTCAACATGTTCAAACTTGTGCTGGGGTAGGTGAGAAGCTGCACAGCTCAGCCTCTTGCACTTTTCACCCAGCATTTTCTGAGAAAGCTCCCCTGGGGTGTCCTGGGATGTTGTCAATAGGAAGGGGACACATTAAAATTCAGTCTTCAGAAACTTGCCTGAAAATAATTTCAGGTGACTCATTCTGGTGCTGGCTTTAGGAAAAAGTCAAGTTGGTTTCAGAACGAAGAGTGAAAAAACATTTTTGGGTACTGGATATGCTCTGTGGAATCAGCTCTCTGGATTAGAGCTGCTGTGTTCTGCATCACATTGGTTTTCACCATTACACTGACCCTGCTAGCTCACACTTTGGGCAGCAGATTGACTTTTGGGAACATATGAAGACCAAAGGGCAAATGATGTTTTTGCAGCGCTCTTTTATTAGTAACAGCACATTGCAGTAGGTTGCAAGTTGAGTGGTATCACCCTCTGGACATGCACAAAGAGCTGTCTGTCCACTTCTTTCCTTTCCTGTGGAAAGCACTGCCCTTGTAATGTTGCCTGTAAGCAAGACACTGCTCCCCAGCATGGGCAGCTGAAGCACAGCTCCTGCTGGAGGCTCTTTCCCTCACCTGAGTCTTCAGCGGGGAAGGAGAGCCAGTCCTGTTCGTGATTCTGCACAAGATGATCTGCATAGGTTTTCCCACTCCAACTGCAACAAGCCTCTGCCATGACACTGTAATGTACCTGCTTTCCTGGGACTGTTTACTCTACCTCTGCCTGGGACTCTGTGGCACAGAAATTAGAAAAGGTGAGAGCAAAGAATGGCATGGGGTCAGAAAGCTAAACTGCCCTCCCAGTTGCTCTGGGCTGGGAGGAGCCTGTGTGTTTTTCAGGGCAGAGAGCTTGTGTCTGTGAGGGTGATTGGGTGGTTGCCTGGGCAGAGACGGTGTCCCTGTGGGCTAGGCTGGGGCTGCTGTCAGGGTATGGAGGAGGTGCACCTGGAATGGACACGCAGCTGAGGTCCTAACAGACCCTTCCTCTCACCATGTGCTGCCTCTGCCCTCCTGGTTGCTTTGTCCCTTGGGACCATGGAGATGGGTGAAGGATAGCACTGAGAGTGGGTCTTTTTCCCCTTCTGTCCAGCAGGGTCCTTTTATAGCTGAACGCTCCCTGTAAAAGAGATTTGTTGCATGCAAAGGCTGGATGTCGGCAGAGGTTGAACCTTAATGCAGTTAGAAATGCTCACTTCCAGTCTGCACACTTGGCACTGCGTGTGCAGTGAGGTGGCTGCTATACCAGCTGGTTGTGCACATATCCCATCAGCAGGTTACAATCTCTTCTGTGCCAGACCCAGTGGATAGAACAATATACTGTCAAATTTGGCATTTGCATTAAGATCTGCTTTCCTCTGCTATGGAGACATTATCCAGTGTTCTGCTGAGACACATCAAGAGCTAAGGTCCCTGCTGTGTTCTATTTACTATTGGCTGACATGCATGGACAGTAGAAAACAAACGTAAACACAAATTGTTGCTGTGTACTGCAAAAGCACAGCACGCTTCCTGGGGATTTATGACCATCTGGGAAGAAGGGAGGAACTGGGGGCAGCCCGAGGTCATCAGCTGCAGCACCTTGTTGGCGGATCCCAGCACGGTTTCTGTGCCACTGATCGCTCCGGTAAGGTGGGTGTACAGATCTGCTCTAAAAGTAAGGCCAGATCTTCAGGTAGAGGAAGATGATGAAGGCAGTGGGGTTGTGCTGAAGGCTTCCATATTTTTTCTGGAAAATCCATGCAGCTCTTGTTCTGGATGTGGCAGGCTGATTGCTATGTGCCCATTTATGTGGAGATTCCGGCTGTTGGCTAACAGCTGTTCTGGCCGGTCTGTATGATATCCTTAAATCCTGAACAACACACAGATTGCTCTTCTTTCATCTGATTAAAATTTTCATGTGCAAAAAAAGGCTGCATTAGCTGAAGTTCCCTTGTGCATCAGCCTCTCGCAGAGCTCTGTTAGTTGCATAATATCATGTTGACAACAGTGCTGCTGGTGAGGTAAATGACCCTTGCGTACAGTAGCAATGCACATGAGCTTATCTTCTGAGACCTGGCATCAGGTCACCTTTGGAGACATGGTGACAAGACAGGCTTCAAAGTGAGTCACCACTTGTTCTGGGAAAGATGAGCTCTTGCTGCCTGTGTTGGTGCCAAATGAGGTGCTGGTTCATGGAAACATTATAATGGTACATTAAAAAAAAAAAAAGGACTCTTTTCATGAGAAAAGGACAAACCTGTTGTGGTGTTCCCAAAACAAAGCAGTCCAGGACCTTCGCAGCATCTGGGTGAAACAGAGAGCCTGCTAGGCTGTTTCACTGCTGCCCAGCACTGAACAGGAGCAGCAAATCCATCAGCTTGGACAGATTGCCCTTGTGACAGTGATTCATTAGCAGTTGTCACATCAGTTTTGTCTCCATGGCAGCCTCAGGTCTGACAAATGTGACAAAGCTGTGTTTTATCAGCAAATTCCCTAGCAAATCCCTTACTGGCCCTAGTCAGGAAAGCATATGGATAAGAGAAAATTATTCTTCCTGCTCTTCGTTACTGTTTCTGTTCTTTGTATGTGAACCAGCCAGCTAGGACTAGTTGCATTCCTCTGTAATTTGCAGTACCTCCTGTATGTGGCTGAGCTAGTGATGAATTGTTACCTTTTGTCATTTTTTAAGAAGTTTTATTCCTTGTTTCAACAACCATGGAAACATCAAAGGTCAGACTGAACTTTTGGGGAAACTGAGTGGAAGCACTGGTTTCTGACAACTACAGGGCAGGCTGGGGCACCTTTGGGTCAAACTGGCTGTTCTGCAGTGGACATTCAGATAGGTACGTTGGCTTCTCCAAGAGAAATACTGGCTGGGATTCATCTGGGGAGTAAGGAGTCAAGCTTACTCTGTTGCAGGCTGTTTGTTTGTTTTTGGTTGTCTGAGAGTGAGTGCAGGAGCATTTCATTTATATTTATCTCATAATCTTATCTCCCTTTGAATTTCCTCACTGAATACTATAAGATGAAGCAATATGCAACTATTTTTTTATCTGTAGGTCATCTATTAACATGTCATATGACAAATTGCATGCAGATATGAAATGAGGTAAAAAGAGTAAAATGATAGACATTCAGAAATCGCTTTTTATCACCAATCTTTCAATTTTGAAATCTAGAATGATCTGCAATGTAAGTATTTGATCCTTTTTTTACAGAGAAGGTAAAAGGAAGGAGGAAGATATTAGTTGAATAAACTGGATAATCTGATTTAAAAAAAAAAAAAAAGAGTTGGAGCTTTGGAAAGTATAATATAATTGCCCTTTCCTGAATTGAATCAGATCTATTCGTAAGCATTCAGTCCATCTATACAGGGAATTGCAAACAGGATACAGCTTTGCTAATACTGGCAGGTAATGGATTTTTTTTTTCCTTAAGCGATAGACCACTTGGGCTTTGTATCAGAAGGTCATGAGGTTGTATCCTGATACTACACACTGGTCACGTGCAGTCTAGCTGATATCTCTGTGTGTATAGTATATATCTGTGAATTACTGCTCACCTCAGCTAGGTATATAAACAGACTTCAAGCACTGAAAATGTCACCAGCAACATTTTGTCTCCAAAACAGTTTTTGTTCAGGAGATCCTAAATTTACCCAGCAGAGATTTCCAAGAGGGTAGAGGCTAGCCTGCTTAGATCAAGACTACATTCTGGGACTGACCATCTCATTCGACCACATCAAGCCTGTGTACAGGCGGTGCTGAGTAACTCCCGGGCTGGTGTTTTCCAGTGTTATCTCAGAAATAGGAAATGGGTCAGCTGCTCACAAGTACAGTGTTCATAGTGACACAGTTGTCATTCCGAATTTGGAGGTGATGACTTTGAATGAACCACATATAGATGAATATATATACTTATAAAAAGAAATTAAGATATACCTCAGAAAAATGAACTCTGTCTTGTGCTAATGGCAACTGACCGCTCCACTGATCTCTGTGGGAGCAGTTGCAGAGGGGGGGAACAGATCATCTTTCTGAATGATCAGGTGCACTCAGCAGAAGACAGAATGAAAGACAAGGGACAGAAATGTGTTTGTTCTTGAAGACCACCACGTGCCTCAGCATAGCTGGGTCTCTTGCTGCAAGGAATAACTTTTGGTTTACATTTTTAAAGCAAATTCAATCAGACTCTCTGTTTTGAGAGTGTCAAGACTTATTAAGAAGGGGAAGGTAACGCTTAACTAATGAAGTATTTATTTACAAGATTTGACATTCTATTATGTCTCTGACAATGAAAGTATGATGGTCATCATTTGAGGACAGCTAGTCAAAAGGGGTTGATAAATATGTTGTATGAACTTTGTGAGTTAGCCTGACTGACACCAAGCATGATTGTTTCCAGAACTTCACTCAGACTTGTGGGGAGCTAATCACCAGTGTAAGGACAGACCCAGACGTAAGGAGTCAGTCTGGCATTATCTTTGACTTTTAGTGTGTGGGGCAAAGCCAAATTTAAGTGAAGCAAGCCTGGCAAGAGGAACGCTTGTTATGAGCTCGAGGGCAGCTGGTGGCAATGGTATGCAGCATTACCGATTTCATTGCATATTCCTTTTCAAAGCTGCAGCAAAATTAAGCTTTAGTTGATTCATGAAGTTAACTGTGAAATTTTCTCCTTTCCCACCAACAATCAGTCACAGCAAGTTACCGCTTTCATTGCACCTTTCTGGAATGCAGTGGTCATGCAAGAAATTGTGAAAGCATCATAGTAAACTCAGATTGCTAGGATGTTTGAAGAGAAACTACTCAAGTGAAACTTTTGGTGTGTGTATGTTTTTCTCTCCTCCTGTACAGTGTTCAGAATGGTAAGTCTTAGTCTGTGGCTGAGTTTCCTAGGTAGCAAGTGTAATAATAACTGGGTTAATAAAAATTAGGCCTGGTAGCATCGCTGTTGAATTGACTGGCCTACTGCCTTACTTTTACCTCTAACTCTCCAAAAGACAGACAGACAGACAGACACACACAAACTGGTTTTGAAGAGCCTTTAATTATCTTCTGATTATGAATTATCTTCTGGTAGGAAGAATAAATCAGTCAGTATGTACATCCATTTGCTCATTTCTTTCCTCTCACAAATCTGTGGTTAAAAATACAGTACTCACAAAATCTCTTCATCCAGTATCTCAATGGGAAGTTTGCATTTCTATTCTGTTTTTGTACCCAGCACATTCCTGCAGGCAGTTCTGAAGGGGAAGTGGAAAACTGGCTTTTTAGAACTGTGCTAAAGTGCTTAGTTTCTTAGCTATTTGCATCCTAGTTGGGGATTTTTACTCTGACTTTAAAATCTTTTCCAAGAAAAATGAATTTGAAGCCCAGACAGTATTCCCATATAACTGACTGAGTCATCTTCCTTGGGAATTGAGGGATCACTGTCACCTAATAACTAAGATGACCAGATAGTTAGGAATTTTTTGTAAGCTTATATTAGACCACTTATTATTTTTTCTTATTGTTATACAGTCATATATGGAGAAAAGCTGTCATTATTCTGAGACTGGTTTTCTTTGTATTGATGTAGTAGCAACCAAAACAAAGAATGGTTGGACTCACAAGGAGTAAGATGGAGAATTTAGACTGTTGTAATGCTAGTTCTGTTAGACCCTATAATAACATACTCTGCAGTAGCTGGAAAACAGGCACCCAGTTTGGATGCGAAATTACTCCTCAAATTCAGAAGTACTCTCTAGAGAAAGACAGGATCAATTTTCTGAAGTATTTGAGCACTCTGTTGGACTAAGAAATTTTAAAATTGTAAGAAACAGCTTGAAGCTCTATTGAAATAAAAATGAATTTGACTTGTGGGTAGATGTGGAAATTTTGCTAAAAATTCATTACAGTTAAGAGACTTCCAGGTATCTATTGTGGTCCAAGGACAATGCTCTCAAAAGCCCCAAGGTCTCACTGACTTCCAGAAATGTTGAAGTCCTGAGTGCTCTGGAGGTAGAACTCAAAATCTGTAAGCACCTTTGCAAGCTGTTCCTGTACCTATGCTCTGTGTTCTTGTGTGTGCTAAAATGACGTATCTTTGAACTGATATGAAGTCACATTGGCCAAACTGTATTTACTTTTTTCAGATAGCAAAAGCGTGCTTTTCAGGTGAACAACTTTGTAGCATCATCACTGTAGCAAGAAATGTGAATGGTTTTCATTTTAGATGAAAAAGAGAAATTGAAACCAAGTTGTCCTGAGCTGTTCAGAAGCTGGTTCAGCAAGGGCTAAGAGGATCCACCTGGGAGTCTGGGGTCTTTGGGCAGCATTCCTTTTGCAGTTGTTAAACTAAAGAGTGGTCAGGAGCAAAGAATAAGAGATGAAAAAAGTGGTGAAAGCAGAAGGGTAAGGGGAGAGTGTCTGCACCATACAAATTAAGAGGGATGTTCAGTAAAAAGATGGTTGAGGGATCTTCTTTCTCCATCAAAAACTTCCCTATTTCAGGGCCTCGCTGCTCTCAGAGGTAAGAATTTCTTCCTTATGTCTAACCTGCACTTTTTCAGTTTCAAACAGTTACCTCTTGTCCTGTCAGTATACTCCATGACAAAGAGTACCTCCCAAGCTTCCCTGTCGGTCCCCTTTAGGTACTGGAAGTCTGCTATAAGGTCTCCCTGGAGCCTTCTTTTCTCCAGGCTGAACAACCCCAACTTTCTCAGCTCTTTTTGTTGTTGTTGTTGTTTCTCCAGCCAATAAATCTGTGATGTATGCAAAGCAGATCAGGTCTTAGAAAACAGTCTGCGTGTAGATGCCTATACAGACTTTGTTCTTCCTCTCTCACTAGATAAAAAGGTGTATATCCAGGAGGCTGTGCAGGGTATTGTATTCAGTTCTGTTCTCTATCTGAAAGCTGTTAGTGAGTGGAAAAGAAATTGCCCTCGCTTCCAGTTGTGAGAAAGAAGTGAAGACGAATGCTCTGGAGGGAAATTGGCATGCATGACTTTGAACAGATGAGGAAAGGAAAGGCATGGCTTTAAAAATAGTTGAATAATTAGATCTCATTTAAGTGATGATTCATAGAACACGGTTTTGGCTGTGTTTTGATAGAATCTTTAGAAGAAGCAGTAGCCAAAAGCTGAATGAAAATGCACCGAAGTTCTTGTGGCACATTGCTTTCTTACATTGAAGGTGAGCCTCTTTCTGATGGAGTTATAGCTGCCACGCTCTTTAGTTAACATAAAAACATTAAAAATACTTGCTACCTTAGTCGCAAGTAAAGCCACTCAGAAATGAATTTAGAAAAGATACTCTGCAGCAATTGTTGTCACAGCATGGTTCGCTTTAAATTCTGTCATCCATCCTGTAAAACAGTTGCCCAGTGTCAGCCAAATAGAGTTTGAAGACTCAGAGGGATCTAGACTGATTTACTATACGTTTTTAGATGACCAGGTCACTGAAATATAAGAACACTACTAAGCAAAGGAGACACAGTGGTGGTTTTACACTGGTCAAAACACATGCTTTTAAGTCATCAAATGGAAAGCTTTTACCAGCACGTGAATGTTTGGTTTATAGTTAGCAAATAAATCACTTTCACTGTGGAAGAAGACCATACATGATGGCTGTTGTCATTTCCTCCATACCCTGTGGAAATCTGATTTTGTGGTATGTTTTGGGTATATTCTGAACAAGTTATGGCGTTCTAGTGTAGTAAGTGTTGTGAGTTAGCTGAGAAAATTTAGTATTTAAAAATGGCATGTCAAATCACTGGTTGGATTTTCTGGGCTGAAGATTACCAAGCTGGTTGATTTTAGAGTTTTTTTTTTTTTTCCTTCCTTCCCTCTCCCAATGTGGCAATTGTACTAGCCCAAGGATTTTGGTGTAGTTATTTAAATTGCATTTAATTTGTGGTGCTTTGGCATCGGACGCGTCTTTCATCTTGCAGCATAGAGAGAACAATTGATTAAAATGTTAAAATGTTGTTAGATCTCTTGCAATTTTTGGTGTGCTTTTTTTTTTTTTTTTCCAGAGAAATATTCTAAGACACAGTGTTAGAAAATGGAGCCAAATACTGCAAAAAACAGTGAACCTGTAGGTTGAAATGGTCATACAGACCAGTGTGGTTGGATCCTAATTTGTCTTGAACATCAGAGGGTAGCAACTCTCTACAGAGCGTAAGGGAGGTCTCAAGACAGCTCTGAAAATTTAGGTTGTGTAAATAATCCAGTATCTTTGTGGCGCATCTCAGCTGCAGAACATGTGATGAATAGAAAGCACTGGTTATTTACTTTGTGTTTTGAAGTTGTCAGGAAGCATTACAGTGATACTGTGCAGGAGTAATAGTGCTAGTGTGCTGTATAGACAGTCTGGTGGTGAGTTACAAGCAGAGCTGAAGTACAATTGAGATCTGACTCCCACTTAACGCTGTTAGTAACAGAAGGACCCTTCTGATGCCTTTCCAGCTTCAATGGTTGGAGCTGTGTACACACAGTAGGTTTCCTTTTACTTTAGTCCTGTGGTACATAACTGCACTTGCTTCTTTGTGTCTGTGGGCAGTTGGATTCTGCTGCATTTTCTCTTTGTGGATGATCATGGTTAAGAAGTTTGCTAATCTCTATTGGAATTGACAGGGAAAAATATTAGGGATATGGTTTTGAAACTGAAAAGTGCAGCACTATAATAAATTGTGGCTCTCTGGTTGAACACAAGGATGAAATTCATTCCAGACTCTGGAATTCGAATGGGACAGTTTATGAATGGAACTGCAGCCCCTGAATTGTATTTCAGCATTAGTCTCTAGTTTGGAATTGTGCTATTTCCAACATCGACAAGGATACATATTTTACAAGCTTTCATTCTTCCACTGTTAAGACTGTTCACATGTAAAATCTGTTGTGCTGCAGATGGCTGTGGAGTATATGCCATAGGGAAAACTCTTCAATTTTGTAAATAAACAGTTTAGTAACTGTTGTCTGAAATTTACTTATTGAAAATGGCTCTATATTTAGTTGAAGGAAAACTGGCTAATGCTCAGAGGAATCACATTTCTCTCTGTTCATGTCTTGTTTTATGGTCTTCAGCTGTGCCCCACCTCTGTCACCTGTCAGACAGGGGTAACTGCTAGACAGCCTCACAGCCATGTACATTGCTTATTACCATCTCATTAGAAGCTTAGATGAAAGCCACAATCTCTAGTAGATGTGACTTAGTATTGGTTATCCTCAGGTGAACAAGCTAGAAGGCAATAATGTCTTAGTTATTCAATAAACAAAGTAAAATATGCTTAGATAACATGTATTAGGAAATTGGGAATCTTGGACTGAAGTTTAAACTTTCTAGCCCCTGCTGTAGAGAAACAGCAGCTGAGAAATAGATGCTTAAAGACAAAGAAGGAGCCAAAACCTCCTGTCAGTTAACATACTGTGGTTTCTCCCCTTGCCTAAAACAGTTTACTTTTAAACCTCTCAGATGGATTATGTTATAAAGTTGACAGTAACAAAAAATGATATGCAAAACACCAAACAGAAAAGGAAAGCTTAGGCAAAAAGTTTGAAGTGTGATTTTTTTTACATATGTTAAATGGAAACTTTTTTTTTTTAAATTTCTTCTTCACTGTGATATTTAAAGGTGATGAATTCCTGTAACTGGCTGAGAAAAGGTAAATTCTGTTTTAAGGCTATATTTATGTCTGTCTTCGTTCTTTCTGCTAGGTTGTAGTTTCAAAGCATAGAAATGTCATTTTTTTTCTTTGAGCTAATAAAAATATTCTCTAAGTAACTGTGTGTGGAGTTTAGACTAAAAGATGAGGCACGGGCTACATTGTCAAAAGCATCTGTTTGAGTTGCACTTGAGAAAAATGGAAGGACAGGTACAATACAAGCACCTCATTTTGACCAGTTTGCTAACTTGTGCATATTGGGCAAGCAGAGGTAAATGACACCTTGTAAATTGGACTCCGTTGAAGTATTCTGCCCTGTCTATGCAAAGAATTTCCTGTTTCCCCCTCATTATGACAGGGCTGATGTTGCTCATCTGCAGCAGAAATCTGGGAGCCAAGTGTTTCATCCTATCTTACCAACTGAATTTAAACTATCTATAGTGGAATCAGCTGATTTGGTCTGTATTTAGTCCAGGCAGCTAGAAACAGAAATTTCCTCTTGTGTTTCACTTAAAACTAATATTATTAGCATAGATTATAATACTGTTGAGAAATATTCCTCAGAAAACACTAATATACTGTGGTCTATGCACCATCTTTGCAGGACAGATAAGATAAAAACACTGCTAATAATACAGGGCTGCAGGTTTATCAATGTCTAGCAACTTCATCCCTGAACTGACAAGAGAGACTTTTGGTTTTGCTTTGGCTTTATTTATTAATAGGGAGATACTGAAACTTTGGTCAAATAGAATGGTCAAGTATTCTTTTAAAACATGATTGTGTGTGTGTGTTTTTTAATAAATAGAAAGTTAATTAAAAATGGCTCTGTAACAAGATCTGTCTTTTCAAAGAGCAAATTGTGATAGAGGTGTACCAACTAGTTTGTAGCATGAGCGTGGCTGAGGTGGACAGGCACCTAAATATGGAGTAGGTCTGGAGTTTCCTGAAGTTAGGGACACTAGAACCAACAGGAAATGGCTCTCAGGAAGGGACTCCTTCAAAAACAAATCAAATTGAAGGCTGAGAGGAGCTTTTTTATCTCACTATAAATGAACTGAGGAATAGAATCAGAAGACAAAGAAAAAAACAATTTAGCCTGAAAACAATGTTTTCACAAGAATCATAGAATGATTTGGGTTGGAAGGGACCTTAACGATCACCTAATTCCAACCCCTTGCCGTTGGCAGGGACACCTCCCACCAGACCAGTTTGCTCAAAGCCCCATCCAACCTGGCCCTGAACACTGCCATGGATGGGGCAGGGACCAGGGACCATCTGAAATGGCAGAGGGAGCTACAGTTACTTCACTGATCTGTTGGGTCCCTTACGTCCTATGTAGAAGGGTCACTTAGAGCTTTCCCTTTCAACTGATGATTATGACTTTTTTTTTTCTTTCTGGTTTTAGTTCAGGTTCTCTTAATAGCTTTCACTGGTAAGGAGGTGTGCAAACAGCAAAGTTGGAAAGGATGTTGCAAATTTTTTTTGTTTGTTTTTTAATTTAATTAAGCTTTGAAAATTGTTACACAATTCAGATAAATTACCAGAAACATGCTTGTGAACTGTTCTCAAGAATTTTCTTTTAAAACAGACGGTAGGAATCTGGGTCAAATCCATTTGTTAAGTGGTGTTTTAAAATACTTTTATTTCCAAAGCATTAGTTTAAATGGTTATTTGTCCATACATTTCTATTTTTGGTTTCTTAATGCAAGTACAAATGTAAATATTTCTTTCTTTTCCTGTTCTGTCCGTAAACTTTTGACTTGGATACCTATTTTCCAAAGAAAATTTTTAATCATAGGATAGCTTTTTCTGAAACTTGTACTTGAGGGTCTGTTTGCTTTCTGAGGTGTGGGTTTTTTGTTGCTGTTTATAGTGTGCAAAGAGAACTTTAGTTTTACCTCCCCTCCTCGACCCTAACAAACCCCAAACCCCACGTTTTGCATGTACTCTGGGGGATTACTGGGGACTCTGGTGAGAAGAACAACGTGAAGCAACTGAGACTAGCAGTACTGATGAACTTTCAAAGAGATCTGTATAGAAAGTAGGAGCTTGTTTTTAGATTGAGTCAGTGTAAAATTCTCTGGCATGTTCTTCAGGCTGAAAACCTGATGAACTGCTTGTCTGTCTGAACTGCTGTGTCCGTATGAAGCAGACATGCTGGTGCTTCTGCAGCCATCCCTATCATTCATTCACAACGTATGCTTAGGGAAGACCCTTTCTTACCTCCCTTACCTTCTCTATATTTGTGTAGAACTGTTCATCTCCACACAGCTCTGAATGAGGGCGTGTGTTAAAACACCACCTATAGGCTAAGATAAAGACTTGAATTACTTGGTCAATCTGAACAGGGCCTTTAGATCCCTTCATTCAAAGTTAAAGTCTTTTCCCCTCTCCAGCTCACTTTTGTTGTTGTTGTTTTTGTTTGTTTAGCTTATAGAACTCACTAGTGCTATTTAAAGTAAGCTTTAGAAATAAAATTCAAACTACAATACAGTGGCCCTTGGCCTTCAGTCGTGATGCCTGAACTCCCTTTGCCTAGTGGAAGCTACAGAGGTCCGTTGTTATTCAGGCAGAACTGTTGATTTCAGCAATAAAAGTACTTCAAGATTCACCCTTTTGGCACAAAGAGTATATTCATTCTGTGACACGTTACTGTCAGGTGGGTATAAGAGTGCATCTATAAATTTCCTAGTTGTGAACTGCTGTTGTTCACAGAAAAACTGATAGAAATGCATCTTCCAATTTTGAGCATTCTGAGCAAACTAAAATGCTTGCTTTTGTGCAAGCTGACCTCAGTGAGGTTTTGGACTGACTGTTTTACCAGTAGGGATGATTTTATAAATCAAGAGCAAGTAGTTCACAATGCTCTGGGCATGGTGTTTTTTTTTATAATTCTGGCCATGGCCTTATACCATTTTCATGTTTGTAAGTGACTGATTTCTGAGATATCTATAATTTTAAAAATGACTTAGAAGCAAGGTGCTTTCTGCACACTCCATTATTATATATATTCTATATTGTATGTATAATATTCTATATTTTATATAGAAATACCCCAAAGGTATTTCTATTTTGCTCATTGTTTCTCCTTGGGTGTTTGAGTTTCTAGGTAACTGGACGACCCAGGCAGATTGAAATTTTGCAGTGTGTAGTAGTAGATAAAATAACAAGTAGAAGTTGATAAACTTAGATTTATTGGAAGTAAATTTCCTTACTAAATTAGAAGTGTGTAAAAACTCTTTACCTTGGTTTACTGTTGACCTTGTTACTGGAATTTTCACACAGATTACAGTGTTAGATCTGCTGTATGACCCATTGTCATCAAAGCAATCTCGTTGTCTAACAGCACAATGAGTAATAGGGCTTGGCTGAAGCAGGGTAGCTTTGAAAGAAAAGGTTCAGCTGGCAAATAGCTTTTATTTCTTCCTTGAGAAGAAGAAAAGTTTTTATTGAAATAAATGTGCTGTCCTTAGCATGGGTAAAGTACCTTGTTGACAGTGCTTTGAAAGATCTCTGTAATACATTTAAAGAGGTGTTTCCTCATGTGGAATTTTGGCTCCCTGTTTTCTGTCTGTTTTCGTTGGGCATTCACTTGTGTAGTTTCTCTGAAAAGACACCGTAGTGAATGACATACACTAGAAGTCGTCCTCTTGTTCCTTGTAAGAAGTGCAATTCCTTCTTGATGCCTGAAAGCCTCGTTCTGTGAGGCAAGGGTGAGGAATATCCATCGAGAAACGTGAAGCTCAGCGGATCCTCCATCAAAGGTGTCTTTGCATGTACACCCTAGGCTTGCTGTCTAGCTTCATGCTTCTTGCATTGAATGAATTGCCTGGTTAAAGCAGATAACATCCAGTTTGTATCAACTGTGCCTGAGACTGATTCATCTTTTCAAAAGCACCTAAAAGTTTCACGCAGTTGCATACTGTTGACTTTCAATAATATTTAAGCTCCTAAGTAAACAAGCCCTTGATAGGCATTGGAATAACACTTCTGTTAACACGTAACATGAAGGCAGTGTTTGGTAGTTGCCTGGAACGGCAGAGTTCGGTGGAAGCCTATTTTGTTTTGGCAGGAGAAGAAGAGGCGCTGTGCACCAAATCAACTGAGCGTGGAGGAGATCAAAGCAGGAGCAGTGAGAGGCTGGAACAAGTAGGAGCATGATTGCTTCACCTGTAGGCAGTTACATGCCTATATGCATATCCTTGATGCAGAGCTGCTGTACTTACCTCTGGGATGTTCAGCTGCCCATGGAACAGAAGGTCCATCTAGTGCTTTGCAAAGCTGCCTTTGAACGGTCTTTTGTGCACCCACATAGGGGCTGTGCTTTATATGTCAGCAAGTCAAAGACTGCCAAGTACCACCTCTTTCCTTTCAGGGAGCATCTCTATGTTGGAACAAATACATGAAACCTCTTACATAGCACTTAATTTTAATGCTCATTCTAGCACTTGTATAGCTTTATTAAGTACACGAAATGCAGAAGAAACTACTTTCTTCCCTAAAAATCACGTGTAGGGAAAGGGTGGACCGATTAATTTCAGTATAGTAAAACAGAAAATGGTGGATACAGAATTTTGCGTAAATCTTCTTAGTTATAGTTTTAAGTGTAGTACTGTCATGTAAAAGTGTAGCCATAGTTAGGATCCAAAAGAACTCTTTGTCAATGGAGTCTGTTCAGTTTCAGCTACATTATTCATAAGATTCATTTCTCCCTCCAGCTGTTTCCACAAATTGAAAGACTTTATTTCAGCTTATAAATGCGATTTCCCCATTGTTCATGCCCACAGCTATTTTCCATGGCCAAGTACCCATCTCCCAACCCCCCAAGAAAAGAAATCCACACCCTATAAAAGAAGCCATGTAGAGTGGTCCTTTGAGGAGAAAATGGCACAACATTGGAGTTGCCATCTGCAAAACTTCAACAGTTGGTATTTTTTGTTGTGTATCTGTGGCTGGGTGGGGATCTTGGGCACAGAGCAGAACATGGGGTGTGGCTACATTACCAAAGGGTTTTCAGTTTTGTGTTGTGGCTTCAGTTTTCTCATTAAAACTGAAAAAGACAAAACTTGCTTCTTCAAGAACTGAAGAGCAGTCACTTGATATTCTGGTGGTACAGCTACAGTAGTAGGAGAATTTGTTGCTCACAGAAACTCCAGATGTACTGGCTTTTTAATAGGAAGACTGGTCAAATGGTTAAGAAACTACAGGTGTCTGGAACAGCACAAATAATACCTTGAATCTGTGCCATAAAATGAAGCTACAGACTTTTACCAAAAAAAAAAAAACAAAAAAACCTTCTAACTTCAAACCATCTTCATGCATGTATTTTCTTCAGAGCCCCAGCTGGAGCATAGCAGCTGTGAAGATTCAGCTAAACTGAATTGCACGTTTTTGACACCCCTAGACTTTCCAAGATCAGAAAAAGGATCCTTAGCAAGACTGCTGCATCTACAACAGAGGATGAGGAAAGCCCCTTGTATGTGGATGTCCAACTGTGAATTCTTCTTTCAGGTTAAACAGGAAAAGATTTGTCTAGGGAAAATGAGGAGAACAGATTGTCACAGATATTAAACAAGCACCAGAAAAGAGATGCAGTTACTCTGAACATACCGCTGGAATTGGGGGTCTATAGGACCTGTGAGTCCTGGGGCTTTTATATCTCCTATAAATTTCCAGGCACATTATCAGTTAAAATACCAGAGCCCCAAATCATATGAGTAGATAGTCATAAACGATTTCTATAATGTACTCATAATCTTATAAATCATTACCCTTTGGTGTTACAAGTAGCATTTGTTTTGTTCTAGAAAGGATGAAATCTGCTGTTAGTCTGCCTGCTATATGCTAGGTACAGTTAGGATTCTGCCTGCCCCTATAATACAAGTCATGGTCTTAGCATCGTAAAAAAAAATTCACAGGTTTTTATCTACCTTTTGGAGGATGAGGACTAAGTTTTGAATGAGCCATGGCCAAGTTTGTGGTATCAACTGGAAACCATGGGGAATTTGGTAATGCAGACTTCGTGCCAGACAAAACTAGTTCATTTCTGTGTAGAATGTTTAGATTTTTTTTTTTCATTAATCAAACCCAGGAAAAATATCTTCATGTGAAGTTGAAACTGAAGAGTTTTTGCATGATGGATTTTATAAGCCTCAAAAGCCTTATTTGTTTTATGATGATGGATTTTTTAGCAGAAAAGCATTATTTATAATCTGTGCGTTTTTCTTTAGCTAATTTACTTACTGGAAGGCAAGTTTTGTTTGTGAAGTTTATAAACAAATTATGTACAGCAGTATATAATAGTTGTGTATAACTGCACAAATGTGTGTATCTGTAATAACTTGTCTCCTTGCAGATGCACATTTTCAGTTCTCTACTTACTGGCATTAGGTATATATACAAGTGAATTGAAAGAGGAATAAGGAAAGAATAGGAGACAGGAGAAAAGTCTGGGATACAATTTCATTTCTGATATCCTCTGTGAACACCAGCAAAGGAATGTGAAACTAGACATTAGCTGAACACTATATAAACATGGACACTATGAAGAAGACAGAGTTGGAGTTTGCCCTTTTGCTAAGTGGACTATATGGCTGACCATAAAAAACCTGGTTTGATGTTTTTATTTGTTGAAGAGATGTTAAGAGTAGACAGTGTCATTCAGGAAGCCGGCCTGATGCAGAGTTACTTTTCTAGAGTAATGACACTTTAAAAGATACAGTAAAATTATTCCTGTATCGAGAGCAAATTTAAATTAGATGTCTACACTGTTCTGCTTAAATCCATGAGAAAGAAGAAGAGGAACAGGAATACCAGCCTCAGCGTCAGGCACATGTGAAGCATGTTTGAAGGTACCATTTGGAAGTTTTTTCCAGTTTGGACTCCCATGAGATAAGAAAAGTTTGCATCAAACTTTGCTGTAGGCTTATTTACTTTTGGAGTGAGAGTGTACATGCATTCAGATAACAGTTTTTACACCATGGTCTTGTCTTGAAGGATATATTTCTATATGGGGGCTGTACCAAGTTTACCCTACAGCATGCAGAATACTCTCACTTTGGTGAGGAGCCAACATGTTCCCTGTAAGGGAAAGGGGACTGAAATTGTATCTGATCTGAGTACTAATCTACATCCCTCAGGCTTATCCTGCGGCTGTTTCTGTGTCGCAAAGGCAACACTGGATATGCCTTTTCAATGAGATCATGCAAAATCAAATTGCTATTAAATTATATTTTACTCACAGTTTTGAGCTGAGTTAAAGTATGAGCACTAGTGCTAAAACTTTGGGTAGAAATACCGATGCCAGACTGATGCTCCAAATGCTGTCTGGATAAAATTAATAATTTCACACAGATATTTCAAGCTCATGTTACATGTTTTAATATTGTTAAACATAAGTGATAGCACATAACAGCATGGCGGCCAATCTGAAAACAAGCAATGGGACCCTATTCCTTAATGTACTGGCTACTTGCTCTTCCTGGACGTGTGTAGCTGAATGGAACAGAGTAGGATTGTGCTTTCTTCTTTATTTTTTTGATGCTGTGTACTCTCTTGTGCTCTCTGGAAGTAGGGCTGTTAGCAGTTCCTATGCAAGCAGAGAAGTGAGATTTGAGAAGTCAGAATCACCTGAGCAAGATGCAGTGTGGGAGAGGTCTGTACGAGGCCGTGTGAAGGGGTCTAGGTGACAGGGGTCATGGGCAGCAGTGCTTCTCGAACAACAGCTGTGGGCCTTGGTCCTCTCCAATGGATGAAATGGTTAAGTCTTGTAACAGGGCTCTGCATCAGGTTTACTCCTGCTCTGCAGGCTGTGAAGAAAGATTGTTCCCTTAGCAGAACTCACCAGTACAGTGGGTCTATTCAAGCCTGCATCTGGGAAGATAGTTAGTGCCTTCATTTATGAAATTCCTATCACAGAATTGTAAGTTCTTTGGAACAGCGACCGGTCTCTTGAGAGATCTCTAACATCTCATGTACACTGCGGTATGTAAATCATTTTAATAAAAGGAAAAAGGGGAAGCTCTTCCAAATCATCAAATACCATCTCACAGCCTGGAAAGGTTTAAAAGATGTTTGATATCATTCATGGTTTGTTTGTGGGTTTGTTTTTGCTCTGCCTTTCTCTAAAATCCCCTCACTCCCTTCTGCCATTCTGAATGTAATGTACATGAGAGCAGAGGTAGTGTGTCCGTGGCCACAGTTCCGGCTTCCTTGCTCTGCTGGAGCACATGTTGCTCCAGGAGGCTTCAATAGAAACCTTGTGCCGGTAGGAGCCACAGTCCATAGCAGTTAGGTGGCTGTGATCAGCTCAGTAGGCTGAGTGGGTGTTTCACTGCCTCCTACTACAAGGAATGTTAAAACAGGTTTAAGTGTTTCCAGTTGTTTCACTGTCTAGTGGCCGGAGGCCTGATGAAAGGGGATTTATAACACTTATGCTTGTGGCAGCTTGTCAAAACTTTCCTTTTGTGCAGGTGACAAAGGTCCGTGCTGTGGGAGCTGAACTTTTTTCTTGAGAATAGTGCCTCCTCTTCTGATGGCTGTGTGTACCTGTGACTAAGAGACAGCTGGGAAGATGCTCTCTGCAAATTCACAAACTGGCTTGTAGGTACTAAGGGAAGAAAGCTCGTTAGCACAGGAGGTGGGGTACCAGTGGATATAACAGGACCATGGCACCATTTCTTTTGCAGTTTCTTTTCTTCATCATTTTAGCTTATAAAAATATCTCTTCTAGCAAGAAAGAGCTCCTTCTCTCTTGGATCTCATTGGTGTTTTTTACATTTGTGAAGGGCAACCCTTGACATTCCTTATATTTCTTCTAATGGCTTTTCAGTGTTGATTCACACTTTCCTTTTTTGTTTTAGTGTGGAAGAGTGAAATTCCAGCAAGGCTGACTTAGTGAAAACTGAATTAGTGTTGATGGCTGGAGAGAAATGTAACTTGATCTTCTGTCTCCAGTGCTCGAATCAGGAACTGAAATAATTGTTGTAAGACCCTGGTAGAGTTGCCAGAAAACGGAGCGGTGCTTCTGCCAGATAGTCACCGCAGAAGTGCCAGACATTCCTTCCCTCTTTTGAGCATGTGTGTGTGTGCATTTGAGAAGGAAAATGCGCACAGGCAGCAGGGGACCAAAATACTTTTCACTCTGTGGTGCTTGCCGAGTGTGCAGTGTAGTGCAGTACTGCTGGCAGGGCCTGAAGGGATATCAGTGTGTGATGGCTGGCAAGGGGTGCAGACACAGGACTCAAATGTAGGAGTTTTTTTCTTGCTTTTTCTCTGTTGAGCAGTGGCATTAGCCACTCTGTCACAGGGCTTGACGGAAGATATGAGGTAAAGCCACCAGAGGGAGGACTGAAGGGCCCATCACACAGCAAGAGAAGCTAGTTCAGTCCCTAAAGAATTCGTGGCTCACTGGAAGAGATGGTGTAGGCTGCCAACGACTAAGCCCAGCTGCATTGGTTAATGATTTGTGCTTTTAATTGAAACCGTTGTGCACTACTATAGCCCTGGCTTGTGGGAGCTGCTGGTGCAATAAATCTTGATTTTTCCATATTAGAAAGCTGTGTTCTTTGGGGATTTTAAAGTCTCGGGTATTTTTCCCCCTTTCTGTTGCTATAGCTACTATAATTTTTGTTAACGAAAGGAATAAGAAGTAGTTTGCTGCACTTAGTTTACGTTATTGTGATTCTGATATAGCTGCCAATATTGTCTCGATCCTTTCCTCTCTCCTGTCTCCCTGCCACCTGAGTCAGTTCTCTAAACAAACTGCAGGAGGCCAGGATCTGCTATTCTCCTGCAGTCACTAGAGGGTTGTACGTGCGTGGGGGATTCGGCTTCTACCCATGAACAAGGGACTCAAAAATATGAATTTAGTCTTGTGTTTGGATTTTGAGTTTGGGCTGTATATTAAATGAGCAGCTATGCATAGTTTGGAAACTTCCCACATTTATGGGGTCTCACCCTCTTTGCAGGACAGCAGGAGTTCCAGTCTCTCTCAGTAGGGTCTCACATCAGGGTACCATGGTATTCAGCAGAATAGGGCAGATCCATTTCTGTTGAGGTATCTTTGGGAACATAAGTCTAATCCATAAGGAAAATGTGACAAAATGAGTGTGAAAAAAGATGGGTTTCTTTTTCTGAGGAATGTAGAGTGCACTCTTAAAGTGGAGGGGAAGAAGGGGAGCACATTTCTTTTTCATCCTTGTTGCCCTTTTTTCCTTCAAGAACTCTCATTTTCTTTTTTTTTTTGTTTGTTCGTTTCCTGGCACAGTGTGTTATCTATCCTTCATCTCACCCTTGTTCTACCTGCCTTCAACCCTGTGACATTTGTCTGATCCTCATCCCTCCTCCTGTTTCTTCTTTACAGTGTGCTTCCTTTATTTCAGGGACACAGCTAGGAGGAAGGTTGAGGTTCTCTCAGTTTGCTGGCACCATACTCCTCTTTATTATTTCTTTTCTCTCTTCAGTCATCTGAGATGGGAGCTGGAGCTGAGGCAGGGGACCGACCAAGCCCTCTCTCTGTCAGCCTGCACACACCACACTGGTTTATCAGTGCGGGAGCACAGGATTTTTGGTTTTGTTTGGTTTGGCTTAAAAACTGTAGAGGTTGAAGGAGAGGGAGGTACTAGCCAAGAGGTTCATAAACACGAAGGGAATCTGAATCAGAAAGCCACCGTAGACAAAACAGGTGCTCAGCAGGTGCCCTGAGAGATGTCAGCCTGCTGGAGCGCAGATGCAGCAGGCAGGAGGGGTGGCTTTCAGTGCCTGCAGAGGCAGGGGAGGACTGGTTCGTCTCTGTTACTGATGTGTTCAGCGTCAGTGATACCTGCATGTCTGCGCCCCACCATGTCTCTGAAGAACTTGAACTTACTAATGAGCATGTCCTCACAGCCTGTTTGTGAGCTAAGTCGTAAAGTTATTCCTGGTTCATTGATAGAGTGATGATACCTGGAGAGATCAAAGCATAGAATTCTGAGGTAGAGAAGCCAAAAAAGGAGCAGCTCGGGGAAAATGGGCCACTCAGCCAGATGCCCAAATGTGGGCTGTGGGCTTAATCTCTGGCAGTGAATTTCAGGATCTCATCTCCAAGCATCTTTCCCGAGACCACAAAAGCAACCTGTCAGAGCTCAAATGCAGCTCAGATCTCCTGAATTCTGCAGTCATTGCTTTAAGCAGAGGAACACCATTTCTAAATGTAAACAGATAAACTCTTCTGAACAGTTCTGGCACAAATCCTCCATGTCAACAACAGACTTGCCATCCCATTTGCTGCTGCTAATGCCTGTGTCCAGGGTCACTTCTGGATTTGCTTTGCATAGAGGGGAATTAAAATCTTCTCTGTGCCTTTCCACAGATTCCCTGGGTAACTGCCAAGAGCAAAAGAGGCAGACCCAAGGTTGTTCTCATCTCTTTGTACAAGCCAAGACAATTTTGGTAATATTTTCTACTTATACCCATGAAGTCTCTAACCAGTTTATCATCCTCCTAGGATGCTCTTATATCAGCATATTGAGACAGTCCATCCAAATCAACTGTTGCTTCACTTGAAGTGTAGGCGTTGGCAGCTGAAGTATCACGGACAGGTCCTGCTTCTTGGAGATACTGACTCAGAACACTAACGCCATTAGTAGGACATAGTGATCTAAATGGAATAGGTCCATAGTGACACCACATATCAGTTTGTGACCTTACTGAGGCACCATTATCCAAAATCTTCCACTGCTGCTTTAAATTTAAAACAGCAATTAAAACTTGTAATAATGTCACCTTGCCTTCTGCTAGTACTGTTGGGTTTGGTATTCTTTTACTGCATAGCACTAGAGAGAAGTTAGAGTACTTTGCACCTCAGTATAGCATCAGTAGTTGACATCCCTTACTTCTACTGAAGATCTCTGTTTTTCAGTGCTTCTGACGCTTACGAAGCATCCATTCCACATCCCTCTCCAGATACTCCTTGTAACCCTCCTCTGAAGTTAGTTTTCCTGGTGACACCTGCATCGGCCAGGAGAGTGTTATCTTCAGATTGTCCTTTGCTGAATACTGCTTACAGCCTTCCCTGGGAGCAAACTGCTGTTCAGATTCCTGTAACAGTGTTGGTCCTTAAATGGTCTCAGATTTTCTTCTAATCTCGTTAGCCATCTTGTCTATTCTCATCTGCTTAGCGCTGGGGAAACATAGTCACACAAACTGGATGCTGATCCAGGGCTTTTGCTTTATTGCTCTGACTTGAACAATGCAGCCACTTTGTTCCCCTGTTTATTTACAGCCTGGGCCAGCATACGTAAGGTCACCACATTTCTTTGCAAAGCGTGCCTCAACCTGAATATTCAGTGTGGCAAACAACCTAACCTGCCTCACTGGATTTCAGGGTAATGTTTTCATCAGTCCTTGTTTTATGTATTTTTTTCAGCTTTGTTTGCTTTTCCACTAAAATCCCCCCCCTTTTTTTTTTCTCCTCCTAGCACCAGAACTTCTGTCTTCCATTTTTCCTTTCTTTTTCAGACCATTTGCTTTATTTGCTGCTTACTCTGTCAGGGAAGGAGATCCACCTACAAATCTGTCTGTCCCTCTTCCATCCCTGCCATCACTGACAGGGGAAGGAAGAAGCATTGCTGTTGGTTTGGTAGAGATTGTACTTGTCTGTGTCTCTGTGGCCATGCTGGCCTTTGGTTTGTGTCTTTCCTCCTCTCTGCTCTCAGAAAGGGCTCTGCAGAAAAAGTCTGAAGCAAGCAGAATAAAACAAACTTCTGAAAATAGATGATCTGTTGAAGGAGTGAGCTGGTGAGTGCCACCAACTGCTGTACCCAAGCTGGCCATTTAAACCCCTCGATCTTCATGTTTTTTCTCAGTGGCACTGTTTCTCACATTGTCACAAGAAGTCAGTTGCAAAATGAAAGACGATTTCAAGAGTTTTCAAGCTTTGTACGTGTAAACTTCATTGCTGTCACACAGAGTTTGGGGGGAGGAAGCTCAAGGGTCTGTTTGCACAGTTAGTAGTAAGCTAAGTTATTCATTTATAACTTACCACCTGCTATGGAATAATTCACAGGTTATGTACTTAGTGCTAAGCACACCCTTGTATAAGGTAGTTTGGGAAGCGTGTTACCTACCCCAAACACACTAAGAGCATTTGCATGAAGAGTTAGTGTGGAGTAATTAGGACGCTGTAAATTCTCCTCTATGTACAGACAAGTTCTCACTTGTTTCTGTTGTATAGAGCAGGATTTGAGAAATGAAAAGTAAAGGTATTTCTCTGCACTGGGAAAGTTAATTCAGGTTTAAAGTACAGTATAGTGCAGTATCTTGCTAAGCTACCCTCTGTGTGGCTGAGTGTACTTCAAGCACAACTCAAGCAGTTTACCTAGCGTTTCATAGGAAGTCTAGGGCAAAGTGAAGACTGAATCCTTCTCTCAGATCTCTCCGTAGTTGCATCAAGATCCTATTCCTTCCATCATATATTTTTAAAAGCTTGTGCAAGCCACATAACTGCTATTAATTTTGCAGTTTGCACTCCAGTGGTGCTCAGAGTGGGAGCCATGTGTGTCTGGCAGGAAGGAAGGGAGGTGTGCTAACAACACTGGAGACAGCAGCTTGCTCTGTATTATAGCTGTGACCCATGTTTTGCCTGGCACGATGCCCTCATGAATCAAAAACTTGTAGTAGTTGCAAAGTCAGGATGCTTCTCAGGTGTCCAGCAGACTTTATCAGTCAGCCTCAGGGTGAGGAAGGTTCAGTCATCAATGTCAGTTCAACAGAGAAGTTCTTTTCAAGGTTTACTAAGACTTTTCAGCTTGTTTTTTTCACTTTGTGTTTCCCCTGTAGCCTGTGCTTTCTGGCAGTCTGTACTGAACAGCTTGAGCTCTATTGCAATGTCTTTAGGAACTGGTGACACTCTGTGGAAATACTGAAGGACAGTCTATTTTGAAATAAGGTTTCTTGTAATCTATTTTGCTCCATTTCTTTGTTATGCAAAAATGTTAATGAAGAAGAATGTGCCTTAATCTACTCCCATTTCTTAGCAAAATTATAATCTGTTTTTTTTTTTTGTGTGTGTGTGTGTTAAAAGAAACAATTCATTATTGTGCAAATGATTTTGATTTTGCACTTGGATTATTATAATTTCATTGAGGAATAAGCAACAGGAGCAGGTGAGCTCGTGAGCCTTGAGTTGGTGTTTTTATGCAAATATCTTGAGGATGAAGGGAAAGGACAAAGGAAGAATAATACTGAGGAATGTATGTTGGGCACAACTTACAAGCAGCCTGTTTTCATACAGTTGTCTGGTCATCATTGAAGTGTTTATGTTGTGAAAACCAAAATATATATGCCTCAGATTATTCTGTACTAAAGTTTCTGCAGCAAATGTGATGACCGAGGGCTTTCAACAAAGCAGTGTTCATAAAGTCTATTATAGGGCTTGCTGAAAGGAGTCACCAGATTATGATCGATACTCAAGTACAGCAGGAGAAAATAAGTCACTTTTCTCTACTAAAGCCTGATTCAGATCTGAGGTATGCACATATTTTTCTCACTGAAGCCATGTGAGAGTAATGTGGATGCTTTGCTTCTAAGACTGAATTTTAGTGTGTGAAATCTGTACAGGGTTTTTGTTTCATCAAATGCATGAATTCCTGGTGCATTCATATCAGAGAGAAAATACTTTGTTGAATGTTTTTATTCTTTTTTCTCTTTTTGTTTTCAAAAAAAATTAAAAGCAAAAATAGCTTGAACATTTTCAAGGCCAAATTTTATACACTATGGAAACACAATGTTTAGCATACTGTTCACAATGAAAGAGATTTCTGTCTTAAAAGAGAAAGCATGCAAATGTTGTTTACAATAACAGTATCTGTATGTGCATAGAGACATAACAAATACCTTTGGCATTAGCACAGAAACAATTTGCTTGGGATTCATCTTCTACACTCCAATAGAATCATTAAGGCTGGATAAGACCTCCAAGATCATCTGGTTCAACTGTCCCCCAACCACCAATAATACCCGCTAAACCATGTCCCTCAGCACCGCTTCCAACCTTTTTCTTAAGCACCCCCAGCAACTTTCCCTTTGTTAGAGTACAACTTAAACTATCCCTGCTTCTTTCTTTCAGAATTTAGTTTTAAATAACATATTTTGAAGGCATTTTTGAAGTACGTATTCCAGATAGTCCAGAAGAATGAATGTCTCAAATGAATGGCTGAACGTCAGCCTTAACAAAAGAAAAACAAACACAACTGTTTTTGAGATGGATCAGTTCTCCAAACTAGATAGTTTATGACTCAGACGAGTGTGACAGCGTGAGAATGTGTGGCTAGCATAGGCATCAGAAAATAAGGCGTAAGGTAGCATTTCAGATCTGAGATCAGTTTTAAGGGTAGTGTGAAGGTGTCTGAAGACTGGATGAGGCCATACAAGTTCACAGTGCCACCAGAACTGTTCTGTCTTCTCCTTGACTGAGCCACAAGGCTCTGACGTGTGCCTGCCGCTGGCCCTACTTCCCATGTGGCTGTAGAGTTAAGTTTCCTCTGAGCTTATAATAGTACCAAATAATTGTAAGTATTTTAAATCCTTTCTACCTTCATGTTTCAAATCAAGCTAAGTTCAAACCAGTCAAAGTATTTTTTTAAAATACAAACAACCTTCAACCTGCAAAGGTAAATGCTAACTTCTGGTTCGATAGCAGCCATATAGTTTCTGTTAATGTCTCCTTCTCACTTCCCTGGGGAACAGTTACTTTTAAAGGTACCTTCAGTTTATTCCAGTTTGATTTGTCAATAAATGTGAACCTGTTGTATTCAGTGACAGCTGGTTTAAGTTCTCATTTAGCACAAATGAGTTGGTAGAAGTCACAGTGAAATTACTTCTATGCTGGTAGGACAATAGCTATGATTTTTCTAAACTGTAAGAAAGTCTGGTATAGCCTTACAAGCTAGGTGGAAAGTGGCTATCAGAGACTGCAATAAATGAGGCACAAATCAATACACCTTTCACTTGTGCAGAAAGGAAGAAAAATTCAGTCCAAAAGCTGGATTCAGTCCAGCTTCTTCAGCTAAGATGTAATTCTAGTGACGTACAGAAGCAGAGCACAAACAAAACCTTTTTCTTTTTAATACTGAAGCAAGCAAGATAAAATAAACACCCTAATTGCCAGAGAGTTCTTATAATTAATCTTATAATTAATTATACTGGAAAGTTTTTCGAAGACAGCGTGCCCTCCATAGTCTGAGAAAGACGGTCACCCCAGTGTTAGTGAAAATTCCTCCATAAAGGAGAGGCAAACCTGTATGCTACTGGACTCTTTGATTTCCATGTTTTTACACCATTTTGTATATGTGATTGCTCCAGCAGTGTTAATGGTATCAGAAAAGCTTAGCACATAACTCTTACATTTGGACACAAGTTTTGGACTGCAAGGTATGCAATGACAACCAAGTCCAGCCCCACTATAGCTTGTATCAGTAAATGTGGGATAGAAGTGTTTGTCACCTAGCTATGAAAGCCTAGCAGAAAGACTGTCGATTTGACTGGGAACACGCTGTCTCTGGATTGCAAGCAGGGAGACTTTGGATGAGATTGTGGAGTTAATACTAACTAGAATCTGTGCCTTTTGCAGTGTCACAAAGATGAGAAGTTTGACAAACTCTCTTCCTTTGTATCTGTTATCCCCAAACATTGTCACTTGTTCTCAGGGACTTGGATGTAGGCAGCTGTACGAATGGCTTGATCTCATTTGTCTTGGAGATTATGCTAGAGCATAATATGGCTCGGACACGCATGTTTGTTGGGAGCGTATGGTCCGTTTCTCCAGCCTTTAGGACTAGCCTTGAGGGCAGTTAATTCTCATGTCTTGCTAGAAGCCTGTTGATGTAGTTAGGCTGGCAGTGTGCTGTAAAGAGAAAACTTGGAAAGAGATAGGTGAATTAACCCTTAGTGCACCTCTCCATGCCACGCCCTTGCTGAGCTGGTCATTTAGCTCTTTATGTTAGTTTGTACAGTATTGCATGGCTTAACTTACAGTGGCCCAGCTTACAGAACAGGTATACACGATGAAAGCATGTAGGTCTTGTAACAAATGTTCTTTGGAGTCTCTACAGGAGCCCTTTCAAGGCAGAAATCTTTAAAGATTTAATTGGACTTTCCATTTCATCAGAGCTGACGTTGTTCTGGGAGGATATAATTGTTTTACTGGAAGGGAACAGGCAACTTGCCACAAAACGAAGCTGCAGATCTTAAATAAAAGTTTAGCTATACAAAACCTCTTGAAATGTGAGCAAGATTTCCTGAGCAATCAGAAAAGCATATTAGGCATTAGAAGATTTTAAAAATCAATAGAGACATTCTGTTGTAGATACTCTTAAGAGAAAAATAAGTATATCAAATTGATTATTATTAATGTATTTTTGAGATTTTTATCTTTATCACAGGGTACTTTTTTGAAAACCTGAGTTGGTTTTAGTAGTCCATAACACTCATTTCCCTGTAACATTCCACAACATTCATTTCTCTTCATTCACAACATATGTCTCCCTTACTGTCCTCCTCTCAGGTCTGCCCCTGGTGGGCCAGGCCAAACCAGTTGTATTTCCCCTTGCTTTCCTCAGCTGTGGAATTTCAAGAGGAAAGGCACGCTGCTTTAAAAAGCTTTAGAACACATGCAGATCTCAAGAATCCAAACTGTGTCTGGTAGAATTATCTTGCTTGCGGTACAAATTGGTTTAGTCTAGAACAGTTGAATGTAAGGTAATCTTTGTAAAAAGCATGACAACAAGGATTTTACAAGCAGTGAACTGTTGCCCACAAACCTTGCTCAAAAATAACAACAGAAGTTCAGAGCGGAGTAGTTCTTGAAGGACATGCACATTTTCTTTGTAGAATTTGTACCCTTATTAATGACAATGCTAGGGGAAAGAGGGAGCTCGGGAGCCTGCTCTCAAAGACTCCCTTCTCAAGTCAGCAGGAGCACTGCATATGTATTCTTCTTTGCCACCTTCCTTACTTCATCTGCTCTACGCTGCAGCCTGGATCATAGCGAATGCCTGGCTCAGAGGGCTGCATCCGCATACATCTTGTCTTCTGCTTGGGCAGAAACATAAACAGCTGCATCTGGACTCTTCTTCGTTAAGCTGCCAGATAAACAGTGCTAATGTTCCTGACACTCAGAAAACTGGCTTTGAAGGTCTGCAACATACTCGAAGGAGTTTTTGTTGGAACTGTGTACTTAATGGAAAATTTGCCTTAGAGATGAGTGCAAAAAATGGAGTGCGAGCAATCTGTTTTAAGTCTAGGTAGGGAATCAGACCATATGAATAAGAAGAGATATTGAGCAGAGTATGAAGAAAAACACTCGGCAAACAAACAAAAAAGCATGCATGTCTGTTGAACTGAAGAAATTTTACACAAAAAATCCTCTTCTGTTCACATTGTACTAACAAAATGGAAGATGGAATCATTCAAATTATGAATGTATTTTCTCTAAGACACCTGTTGATCTGAGACATGGATAAGACAACTGAGTAACTGGTCTCAGTGTCATCAATGGTACACAGAAGGATAGGAGAGGATCAGTTCTTGCAGTGCAGGAACTGATGGATAAATTGCATGTAGGAAAGTAGAGGGGTTTCTTGAGACCTCACAGGCTCTCAAATTGTACAAAGAAAACGCCCCTGACTGCTGTGAATTTCCATGTGGTTTTGCTCCAAGCCTGGCTCTAGCCCTGAACCACCTGTGGATGGGAGCAAGCTGAGGAACAACTGCACTGCAGTGGGGCTGCAAGTTGTACCTCCGAAGTATTGGGATGCTTTAGGAAATGAAGGACAACTTCCAACTGTACAGGAAGAGTTTAGGATTTACACCTCCCTTGTTAACAGACTAGTGGAATTGAGGATTCAGTGATGTCATAAGGTGCACTAACACAAAGCTTGATGATTTTTAGTGTCCCATCTATGCCTAAGAAGGCTCCAGACCATGCTTTCAGTTGTACCATTCTGGAAGAGGTAGGGGAGAGATGGCCCACAGGGAATGTTCTGTCACGGGGACTTCCTACGATGATAAAAATCTGCTTGAAAATATCTGCATTGCAGCAGCCGTTTTCAGTCAGAAGAAGTGTTGTCTGCTGAGGAGCAGATCTCATGTTGCCATCACACTGGTTTTTTCCCTCTTTATTCCTGGCAAAACTTTTGTGGAAGTTTTAGATGAAATGGATTTAATAATTGAGCAGGTCCAGATTCTACCATCCTGGCTCATTAAAATACCACTTTGAGAACTGTCCTGGTGAAACTAGTGAGACTGCTCCTGGAGTGATGTACAAATAATGACTAAGTAAGGGTTTCAGAGTCATTCTTTATATTTACAAATAAATCAGAATACTGCATTTTTTGGCAAGTGCAGTTAGTTGGTTGACTGGGTAGTGCAGAATCTGTGTGACATGACTATTTTTGGATTTGTTTTTGACAGTATATTGTAATTCTTGAGAGATTTTTTTATTGCTTCATGCCAAATAATATGCAAATATTGTGCTGGAGAATGCTCTTACATAAGCCCATGGGATGTGATTCTCACCATACAATGATTCATATAAACTTACAGGGCTGTCAAACTCATTCAAAGGCCCTGGCATAACATGACTATAAAATGCATTTTTTTTTCATTTTTTTGCCTCTGTCTCCCTCTTCATTTTGAGGTGTTTTTGTTGTTGTTCATTCGTTTGTTAAGACCTTAAATTACTGAGTGCTGTTAGCTGTGCTTCTAGGCACTTCAGTAAATTGTTGACTAGTTTCTGCCAAGTTTTCAAATAACTTTTTGTTTCAAGTTATTCGGATATTTAGATTTTCTCTGTGTATACTGGGATGATACCAGCATCACCTGCAGCAAAATACTCATGAAAAATAAACATTAAAGAAAAACCGCATATAAAAGTCTTCACTGTATATAGCGTAGTCTCAACTGCATGGAAATTATCACTAAATTTGATGTATCTTGTGAAATCTCCTTTTAGGACCAAGTTCCCCTTTTGCTGAAAGCAAAACAATTTGGCCTATTTGGCATTCAAGTTAACTTTGAAATGTGGAGTTAACTTTTTTTGTTTTTTAAATATATTGACCACAATGATTTTTATCAAGCTGTTGGGAAGCTGCAATTTGAGAAGTGTAAGGCTTCCATAAAAAACAAACACCTTGATGTACATGCACGCGCATTTATTATTATTTTTTATTGTGAGAGAAGTGGAAGATGACTGACTCTTAATGTGCTTTTATGCTGCTGTTTTGTATCATTTGTGTGTGCCGGGCCAGTGTCCTGTCTTTTTGAAGGTCTGTTCAGCTTCTTCTGGTCTTCAACAGAAAAGCAAATCTTGCAAAATGAATGTAACGTCTGCATGCTGTTATTTGCCTTATGTCACACATTTTTTTTTTTTTACCTTGATTGCTATTAAATGATTTAGATTTAATACAGTAAAAGCATTGAACTGGTGAGTGGAAAACATTAAAAAAAAAAGAAAAAAGAAAAAAAAAAAGCTGTTGGTTCCCTGTGGAATGTACAGTCCTAGAAAGTTTGGCCAGCATCAGAGGCTTTTCTTTCTTTTCCCAGGCAAGTCCTTCTTCAACCCGAACAGGCCGTTCTTTACAGCCCTGTTATCTTGATGGTATAACAGTAACAATAACACGGAGACACTGGGGAAATTTGGAGAGCTTCAGAACATTAAAAAAAAAAAAAAAAGTTACTAACTGAAAAAAAAACTCAAACCTCCACACAGTCGGGGAGGATTGATACACACAGGACAATCAGAGGATAAGAAGACCTGGAATCTGTGGTCAGCATGATTAACTCTGCATTTGGAGCTGCAACCCACAGGAGATTTTCTGACCTAATTTGTGGTAGAATTGTTTGGAATAAAGTGGTTTAGAGAATGTCCTCCTCACTGCAATGGGTCTGTTTGTACAAGGATTCTGTGTGTTGTCAGTACCCAGCTTGCTTTCCAGCATCACATTACGGTTGGCTTCTCAAGCTGTCTGGACTTACTGTGGGTTTGAGTAAACAACAAGTTTGTAGTACTCCCTATTTTTGCATTAAGTATGCCATTAATGGTTGTAAAAATTGGTAGTTCTGGTTAGAACCTGGGTGGCAGTACTTCAAATTGTGGTACATATTTCAGCCTACAAATGAAGGAACATCTCAAACCACCCGCAGAGCATGCCAGGAGAGCCACAGAGTCCTTGCTAAACAACTCTTGTGGCATCAGGTGGAATAAGTACTCCCTCATTTCTTTCCTGAGGGACTCATGACATAAAAATGTATTTCTCCCTCTTCCTGCAAAATATTTCTCAAGTGATTACGGTGGCAGAGGAAATTGCCAGTATGAGCAGTGTTCTACAGAAGAGAAATGTGGGATGTAGTCAACAGAGAGGCGTGGTGGCAGAGGTTACCACTTTCACATCCTGGCCCACATCCATATCATAAAATTCTCCCATCAGGCTCAGAACATTTCTATTGAGGTAGTGGGGCGTGGGCAATTCATATCACAGTACTGGGCTGTTTCTTAGCTGATTTGCAGCAACATTGCAATGGTAAGGTCCATCTTCTGGGTTCTTGGTCGCCACTCACTGTCTTTCCTTTCCTATGCATTTGAGGTACCTCAAGAAGGTAGAGTAGCCAATTGCCTTCTATCTGCACTTGTCTGGGAGAAATTTCTTCCAGAATGTCTTTTTTTTTTTTTTTTTTTCCTCCCTCTACTTCCAAACCCCTTTACTGTTGAGAATCAGCCTGAGGTGTCTGTTTTTATACCTGTTGTGGGAATTCACTTGCAAGGACTTTGCCCTACTGTCTGCCATTTCAATTTAGGCTTTCTTCCATGCATCTGGTATTCTTTTTGTCTCCTAGCTATACAGAAGAGCAAACAATATTTATGTGCTTCTGGCAGCATTTTAATTTCTCCTTGGAAGAAAACCATTAGTCAGGAGTTCGTGAAGTCAGGAAGACACTAGTATTGCCTTGTACTGGGAATTCTACAACACATGACTGAATATATAGGGTTTTCATCATGGCTGAAGTTTAATTTACAGCTTTTGGTTTGCTACCAAATCTTGTGCCTTAGTATTATTAGGATAGAGCTAGAAATCAGTAATGATTCTTTATATTACCTGAGGTCTTAAAAGCATCATAAGACAGTTTTACTTGAAGAATCTTGTGGTTAATAGAGGGAATAAGCCAGAAACCATTTGCAGACATTTTCATGTCACAAGCAGATCTGAAAATTATATTCAACCTATTCACTATTGAACTTATTTCACTGTTTGAAAAATATTTCCATAATATACACAAAGCTACACTTTAAAATTGTGAAGTTTCCTCCTGTTTAAAAGCTTTTGTGTGGCTGGAATGCCAGTCATAACTACATTATTTGCAGGTATTGCAGAGTGCACTTGGTGGGTTTTCAATGTATGCTGATGGATGGAAGAACCACACCAAGCCTGTGATATTTTGTGAATTCAGTATCAAGCTATGTTCATCAGACATGCCAGAATCTGAAGCATGCACCTAATGTCTGTAAGCTATCTCCTGCTATAGCATTGGTCTCTGATAAACTTGAATGGGATGTGGATGTGAAACAACAGCAGCAGAGAGGTAGGGTTTAGTTTCTCAGGACCATAACTAGACCTGATTGCATTTTATAGAATGAAAAGCAGACGGGAGTTCTGCTTTTACAGAGTGTAGTACTTACAGCAGTCTTGAACAATTAATTGTCATTTGGGCTTGTCAAAGCTTAATTGACTTTTCTTCTCACAGATATCCAGATTTCTAGAAAGCAGAAATGACCATGACTGCCAACAAGAATGCCAATGTCAACAGCAGAGCTGGAGGGAGTAAAGTGCCTCAGGACACTCTGGATAGGTAAGTGAACTGCAGGCTTTGTAGACTCTGAGAAAGGTTTGTTTGGAACAAACTTTGTTAAAAGATAAGCAAACTCTGTTCTGACAGCTTTGTTGGGCTGGGAGAAGTTTTTGGTAGGAAGTGGAGGAATTGAGGTATAAGAGATCCATTTCTGGCATATGTCTGTTGAGCTGCTGCTGCTCACTGGTGATGAAAACGATTGCAAGGAAGGACCTGTGTTAAAGGCATCATGCAGGCCTCAGGAGGCTTGGGCTAAATTTCTGGACTGTATGACTACATGCTTTTCTCCACTGCCAGTCACCAGTTTGTATTTTGTATCAGTTTCTGTCACATTTGCTCTACTTCATCTGCATTGACAGACAGTGTGGGAAGAGATTGCCTCCCATTGCAGGTCTGGCAGCAAGTGTGAAAGGGCTGAATGTAAAGTATAGGGATCTTTTTTTTTTTTTTTTTTTTTTTGCTTTGCTTATTTGTGCTCCTCTCTGCAGCATTAAGTCATTTATAGAGGAAGTAGATCAACTGTATCATTCACACCTAGGGGAAAGCAAGTGGCCCATCCCGTTATCATATGGCATTTTCCCCAAACTCAGTACTGTAGTCAAGGACACTTTTAAGTCCCCAAACCTGGCAATCCTGAGGGTACCAGTCTGTTTAAGACTAGACCAGAAAAGACAGTGGGTTTGCAGAAGGCTGTGATGTGATTACACACAGTGACACAGATACCTGTAAAATACAGATACCTTTCACTCATGAATTAGTAATATGAAATGGCAAAGAGTGTAAAGTCAGTTATTGCTCCCTTGTCCTTTATTTTACAATGATGAAAGACAGTGTTTTGAGGACAAGAAGTTTCCTTTGGGCATCTCTGCTTTGCAATATTGCTCTGGGATGCAAGCAAACAACTCATCTGCAGTCAACAAGTTCATATATCCTTGTCAGAAGGAGTCTCGTTCTTGGCCACAGCCTTTAGAAAATAATGCTGACTGGTTCAGCTTGTGGCCTTCACAGAGGACAAGCCCACCAGCTCCTCTTGGTCTGGGACTGACAGTTGCAAAACTCTTACTTTTATCTGCAGTCCCACTAGGACAGCCTTGGTATGCTTTGACTAGGAAAGTTTAAACAGCCATCTGATTAAAGAACCTGTGTGAATTAACCATTTGAACACAGGAGTAAAGTGCTAGAGTGAGTATGCCACCTTAGCAAAGTGAGCAGAAAGCAGAACACACTATTCAGTGTCTTTCTTCAAAAGCACAAAATGTTGATGTGTACCTTTGTCCCTGCTGTAGCACTTTATGCAGCTCTCCAGGGGATTCCTGCACAGGTATAACATCCTATTCTGTTTTGAAACTGTTCTGCATTGCCTTACCTAATAACATGTCAATATCTTCATTTTTCTTCTCTTTTGTCTCAAAACAAGACTTTAACCCCACTATAAACAAAATACAGGAGGAATGTGCAAATAACTTGCACCAATTTTATGGAGTCTCTGTACTGCAGCAATACCCTTATGGGGTATTGGACATAATGCCTGCCTCATTTCTGTTTGTCTAAGGAAGTTCAGAACTCTGTAAGGCTTTAAGTAGGCTTCAGTAAAATGGGATTGCATCCAGAAATGAATGTGGTAGAAGGGAAAAGCAATAGAGGTCTCATTTACCTGTTGGACACTTTGGGATGGAAGTGTGAGTTGTACCAGTGTAAATGAAATGCTCCAATCACCTTGTCTAGGCACAGCTGCAGCAGTTCCAGCCCTATTTCCGTGAGGGTGGCACACCTGGCAAGCTGTACCAAGGTTAAACCCAGCTGCCAGGAGTACTGTATGTGCATAGGAGGGATGTACTAGGAGAGCTTTGCAGTTTCAAATAAATTAGTAAAGACTGTGATTCAGGTGAGTAGATCACATAGTTACAGATTGATTTACTCACTTGAAAATGAAATGTCGGAGGCAAAAATTCCCCATCTTGGCAGCTGTCAGGTAGAATAACCAGCATAGATGGAGAAGTTTGGCGAGAGAGATCAAAGAGAGTTGGCTGCTGGTCAAAGAGAGCTGCAGGTCAACTTGAAAATGATGTCAAAATCCTGGCTTGGTTTGGCATACTCACCATTGTATTCTTAACTTTTCCAACCACAAACAATAAATATATATATATACATGTGTGTGTGTGTATATATATAAAAATTAAATTTAGAGATATTCAGGATGGAAGCAATGGAATGGATTTTCTTTAACAGCTTATTTTTTTGTTTTGTTTTTATTAAAGGAAAGTCTCTTTTTCATGGCACATCCCTGTTTTGTGTTTAAATACTCTGGCTTTGTTGGCAGTTTTGGTCATCTTTACATATTGCGTGCACATATGGCTGCCTTTATGTTGTTTTCTGTGACTAATCACCCATTTCTCTTTCAACTCTCTCTTACACCTTCCCTCTTGTCTGCATGCAGTATTGAATTACAATAGTTTCAGACAATTTTCCTGAGCTGGATGAAATGGCATCATCCTGATTACCAAGGGACAGGTTGACCTACAAAGTAGAGGTGAACTAATAATCACCTTAATTAATAATTTGCCTTAGGCAGAAATCTTGCCCTGGTGCAGTCTCTGCTGGTGACCTCCTTTGTGGCGTTGTCACACACCATTTCAGGGTCTAAACCTTTCATCAGGTTGATTTGCCTTTGCCTTTACTCCAGGTACTGTTCTTCTTTCACTTTTAAATTATGCAGCTGATTAAAGAAATAGATGACCTGCATCCATCCGAGTGTCTCTTGGTAGTCATATTATGCAACAGTAGCTGTGGTAAAGCTCAGTAGAAATGGGCTTGGTATCCTTGTACAGTTCTGTTGTGGTTTAACCCGGCTGGCAGCTAAACACCACACAGCCGTTCGCTCACCCTCCCCCCTCCCTCTCTGGGATGGGGGAGAGAAACGGGAAAGTGAAGCCGGTGAGTTGAGATAAAGACAGTTTATTAAGACAGGAATATAAGGAATATAAGGAATATAATAATAACAATAATAATAATAATAGTGATAATGATAATAGTATTAACAATAATAATGTGTAAGAAAACAAGTGATGCACAATGCAATTGCTCACCACCCGCTGACCGATGCCCAGCCTATTCCCGAGCAGCCGGCCCCCCACCCCGGCCAGCCACCCCTATATATTGTTTGGCATGACATCAGATGGTATGGAATACCCCTTTGGCCAGTTTGGGTCAGCTGTCCTGGGTCTGTCCCCTCCCAGCTCCTGCTGCACCCCCAGCCTGCTCGCTGGCAGGACAGAGCGAGAAGCCGAAAAGTCCTTGGCTTGGTGTAAGCACTGCTCTGCAACAATTAAAACATCAGCATGTTATCAGCGCTCTTCTCATCCTAATCCAAAACATAGCACCCTACCAGCTACTATGAGCTACTTAACTCTGTCCTAACTGGAACCAGGACAAGTTCCCAGTTTGTTAGTTTGTGCATTTGGGATCTCTTAGTTCAAAACTGTAGAAAACATAGAATAACAAGGGGGTGGGGAAAAGAAGGGGTGGCTAGAGGAATTTCTAGAGGCATACACGTATGTGGATATTAAAAGCAGATCCCTAATGATATCTGGCATTCTCATGTCATTAATCATCCTTCCAGCAGTGCAGACAGGTCAGTGCTGGGAACTTGGATCTGGACTTGAGTAAACCTTGGACCTGCTCTTCTATTTTTATCTTTTCCATTCTTAATAGCTTAGAAAGTACAGTAGGATACTAAGTTATTGGATAATAGCTGTCAAATAAACTGTCTTTCCTTATCATCACCATCTGTTTTGATTAGAATTTATCAGAAAAAAGATTTTATAAGTACAAGCATGGACCTGAAGCTGAGGAAAATCTTTGAGTTTCATGACAAGTGAGGAGATGAATAGGTTGTCATGCACCGGTTCTCCATCCATTATTTTGCCTTATATGATCTTCTTCACCTGTCTTTGTGAAACCTGTAAGAGGATATTTGAGTCAGTCGTGGGGATTCTTCATTTTAGTCAGACTGTAAATCAGTGGAGTAAGTGCTGGTGTAATAAAAGGTAAAGGCTTGCAGGATTTATTGCAAACACGTTCAAAGATCCACTTAAACTGCACAGTCATTGTCTCCCTTTAGTACAGGATTTGACTAGAGATTTGGAAAACTGCAAATGTGCTTTCTGTATAATTTGTGGAGGTAGAATTTCAGTAAGGGCTGATACTGGCATAACACAGGTATATTTGTCTCCTGGTGGCTAAGGCATCTTTTCAGTGTTATTTTCTTGTCAGTCCTAGTTTTGGTGCAGTTTGTTGCTGCAAGATGCAAGGTGTGTTACAGTGATACAGTGTTGCCATCTTGTTGAAGTTGTGGAAAGTCTTCACTGGGAGGCAAGAGTAGATTGGCTGGTGACCTTCAGCCTGGAGAGGAGGGGAAGAAGTGGTAATAGAGGTCTTTGAAATTATGGGTGGAACAGAGATGGTGAATAGGGAAAAAAAAACTTTTTCAATTTAAAAACTAAAAGGCATTAAATAAACCAGGAGGAGTCAGGTTGAAAAGAAGGTACTTCCGTGCAGCATGTCTTTCAACAATGAAACTGACTGCTGCAGGAAGTTGTGGTTACACGAATTCATGGAAGAAAAAACTACCAAAGGCTTTTATCCACAGCAGCAAAATCTGTGAGGCAACAAGTCTTTAGCGTTAGGCTGGCTGAGTAGCACTGCGGCTCTTCTTATCCTTACTTCCTTCTCTAGACACCTGATAACGGTCTTGGGCAGTAACAGAGCCCGGGCTAGGGGTGCTCTTTGGCCCAACACAGTGGGAACATTCTAATGTCATCTGGAAGAGAAGCCCTTTATATGAAGCAAATACTAGAGCATTTGTGAAACAATTGTTAAACTTACCGAATGAGACTGGAACCCTAGCTCTCAGTGAACTCCAAAGACACAGCTTTAATCCTTCCTTGTGAGTCACTGATGTGAAAGGCAAGGAGCAGGAGGTTAGGAAAGCACCTTATGTGTAGCTGAAAGTGACTTAGCAATTCTGGCAAGAAGCAGCTCTGTGAAATCTTATTACCTCTTCAATGGGAGACAAAGGAGCTCACAGTGTGCAACAGGCGCGTGACTGTTTTGCGCCAGATGTCTTCTTTGTTTGACTGCACCATACCTAAGAGGATGGATGCAACTCTGAGGAAACCTTAAGAGAACACAAGGCAAAGAAAAGGCGTAACGGTGTTTGTATCTCCCTACAATGGCTTGCTTTTCTTAACAAATAATTCAATATTTATTTGGAGTCGACTTTGTGATTTATGCAGAATTTTTATTTGAATTCATAAATTAATTCATAAAGTGTTTGTCCTAATCTTGTGGTTGCTCCAGTGCAAAGTTAAATGTAGAAATGGCACCACCAGCTCTATTGACTTAAAAATCACACCAGTACTATATGGTATTAAAACAGGCCTACACTTATGTTTATGAGGTCATGCTCTGCTCAGCAAAATATAGGTTTCAAACTTGTAGTCTGTTTAGTCTAACAGGAAAAAAGAAAAAATTTCTGAACAAAACTAACTGGAAATAGAAAGACTGTGTTCCTGCTAGCTGGTGTTTCCCTGATACAAGCTGGGTCTGAATGAGGAACAGAATAAATATTAAGATGCATTTTTACTTAGGAAAGGTTTTTTTTTTTTTTTTGAATAAATTATTGTGGTGATTTTAGTAGTGTGTATATAAACAGACTGCCATAATCAGCTTGAACAAACATCTTTTTAGTTTAATGTCACTGGACTTGATTTGGGAATATAGCCAAAGCAGAAGCCAGTCTTTGTTTCAGTTGTGTGAAAGGACTATGTGGCTATTAGTCTGGGACAACTATGTCACTATAATCAGGTTAGTTTCAGCACGAGTTGGATTTGTGATGTGGGCTGCTGTCTCTCCACCCAATCTGCACAGGAGCAGTATGATTCTCACTGAATTGGAGAATCCTCTCCAGCTGGGCAGTTGTTATTTAATGACCTGACAAAGTGTAGGTGCTGATGTCCGCAGGCCATAGAGCAAGGCATCTGAAATTTGTACTAGCACAGGATTAGATCTGCAAATTGCTGTAAGCACAAAGTTGCAAGTTCTTAGTCTCAAAACATTCATAGAAGTTCCCCTTTCTAAATACTTTTTGTTGGATCTTTGAATCTAATTACTCTTGTGTGAGTAAAACTGAAATCTGGCCTGATGCTGATCCACAAAACTTTATTTTCAGTTCATTCTGTCTGCTTTAGTTTCCTGATATCTTTGAAGCGGTGACTTCTGTGCACAATAGCAATCAGATTTCCAGTAGGCTATCTTTGATCTCTGAGTTGCATCTCTCTTTTTGCCTGGAAAGAGCAGGAAATAACTGAGCTGGATACCCACAAACCTCTAAGTATAGGCTTTGGTTTTTATCTCCCAGCAGTGTGTGAGGCCATTTCAGCTGTCACCAACGATTTGTCAGCTCCATTAGTCTAATGCGCACTGAGATTTGCTTGTACTGGCTTTGTGGCTCAGACCTTCTTCAGAATTTAATTTAATGGGACAGAATTTTAATTGGTGGGAACTGGCTTATCTCCAGTGAAGGCGATGGAGATACACCACGTAATCCAAATGACTATCCAGACTTATACCTCTCCAGACGTAGCTACACAGTGTTTCTGCTTAATTATTTCTAGTTCTTTAAATTGTCACACAAAATGATGCCTTGTATTTCCCAACCAAGTGATCCCATGGGGTGAAGTTGTGCCCAAGTTTGTCATGAATCCAAGATTATTTGCTGCTCTTATAGGTAAAATCACTGTCTGAAATGCAGGGGGAAGGCTCATCAGGCTGATGCCCCCACCCGGTGCTGGCTCAGCCAGAGATCAGGTCTAGCCCTGCTTCTCCAGGGCCCCGGCTTTGCTGTAGCTATCAGCAGCTCTGTAACGGGGGCAGGTGCTCGCTGTCTGGAACAGCACATACCTGATGCTTGCTTCTTGCTTTGGGCTGTCACAGGTGATTCAGTCCTAGTCAAGCCAAATTCATCCAGTTCTACAGCAAAAATCTTTTTTTTTTTTTTCTAAGTAAAATTAATTCTTGTACATAATACATATTAATAAACCCAACTGAGATACTTTCTTTCCTTTGAAGAAAGAATTATGTGGCTGTGGCCTGGGCAGAAGACTAAGAAATATTTTGCCTTAGGAACTCAGACCTTGAAAGTTCTTAAATAAAAAGAATTTACACATGTCTGGCATTAGGTTTAGTGGATACTCTGCTGCTGTTGACACTCGAATGTGGCTGTCGGTTGTTCACTCTGCTGGCTTGTCCTGGGAGTGCTTATTCTCTTTCTTTCCATGGTAATTTTTTTCATTTTGAAGGTGATCTCATATCAGGAGAAAAACCTGTCTGTATAGGGAGAAGTGTCATCTTAGTAGAGGCAATGCCAATGCAGTAGTTGGTGGTCATATAGGAAGACTGGTTTGTGGATGCAGCTGTAGCACCTTTTGCTAACCAAGCATTTTGCTTGATGTTACCTCGTGTGTAAGAATGATTTTAGCCTCATAAAGTTTTAGTGCTTCTGCTATTTTAACTCTCCACCCCTAATAAATCAGAAAAAAAAAACAAAACAAAACAAAAAAAAACACACGAAGACCAAACACACAGTGAGTTTCAGCTCTGTGTTAAACTCTAGACATTGTCCATGTTTCTTGTCAGGACATTTACCCAGATGGAATCCAGTCTGCCTGTACTGCCAAATGAGGGATCTTGTGACTAATGCACAAGAGCTGTGTCCAGAGCCAGGCTCGACGCCTTGGGCAAATAGTCTCCATACTGTGACTGAGAGTGTGGATGGAGATAACTGCCTGTGGCCACCACCATGGAGCCCCGATCTTACCATAGGAAAAATATTATTAAAGCAGTAAGGTAAACAAAGTGGATTTTTTAGTATTTACCTTTTTTTCATGTGAATATGAATTTAGAACTTAGGATATTTCTTACATGTCTTGAGTTTTCTGAGTGGAGAGCACTGTGAAGAAAGTAGTAACTTGGAAATCAAAGTATGCATCTTCAGCTCCTGGGCATGCCACAAGAACTTTGTGTGCTCCCAGGCAGTCTGTGTGTTTCAGCCATCCTAAAATGGTGCAAACATTACTTTTTTCCTCTCTGTTTTTTTTTCTCCCTAACATATTTATGTTGTAAGTTCTTCAAAGTGTGAGACTCCCTGCGTTGTACCAAAACAACAAGGCTTTGGTCTTATTTGAAATTCCTGTGTGTACAATTTTCCCAATACTTACTATGTGTGATTGCCATTGTCTTAGCATAATTATGATATTCTCTCATCTCCTATTCTTTTGCTTACTAAGCATGTGTGTGGTGTTGCTTGAGTGATAGAAAAACTGCTTCTTTCCCTTTTGTGTATGGCTGCATTCAATTATGGCTTTCATCTGTAAGCAAAAAAAAAAAAAAAATTATGGGTGAACGGCTGTCTCTACCTGGGCACTGAAGTTCATCGAATGGTTTAAAGGAGTCTCCATAAAACATTAGCCATAGATATTATGTTCACCTAAACAACTCCTTGTACTTGGATAAAAATTTCTGGGTGGATGATGTGCACATCCCTGCGTAACAGAAAGTTTAGCGGGATGTTTGGATGCCACTGCAATTTGAGTTACAATGATGTGTCGTGGGAAAATATGCTGGTGTATTTGCTGCTGCCTCAAGTCAGTGCTGACATGCTCACCAAAACTCCATGAGTCACCCATGTAGACCTTGTTAGAGCATCAAAGGACCAGGGGTGTGAGTGCGGCCACGTGCTCCTGGGGCATCCTGGCAGGGCCAGGATCTTGTCTCCACCGCTGTGCATGGCTTGCGGCAGCAAGGCGCTCGGTGCTCAGCTGCTGAGATGCCTCCTCCTGCTGCTTGGAAATACTGGTGTGAATCTTGTAAGCTCTTGAATTTGTGAAACACAACCCATAGAAAACATTTATTGTTGCTTTAAAAAGGAGTCAAGTTTGAATAACTTTGATAGAGAGCTTGAGAATGGGATGAATCACTATTTAATCAAATTCTGCTAAGAGTAAGCAATATGTTAAATTATTGGAGACACAACGACAAGCCATTTTTTTTCATTTTCTTTTTGCCATTGAGGTTTAGAAAACAATACAAATCGGCTTCAGCCAAGCAACTGGGGAAACTGAATAACTGATGTGAAATCCATTAGCAAGTATTGTACTCCTTTAAAGCAGAAACAGCTTGAACTGTGCAGTTCACAAATTTTCAGAAGGTCGGTTCCCAGCAGCACAAACCTACCTCTGGTTCAGAAAAGAATACAAAGCTGTTATTTACCCGGTGAGGTTGGAGGTGCATTTGAGAGAGAGAGCTTGGGTAGCTCAGCCCTGATCTGGGCCATGGGAGATGGGAGGACGCTTGCTGTTATCAGGAACAGAGACATCGGCAGTGGGAACACATCAGAGCACTGACTAAAATGACCCTGGAATTGGGCAATGCTTGAATACAGGCTTTGACTTCGTTGTTGCCCATCATCTCTGTCAGAAGCGTTGGTGGAGTGCTGACTTGTGATGCTCTGAGACGTGTGATGTGCCCCCTTCCTTGTCCTGTTCAGAAGTGACCTCAGGGAGGTTGATCAGAGTATGTATGTTTGAAATCTCTTTAGCAGGGTTGCAGAAATACTCTTGCAACCGCAGTGGTCTAAAGATGTGAGAGAAGAGTGGTTTGTGAGTGGTTTGTAACAGCTTCTAATAAGATCAAGAGACAGAACTGAAAAAATGGACCTACTTTTGGACACTTTTCAGGCTTCCTCAGTTTGTGGCAAAAGCTAAAGATGGGGCATTTTGCCACAGTAATTCTATAGCTGGCTATTTTGTTTCATTTTAATTTTAGATGTCAGTTCAAGGAAGAATTCCGTACTTTAAGTGCACTTATCAGTCAAGCAGTTCACTTTTTCCCAGTTGGAAATTCTGTTAATGTATCTCTCCTATATGCATAGGGGGGGGGGAAACAAAACAACAACAAAAAACAGTTTTTGAGGGGGTGGGGGGAAAGATTGCATTTTCTTTCATGCACCTTCAGATCAATTTTGCTTTGTTATTATGTAAAGGCAGCAGGAACGTAGCCTAACTAATTCCCAGTGCAATTTAATTCTCATGGCACTTTTAATGCTTTGTTCTTTTATATGTGGAAATCATATGTCATCATTAAAAATACTTTTTCCCTTTTATCAAAGTTTATGTTTGCTAAAAACACTGGAAAATAATTTAAAAATGAAAGGAAACAAGTCTTTTAAAAAGCAGAGGTTTGTAATTGACAGGTTAGACTGAAAGCATGTTTAATGCAACTGTATTCTGCTACAGTAAAAAAACTGCTTAGACTAACACTGCAGTCCTTATTTATTTAATCACTGATGGTTTCTGTTTTTACATGAGTGCACACAGTAATACAAAGGCTTGAACTGACCTATTACATATATTTTTTGCAGCAAATTATTAGAACAGCATGGTTTTGAAAACTTTTCTCATGTCTTTCTAGTGCTTTTACTGCACTGAAATGTAGTAAGTAAAAGCAGTAAGCAAGATATATGCTAAAGCACTTAAGGGAGTCCCTATCAATGCAGCATCAGAAAATCAGATCAGGAGTCTTATGTGAATTTGTTTTTTTGGGGGGGTGATGATAAAAAGTTATTCAGAAGTCTACAGGGGATACTGCATAGAAACTGTGTGCATAACGTTTTAAAATTATCATGCCAAAGTTTCATTTCTTCTGGAGGAAGTTGTTCTTAGGAATGAAAATCCCATTGCCTTCTGGACCAGGGAGATGCTGGCGATCTCACTGAATCAAATATACAGCAAATATACAAGTCATGAGCTTTCCTAATGATGCTTTACGTTCCATGAATACACTGGCAAATGGGAGATGGCAGATAGCCTGTGTCCTTTCGAAACTGTTGGCAGAGACTTGAAAGCATTTGCATGTGGATTTTTAACCTCTCCCTTTCCTCCCTAGACAGTACTGGCATCCGTGTGACTTCAGTGTACGTGGTCAGTCAGGCACGCTTCTTTGCTCTGTCTGTGTGTGTGTGGTTTGGAGCAGCTGATACAGCTTCTAAGATTTTGTTAGCGATCAGCAGCCTCAGGTTGAAGAATGAAATGTAAACTGTCAGTCCCTGCAACTTCAGAAACAAAACCAAATCAAAGCCACGGAAGTTTTCCAAGCTGTAGGCAATCAGAAGGAAACATTTGGCTTTCCAGATTTCTCACACACCTGTCCCTTCGAAATCAGCATGTCAGATTGCAGAGAAAGCCTTTGCTAGTGCTAGTCTCGTTAACCATTAATACCAGTTTCCTCCCTTTAAGTACACAAAGGGACAGAGATTTGACAAATGTCCTCAGACCATGTGTCATTCGTTGCCTGAGAAGCGAAGCAGCGAGCTTTCAGGAAGTGCAGAGGATAGAGCAGGTTACAAGGGACTGGACGTGGAATTCCTCCCTTTCCATTCTGCACCTTTCCCAGAGGGAAGAGCTTCTGAGTAAGTCTGGAACCCGTGTGCTGGAGTGATTGCAGTGACGGACAGCTGTGTGCTTGCCAGAGGTGTGAGCGGAGGCAGCGAGCTAAAGCAGAAGTGAAGGAGCATGGAATGCTGTCACAGTGGATTCCTTAATGTTCTTTGCTACTTTTGCAGTTTGATGGGCTTTCTACTCACAGGCAGGAACTCAACAGCAGCTCTCTGCTCACTAAAGATAGTGATACGAAGAGCTTTATTTTTGAAGTTTGAAGCTCTGGTATAGGACAAGGGACTTGGTGGAGCTAAAACTTGATTTTGCTCCCCATCTCTTCCCCTCCTTCTCCACCTCTCTTGGGCTCTCAGACAGAATATAATTTCTCTGCCTGGCTAAATGCATATTTCTTGTCTTGCCTAATGAGAATCCATTTTTTTCTCCTTAATAGTTAAAGGTAATTTTTAAGTTATGCAGCAGTATTTGTACCTACACCTTCTGCCAGTGTTAAATGTAGTGCTGATGGTGCACTTTTATGTTTTGTGTTGGCCTTGATGCCTGATTTTAAAAAAAATTAATTAAATGTGTTGTAAGGAACTTAATTTCTGGGGCAAGAGACAGCTCTGATATATACATATATATTTTTTTTTTCCACTGAATAAATAGCAGAACTCTTATGGGTTTAGAGAAAAAAAGCAATACAGCATTTTGGGCTAAAGCCTGTGGGTCTCTGTGTCATGTAACTTAGGGTCGGAACCTGGACTTCAGTTTGTTGCTCCAAATATTCTGTTCATGAGCTGAGAGCCCACGTGTAGTCTTTAAGAGAGCAGTATTTTTTGCTGATGAGCTTATATACATGTAGTTGCTTTTTCTTGCTCCCATCATACATGCAGATTGGTATTGCTTCATTTGCTCTGTATCATTCCAATTTTCTTGCTGCTTTGCCTGATGCTATCACCATGTCTTCCTGTAGGGACATGAGGGTTTTTTTAGGCTCTGTCCCAAAAGGAAAGGATGAGAGAGATAAAAAATGTGTACTTGGTTTTAGTCGCTCTAATGCATTGTGTATTAAGTAACCTTGCAGTTCTTTATTACTGTGCGGCATTCCTGTTGCATGGCAGTGGTAGCAAATCATTTTCATCCTCAGGGCCATAGTATATGCAAATTCCCATATAAGATGAGAAGTAAAAGTATATTGGCCAGCTCCTTATAAAAGCTAATAGGCCAACAGAAGAGCGTAAAACTAAATCCACAGTTTTATAAGAAGCCAAGGCCTTGTGAGATTGAAGTATTTATAAGGGAAATACAAATCCCCCGGATATTATCCCAACTCCAAATTTAGGCTTGAGATCCCACAGCTCTTGTAGGTGTGGTGATGAAACGTGGTCTGGGAGGCTCATTTCAACTTAGTGAGTAATGCACATGCTTACATTACTCTCGATCATGGTGAGGAGAGTGTTCAGGAGCGTCGCTCCCTGACCTAACTCTGCTCCTGTTGACATTTATAGTGAAATCTCAGTAAAAAAAAGCAGAGAGAAACTAATGTTTAAACCTTTGGGAAAATTTCCTTTAGAACATGGTTTTGACTATTGTTAAGCACAGCAATCAAGTGGCTGGTCAATCTTCTGCTTGATAGTCAGTGAAATTCTTCTGCATTAAGGCCAGGGTCAAGTTATATTTGGCCTTGACTGGACTGTTATATAGATAAGTGTGATAGCAACAGGCACTGCAAATTATAGGTTGGCTTCTCCCTTTTTTTCCCCTTCTCCCTTTTTTTCCCCTTCTCCCTTTTTTTCCCTTCTCCCTTTTTTTCTCTTCTCCCTTTTCGTGTGTTTGTGTCTGCCAACAAATTGGAGAATAAATAGATCAAAAAATTGACTTGAAACTTTTTTTTTGGTAAGTGTATTTGCTCCAGCTCAATGTTTTATATCTTCCTATGGTAATGAGCTTTACATCAGTTTGCATCTTTAGCAACTTTTCTTTGCAAACTCTTGATTTGTGCTGATGCAAGCCAGAAGAAAATTGAACCCCAATTCGCAAATACTTGTGAATTCAAGCAATTAAATGAAAGAGGGCCATCACTGAAGCTGAGAGAAAATTCTCTCCTAAAGGCAAGAGAAGTATTCCATTATTACTCAATCCACACAAATCTACGCGCACTGTAGCATGTACCAAGGGTCATGTTTGTCTGTCATAGCTGGAATTTATTTTGCATTCCATGGGGTCAAACCACTGAAGAAAATTATGATGATAAGAAAGGCCAGGGCTGTAAAGATTCAAGTCATTCCTCCTCCAGAGGCAGAATACAGCCTCTGAACAGGAGACACACTAGTTACCCAGCTGACGTGTACAAGCTAAGCTCTTAGTATACGGTTTGCTATTACACCTATGTTCCTTCGTTCTTCTTACTGCAGCATCTGTAAAACGCAGTGTTTGGCAGTGGTGGTACGGCTTGTGTGCGATTACACAAGGGATGTCAGCTCACAACGTGTACATCATGGTGGGTCAGTTTAAGCTGTGACAAGCAGCGGCACCTTCTGAAATGCTCTTTTTACCTTCCGTCTGACTGCAGTCCTGCGGCTGGCCTGTGCTGCAGCTCTGTCCTCACTGTGCTGGGGAACGGCAGCCTGTAAGCAGGTTTCTTCTGAGCATATGAAGCGCTACATTGCACTTTAGCTTGTCTTTCTGGTATTTGAGAAAGCAGCAAGTTCCCATGAGTTTCCTGCCTTCTCCCTTGCTTTGGCACCAGCACTAGCCATGTTTCACTTATCAACTGTTTCAGCTCTTTTCTGCATTTTCAGGTGCTGAAAAAAAATCCTGCTTCTAATTTTTTTCTTGATGTTGTTCACGTAAAAGTCACGTGTTCTGGCAGATACTGCTGCTGTTCCTCACTGCGAAGTCTGTTATGAATGCTTGTCATTTTCTTAAAAAAAAAAAAAAAAGCTTAACTCTTGTTAGGAAAAACTGTTTTGGTCATCTTCAGGGACTGCAATGAATGTGAATGTATGGTTGGGAGAGAGCACTGTCTGGGTGTGATCCCGTAACTGACTGGGAAGTTCAGAGAGGAAAGTAATAATTCCCTTTATTATGGTGGAAAAATAGTCAAAAATTTAGGCACACAGACCTTTGGAGCACTAGGAAGGTGGAAATCCACTCTTTGAAGAGACAAAGGAAAGAGGGTAAAATTTATAAAACTAAGCTGAAGATGGAGAACCAGACTGCATTTCTCTAGTCTTATCTTTGTGAGAGCAATATAGGAACAAACAGAAAGCTGTTAGACTGCTTCATTGTTATAAAAGAAACATTAGAAAGTGCCCTTGTGAGGACAAATATGCTTTCTCAACCATGTAATCAGGAGCCTGCTGATTATATGCCGTTGTTTCAGCTTTGTGCTTACACAGGAAGAGTTTGCACAAAGTGGAACTGAGTTGCTGCAGTTGTCTTGATGAACAGATGGCACCCAGCTATTGCAGATATGAAACCCCACAGAGGTCTGAGTACTCCTTAGGCGAAGTTTAAAAACAGAATTACTCCTTTTTTTCCCCTGCCTTACATTAAATGTGAACTGCCTTCACCGCACAAGGGCTTCAAGTGGATGGCAGCCTGACAAGGTGGGTTCAGACAGACTGTACTCAGACAGGGCTGATGCTGAGGTTGTTCTGGATTCAGGGAGGGAATGCAGGAGGTTCCATTGTGCTGCATTTGTTTATTTTAATTTTATTTTGTTTATATTTTATTTCATATGCAGTGCATTAACTCCAGAAGCTTTGAATCACTTTGGTGTTATCCTGTTGTGACATATTGTATTTTCTTACTGGGTCCAGATGTCTCAGGCCTCAAACTTTCTGCGTTGTGATATTAATAGTTGAAATGATAACAGAAATTAGGAATGTCTGTTTCATAATAGACATATGGATAATGGCTTTTGGTTTTATAACCTGTTTTTGTAGGAAGCTTTCTCACTGTGTTAAACCAGTTTATGAGAACAGAAAACTGGCAAATCTATGCAGAAAGGCCTCGCTGGACATTGACAGCACTTCAAGACTCGAATCTCTGCTCCTTGGGGCAACAAATAGCCTTAACCTATAGATTACATAGCTAGCAAAGAGGGATTTAGCACCTGCTGTCTGATACCTTACGTGATATCAACAGCAGTAGAAACTGGGGACCAGAACTAAGCTAGTTGGCCTGGAAGGACAGTGTATCATTGTGGCTACTGGTAGAGAAGCAAACAATAGATTTTGTTTATTCTGAAAGCAACTTGTCTTAGTGGGTGAGACTGAGAATAGTTCTCAAAGACAGGATGGAGTCCTGAACTCCCTTCCTTTTATTCTGCCCCTACTAGATATTTATTCATAGGTCTATTTAATGAGGTTCTTTGTGACCTAAAAGTTAATTTGTAAGTAAAGCAGTGAAAGCAGGCTTGGCTATATTCTGGGTTAGCGTGCAGCCAGGACTCGTGACTTTCTGGCTTGCAATTCAGCTCTGTTCCCTTTGGGTGTAGAATATTTCAGTAAAGTATACAATGATTTCATGAGGTTTTTCTGGCTTGAGAGAGCAGAAAAGGTATGAACCTATCTTACAACAACTTTTCCAAACCAGAGTTCCAGAATTAGTGGTTGCCGAACCAGAACTGCCTCAGTTATGTTAAAAAATAAACATCACAATTCATAAAAGTCATTTTCAATCTTGCCCAAATTGTGTGCATATAAGCATGGAAGAATCGCAAAGCTCTGACACAATTAGTTCCAAAGCGTTCAAATGTTTTGAGATTCCCAGGTAGATAAAGCACATTGAAAAATCACCTATGCTTTGAAAAAGCAGAGTTGAGAGCTTCCATGTGCACCGAGAGTTTGAATATTTGTATTAAAGAACAAGTTTTGAGGACTGGTGGTTCTTAAAGAGACAAATAAGAACTTGTGTGTTCTGCCTGATTTAAGAACATGCTATCATTTGCTGTGTTGCTGCTCTCAGTCCAACAAAAAAACTAAGATAATAAAAAAGCAGGTGAGACTAGATTACTCTGAACAGCCTCCATGACATAAAAATCAGTAAAAGTGGAGACAACAGTGGAAACATTTGTTGCAAAAATTGTTGTTCAGAACATGTTAGAGGAAAATAGTAAATATGAAGGAGGCTTCCATTATCAACTTTGATTTGTATTTATTATTTTGAGCAGAAAATGAGGGACAGTGGTATGAAACCAGTGCACTGCACCTCAGTAGAAAAGAGAGAATGGCTGTCTCTGATATTTTGGTTCTTGCTTTTGATTTGTTTTTTCTGTGTGCAGTCAGCTTCTGATCATTGTGATGGAAGTACAATGTAGGCTACTGAATCTTCTGGCTACTGAATCTTCTGTGCCTGATTGCTGGTGTTTGGGGCAGTCACTTGTATATGAACGGGGCGGGGGGGGGGGAGGCGGGGTGAAAGCCTTAAAAATGGCAGTGACTAAATTCTGCATTTGTCTTTTAACAGTGCAAGACTGCCATAAATCTAGATCAGCAGGGAATCTAGCCCTCTCAGTCTACATAATTTCACAATTTCCTTCTTCATCCTTAGAAATTTCTTGGCAAAGGCACATATCTGCTGTCCATTGATTGATCACATTTTGTCTTACAGTCATTTGTCACAGTCAGATTTTCTTGCCATCTTTGCTTTACAAATCCGGTCTAATTCAAGTATTTACGACCTGACTCATAAGCTTTGATTTATTTGCTTTTTTTTTTTGTACATTTGTGGAGAATAGTTGCCACTTCAAATTTCTGTGCACTTCTCTTTATGATTCAGAACTATAAAGATTCAGAGCTTTGAAGGGGTCTATTTGTAGGACAGCACCCTCTCTCTAACATTGCCTACCATCACTCTTGTGAACTGAGTACTTGGGGGCACAGAAATTAAAGCACCTAAAAATAGCACATAGCACTTGATCTTGTTTGTTTGACAGTCCTAGTAGCCTATTATTTTGTAATTAGTTCTGATATGGTTTCAGTTTTTTATTTAAATGGCAAGTATCAAAATTCCTGGAAAAAATATCAGAAGCACAGAGAAGTATGTGGTGTTTCTATTTTTGTTCTGACTTTAATTATTTCTTGATCTTCATCCACTTTGACTTATTTTGTTGCTTCATTCTATCTAAATGCTGGGATTTTTCCACCACTAGTACATGCTCATGAAAGTGAACTGTTTCAAATGGTCTTATTATGCAAATTCACCTTTTAGTTTCGAAAATAAATTCTGTTTCATTTTTGTCAAAATCCCAAAGTCAACAATAAAGAGAGGAAATGATCTGTCATGCAGGGTTTGGGGGATTTTGAGCTATGCTCCTGGTGAGAGCTCAAAAATAATAAAGGGTCTGGTGGAAGAGCAGCTATTGTGTTGCCACTACTGTCACTTTCCTTTCCAAGCCAGAGGCAAGATGCCACAAGTTTAGTTTCTTGCTTCATTACCAGGTTAAATCAGCTCAAACCCACCTTTTACTGCTATGTGCCTAGCATGGATTGTAGAAAGTTCACCTCCTTTACTCAGAGTAAGCTTTATTTACATTTAAAATAATTAAATATCAGCTGTAGTTATCTACTTGCGGTGTATGTAGACAATTAAAATAGACTGTACACTATGCCAAAGTATAGAATATATTGTAATAGGTTTACTGTCAAACAAAACTGGATCTATTTAGATTCAGTAGACCAGGAGGTCCCTTTTGTTTGGTTGTACTCTTCCCACAGCCCCCAGTTACAAAGAGTAGCAATAATACTAATTCTGAAGTCCCTTTCTACTCCCAGTACGATTAATATAAGGAATGATTGGATTTATCATTAATGTAGCATACAAAGAAATTGGCCAAACCTAGATGATCATTTAGTTTTGAAAAAAGAATGTCAAAACTCAAGCTATCATCTATACATGGGTTCTACTTGGCTTGTCTTGGCTAATCAACAAAGCCATCTCATGCCACACATTTTGGTGAGGGTTGTACATTTAACCCTCATGCTAACCACACAGTATCCCAGTTAAACCAGTTTGAGTACCTGAATCTGCCCGCTGAGCCTTCGCTGTTTCTGCCCTACAGTAATGCCTTACCGAGTGCTTGACAGCAATCACCCTTACTACTCATCTGTCCTTGCTGGCAGGAATGTACGTAGAGGTGATAAAATAAAAGGAAATAGCACAGTGTCATATGCAAATGATGTTGAAACTTTGCTTCTCCGTCTAATGGGTTTGTCTCATAACTCATCTCAAAATGCAACCAAACCACTGACTTACAGTATTTATAGCTGAAAGTAGATTTCTCATAGCTTTTCTGAGGAAAGCATAGAGAAAATTATTCCGTCTTTGTACAGAGAGAGAGGAAGAAGGAATTCTTTGCAAAGTGTTGTCCCTCAGCATTGCTTGAAGGTTGTGATTTTTTTTAGCCTTTGAATTACTCTTCTGCTTTACACCTGAAGAGGTACGACTGGGATCTTTTTGTTCTGCAGTAGTTCTTTCAATTCTTATTTGTGTAAAAGTAGGGATAATTGCCACGAGCTTTCACAAATGTGTTTCTGAAAGAAGAGTGCTTTTCTGTTTGTTTGCTCAATGATTTCCTGGCAACAGTTCCCTTAGAGCAGAGTGTGACTGTACCAGCTACAGAGAGCCATTGGTATTGAAACTTTTCAAAATGGCTTTTTTTTGGTGCAGGTCACAGAAGTTATGAGAAACATCCATTTTTATTCTGAAGACAAAAATGCAACTACAGCTTTTTAGTGTGCTGAGAAGTAATACTGGCATGGGAGAAAATACCCTTTTGAAAATGCAAGAATCCAATAAATTATATCTTGTTCTGTGAATTTCTTATTTCACTTGTCTTCTAAGTGTTTGGAGGCTTACACTGGCTGAAAATTTGGACATAGATGCTTTCATCTGGACAGACAATAAAATTCTCAGGATTTAGTTTTTTTCAGCATATGGTTATAAATATAATTCTGGTTTTTCATCCTGTAATCTGAACACGTCCATTTTGTTTAAACAGAAGCCAAAAAAACTAACAAGAAGCCAAACAGGTGTAAGCATTTCTGCTTTTTGTGATGGGAGTATTAACACTGGCTGTCTGAAAATCAGTGCCTCAAATGATATTTTTGTGCAGTCTTTTGCTTGAGTTGCTAATTGAGCATTTTTTAGCATTCTCTCTTAAAAATTTCCAGAGAATTTTGTATCTACTTCTTCAATTACATGAAACAAGTGCAGCATTAGTGACCTTATTGGGGTTCTGCTGATTTTGGGATCTAGCTGAAGATGGGTATTCTAACCAGTATAATGAAGAAAAATAAATTTATTCACATCTTTCTTGAGAAATATTCTCTGTACTCAATTAGTAGGAAAATTAAGTGTTTTTTGTTGTTGTTTTTAAATTGAGGCTTGCTGCTCTTGCAAAGAGGAATTTCTGTTGCTTTTGTTTCACATCTCTTTAAACATTGGCAGCAGCAATGACAAGTATCTAGTCTTCTGTGGCAGCCAAATCTGCTAAATACGCAAACTAACATGCTTACAGTCACAGCTGATTCTGATTTTATTATCACTACTCTAAAATATATTAAGTTGTCTTGATAAAACAGCACAATACTATGAGGAAAATCGGTAAATAACGTAAATAAAATACTAAGAAAGCAATATTTTCCTAGCAAGAGGGGATGCTTTTCTAGCCTGAGAAATATAGAAGTGCTGTTCAACTTTGTGAGCTCACCAAATTTCTGTGTTATGGTGAACTGATGGGATCTCATCAGCAGGAGCCTGGAAAGACCCGACACCTTTCTGTCAACCTGTTTTCTTGCTCTTTCTTTTGTAAATGGGATGCCAAGGGCTTGACTTTTTTGAAATGGGAAATTACCTGGCATAGTGAGAGCCCCAAACTGTCATCTCCTTCTGTAAGTGTTGGTTTAAGCAAGGTAGATGGGATTTGCAAAACTGAAAGAATGCAGAGCAGCTTCTCCCAGCTTGTGTTTCTTCAGCACAGATGATCTGTGGAGTCCTTCCTGACGCTTCAGGAGAGCTAGAGCAGTGCTATGGTGTCTGAGCTGCTTAGCCCAGAGGTCAGGTCAGGGCAGTGGGAGTTAGGGGTCCTGGAACTCTTCCAAGGCAAGTTACTTAACCACTCTCCAGTCACGTTTAATCCCTGGTCTGAAATGCAATTTACTGGTTTTATTAGTATTTAGACAATATGTGTGAATCATGGATGCAAACTCCTCAATAAATGCAAATTCTTATAATACACCTTACTCAGACATGGAAAAGAAGTACAAGACCAGCTCATTAGCCACCATTCTGGCTGCCTCCTGTTGTTGAAAGCTGTCTAACGAAGTTAGAGAGAGATGCAGCTCCTCTGTTATCCATGGATGTTCTTTAGTACTGGGGAAAGGATATGGCTGTTGATATTACCCTTTATTAGAGCAAATTATACGAATACATACGCTAGTCCAGGGAAGCCACATCTTTATTTGAGTGGGTCTGGACAATTACAGCTCTTGTAAATTAACTTTTTTTTTTCTATGTTTAAGTGAGGAAAAAAGAAACTGGAGAGAAGAGACCAGAATCAGAACTTAAAGCTCAATTGTATCTAGAGCTCCAAATCCTACAGATAATCACTGATATTAATAGTTTTCTACTATTGTGGGTAATTCTGCTGATTCTCAGGGAACAACTTAGAACAGCAAAGCTAAGCAGGATCTGGAGGGATGGAAATCTCTCAGGTTCTGCCTGCTCCCTTCACTGTGCAGCCGTGAGTCCCACCGGAAGGTAGCTCTGGGTCTGTGACCTGCCTACGCACATGGTGGGCTGTGTGATGGGCAATTTGCCCATGACACTGCAATGCACTGTGCCTGCTGACTTGCCGTGGTTTGAGAGCTGCACACCTCACACTGAGTGCTGGAAGAATGCACTTTTCAGATAGGGATTTGGAGCAACTCATTCCAGTGTGTTTTGTGAAAGAGTGATAATCTCAAAGAAATGTCATTGCTCAGAGAAAGGTTCTGTTCAAGTGAACTTGTTAAGAAATCTGCATTTATTTATGAAATTAATATTATATGAAATATTTTAACAGTGATTGTAGTGGCAAGCGTTGTAAGGCGCAGCATGTATCATTCTGTATGTAGGAAACTTCAATAAAAACATTTTGCTTACAGTCTTTGTATGAAAGATTACAAGTTATTTAATTGTCTTTGTCAAGTAATATTTGTTTTAGAGACTGGAATTATTGTGCCTTCAAGAGAACATTCTTCTAATAGAAGCAGATTTCTCAGGGAAAGGAACATTTTATTATCTGTTGTTCAGCTTTTGGACTTGATTCTGTTACTTGCTGCTGTCCTGTAGTGAATGTATGCTCAAAGCCAAACAGACAAGGCTTTGCTTCTCTTTGTTGCTGAATTATTCCTATCTCTTCTACCTGAATTACAGTACAACATGAAGTAAATCAGTGTTTTAACTATGGTATCCCTAGTACTTAACAGTACACACCTCTAAAGGGCCTTTTGCTCTGCAGTTCCAGACTTGTACAGCAGTGAGTGGGAGTTGTGTAACTGACTTCAGGGGGTCATGATCGAGCTTTAAGTGCAGTCACCTTACTGGGAACCTGGGATTTAAAAGAATGGCTCATATCTTCTGAGAAGAAACATTGTGCAACTTCTGCAGGTCATGCAAATCATGCTTTTCCCCTTTCCTCCTCTCCTGGTGAGTCAACAAACCTTTTCCTGACAGTGAAAACAACGGAATATGACTTCAAAGGCTTCAGTGGAGGCTGTGGTCTTCATACGTGACATACACTGCCACTACAAAATGCTTGTTTCATTGCAACAAATGTTGGTGCAGCTCTGGGGAAGGCCTGCATGACATACAGGAATAAGGAGAACATAATCTCAAGGCTAAGCTAGAGGAGTGCTAAGAATAATATAAACCTTACAATCATGGTATTAGGCTGAAGAGATTTCTATGATGGGATAGACAGGAAAAATGAAGAGTCGGGGCAGCCCTCCAAGTCTGAGGAGGGTGATTTAGGTTGCATCTTCAGGTGCTGTGACGTTCTGTAGGCCAAGGTAATCCTAGGTAATTCACTGCAAACTCTATGCTGTGACAGCCAGCCAAAACCGCTCATCGTTTGTCACCTGCTTTTGATCTCCTGAGGTATCCTAAGACACCTGTCTGAAACTGCGTAGAATAACAGTAAATTTAACTTCTAGGACTCAAAATGAAAAGAATGTGTTCTGACATGCATCCTTTCTGACTGGAAATGAAGAACGCTTTTCACTGAGCTTTAAGTAGTTGTTGATGAAGTATTTCCATTGTCTTTGACGTAAGATTTGTCTTATGGGCGTGTTTATTGTTCAAAATGATGAAGAACAAAAAGTCACAAAAATGTGCAACTTCTGTGCAAAAAAAAAGACTTGATATCATAGGATTTGAAAAAGATAAGTTCCATTTTGTGATAATTTGATTTTTGTCCTTTTGCGACCAGAGCTTTTTAATTTTTTTTCTCCTAATACTTCTGAGCTTTGCTTGCAAAGTCTCAACTGTAAGAATCTGGGATGAAATCTAATAATTTGGTTTGGGACTGTGTTTGAAGAAGAAAATTCCTCCCATCTCAAAGTATATTTTTCAGAGGTTATCTCAGTGCTCTGGACTTTTAGAGTCATCCACAGAATTTGGCACCTGTGGGTGTCAGCTGGCTGCTGAGGAGAAAACCATATAGCAGAAGGGATCTTCTGAATCTTTTCTCCCTTTGCTACAGCTGAGAAATTTGCTCCTGTTACTTCTTTTGGTCACCTAGTTCTTCTACTTGGATTTTATGTATGCAGAATGTTTTATAAAAAACAAAACAAATAAAACCTTGATGCCCACAGTTTTGTAGAACACAAACTGTGTATGCAAGGCATTGTATTTAGATCTTTGCTTTTCTTTCCTTATTTCTTGGAATAGAAAGGTTGCTAGGTCAAAATGTCAAAGGAGCCGTGATTATTTCTGCTGTGGTTTGTACGTGTGCATTGTGGCAGAGCTGTAAACCCCCCTTTTTTGTCATGGTTTTCTCTCTTTATTGCTGTCTCATCGCTGATGAGCCGGCTGATTAATAGGTTGTTTAATTTCCTTTTGTCTTTTTGTTTTTAAAGTCTTTACAAGAATGTACAACACCCCAGTAACAATGGCTAATTTTGCAAACTGTGACAAAAACTTCTCCTGAGGCTTTTTTTCCAAGGTGACACTGAGACTTTCTGCGTAGTTTGCAGTCTTCAGCTTGTACTGTGGGCAGATTAGCCTGTGTTTTTCAGTCTGTAATATTCCTTTGATACTGTTACTTCTGTTCTCTTTGATAAGAACTTCATCTGTTTGCCACAACATCAGACCAAAGACAAAACAGGTCTCCCTTTTGCAGTTTTATTTAAATTACTGTATCCATCAGGGATTTGAAATGCTGTGGCTAAAATACTGTAGGTGCTGACCACAAGGATCATTTGCTTCAGATGTTATGCATTGAAAACGGGCATCTTTTTAAACTGGTTTGGTCACTGCAGCCAGCGAGTGAACTTTACTACTTGTTGGTCAGTCTTTACAATTTTTGTTGCAGTAGGAATCTTCCCCCTGCTGATCCCCTTTTCTTGCAGAGGGAATCCTTAACCTGGGAGACCAGGGAGCTATTCTGTTGGAGGTGGTAAATGCGTTCAGGTCAATGGTTCGCTATGAGAATGTCTCAGCTGTGTTTAAAGTCAGGAAACTTGTAAAAGTTGGGATTCAAATAGAGGTGAGAAAACTGGCTTGGGACATGCTGAATGCTCAGTTCATCACTGACATCACTTAATTACTGCCCTCCGCTCCCCAGATTCTGTGACTGAGGTGTATTTGGTAGCTTGCTGATGCTTTGGGATAGTTTTGTGGTGTGCAAACGTCCTCTGCTTTGCCTGCAGCCAGAAGAAATTTGGCAAATAACTGTAGTTTCCCCAAGGACTTGATTTTTTTATTTCTTTCTACTTCTAGGTGTCAGTCAGTCTCTCCACCACCTCTTTTGTCCCCGCCAAGAAGCCCAGCCTACCCCCTCAGTGACAGCGAGGACTCTTGCCGTTCTACTCGGCTCACCAAAGCTTCCAACTCCAGACTGCGCCTCAAGGACTGGAGCAGCCGCCCGTCTGCGCTGCGCAGCACCTCCACCAGCCCCTCGGACACCGACTCTCCGAGCCATCCTCTCAAAGCCGTCAGCGTGGGCGCTTTGGATAAAAGGTTGTCTGTGTTCAAGTCTGAGGACCAAAAGGAGACCCCAAAGGAGGCTCAGGATGGGGACGCAATAGGGAGCCATCCGCTCGCCCGGAGCACTCTTTCCTTGGGCACTGCTGCAAACTTGAGGAACCTCTCCCTCAGCCGGGCGAGTGTCCGCTCCCAGGTGCTGGACATCAGGCAGAAGATCACAGAATGGGAGTGTCGCCGGGAGCTGTCTCCCAGGATGAGCATGTGTGCGGACAAGAGGGACGCTGGGGAGAGGTCAGGCAGCGAGAGCTGCCCTAGTGTGCTGACATCTCCTTGCAGCGAGAAGACATTTGATTTCAAAGGGTTTAGAAGAATGAGCCGAACGTTTTCGGAGTGCTCTTACCCAGAAACAGAGGAGGAGGAACTGCTGGACAGGGATTCCTGCCATCGGGTAGAAAAGAGACCAGGCAGGAGCGAGCCTCCTTCTGTTGCTTTCCTCAAGGGCCATGTGAGGAAAGAGTCCTCTGCTGTGCTCAACAGAATACAGAAGATCGAGCAAGCACTGAAAGAGCAGCCTGGCAGGGGCCTCCCCCAGTTACCAAGCAGCTGTTACAGTGTTGACAAAGGGAGGAAAAAGTCTCTGACTCTGAGTACTGTGGAGGGACTGGGTGAAAACCTAAGTAATAGCAAAGGAGGGAGTGTTATTTTGGGGGGTGAACCAGAAACATCCACTGAGGCTGAGAAAAGCAGTAAGACAAAACAGGGGGTTACTGCAAACTCTGCTGACCCTAATCTGCTCCTTGAAAGCGCAGCTAACACCGTGGTGAATCCTGTACCCAAGCCCAAACGCACCTTTGAATATGAAGCAGACAAAAACCACAAAAGTAAACCAAGCAATGGCCTACCTCCATCTCCTACATCTGCTGCTCCTCCCCCCCTCCCGTCCACCCCTGCACCCCCTGTGACCAGACGGCAGAAGAAAGAGTCTCGCTTTCACAGAAAATCCCAGAATAGGTAAAAGTGTAGGAAATGTCTTGAGCTTGATCTTCAAATAAATAACTGTGGTGTATTATTTTAGTAGCAATATTTCAAATTCTCCCTCTAATAGAATGCTTTTGACCTGAGAAATGCTAGGAATTGCTTGCAAGACAAGTATTTTTTCCACTGGACTGCTCTGTTGGGATGCACTGGCAAAATACCCGTGCATAGCTACAATTTTGGAGTTCTCCATCCTGCGTTCCTTGATCCCTGGAAAAGTCTTCAGGTCATTTTGGCACAAATGCCCTTACTTGAGATTCTTAATGGAGCATAATTTCATTATCCTCTTGTAGCAGGACCATAACTCATCTGTTGTAGTCCTGTCTGCCTGTTTACTGCAAGATGTATCTGCAGAGGGTTTGTGTTTCCAAAGCTTACTACAGTTGTGTCAGTTTTATGTGACATTGGTGATTTTATGTAATTCAGTGCTTAGAAACGTTGTCATAAGTTGCTATCAACAGCTGTAGAGGATTAGTGTTGAGAAAACCATATTTTAGCATAGAAGGGACTTTATATATTCCTGAGTTAATGATGAGCAGAGTATATGGCAACATTTCCACAGCAGTCTGTGGAGTTCAACTTGTTTTAATTAAATGATTCCCATTGGCTTTTTGGAAATGGTAAAACTCATTCTGCTCTCCATTTAGAAAATTGTAGGGATAATTGTTGATAAAAACTCAAAGTATTGTATTTTGAACGTTTGCTCAGCTATCTGTGCATGTGTACAGTACACACACAGCTGAAACTTAGTGATGAGCTTTGCAAGTAACTGTTAAACAACATCTCAAGTGAATGCTATGAATTCAATATCTGGTGTTTGATGTTGGCTCAATTAATTATAAGTTTATGTCAGCACAACCTGACCTGAAGTGCTCTGGGGCAGGAAAAGGAGAAGAGGAGCCTTCAGAATCTCTTCTCTCAAGAAACACCTGTTTCTGAAATGGGTCAGACAACTCTGCTGGTGTACATTGCTTCTCAGAGAAAGAGAGGGGAGAAATGTGGAAAGCCAAGCTCTGATTAGCAGCAATTATCTTTGAGTCCTGGCAATAATCTCAGTTAGAGGAAACAAACCTAGATTTTAACAAGAATTTGTGAAATAAACCTGACCTCATTTTGTTCACTGCAGCGTATACAATGTACAGAAGCTGGACAGTAATTTTTAAATGTTCAGATATAAACGGTAGCCTTTATTGGAAAACTAAGGGGCAAATAGTAAAATGGTCTGGGTGAAGTGGTAAAGTGGTCTGTGTGGTGGGTGGGAAGAGGAATGAATCACATGAGATGATTCTTGCCACAGAATCACCTTGTGGCCTATGTCTAAGTGATCAAAGTCAATCTCTGAGTACATACTCACACTTAGTTTGAGACCATACAAGTCATCTAAGACCACAGTATTTTGGTATGATTAGTTTTTGAGATGAAGTTTTGAATCCTCTTTTCAAGAAGAAGTGCAATTCATGCTTGTGCCTGCTGTTCTGCAAGCTCAGTCTCTTGTCATTGCTGAGTTAGACAATAAATTTGTACAGACAGCACAGTTTGACAGTGGAGCCTGTCCTAGACGGGGCTGGTAGGCATGAGTTCAATGCAAAAACAATGTTTATCAATTTAGGTAATGATTAGCTGAGTGTAAGTTTTCGGAGTTGCAGTGCTATCGTGTGTATCTCTGGATTCTTGCAAATCAGTTTGACATTTTGCAGGTTAGGTTTCTATTTGCTTGGAACATGTGTGGTTTAAGCTCACTGGAATATCAAGAGAATGGACAGTTTCTATTTATTTTTTTAATATTTTGGTTGAAACCAGCTTTTCTGATGGCTATTTTAACTTCATAATAAAATGAAGATGAACACTGGCCCTGGTAGAGCTAACAGTGCAAACCATATACCTCCCAACTTCAGTGTAGGTAGTGCCTCAGAGAAACAAGAGCTGGGCAAACTGGAGAATGGGGAGGGCATGGACAGCAGCTTCTTGCAATCCACAGGATTCTCCTACGTCCAGCTGGAGTTATGACGCCAAACCTCCCATCCACAGTGACAGGAGAGAGCACAGGAAGGAGGGACCAAGACTCTCTCCAGGAAGCCGTCTGAGCCAGCTGTCCCTCACCTTCCTGCCAGAAAGCCCAAATCTTCAGGGCCCAGCCATCACCCAGGGGTGCTCATTCACCCCTGACAGCCTTTATTTCCTGTATGCTTTGTCCTTTGCTGACAGTGCTTGACACAAGCTGTGCAAGGGAGATGGGTGACTTTTACACACCTGAATCTGCCTTTGGCATTTGTACACTGCTTTTTATGTTAGGATGTATCTGAATGTTCAAGACATGAGTATTTTCAAACTAAGGTTTACATCTGCTAAGGCAACTGGTAGAGGAGTGCTTTCCAGATAAATGCCTTTTTCTTGAGGAGAGAGGGCCACATGTTTCTCCTGGCAAGCACAAAACAATTTCTAATCTAATGACTGTGCAGCTAACTTACTATGTAACTGATGAAAAATATTCCATACTTTCTGGATATTTTCTCCTTCTCTGTATAATGGGGATAACAATACTTCCAACCTCATAAAGGTGTCACTGTTTGTTATACTGACTACTGCTGTCAGTACAGGGCTTGAGGGTCCTCTACAAGTCCTCTTAAAGCATGATGTGTGATTTATTTTTTAGTTAATTTATATACATTTCTTAACAAACAATTGCTCAGCTAAGTATTTGAGTCATTTTTGCATTCTAGTTACTAATTACTTATTGTTTTAACTTCAGAAAATCCTTTGAGTTTGAGGATGCATCAAGTCTGCATTCCTTGTACCCTCCCTCCCCAACTGAAAATGGGACTGAGAGCCAGCATAAATTTGGATCCAAGAGCACTTTAGAAGAAAATGCCTACGAAGACATCGTGGGTAAGATCCTGTTGCATTATATGAACTCACACTGGGTTGTTGAGCCATTGTGGTCAGGCTGTGCATTGCTGAACATACGCCCTGTGCAAGAACATTCAATGCTGATAGCAAAGAGAGATTAAATGAAAGGTAAATGATTCTGTTGTATCAGAGCAAATGTAACTCTCAGTCCACATGCAGGAGGTCTTGATTCCTTTGAACTTTGTTGAGTGGTATTGGAGACAGACTGGTCAGATTTTTTCATGCTTTACTAGAAACAATATTTTTTTTTAACAAAGCCTTGGCCTGAAGCCTTGAGCGATGTAAAAATGTAAAGTGAAATAGATACAGAACTATCCAACAGCAAGATTAACCTCAGTGGCCTTGTGTGGTCAGCTTGAGCTTTTCAGGACTTCTGTGGGGACTGCCCCAAAGCAGTTGTATGTAGCATAATTCCTGGTCTCCCCTCAGTCCCAGTTGTTGGTTAAAGAAAAATTAATTTCCTTTAGCTATAGAGCCATCAGGAATGCACAACGAAAACACTGTTTTGATTAAGCTTCACAAGAAAAACATGTTTCTTTTGGTCTTAGAAGGAAATGTATGGCCTATGCATACATTCTTTTAACATCAAAAAAGTTGTTATAATTACTGAAAATTGGGCAGCCCTTCAGAGCACAGTTTTTCCACACAAGTGATGAATATCTGCACTGTTTTTAACTCTTTCAGTGTTGTATTATTGCAAGAAGTACAAAGGGTACTTCATTTTCATTTACTTTGGACAGTGAATCTTTATCTACTGCAAACTGGAGGGCTACCAAAGTAGTCAGGGGCCCTACAGCACATCCTCTAAAGAGATACTGAGGGAGCTGGGCTTGTTTAGTCTGGTAAAAAGGAGGCCCAGAGGCAATCTAATGCTGCTTACAGATGTCTGAAGGGCGAACAAAGATGATAGCACAAAAATCTTCTTGGTCATGGCAGTTGATACAGCAAGGGACAGTTGCCACAAATTTCAGCTTGGGGCTCTTTGTCTGTCTAACTAAATTCTGTCTCTGGTTTGTCAGCCTCAGTGAAATCAGGACTTCACTCTTTCAGTTTTCAGCTGTACTCTCCCTCTGTGCCATTCAAAATAAATGCTACCAGAACACCAAAAATGCTTTTGTTCAGTGTCTGCTAATAAAAATATGAGAGCTTATGTAGATACTAAAAAGATTTTTTCCGTGGAGAGCACCTCTATATGATCATCAGCCTTCTCCATGAACAGCCAGACCACTGTGCAGTCCACACTTGAAAATGTATTGTGTGTTATAGTGCCCATCTTTCCTCAGGGACTATCAACATGCTGCCAGATGTTAAGTTGTAATGTTTGCTTTCCTTGCTTTGGTTTGTTTAAAAAAAAAAAAGTGCAGGACTAGTAAGAATCTTTCTTCAAATTAGAAGAAATCTTGGGTTCAATGAAACAAAATCACAGTGGGCACTTCCAACTCACGGGAACTATAAGTTTGCTTTCTGCAAATTATAATTCGGGCATTTTGGCAGGGCAGTGAGAAGAGAATGCAAAATTTCTGATCTGTGGACAAACACAGAACTTCATTGTTTTGTATTACTTTTTAACAGTCTCATTCCAAAGCACTTCATTCAACACAGGCAGTGAGGGGGGAATACAAATTCAGTACAATTCTTATAAACTGTCAAATGTGATTAAAGACAAGCCAAAGTAGTTTGATCTCTGGCTTTAAAGAAACTAATGTAGTTTTGCGTATCACATCTGCATAATTTATACCAGTAGTGCTAGACCCCTGTCTCTAAGTAGCACTCTTGTACTCATGTAAACCAGGTGTCTGTAAGAGTGAGTTTATTTTATAGATTTACATCTGCTTCAAAGCTAGAAAGAACTCTGTCACTGCTGCTTTGGATTTTCTTTGCAAACAGTTCTCCTAAAAGTGGTAGATTTTTTTTTTTCTATAGCTGGTTGAATATCCTTCTTCCCTAAATGCTTGTAGGTAGCTAAAATATTGTCATTGTAGCAATAAATTTAAAAAAATCTCCCTCACCACCCATAGAATTAAAACTTTTAATGCAGGTATTATCTATCAGAGAGTACCTTCTATTAAAAAGTGTATATAATGTTAAACACCTACAAGGTGCTGTGTGGGATACTGAATGCTCTCACTCAGGCTAGTCCAATTATCAAAATGTAGCTTTTAAGCACATAGGTACTAGGAGTAGAGTAATTTTTTCTGAGATTATTGCATGACCTCCTCATCTGATGCACATGGACACTAAACCTTTGTCTTTCTCCTGGTGCCCTTACAGTGTTTCCTTCTTTAATGGTGAGGACAGTGATGAGCTGCTGTGGGTAGATTGTTATTTTGAGAGTTGACTTTAAGACTTTTTATTTAAGGTACTTTAAAACCAAAAATTGTTGTTCTTTGAAATCTAGGGACATAATGAACCAGAGACTTTGTTTAATTTTGTAATATTTAAGTACATTTTAATAAATGAAATATTTGCATGTTAACTTCAAGAGAGGTACTGGATTGGAACATAATGATCCATTCTGCATTAATCAAAAAGCAACGGTATAAAAGCATACACATTCCTAATATTAATCAGAGCTGTATTCCATGTGCAAGGAACCATGTGGACTTCATTCATCTTCTGTACTAGCATTCACAGGAATGTGGCAGTCATAGTAAACTTAACATTGTTTTGCTTCTTGTGGTTTTGAATGAGTCTTTAATCAGACAAAAACTGATGTGGCTTTATGAATCCAGTTGGGGAAACCATACTTGGCTTTGTGCAAATTCAAGGAACTATCATAGTATTAAGAGATGTCTGAGACAGTTGCTTCCGCTGTGTTTGTGGACAACAGTATTTCCTGTCATGTGTACCATATGGTTTCAGTGTTCCAGTCTGTTCCACTAAATACAGTTGAGATATTTGAATATTGTTATTTAATCTCTGCTGTCTCTGAGGCATTTTTCACCTGACACCTAGAAGAAAGCACAAAAAAGGTTGAATGAAAGTAAAGTGAAAGCAAGGGTAAGGGAACAACATCAAGTTTGTCTAAAGAAAATCTAGTAAAACCATGTAAATTGTGGTATGTGTTTGCAAGAGAAATTGCATTCACAATTTTGAAATTAAATACAGAGGAAGAAATCTGCTTTGACAGGGGAAGCATTCTTACTGTGTATGTAACTCATCGGAGTGCTGGACACAGTAGAACAGGTGGGAATCTCCTCTAAATCCGTCTTTCAGTTTATTTCTGCCCATCAAGCTCTTAAGAGGAGGAGCACAAGTGTCTGCCCCTGCCCCGGGGAAGTTTGGTGTTTCCCTGGCAGCAGAGCCCCTAGGAACACCAAGTCTAGGCACACTAGCATATGGCAGCCAGGTATAGCCTGGCCTGGCCTATGCCAGGAGTTTGGTGGCATGCCAAGGGAATCGGTATCAAAACCTGTGTTAGGACTGCTTGGTGGCAGGTCCCAGTGCTGTGCTTAGATCTCTCATGGAAGTCATGCTTCTCTCCTTTGACTTTGTGGTTGATATAGTCAGCAGTATGAGGCTCTTTTGTTCATTAAATACAGGTACTTTTTCAACAGATGTTTTAGGTTGTACTGTAGAAGATGGAGCCTCACAAATACCTTCTGGCTGAGGAAGTGATTTTTCCAAGCTGGCTCCAACAGCAGAAATGGACCTCTGCCTGGGCAGATGGGTTAGCTGTTAAAGAGGAACAGGTAACCTAGGCAAGAAGAAAGCTAGTCGAAGGTGTAAGATTCAAGCAACTGGAACAAATTCCCATGGGGGTTAAAAAATAATAACAAAAACAAACCAACAACAGCTTTCCTCTAAGTAATGCTATAGTTAATATGCAAAGTTAAAGGTTGAAATGTTTTCATGTTAAAGCTGGGGTTCAGCTGTAGAGTTTCGGTTCTGAAAGAGCACAGGCCTTTAGATCCGGGGTTTGATATTGTCCATGGTAATAGAGGCCAGCTTTGAAAGCTTGCACTGGAATTCAGTTCCATCTTCTCCTCATCTCTCCCTATCTCCACATCACAGTTTCTCTGTGCTCCACTAAGGAGACTAGAGACAATTGTCACACAGTCTTGATGGAGATGCAGACTTCTTCCCAGCTCTGAAATGCTCGGAGCCGTATCTTGGGTTCAGGCCCATCTCCGGTTGTATTTGTATGTTGAGAAGTAACTGATGAAGCCAGTCAGAAGACTTTTCTGGAGCCTCTGAAACTCTCAGTCAGATGAGTTAGATTGTTTCATATTGGCTTCAAATAAAAGGTGATAGTTAAAATGTGTTGGAAATCTGGCCATCTATGGAAGGGAAAGGATGAGAAAAGGAGGCAAACAGAGGAAGTGAGGCAGTTAAAGGAGAAGCAGCTGCAGACAGCTACTGTATCTGCTTTGAAAGCAGTCTAGAAGTCTCAAGCAGTCTAGAAAGTAAAGCAATGTGCCCAGAAGTACTGCTGTGGAATCTCTGTAACTGGAATGAATTTCTGAGTGAGATCTTGCTCGTGGGCTTCTAATGGGAGCTTACAGAAATCTGTGGTCCCAGGGGCAGCTGGACCTCCAGGGAAGGGTTTTTTACACACCTTCCTGCTCTCTGGATCTGTTCAGTGTCACATTAGGAAATGCTGAGCTCTTCCAACTGGATGTTTCTCTTGACAAATATGTTTTGCATCTTAAGAGGAGTTGGAGAGAGGATAACAACTTAATCACTGTGCTTCTGGAGGCATATTATTAAACCGTGTTACAGTTGTCACCTAAGGTGACTGAAAAGTGAAACTGTGGGATTATATGCAATAATTTATCTGTTTTCCTCTCTTTGTCCATTTGAGTATCTCACTTCAGTTTGGGGAGAATCTATTTCTTGTTTACTTTGGCACTATAACAGGACAACTAGCTAAGGGTTTGCATGGGCCTTCTTCACAGTCAGGTACCTGGGTGAAATATAAATCATTATAAAGCCCCAAACCTGTCAGATTGGTACCAGATCTAGAAAAGTTTTTTGGTGTTTTTGTTTTGTTTTATTTATTTATTTATTTATTTTGAGTAAAATTGTTTCCCCGTAAGTCTTATGTTCAGGTTATCGCTCAGCAAAATATCTTGCTTTCGGCATATCCAGCTCTTCTTGAAATTAGTGGAGGACAGTTTGTTGCTGTACTTGGGTAAGTACAGTCTTTTCCAGAGAGTTGAAAATGGCCCGAGTTGGGTCTCAGCTATTTCACAATACATCAGACCACATAAGAGAGGAGATGGAGCAATATGTCTCAAATCAGCATTATTAAACGAGTGTCAGGGCAGCCTAACCCAGGTGGGTGCCTGAGCAGTTAAAATAGGCAGATGTGGACCTTCAAGAAGGATCCTGAGTGTGTAGGGAATGTGGGTGATTTAACCTTCCCTGTGGAGTCTGGTTCTCAAAACAGCATGGTAAAGCACCTTGTCTCTCCTAAACAGATTAGTTGTTTTGCATTCTGATGTAAGCTGGACATAGTACATGTCATGTAACAAATGGGATGATTTAGCTGCTTTACTGAATCCTCCATTAAGTGTGCCAAGAGCTGCAGAAATGATGACTGAGGTCCAGTTGGAAGACATTCCTGCTTGACATTGCTTTCAAATTAGACTGTTTGCAAAGTTCTTCCAGTAAACGTGGAAAAGGGTTAGAAAAAGAGTGAGCTGGGGCTCTTGACGTTTCCAGTAAAATCCCATCATCACATGCCACATTATCATCTGTCATATTATCATACCACATTATTTTCCATCAGATCATCATCTTGCATCAAAATGGTTGTATGAATCTGGGAGAAACTGGAACTGCTGGGTTGCTGTGAAGCTGAAGCAAACTTGGATAGAATGTACCTCTGCCAGCAGTGCTGTGCTAGTCCCTTCTCTGAAAACACTTTGGGCTTTTAGTCAGATGCTTATTAGTAGGTCTCTGGATAACTGGTTAGTAAAAGACAGATCTATGATTGGTACAAAATGATGGTGCAGGCTGTGATAAGGGAAATGTGTGTCCCTATCTTCCTCCATGACCCTAGCCTGTCTTTCAAATTCTAAAAAGCATGGGAGTGTTTTGGAAAGTGTAATTGTGGCAATTTTAATAACAGACAGTATAAGGTAATGGCAGCCAGAGCACATTAAATGAAACAATATCCATATGGGCCTGTCAGAGAAGGGCCAAATGCTCTAGCTGTCTCATCCTATTGATGATCAGGCTGCTGCTTTGTTGCCACATTGGGATACATGGATTTCAGTTATTTTCAATAATCATTTGGTATACAAGAAATATAGACTTTGCCATTTGTGAGGTGCTGACACCATCTACCTTAGTTAGCCGCACAGCTTAGGAGCCTGGGCTTCCTGTGCAGCCAGTGGGGAAAGCGGCTTTTAGCTTGGGCATTCAGCATCACTCTCTGGAGACAGCATCTTTTCTGTGTGAGCACAGGGAGCACAGTAATATAGGCACCAAGTTTAAGGCAATTTGGCGAGCCATTTCCTTACTATATACCTGATACTTGTTTCTTCCTACTTGTTGGTAGGGTGAAAGAAAGTAGTTACACTCAGTGAACCATGTGGTTCCTCTGACAGTTGTTTCTGCCATCTAAAATTATGCATTTCCCTGCTTTCTGTCATTTATAGAGAAGTGTCTGCCTGTATTTTTTTCCCCTTCAGTCTTATTTTTCACTCCTTTCTCAGCATGAGACAGGCTTGCTGCGTCTGCCTCTGCTTCCCATTTGCCACGTGTGAGAGGCTGAGCAGAGGAACATTGTGTGCTGCCTCAGGACTCGGTGGGGCTGACTCGCAGAGTGTCACGGACTGAGAAATTGCAACCGCTGGAGGAAACTCTTCAATGCTTAAGCTCAAGGCACTACATTCCTCATGGCTTTTCTAAAGATCCCTGACTATTTTATCCTTTTTTTTTCTTTCCCCTATGGACCAATCGTTAAATTGCCTGTAAGAGCTTGTGAAGATAAATGTCATGTAGATAAACGTCCCATGCTAACTGAGCATTTCAGTACGTAGAGTTCAAGAGAATGGGAAATGTGGAGAAAAAAAAAAAAAGAAAAAAGCCTGTAGAGGGAGCTGATCTGGAAGCAGGGCTGGTGATCAGAGACATGCAATAGCAAACCTTTGACAAACACTGTGACCATATGCGCCATGGGGTCTGACTCAGCTTCCTTTGAAGTCAGTGATAGTCTGCTCTTGTCTTCTGCAGCAATTGGATCAGCCTTGTAAAGACAAGCATGGCCTCTATACTATGCCGTCTTTCTTCCAGTCTGTCTTGGCTTCCAATGGAGACATCATATGGAAGGAACAAGGACATTTCTTTGCTCTTTCATTGTAAATGTGTTTTCCTTTTGCAGCAAATACAAATGCATAAAAAGCACTACAGCTTGCAGATTGTAAATATTCCTTGTCTTGGTCTCTGGGATTAGAGAAATGATGTTGTTGAGGAGAAATGCTGAGGTCAAAGCTGCAAACCTCTGGAGCCAGCCCAGCTGTATGGAAATCTTCCTCATTTTCGTGCTGTAGCACCAGCTGCCACCACAGCCCTTCCCTGAAGCTTCCTTCTGGTGTGGAATCCACACCTGCAGATGCCCACCAGTCTCCTGGTCTATGTGCCTGTGGAAGGCAGTCACAGTGTACTGGTATGGGGATAAATGCTGTTCTAAGGCAGTTTAGGAAATCCTCACACATTTGTTTTGCTTGCTTGCAGTCTTGGGTTTCTTGTCACTTGCCCTTCCTGTTCTTGACACCCAGAAACCAGTCTGTCTGTGCTGCCTGGCACTCTTTTTGCATGTACGGTCTTTTGTGTCTCTTCCACCAAGAAGAGTACATATACTAAAAAACAGTGGTTGTCTCAGGTTTGAAAACAGCTGAAGACCACACAAATAAATTATCCCTTTTAGTTCACTGGCTCAACAAAGCACTTGGTTCAAATGTCAAACCAGTAAAACCAGGTTGTTTCAGATTGATCAGACTATTTCATTATCAGAGATTTCTTGGGGAAAGAGGTTATTCTTACCAAAAAAAAAAAAAGTGGCATATTTAATCTCAAGACATCATTTCAAAATTAAAAAAAAAAGGACCTGAAGTAAATTGATTTTTAGGCAAATGATAAAAATAAGTAAGTGCTCTTGAATGGCAAATCAGTCATCTGAAGAAACTCACACAGCTCTAGGGAAAGGGTTAAAATCCCTGTGGTGTCTCCACTGACCTCCATGTTACACTGAAGAGGAATTTGGCCAGAGCTTTCTTTTGGTAGACAATCTGAGTCAGAAAAGCAGCCTCTGCTCATGATTTCTTGCTCCTCCTCCTTCTCTCATCCAAGACTTCTCAGGGCCCGTTTCTATACTTAATATTTTAGATCAACATTTGTAATGCTGAGTTTAGCTGGATTCAAGCTATTTTGTTTTACGTGGTGTCTTGGAAGGAGAATCACCCTAAACTTTTTAAATGCTTTACCATTTAGAAAAGGTTTCTTTTCAACTGATGAACTTGTTTCTTCTCAGAAGTTTGGATAATATGCAGACTAATGTAATAACATTAGTAATCTGTTTTCTCAAGGAAGTGTGTGTTTAACCACTGTCCAATATAGTTGGGTATTTTGAAATCTGCTGATCCATTCTAAAATGCTTGCTTGACCTATACTTGACTTGGGCTTACAAGAAATTTTATTATGCTAGTACTGTCCAATAAGCTGTATTGTTGTGATTGTCATAGCTAAAGCTGTAGTATTTAAAAGTAACATTTACTGCACGATGTCTATTTATTTTTCTTCCTGCAGAAGGAGTCAATCGGTTCCATAGTCCTCTCAGGACATCCGTATTTAAGAATATTTGTTACTTCAGATTTATCCTGTCCATTGCATTCATCAAAGCGTCTTTCTTTTAAGTATTTCATGCACCTGAAGGCATCCTTTCTATACAGCATGTGGACTGACTATTGACAGTGCAACCTGTATAATCAGATTCCCTCTGGATGAAATAATAGGTTGTGACTGCCAATTCAAACATTCTTCAAGAGCAGCAGTTATTCAGGCCACTAATTAAAACAATGCTAAAACATTCACTCTTGTGCTTACTTTTGACTAGAAGTCTTAGTATGATGCACTACTGAAGCAAAACCCTAGTTTTACTGGTAACGTGTGAATGTGTGATCTTGCTAATTGCAAGCTCTTATCGCTATAACTGATGGATCAAGCAGACCTGTGTTTCTAGGCTTATCAGTAAACTAGAAACACAAACTGTTTTAGTTTTCTTTTGTGCAATGAGGAAATATAATATTCTGTCTAGAATGAAAACTGATAGTCAAAAGGACAAGGGTATTAATTCAAGCCTTGCTCTCGTTGAAAGTAACTATACCTCAGCTGTGACCTCTGTGAAAAGTGAATATTGTCTCTGTGAATAATAAACCATGCTAGAGCTTTCTGTCCTCACTTCCTAATTAATACAGTATATAATAAAACCTGGGTTTTTTCTAAACCTTATATATAATAGCTTGAATTCTGGTATATATATTGTACTAAACCCAGAAGTTTCATAGTCATCTTTAGATATAATGACGAAAACAAGATTGTCCAAAGCTTTGAACTTCCTGCGTGTTTCAAGCTTCTGCAGATTCAAGTTCTGAATTTGAGTAGATGACTTTGGTGGGATGATTTTCTGTGCAAGGTGATTGGAAAACTGGAAGGACCCTGTGCGTGAATATCTTGAAGTTCTAAGCCAGTTGCTGATTATGTGTTGTCTGAATTGGATACAAAACTTTCATTTTACTGGTGGAGTTCATTCCTCTTTGTGCTTCTTAGTTTGGTGGGAGGTTTAGTGAGTTCAGTATTTCTGTGTAGACGAGTTGCTCCACCAGTCCTTAGATGGAAATGGCTGCCAAAGGGTTTTGGAGCTCATTTAAATCTCTGCTGTAAACTTTGGTTCTGGTTTTCAAAGACTGAGAAGACAAAGGCTGCAGTCTGCTTTTCGCTGTATTTTTCATTTATCTCATATTTAGTGATTAACAGTTCAAGCCTCCATATATTACTGGCAGGATGAGTACTCTTCTGGGCAAAACAAATTTTACATAAGTTGAAATGAATAGCTGCTCAGTCAGAAGGTGTGATATATTTTAAAGAACACCCTGAGAATGTAGCATGGTTGGTGCAGAAATTCTTCCCTCATCTTTTACATTTTCCAATCTTCTCTCTTGGCACTGCTGAGCTGAAGTGCTTATTCTTTCTTTGCCTTCTCTCAGGGGAAGAGAAAAATGAAGGTAGCATCACATAAAAGTTGTCTTATCGTGTGTAAGGGTGGTATGCTGAGAACAGTTATTTATTGCTATTCGTTTCACCCTGTGAGTAGCTGCTATAGATTTATAAAACCTACTGATATACTTTAAAGTAGTTATGTGCCTTAGTTTTTATATATCAATAAATTTTGCACAGCTGTGGATGCTCAGAAGCACGTCTTGTGAAATCTTTGTGTTTTATTTAAAAAAAAAAAAAGGAAAGTAAAAAAAATGTCGACCTCATAGCCAAGTTCTCCTCCAAATACTTCCAGCTGCAGCAAGAGGGATGAGTCATGCTGAAAGCTGAGGAGCTTTTCTTAAAGCCTTTTACTTGGTTCACATGATTTTTTTTTAAATTTTACATTCCTGTCTGTTTTTCTTTTCTTACAAAAAAAAAAAAAAACACACACAAAAAAATGTGAAGGAGAGTCACCCAAGGAAAACCCGTATGAGGATGTGGAGCTGAAAGGCCGTCACGCGGGCCGAAAATCCCATCAGCTCTCCGAGAACTCCCTAGATTCTTTGCACAGGATGTGGACTCCGCAGGACAGGAAATACACATCACCTCCCCAGGTAACGCACGGCTTCGCAGGGCGTGAGGTCGCGTTTCTTTCTGCGCTCAAAGCTGCTGCAAGAGAATCAGTTGTGGCATAGGAGGAAGAGCAGCTGCACTGAGTGAGAAAGGGTATCTGGAAAAAGAATGTGATCAAATCCATAAATCATTGCTCTTGGCAGCTGTAATTCAGAGGCTCAGCACTGCACTGCAGAAGCTGATTGCTGTTTGGAATAGCCCTGACGAGGGCTGGCTATGGGCAGCCGAGTTTAAGCAGAATCCTTCTGCCGGTTGTTTGGGGAGCTGAATCTGGCCCTAAATCCTTCGTGTGGTTACACCTCTTTGTGAATTCCTCAGTGTTTGCTGATGGGCTTTTAGTAGGACAGGAGGGAGAAAGTCAGGTTCTTAATCTTGCTCGTGTATTATGTGCGGCCTCTCGTGGCTTGCTAATGTGAAGTATGTAGCATGGCATGGTTTCTTGTAAGATGGAGAAAGCAAAGTATGCCCCCCGCCCTAGTAAATAAATGAATAATAAAATAATTAGAAAAACCTGAGTGTCTGCATTTAACAAGGCTGTATAAGCTGTGTTGGCAGCATAAAATAAAACACCGGGAACTCTACAGAGTTTCCATTTTGTGGTGAATTTTCCAAAGCAGTGTGTTTTCTGTGAAAGCTATGAAATGCCAGATTGCTATGCTGTTTATGGGATCATTGTGTTCATAAGGAAAAATATAAATTTATCACATACTTAATTTTGAGATTCAAAGCTCCTTTTAACGGAACTTTGTTTTGTACTGAATCAACAGAAAATTTGCAGTTAAAAAAAAGTCATGAGGATCTACATTTTTGTCATGTAAAGTAACCTAGAACAAAACTGAATATGTTTTCTTTTGCTTATTCAGTTTGGGTACATGTGAGCACCGCAGTCCTAGAGACAAAAGCATTACCAGGATTCCTGGTATACACCTTGCCCATCAGTTGTAAAACAGGAGTATTTTCAGCAAAGGTACTGAAAAGGGAAAATATGGGAAGTGAATAATCAGGCAGAGTAAGGAGAAACAGAAACTACAGCCATGAAGATAACTTTGTAGTGAGAGACATACTATGCAGAACAATTACTTTTGGCTGTACTCTGTGTGTTAAAAGGAATTGTGATAGCATTTAGATGGTCCAGAAAGATGTCCCATTGGGGTAGGACCCATACAGGTCCATGGTAAGATACTGTCCACCGTTTGGTGTTTTACACAGGGTGATAAAAGAATGTACAGATTAAAGTTGCTTCTGTAAAGTTTCTCAGGAAATAAGTATTCTCTGGTATCTACGCAACAAGGCTATCTTTATTCTGGTAGCTTCTTTTTGAAATGCTGCCAGGAGTTTCCGTCAGTCCTGCCATAATTGTGCTGTCATTTTGTTGATATATAAAGCAAAGGGACACTAAGAGCAGGTCAGCTATGAGCCTGGGCAGTTCTCTGATGACCAGAAATAGAACAGTCTCAATTTCCTGAAAAATGGCAGCTTTGTCAACAATTTATCACCCAGTTTTTCCAGCATAGCAACATAGCTGGATTAGCAACATGACTCTTCAGTCATGGATGATGATAAACAAGATGGAAGAGATCAGAAGGTCAGCAGGCTTTCACCAGTCATCTCCAAAAAGAACTTTCATTTCTAGACAGCTGCAGATTTTCCTGGCATGCAAACCTGTGGTAAGCAGAGATCTCAGAAACACTGGCTTGTGGTCATTTTGAATCCCAATCTCTTCTTCCTTCCCTTTTGTTGTTTTCAATTATTAAAGTCATCAGATAGAAAAAGAATGTTTTATTGATGATGACGTGTTTGTGATGCAAAACCCACACATACAGAAACACCTACTTTTAATGCCAGATCGTATGGCCCTGTAGTAGGTAAACCCTCCAAGTAAAACAAATGGGACATTTGCTAGTGCAGGTAGCAGTCTGTCCTTCACTTGCATCATAGGGAAGCTGGAAACAGAAGCCAAAGACCTGACCCTGCCAGCCTGAGGATTAACCTTCCCAAGAGCTGGGCAGAGCTGCTTTGAGGACTGTTCCAGGAGAGGGAGAGCCCCATTTTTTTTTTTTTTAAGATAGATGTTACTTGATGCCTATTCCCATCAGTGAGATCTTGCCTTCCTTGCTACAATGATAACTGATTTGTCCTTTAAAGAGAATTCCTTGGGAAGGTAGGACAAAGCTGTAACCCAGCCTCTGCATACTGATGGATCTTAAAGCATCTTGACATGGTGGAAATTCAGCCGGCTTGATTTTCTACTTTCTTTATCTAGGATGAATAGCAGCCTCAGTGTAGTCACTCTGGATTTTCACCACTGCAAGTGAGAGAGATCAGGCCCATCATATCAGTGTTTTGATGTCCATCAAACTTTTCAGTTAGGTTTGAATGCTCATGGTGTTTGTTAATGTGGTGTGGGTGCATGGAAATCCAAAGCCAAATGCAGTCTATTGTTTTCTTTGAAATTTAGATAAAGCCTTAGATATTGACCCCTGTTTCTTCAGTTTGACCTTGCACCCTCTTTTTGAACATACTTCATAGCGTGCAATGGTGCCACCACTCGCTCACAAAGAGCTTCTTCTGCACTAAATGTTGACGAGGGGAAGAGCTCAAGATGTTCTTGTTCCCACAGCTACCTTCAAAGCCTAGCAGCCAGTCTCTGCGTATTGGGAACTGGTCGGAAAGGAAGAGCCACCGCTTACCACGGTTACCCAAGCGGCACAGCCATGATGACATGCTGCTGCTGGCTCAGCTTGGAATTCCCTCTTCCCCCTCCAGCCTCAATGAGGACAGCCTGAGTACCGCAAGCGAGCTACTGTCTACACGCCGGGCCAGGAGGATCCCAAAGGTACTGGCAGGATGATCTTGTTCCAAAAAATTGTCCTCTGGGGAGATAAAACTGAACGCAAGGCCTCAATTACAAGGCTCATGCTGGGGTTAGGTCGCCTGTCTCCAAGAGCCTGAAAATTTCTATCCCACCTTTAGCCACTATTTATTTATTTAGCCATAGAAAGCTCTTTTTTGCATCCTAAAGGAAATTTGAGATCAAAACAGAAACAGTAACTCTGGGAGCCAAAATGTATTATTTTTTTACACACACCCCTACTGTGCAATCCCTTCTCTAAAATTGGATAACTCTCCACTGGTCCAAAAGTAGCAAACATCTGATTGCCATCTTTGCAATGAGTTGATTTTAAGCCAATTCTCTTTTCCACACTTTTCTTTAAGCTTTGTGGGCCAGAGCATTTTGTGTACCTAATGTTATGATTTTGAGCGGGTGATGGCCAAACAATTATTATTTATAACATGGAGCAGCATCTAAAGTGTGTTTTTTTTCCCATCACATGTTTGGTTTTGGGAAAACAGTTATTATTGACTTAATATGTTTCTCTGCTTTTACTCACAGCTTACCCCATCCTCATAACCCTGTTGTCTTGAAGGATTTGAAGCAAAAACTAATGTTCTATTTTGCAAGGAGTTCAAATTTTCCAATTCAAAATAAGATGTGGAAAAAACCTACAAAGAAACACAACCCCCTGAAAAAAAAAGGGGGGGGGGGGGGGGAAGGCATACCGAACAAAACCCAGGCCTTTTCTAGTACAATAGCAACAAAGGGGAGAGAACTGCCAATATACTTATTTTTGGCTTGTGAACAAAGGCAATTTTTACTGTATTCAGCTCTTTCCTTTTCTTACTAAACAGTATATTTTAAAGTATGTGGCTGTAAATACTGTGACTGGGGAGAGATTTTTATGTTCCTGTCAATTAGTTTGAAATTCTCCCTAAGCCAGAAGCAAAGAAGAAAATTATCTTTATGTCCTTAATATTTACTATATTTTTACTTTCTTGAAATATACTATTTCACTGCACAAATGAGCATACATCTTTGGAGGAAGTTACTCTAACTTACAGAGTAGTGTACTTTGGTTTTGAGTAAAATTTTGAAAGTTTGGATGTTAGTTTTGTACCCAACTTTCATTTTCGTCAGATTTAAGGAATAGACGTTCTCCCCATGTAAAATTATGCTTTAAACATGTGAATGTTCATGGTTTTATCACAAATTTCATGATAATTTCTGCCTTTGACAGCTCTAACTCCTGGAATCATGTATTTGTGGATAATCTCATGTTTTTATTGAGAAAATATTAGTTATTAGAGAAAAGACTTGAACCTGAGAAACCCCTGTCCTGCATCACTGCCCCATGCCTGCACAGATGCACAACACATAGAGAAGATAGCAGGGATGCTTCATGAAGCAATATCTAAATGCTTTTTTTTTTTTTTTAAAAAAAAAAAGGGCTTTCTTCACCGCCATGCAGGTGTTTTACTCTTGGTGAAGCAGCTCAGGCAGACGAAGTGCTGAGAGTGCTGAGCAGCCCAGCAAAGGGAGCACAAAATCCCAGCAAGGCCCCTCACGGGGTGCCTCCTGTTTTTCCCCAGAACAAATCTTGGTTTAGTTATTGGTTACCTCCTCTGGTCTCCTGTCCTGGCTCCTCTCTTCAGCTACTTTGGGCTTCTCCTTCTGGTAATTGTGACTCAAGTACCCAACCACATGGTTGTGTGCATTTGGAAATGGAGAGAGGGGCCTTATTTAGTTCTTATTGTGCCCAGTAGAAGCGTAAAGAGAATTTGTGCAGTAACTGTAAAATTTGCCATAAAAAATAGGTATATGTTTCAAATAGCACTCCTGATGAAATATGTAGTCAGCATGATTCAACTGTTGGAGGGACTGCATGAGATTTTGTACTAGTCTGTGCTTTGTTACTGACTTTCTATTGTGTCTATAGCAAATTAGCTTCTCTCTCTGAGTTTATTTCTCTCTGCAAGCTGAAATAAAACAGCTTTTGCAAATTGTGTAATAGTTCTGTGAGTAAAGCTGCTATGGAATGAAATATGCTATTACGAACCATTATAAAGATTAATTGCTTCATATTTGTGACTTTTCAGAAATCACAATATATTGTTTAATTGGTAAGTTTTAGTAATCCCAACCTCTTGTTAAGGTCACTAAACATCAATATTTTCCTTCATCTCAAATTATTTTGGATTGGCAGCTATTATCTGGATTAGTCTTGTTGAAGGAAGTCATAAAGATGATTACCAGGAGTTAAAACTCCAGCAACTGCTTGCTTTAGCCAGCACAAGTAGCTCATTTCAAAATACATTCATAGATAAGGGTAGGATCGGAGAAAATAGATACAGCACCTCTGAAGGTCAGTAAGTACAGCACAAGTTCGAAGGGGAAGGGAGGAAAAGTCTGTATGGGCCAGATCCTCAGCTCATATAATGTGGCTTCAAAGCAGCAGGTTACTCTGTACCTAAAAAGGCTTAAAAAAGCTACAGTCAACTTTTTCTGTCTCAGAATCCTCAGTCATATTGTGCTTTTATTGCAAGTGCCTAAGTCATTTTTGAAAATGGGATTTTGGTTTCTGAGTTCTTTCTCTATGAAAGCCTATCTATAGGTAAGGTAGTGAGATGCAAGATAAGTGATTCAAACAAATGGGATTCAAAATAAGAGAGTTGCACTTTGAACTAGTAAAGGTTTAAGGGCATCCAGTTGACCTATAATCCACAGTCAAATTGTTTGGATAAATCCATTAATTAAAAGTTTCATAGCAGGGAAGTGTTTAGCCTTACTGTTTTTTCACTTGCCTATTTTGCAGCTTGTCCAAAGAATCAATTCCATCTACAGTGCAAAAAGAGGGAAAAAACGATTGAAGAAGCTTTCTATGTCCAATATTGAGACAGCGTCCCTCCGAGGTACAATACATGCATCATGGTTCAGTGATCCACTTGAATATTAGAGAATCAACACATTCTCGTCTTTCATTCACATGTACCTCACGCTCAGCTTTGTTTAGAACTTTCTGGTATGAACAATGATAATGTTGTGAAATGAGAAAAATGGGGATAAGATAAAAATAAATCATATTCTCACTGTTGTCTATCCAATTAATCCTGTGACCAGCTAGACTTACTCAGCCTGTTCTTTAGTTCACTTCTTCAGTAGTTTGTATCTCTAATTTTTGTCCAGAATTACAATTTGACTCTCTAATTCATTCATGCTTTTTCCTGGCATGAACATTTGAATATAACTCAGCCTCTGCTTTGGATTGGTTCTAGAAAAGCATGGGCCCTGAAAGAAATTCAGGCTGTGTTTGTAATAGGCGTACAATGAAGTTTAATACAAGTACACCTCAGAAATGCATCTTATTGTAAAATTACTTTTGCATGTTAATCTCAGTCTGGTGAATTCTGCTGATTAAAAATGTTATCCAGACAAAGCTCGTAAGGCTTCCCTTGACTTCTCAAGTGCTACATAACTTCCTTTCAAAAAAAAATTAGAAAAATTGCAAGTCTGAAAAGGTAGTGGATGGGATAAAAATTCATTTTCAAAATGTCTCATTCACCTCTTTAGCTTAGCATAGATGGCAGTTCAGCGCAACCATTTGCTGGAAGGGAGAATGAATTCTACATTTTCATCAAAATGAAGCTCTTATTCTCAAGCAAAATTGAAACTTATTTCAATGGAAACATAATTTAAACAGTCACTCAAACTGTTTATTTCAATATGTTTTAAAACTCAGGAGGACAGCATGTGTGGATCACAAGGTTCAGTGTGAGGTGTGTGTTTTTCACAGTTTCACCACAGTAAACTGAGTTCATGTTTGCTTTGGTTTTATATTAACTGATCCCTCTGTCTCCTCTGCAGATGAGAACAGTGAGAGTGAGAGCGACTCAGATGACAGGTTTAAAGGTAAGGGGTCAGCCTTTAACAGCTTCTAGTCAGCCACTGTCACAGACCCTGTCAACATACATTCTCATGCTACTGCACATTGTTCCTGTCCGTGACCTGTATTTTCCTTCCTGAACTATTCTAACTTCATTACTGTAGAGCTCACAAAAATTCCAACACAGCAGCATGAATGTGGAAAGCAAGGACAAAATGAACTGTGAGGATCTAACAAGGATTTGGAAACTGTGCCAGATAATGAAGAACAGGACCTTTGATAGATTTGCTTTGTCAGCTACTTCACAGATGCTAGTGTTTTTCAGACCAACTACTGGGTGCAAACGGAGAGGGATGAGGTTGGATAAATATACTTTCTTATTATTCATATGCTGCTTTAAGTGTTTGCTTCTAGCTGCTGTTGGAGGCAAGATACTGGGTATGATCCAGTGTAGCAGTTCTCATACTCTTTTATAGGTCTGCAGTCTGCAAATTGTAGAAATTCCTTTATCAGTACACGGCACCTGCACAAACTCTGCTTAAGCCAGGCCAGTAAATTAGTCTGTTGTTTTCAAGAGTCCTGATAAATGGACAGAACTGTAAAAGAAAGTCAAAGGCAGCAAAAGCAGATTTTTATTACTAAAAACCTATCGTATTACTAATAAGTGAGGGCAAAAAATACCCACAGGAGCGCAGAGCTGTGGTTATAAGGTGAGGAGAAAGCATTCTTATCTGTCTACTACAGATATCACCTGCTTACTGTTCATACAGGAAACCTGGCTGGAAAAAAAAATATCTGAGGAAAAAAGGTGTGTTCCAGACAGGTGGTGGTAAGACACAGAAACTCACCCAAAACAATCCGTATGCAACATTGTACAGCAATATCTGCAAAACAGCTCATTCCTCCTTTGTAGACAGATACTAGCCCCAAAACACTTGCGATTATGTTTCTCTTTGTGTCCAAAAATCAAGGGGGTTGCTTTTACCCATAGCCCACAATTAAGAAAAACAGGGCCTCTCTTAGAAATACTCTGTTTTCACTGGAAACTGAGAAGCTTTTCCCCTTGTTGTTGTGGAAAGGAGGATCCTCATTCTGATGTTGCTCTAACTGACTGCTTCTACATGACCTTATAATTACATAGATGCTCTTTGGGCATCCTGAGCCAAAGATCCAGCTGTCATATGTAACAAAACAGGATTTTTTAGGTCCTCATTTGTTGAGGTGGGCTCTTTGGTTTTGCCTCTTGCAAATATGAAGCACTGTCCGGCCACGTGAGGCTCTCAAGGAAGACAAATCAGGATCTTTCTTAGGAATTGGCTTCCCTTGTGCAGTCACGCCATGACCAAGTGCTTTATCAAAATAATTTATAATTCTGTGTTGTTATTGTGTTGTTAAATTGTGTTGTTAAACTAGTTGTAGGACAGCTGATCATGAAGGGATTTTCTTTTATTTCTATCAGTTAATTACTGCTGTGATCAAGTGCTTGTAACATCTTATTTCCCTACAACGAGGGAGAGTCTGTCTTTTGCAAACTGTGTCAATGAATATAGCCTTAAGGGGTTGACATGTGCTGCTAATATTTTGTCTGCCATTGCACAGAGATCCTGGTGTGAAGAGGTGGGGAAAAGCATGCAGGCAGCTGTTTTTACTTAGTTGTTTTCACTTATTTGTCTACCAGAACTGGTAGTGATGACTGACTAGTCCACCAGAGAGATCTGGAGACAAGTCATTGGATCAAGGAGTATCTTTCAGTCAGGGCTGGATGTGACTATAAATCTAAATCTGCTCCTAGGTCTGAATTGGCACAAGCAAAGCAATCCTGCAGGAGGCAATTTGCACGTTTTTTCTCTTCTCTCCTTTCCTTCCCCCTTCCCTGGAGCTCATTCCACAGCTTGTATGAACTATGCCTATGCTGTGGAGAAGGAGAAAGTATGCCTTTGGTGGCTCTTACCATAGAGCTGTGCTGTATAGGGACAGATCACAGAAGTGTTTTTCAGCAGTGTAAACAAGGTCCAAGTCAGGCCTGAGGAGAAGTGTTGCCCCGGAGGCTCTAGTGCATTTGCATTATAAGTTTCACGTAAGAGCTTATAATATAGTTTTACACGTGAAGGAAAAGCAGACATTTGGCAGGACAACAGTTATGAACTGCAAATGATTTCAGTGACTTAGTGTTGCATCACTTCACTACTTGGAGAGTGTTTTGATTTATGGGTGGAATTAGTGAGGGAGACTATAGTATTAAGGTCTGATTTTGTAAGGAGAACATGCTTGGAATAATTTACTGGCAAATTGAAAGTCCTTTGTGAATGGCTGTGGCTTACACATACACATTACATTCCCAGGTAATGATCTGCATTTTTTTTTTGATGCTAGCTCATACCCAGCGTCTAGTACACATCCAGTCAATGTTGAAGAGGGCTCCAAGTTATCGAACCCTGGAATTGGAGCTAATCGAATGGCAAGAACGGGAGTTATTTGAATATTTTGTGGTAGTGTCACTGAAAAAGAAGCCCTCTAAAAACACTTACCTCCCAGAAGTGACATATCAGTTTCCCAAGGTAAAGAAAAAATCTTATGTACAACTTACTCTAAATGCCTTGTAAGATCATTACTTTGCTAAGATCAGTAAAGTGGGAAAATTAATGGAATCTATTTCTTAAATTGAGTTAATCATTCAGCTTTCAGATTTTTTATGAAGGAAAGTGAAGGTGACTGAAAGCTTTCCATATTTACAAAATTGTCTTTTCTAGTGCTGGAGAGTTTAGCCTAATGGTAGGTGCTTTAAATATTGTGTTTAAATTCAGTTTCTAAATATTTCACTTTCAACTCAATTTGACTATATTAGGATTTGTTCCAAAACCCACTGAAGTCAATGGAAAGACTTTGGCTGAGCTATGGTATTTCTCTTGTGTTCTTGCAGCAGAAAGGAATTTGAGATAGGAGTGTGTTGTAAGTGGACATTGTGCAACAAGGGAGTTTCAGTCAATTAAAAAAAACACAACAGCAGTGACGATTTCTGTTGTACTAGCATCTATAAGACTGTCCTGGGGTAGTGCCCACTCTTCAAAACACCAATAAGGAACAAGCTGATGGGCCCTTGCTCTTCAGAGCTCATTATTAACCCTCTCCACATTGCTGAGAGGTGCTGTGGAGCTGGCCCTAACAGTAACTGATTGAACTTCAATTTTTGCCCCCCTGCAGCTAGAAAGACCAACCAAGCAAATGCGTGAAGCAGAGGAACGTCTCAAGGCTATCCCTCAGTTCTGCTTTCCTGATGCCAAGGACTGGCTCCCTGTCTCTGAATACAACAGGTAAACCTTCTGGTGCTCCTCTGCCTCTGAGTGCTGATGGAGTGCATCTGGAGCAGCTGCCGGCTTGCTGATGCCCAATTAAGGAAGCAGCAGTTTGAGACTTTGCCACTTCAGGCTCAAGCAGTTGTATTACTTTTTTTTTTTTTAAAGGTCCCAGTCAGGCTGGCTTACAGGCCTGTGTGGCTGAGGGAAAGAAGTTTGAAGGTTTCTCTCAGTGCCAAATCCAGAAGTGTAAATGGAAGTATTTAAAATAAATCTTGAAAAGAACAGGGCCCTGCCCACTACCTGCCCTAGTCATCTACCCCGGAGTGCTTACCTAATGTTGCAGGGCACCTCTTTGTTTTCTCAGAGCAACGCTGTTCCAAGAACTTTTTGGAGACATGCTCTGTGCCAGCAGAAGAGCTCTATCTTCCTATGCTTAGAGATAAGTGTAGTGTGAAATAAGACACATGTGGAGTGTGTCTAAAGGGGCTTTCAGTGATGACAAGGAATTAGCATTCACCTGCAGGAATTACGGCAGAAAAGGGTGCGTATGGAACATTTTATTGGCTTACACATGGCACGTACAACATAATCATGTTATATTCTGTGTTGCTTGGCTGTATTATTCAATACTTGGAAGCACCTGAATAGTGAAGTATTGAACACACTGAAGAAGCAGAGACCTGTGCGGGCAACATTGGTGGGAGCAGCATGCAGCCCTGCTTACACAGCATTCTGCTGCTGCTCTGCTAAACAGATCTTCCATGAGCCCATGTTTGTGAAACAAGATATCCATAGCATATTCTGCTATAACTGTATAAACCATGGCACTGCACTGCAAAGAAAAAGTGTTTTATATAAGCCATTTCAAAGTTGCAAAGTAGCCAAGAACGTTTATCAGCCCATGGGCAAATTCACAAATACATCTCTGTACCTGTGCTGTAATTATAGCCTTAAACTGTTGGTGTACTTCTCTGTCACAAATAGTACTTATCCCAGACAAGGATATAAAATGAGCTAGATTTTACAAATATGTGTTATTTTTGGATTAGAAAATGATTTCTCTACTCTTAGAGAAGATCTAGGGTTCTCCCTTTAAAACAAGGCACAGTCCAAAAAGAGGAACTAACTAAAAGGTAAGGGATAATGCAGCATTTGAATACTGCTCTCAAAATCTGTTTCAAGCGTCCCTTCTGCAGTATGAATGGGACTGCCATGTTACTGAAATTCAGCACATCTCTCTTGTTGCGAGAAGATAGCTAGGTTGTCCAGGACCATGCCGATATTTTTGCTCTAATACTGATGGAATTCGGCCCTGGCATATGTCCAGATGACAGGCAGGTGGAGAGAAGACCCTCAGATGGGTAGAATCTCTCACAGGATAAGGTAGTATCCCTTTTAAAATGCTCTACCTCATAGCTATGCTGTAGTTCTGATACTAAGATCTGGACAATTTACTTCCTTCTAGTGAGACCTTTTCTTTCATGCTGACTGGGGAAGATGGAAGCCGGAGGTTTGGCTATTGCAGGAGGCTGTTGGTAAGTACACACCTTAATTTCAAACTGCAGAATTCTGTTAAACAATATCTCAAGACTATAGTCTGAACTTTGAGGCTGTCTCTCACTGTTTTACAACAAAACTGGTTTGCTCACTCTGAAATTTGAAAACGCGAGGAGCTCAAGTATAATAACACTTTGAAATACCTGTCTGAATCAAATAGATTCCAAGTCCTTTCAGCGATTCATAAGAATGTGGGAAGTTTCTTGTGTGGGTGCTCTCCTTTTAAGTTCTTTATATCACATGCTTTCAAGCAGAAGTAGAAATACTACAGCACTGCAAACAAAGGCAAATGTGGTATTTCTAAACATTTGTGAGTAATGTTTATTCCTTGGACAGCTGCTTACATCCCCAAAGTGCTCTGCCAGCACTGCCTAATCAGTCTGCAGCATATCTGAGATGTAGGTAAACGTGCTCCTACTGGCCAGGGTGGCGTAATGACGGCAGAGAGCAGACCACCATCAGCATTGTTTCAGGACCGTGCAATAAGACGATGCCCGTGCCAGGAAGTCTCGGGTCTCAGACTCCCTTTCAGTCCTTGTCACCAGGGGTAATCAATTGGTGGGAAGGGGACCCGGTTCAACAGTTCTATGTCATCACTGGACTCATCACTTGGAAAACAGTCTGGTCACCAGTTAAATGAGAGCATGGCAGTGTGCACGTGTGTTATGGGGGGGAAGGAAACTACATGACGATTAGTGAAGTCTATTAAGCCATGTGAAGCACAGTTTAAACAGGCATTTTTCTGTCCATTCCTGCAGAACGTACGGGATGGCAGCAAAGCATACAGCAGTTGGCCATCCCTGCACTAGCCAACACTCATCACCAGTTGGACAGATTTGGAGCTGTTTGTGAATGACTAGCCAGGGAACTGTAGCTCCTGTACTATTCACAGGATGGTTGACTGCACTTGGTTGGAGAGCTTATATGGATAATAAATACTGCGGGAGCCTTTTGCATACTCTGTGCAAAATGAATATCTGCAGCAATATTGCAAGGTTTTAAATAGGTATCCTCCATCTAAGAGAAAAGGACACTGGCCTTTTCCCCTTCCTTCCCTCTCTGGCATAATTTCCCATCTTTCCAAGCAGGGAACACCTGCCTTCAATAGCTTTCAGAGGCTTCAGGTAGACAGAGCAACTCGCTGATATTAGAACAGCACCCTCCATTCTGCATGCTGCCATTACGTGACCCTGCTCTTACTCAAGTCTCTGTGGCAATGAGTTTTGTCATGCAGACAGCAGATGCTCTGTCTGGGAGGTATTGCTCTGTGGGGGTCCTCTATTTGTAAGAGGTTTCATTTAAACTAACATAACAGAAAAATTGTTTATCAATTCTGTGGGCGGTATTTGCTTTAGGTAGCATCACAGAAACACGCTTACTCTGTGTAACAAAGTTTGTAAGCGTGGGCTAAAACAACAGGGTTTATCTGTGGAAAGGAAATGTCAATGAAGGCTTGTGTTACAGTAAATCTAGGGCTTGTCAGGAGGTGATTCAGAGATAATTAAGTGGAGCACCTAGAATATATCCTGGCTGATGTAAATAAGCATAACAAGATGTAGTGCAGCAGCACAATTCAGTTATTTTTTGTGTTGTCGTTTAAAAGGATAATAACGTACATTCAGCAAATGTTGGCTAGAATCAAATTATGGAATGTTTTCACTCTACCAGATCAAGGTGATTTAAGGCTTCTGTACTTATGGAAATGTCAGCAAGTTCAGAATCATTCACAGAGCTTATGTTTGTGAAATGCAACACACGATCAAGTTGAGACTGAAGTAATAGCCACAGTGAAAAAGATGTATACACAGGAATGTTGAATTCATTTTTCAGTGAAAGATTAATGTTTTACTCTCTTAAGGCTCTGTGAAATCCACCCTATATTAAAGGCAAGGTAAAAATAGAACGTGGACTTTCGGCTAGTGCAGAAGACAGGTTAGCAAAGTAGGAAATACCAGGCTCAGAATTAAAATCAATACTGCATACTTCTATATAAATGATGTTTTGAGAAAGCATTAGAGAATTTTTTTTATCCTCTGTTGCCCTTGGCAAAAATCAATCAACCAGTCAGCAAAAAATAATGTGAAAAAATGGGAAAAATACATACTCCTCTGCTAAACCTATCTATTAATTATAGAGCCAGTTAAAAAGCAGATCTGCTGCTGCCCTGGGAGATCACTTAATTCAAGATGTTTCATCTGGTTCCAAAACCTGATATGCAGAAGCTGATATGTCTCATCTCACTGGTACAGCCTACCCTGCAGAGGAAAGCGGAGTAATACTAACTGTTCTCTTTCTGGGGCAAATCCTGCCCTCTGAGACCAAAACTGGCACAGCCTGGGACATAGCAAGAAAGAAGTTTTTTGAAGCTGCAGAGAAGCATCTCAGCATTTCTCTGTATGAGGAAATGGCAAAAGAAGCAGAGATCTGCTGTTTTTTGAGCCCCACAGAATCTCTCTGCCTTGCTGGGAGAAACAGAGGAGTTGGTGTTGTTACCTCAAATGCCTTCCCCAAAGTGCTCAGTTGCGCTCACAGAGAGAAACAATTTCTTGTCCCCTGCAAATGTCAGTGCACGGGTGGAACAGTCTCACGGATGTGTACTGTATCAGTGAGATACTTCTATTTAAAGCCATGTTCATACTTTCTTTTTTTCTCTATGCAAATACAGAATTTCCACAGGCAACAAGGAGCAGGTGAATTTGGCAGATACCGTTTACATGCCAGAGGCTTGGGCTTTAAAGCATATTTTTGTATTTGGCTGTGCAGTTTCCTGAGCAACTTCTGAAAGGTGCAGTCAGGGTGGCTCTAATGCCCAGGAGTACACAGTATCTCCTCTGAGCAGTCTGATTCCCAACCCGCGACTTCTGTCAAATACACTAACCATAATCTGGGAACTATAAGAAGTTTTCAGCAAACATTACATATGGGAAAGATGGGGGCATACTGCACAATACAGGACTGTATGAAAATCCTGAATTCATTATAAACCACTCTGCTTCAAGGTAAGCCAAGTGCTGCAAGGAGAATTCCATAGAGAATATTCCCCAGCCATCCTGGAGAGGAGCGCTCATAATGTTCAGCTAGAGGTTTCTCACACCTTCTAGAGCACTTGGCAGTCATTGGCAATAGGCTCCATGGTCAGATGGACCAATCTGTCCAACCCTGCGAGGTAGTGTCCAGCTTACTATTTCTGTCTCTTTGCAGAGTTCGGTGTTCTGATGCCTTTGTTTACAAAACAATTACTTTTTTGTTACTGAACCTTTTGTCAGCCTTGTTCTTCTTTGGCATGTTGTGATATGAACAAACAGCTCCACTTTCCCTCTTTCACCTTTGGATTTCAGATTCTTCCAGACAGTTCTGGGAGCAGGGTCTAAAACCCTGCCAAAATACCTCAAGGGATACAATGACAATTATGTTCTGTTTGTATAACAAATCCTGTGCAGTATCCCTTTAAAATGTATTTATATTATCTTGTTTCATGGAATGTGACCTATTGTACCCCTGTAAACAATCTGCACTTTCATAGATAGCATGGAGTTTTTTCCAGTTACATTTCGCTACCTCCAAGGCAATCGTATAACATCTTTCCTGGTCACTTGATATGAGAAGTATGCGCTTTCATATAAAAGGAAATTGACCGATATACTAGAGATATTAGATCTTGCTACTATCCCATTTTACTGAGAATAACAACATCTCTAAAGGTCTCCCCTGGATTTCAAGTACCTGCGCATGGAGGTGTGCTTTGAAAGAGAAAAGTGACAGGCGTGTTTTTAGGAGAAAAGGTCTTCTGTTTCTCCTACCAAAGGCAGAGGAAAAAGCAGGTTTTGGAGGGGGCTTTTTTCAGCAAACTTCAGAGTAAACTCACTGTAACAAGACTGGTATGGGCCACTTGTGGATCAGCCCTGATGCAAATCTCAGCTCTTCCATCTCATAGCCAAGTTCTTGTCAGTTTATGTTCATGCTCTTGGGAATCTGTCTCCTGTTATCCACAAAACTCATCAGTGTTTTCATTTGTGATGGACTAAGGCTTAAAATATCCTGGGCTCTGTGAAAACAAGTCAAAAACAAATCAAAACCAAAACACCATTCCCTCCATCCCTCTTCTTTTAGGGGGAAGGCAGTATATCAAGGCAGAGTCAGTCTGATGCGTTTCAGCTTGGGCTCCTTAACCACGCAGCTTTCCTGAACTGGGCTGATTGATTGCATGGAAGAGTGAGCAGTGGAGGACGTGACTGCAAGGCTGTAGCTACCTTGCAGAACACAGCCTGCAAACTGGAAGCACTCTATTCTGAGAAGAGAAGAGGTTAAACCAGCACGGTTGCTGGATGCAGCCTCTACGAAGTCTCTGCTAGTGAAAGGAGATGAGTCCAGGCAGAGAAGGGAGGTGTGTGGACAGGAAAGTTAAGATTAGTGCTTTACCTGATACAATTTTTTTTTTTTTTTCTGGGAAAGAAACAAACTACAGCACAATGAACAGGTGTTTTAGATCTCTCTTTGCGGTGTAAACTAATGGCTGAGGGGGGAGGCTATGTGAAGAGTTGCCAGAGTTAGAGATTTGAGAAATCCTGCCTCTCAGAATAGCTCTGCCTGAGGCTTTTACTTGCTGTCTCTTACAGTTGATACATATGCACTCGGGAAGCTGTGCTGTTTGCAAGGAAAAGTCTCTGAAATAGCAGAAAAGGATGTCCTATATGATGAGTGTGAGGAAGAAGAGTCCCAGCTCTGAGACATGTAGCTTTTAAAACATTTCAAAGCAATGCTATTTCATAAAGCAGAATCTTTGAGTAAGCACTGAGCAGTTATTGTTTCTGGTCTTATAGATGACCCAGGAATGTGATGTTTTTACTGGCACTCATTGAGACAGCTCTTGGTTGGGAGCTATCCAAGACTCCTGGCATGGCTTCGGCATTCCTGCAGATTTGACACAATGATTTTAACCAAAATCCCACATGCTTGATATAATCACTCAGTGCCTTTAGAAAGGGTTTTATACCTAATATGGACAAAAAAGGGTTCTGCTTTTTCAGAGACATGACGTGTAGTGAGCAGGTTTGGATCCAGAAATAGACTCATCTGTATTCACTTAGCCCTGGTATTTTTTCGTGGTCTCTATTGTAGCAGGCTAGGCACCTGCTGACTGTCCAAGCCTAGATTGCAATATTCCAATTTGAAAAGCACAGCTACCTGCAGTTTCTCTTGATTGCCATGTGTGTGGCATGTAAGTGCCAAACACACTGGGGGAAAGTTAATCACTGTATCAGCAGACTCTATGGATGAGACAAAGATAAAAATATACTGGCCTTTTATGTGGATCCGTAGGAGATGATCAGCCACTTTGGCTAAATATACAAGTGGGCAGAAGCAGATGGAAATGGTGACTCTGAGATCCTTTATCACAGTGTTAATTAACAATAAGGTGGAAAGCTGCTGTGCATGGATGTGTCAGCCATCTGTGCTCATTGTATGTATGCAGGACACAGGCAGAGCAGACCAGCTCTCTGCTCTGAGAACTTTGCCAGTGAGTATGGGTTTCTAAAGTGCTTGGTATTGGACTAATTGTACCTCTTTTCTAGTAAATAAGCAAAATTCAGCAAGTGGTTGTACCCTGCTTTCACGCATAGTGTTGCTGGGCCTTTCACCACCGCAGCATAGACAGGGTTGCAGCTCCAGTATGCTGCGAGAATACACTTCAGTCATGCCAGTTAAACCATTTGCTTCTCTAGGAAATATCTTCGATAGGATGGTTATAGAGAACCATTTTGATAGCTTTTAGAAGGGAGGAGATATGCATCGTTGATTTATACTTGCCACGGTTCAAGTTATTCATGGGTTTCATATTTATCTTGCATGAATCTGAAAAAGTTAATGATCTAGCTCATGCAACTTGCCTTTGTTTAGGTCTGTGAGCTTTCTTTCTGTAAGTTAAGCTCTCTCTGAACACCATGGAGTGTGTTGGGAACTAAAGCCACAATAACTTCTCCTAGCATTATAATTCTCATCTCCCAGCACATGGCCCCAGGGTGGCTTCACTTCTCATGCCACAGCAGATGTAGAGGACAGCGGCATGAGCGGACGCAGGCATGAGATGCAGTTATAGTTAAATGTGCTTTCATGGCTGCAAGTCAGCGTGGTGTTGGAATACAGCTCCAATATTCTGTGATTTCCAAAGTGGGTAAGCAATATTTATGCTTTTTAGCTTCCTGTGTTATGGAAGAAATATGATGTATTCTCCAAGAGTAGCTATTTTGATGGAGAAATGGATAGTAAAAGATGTCACATTATGGCCAATTGTGTGAATAGAGAGATAAGTGTATTTCCGTATGGCTCCGAATTAATATGTAATTTCAATCTCCTTTTTACTGTTATCAGCCAAGTGGAAAAGGGCCACGCCTTCCTGAAGTTTATTGTGTCATCAGCCGGCTGGGGTGCTTTGACTTATTTTCCAAGGTGAGAAGATTTTTTTCAATATTGTTTTTTAACTTGAATGTTTACTGCGAAATAGTCACATCAATGAACCAGACAAGGAGAATTTCTTCCTTTGATGGGAGATAACTGTATTTTATGGTTGCTGTTTTGGATATTCCATCCCTATTATTGGGTTCATCAAAGAATGTCTTATTACTTCTGTGACTGAGGCAGAACTTGATTCAAAAAACATCTGGGTGTCTGTATGATCTGGATGACTAGAGTATTTTCCATTGTTTTCTGAAGCCATTCTCTGCTAAGCTGTAATTCTTGGCACCCACAGTTTGGATGATGGGCCAGTACCACTTTTACTCCAGTGCCCTGTGGAATAATGAGGTTAAGAAAAAAGATAATTCAATCCGTGAAGTCTATATGCTTAACAACATAGACATGATTTTTTTTTTTTTTGATTTTTTTATCCTAAGAGGCTAAGGAAGTGTGGATAATCTTTTAATTGGCCTCTACATCAATGAATCCAAAGTTGCATCATATGCTTATGTGATTTACCTAGGTAATAAATTTCTGACACAGGAGTTTTGAGACAATAAGCAGGGCATTGCAGCTAAATAGGGATTGAATAACCATAGAAACAGTTAACTGCCAGTCAGCTTCAAAGCCACAAGCATTATTCTTTTGTAAGACAAAAGGTTATTAAAATAAACTATTAAAACCATTGTCAATTGATTAACATTTCAAATGTCTCTCTGGCTGTCAGTTTAGGGCCTCCAGTCCTCTGAGAGAGTCCTGCAAAATCCAGTGAGCACCTCAGAGAACCATATAGGATTCACTGGCGATCTGTGGAGAACAATGATGTGTCTAATGTCAAATGGTTGCTTCCCCCTTTTCAAATTTCTCTACAGTATTCACAGAAATGTTTTAATTTGCCAGAGATTTTTACTTCAGTTACAAGAAGCCTCACAGAACTTAAACACAAATTTTGCTTGTACATTTGTAAATGAATAAAGTTGAAACAAACATGTAAACCATTGAAGTTAATAAAAATCATGGCATTTATATTGTTGATATGATCTAGTAATCATACAAAATGTTATCTTTCATCAAAGCTGGTTTCAAACCTTTCCAGATAAAACTTAGTTTAACACAAATCTTGTGTGAAGAAAAACAATTGGGTTGAAATAGTTAATTAGTTCTGCTTCATAAAGCTCTGAAACCCGGGGTTTATAACAGTGACCCTTAGACATAATATGTATCCAAACACAGATATCTGTGAGCGAAACGGAATGCATTGTTCTGGGAGGATAGTACAGCTCACAAAAATAACGATCTTGGAAACTATGAAGAGAGGTTGTGAGGCTCTTTGCTTTTTTATGTTTTTGTCTAATTTTGATAGGACACTCATTTTCAAAGGAAACTTTGGGAGAGGGTAAAAAAGCAGAAGGTATGAAAAATTAAAATTTAAGTATCCTGCTTACAACCAAATATCTCTGCAGCTGGGGTATAAAGTCTGCAGCAGACAGGAAAGGTCAAACCAAAATTGCAAATAATCTGCTTTCCCAGTTATATCTGTAATCTGAAAAAAAGTGTCTGATCATCCAGTCAAAATGAACCAGAGGCTGACTAGTGAGTGTAATTTCACTACTTTCATCAGGGGCTGATCCCAGGCATCCTGTCAAGCAGGCCCTGATGACATTGCCCTCAAAGTCTTGATCTTTGTACGGAAAGGAAGGCTCCCACTGAATTACGTATGAGGCCCTGAATGGGGCTGTAATACACCTACGCCCTACCTGGGCCACAAAAAGACCCAATCCCCACTGCAGTCCGGATACAGCCATTCTGTCCTGCAAAGGGCTGGTCACCTCCGGGAGGTACAGGTGCCAGGGTGAGAGCAGGGTGTTTGGCAGTGCCCAGCGCTGACTCCAGATTCGGGCTGGATTTAGCATGGGTCTTAAGCACATGCTCCAAACAGTGCATTTGGAAAGGTTTTGCATGAAACATCTGTTAAAGGAAGGAGGAAGAGTTCAAGCCTTAGCATCTCTGTTGGTTTTGAAGACAGATGTGGTATGGAGCAAGGCAGTTCTTGAAAACCGATACAGTCTCTTTCTCCAGTCTAGTAAGAGTTTTTCTAGTAAGAGAAACCTGGGCTCTCCTAATTGAACAATCGCGATGGTGCCCTTTGCAATATTAGTCAAAACAAGGAATGGTAGTCTTTGCAGAAGAATGTGAGTGATGAAAGACCACAAGATACTGAACCTTGGGAGTTATTTATCAGAAAAGCAAAAGGAGCCCTCTGTTTTAAAATATTTATCACCCTGATTTTGATAGCCTGTTTTATTTTCATGTTCCTTGAAGCCTTTTGTGTTCATTGCTGTAATACCTACCACTAAGACAGCCTTGAGTACCATGAGTATCCTTACTTCCACACCTAGTCAGTTATAACCTAGTGGTTATCTGCTACTTCCATGGCCTGGAATGCAACTTTGCTTTAGAGTTAGGCCTTTAGTATGCTGCAAAGAAGGAGGAGAAACTATGCACCAGTGTTGGCATTTCATGTCATCAGCTACCTCTGGAAGTCACCAGCTTGCGCTTAAGTGTGTTTTAATGTTCTGTTTCAGTGAAAAAGCATTTCCAAGAGAAACAAGGAAAAATGCCTGGCTTAGACCCACTAATGCTTGTATGACCTTTTGCTCTTGAGTGGTGGTTAAAAGATCCCTCTTTCAGGTCAAACCACTAACTGCTTTGAAGCTTGCTTTCTCATCTTCTTTAGGTTTATCATCTATATGGTCTGTCTAATGTGGGAAAACTTAGCTGTGATCTAATTTATGTTGGCCTATGTCACCAAAGAGAGAAGAAAATAATAGTCCTCTCTATCCGTAAGAAGTTCCATCTGCTTATTTCAAAACTAGATTGCCTGCCCTACGTCATGTCAAACAGAAAATGATCTTCGTGCTGGCACCCAGTGTAAACAGCTGGGCATGCTGATTCCTGAGGCTGCTCACAGCTGTCTTCAGCGTGGCACAGACTGCAAAGTGACTGTCACCACAGCCAGGCCTCTTCCAGGGCTCTCCTGGTGGAGCCCTGCTGGTATCATAGTGTGGCAGGTGTGCTTTTCTTGCTGGTCTGGCTTTTTCCTGCCCAATAAATTGCAATGGAAAAGGTGCCCTCCTTAATGCAAATCTCAGGTTTACAACTGAGATTTGATGCTCAACTGGCCTGTGATCATGGGGTTTGTCTTGATCTTTCTGTTCTTCAGCTCACCCTGTTGTTTGGGCCAAATCCCAACAACATAGATCCATTTTTGCCACATCTTCTTTTAGCTTTCCAGGTTTGTTATTTCTTCCTTGTCTCTCTTTTCAACTGCATTCACAAAGGGCTTCATTTTGTAACTGGAGGATGGATCATTATAGTAGGATCAAGTTTAATGGTAGTGAAGAAATGTATGGAAAAGGAGAATTAAACTTAGATATGCCATGTGTTTAGGCACATATGAGCGAGAAGTTGTTTCAAAAGTGTATGTGGTGCTGACATGTTCTATCTCTTTTCTCTTTTATGTCTTACCAATGGATTAGATCCTGGATGAGGTTGAAAGGAGAAGGGGCATTTCTGCTGCCTTGGTTTATCCGTTTATGAGGAGTCTGATGGAATCTCCTTTTCCTGCACCTGGGAAGACAATCAAAGTCAAAACCTTTCTACCTGGAGCTGGAAATGAGGTAAAAAGCAATTGCAAACATTAAGAACCAAAGCCTTTCCTCTCATCACTCCACTAACAAACAGCAAAATTAAAACAGGAGGAGAGGTACAGAATACTGCAAGTCATGTGGGGTGGTACTCCTTAAAAAGAAGGTGCAGGAGCTGCACCAGTGTTAATACATTAAAGCTTATTCCAGCTGATGATTATAAACCAATTTATCGTTATGTATTTGCTATTTGTATTTTTTAATAAGTTGCGTGTAAGCAAAAAAAAGTTCTAGTATGCCCGGCCCAGTGCAGTTAACAGAACTACAGCATTCTTGGGCTTTATCACAACGATAACAAGCTAGCATACATGTAAGTTTGGAAATGAATCTTTTTGGAAATAAATTCCTTTTACCTTGGCCTCAAACCAATATTCTATATTTGGAAAAGCAGGCCATATAAAAGTTTCTATGTGTATGTGCACGCGTGTAATAATTTCATTTTTTTACTGACTCAAGTAGCTAGAAGCCTACCCTTATAAAACATAGGCCTTACTAGAAATGAGTGTTGGTAACTTAAAGTTTTTTTTTGTAGCTTGAGGCTTACTAGCCATTTGGCATGACAAATTCTCAACTCTGCATGTCCTGATGTTAGTATGCAGCAGATCCATGCAGATGGGCAACTGTATAGAGCAATTATATTACTTGAGATAAGAATAGAATTGGGCCCACTTAGTGAAAGCTGGAAAAAAATAATCTTTTTAGGGTTATTTTACAACCCCTAGGGTTAGTTCTACAGCACTATTTCTATTTTTACATTGGACCGTATTTTCTCCAAGTGCAATGCCAGTGGCTTCAGTGGAGTGGACCTGTAAAGTCACTTGGGATGAAATGTAAAGGGTGCCTTGTAACAGTGACTTGCAGGGAATTTTTAAGTCACATGCATTTTCTCCTGGAGAAGCAAAGGGAAATTGAAAGGCTGATTGGTGTAACAGTGGTAAGATCGGACAGTGCTTTTTTGATGTGAATGTATATGGGAACCATGGATCTGCAGTTTTTCTATCCTCAGCTCAAGCATTTGAACTCTCCCAGAGAAAAATATTGAGATGATTCCAAACAAACAAACAACTCTTTTTCTGGCTGAGCTTTGCTCTCTGTTATGCTAGTACAAACTTGCTATTTAAATGGAATACATTGGTTTAATTAGGAACAGAATCTTGTCCTTCCATTGTGGCTCCTCTGGCCTAAACAAATATGATGATTAATTGGGAAGTAGACAGTATGTTTCTTTGTAAAGAGCAGACTGAAGCAGAAGGCTTTGCCAAGCAACAGAAAACATCTATGGCATTTGTAAAAGCTGCCGTAACTTGCATTGCGTCCTACCCCCCAGCAAGATTTTAGTGTTGGAAGTTTTGCAGCAAAACTAACTCCTCATGATTTGGCACATAAATATGATCGGAGCTTCCAAAACCAATGCTAAGGAATTGAAGTGGACACCTTTATTGAATGTGAGAAAGGGTAAGCAGGCAACATTTCCCTAAGAGGTATCAATGGTACGTCACCATTCCACAATTTGATTCTTTCTGTTGTCTGGGTCAACAGCACACCAATGGGTATGTAATACTCTGTCACTCTAATGTTTATGTATTTCTTAAAAAAATCGATTAACGGTACACAAATACTGTTCTGAGTGACTTTTTAGAGTCCTATGTCACTGTTCACGAACAGTATTGCAACTTAATAGGTATGAAAAGGTTTAGTTTCAGTGTCCTGTGGTCTTGCTGCTGATCATATCCTTAAAACAGTGTGTTTGTGAGGAATTTTGTAAGGGCTACTCAAGTTTATTGCTACTCAAGCAATACTCTATGCTAGTGGAATGTGGTGTCATGTGCATGAAAACATAGAAGTGGTTTAAAGCAGTAAAGTGACGGTGATTTTTGGACATGTGAGAAGGAGATGTATATATGTTCCTGCTAATATGTCTACAGAGATTTCAACACAGCTTTAAGTCGGCCAACTTTTCCCCTTTCCCTTCTGTTTCCTCAAATTCCTCAGTAGTTCATCATTTGCTGTCTTGCACTTCGTATTTTTCTTCTTCTCTTATTCTCTTCTTCATGTTATTTTTCTGTCTTCTTTTTTCTGTCCTCTGTCTTCAAGCTCCACATCTGAGCATGTCAATTGCAGAGATATAATAAAGGAAGATATAATAATCGAATCAAGCAAAAGGCATTTGAGAAAAGGAAGGAGAGGGCCTGAGGTCATGGATGAAGTATGAAAATTAGACTTTAAAGGGATGTCACAAGTCACCATCTAAGACCTTGTCCTGACTCCCCAGTTAAGTATATATATATATGTGTGTACATATGTTTGTGACAAAAAAAAAAAAAAAGGCTATAAACACTAGCTAGTGACTTATGTGTCACAAAGGAGTGAAAATGAAGTAAATTGTTATTAAATTTTGCACTACACTTAAGTTCAGTCCTTGACTTCCATCTAGATGTGAGTTTGAACTGCTAGCTCTGTTGATACCAAATTTACCTTGTCTTTATGGCTGTTTTAACCCTGCAAGCTTCCAGTTCCAGTGTTTCCAGTTTGCTGCTTGCTTCCTACTGTTGACTCAGCCAAGCTTTACATCTCTGACAGGATGTTTAGAAGGCAGAGTTATGCATCCCTAGGAAATGATAGCAGATTTAGTGCATACAACTGTATTCTGGGAAGAAAATTACCTGATAGTGAATTCTGTAACACGCCATTTCTCTGGAGTGCTGTGCCACCAGCCTCTGTTTCCAAAGGAGGATGGGCACTGTTCTCCATGCCCACTCAACAGGCAAGCCTGGACCAGGGTGCCGGGTGCCCCTGGTGCTGTCAGCCCTGACTACTGACAGTGACTGATGTTTGTTAAATGTGTTCAGGTCATTGAGCTGCGGCGGCCAATGGACTCACGTCTGGAGCACGTGGACTTTGAATGCCTTTTCAAGTGCCTCAGTGTTCGTCAGATCATCAGGATCTTTGCTTCTCTCCTATTGGAGCGGCGTGTGATTTTTGTAGCAGACAAGCTCAGGTAAGCGACAAAGGAACCTGAACCTCATGGTGTTAGGGCACTGCTCTCTCTTGACACAAAAAGCTTTAAGAAATGTCTAGAATGACTGTCAGATGTGAAGATCCTCTCACTGCAGGATTTAAATAATTTTTAAGTCAGTGGAAGTTATTTGCATCAAGTGGGGAACACGTTCTCTACCTGTCACTAGCTACGAGCTGCTTGTTCTGTTTTAGCTCCCTGTCTGTAAAATCGTGATACCAGTACTTATCTGCTTCGTAGTCAACAAATGTTTGCACAACATTTTGAAGTAATATAGTCCTAATAATATTTCATTTCTGTTTTGGAACAAAGTACTCATGAACAGTAGCAGAGATCATCACTGTGGTGCTTCACCTTTGGCCATACAGCCACCCAACAGCCACCCAACAGGTGAAGGGGGTGAGGTACAGGTCATGACTCCATGTGGCCTTTACCAAGAAAATGGGAGCTCCGTGTAGGCTGCACCTCTGCCCTGCAGCAAAGAATCAGCCCTTTTTTAGACGCTTGTGTAATCTATATATGAAAGTGTGGGCATTGTAAAGAAGACATTCTTTGCTGTAGCATGAGAAATAATAAAAGATAGCAAATCAAAGTAAAGACTATAATTTATTAGATTCAGAAATATCCAGCATCTTTTAAAAGGACACAAAAGACAGTATGGGTGGTTAAAAACACAGATGGATCTACCCAAACAAACTCTCTTAAGCACTTTATCAGTCCTGACCTTCTCTGAATGACCGCCAGAAATAATAGCTGCACTTAGTGGCTGCCAGTGTATATAATAGCAAAAATACTTTGCATAGTAAAAGCTTTACAACCTTTAGGGGAGAATTTCTTAAAGCTGCAGACCCTTCTCAGGTTATAAAGTTATTTCCTTAGCAGTCTTTTTTGTAGTATAGAACAACAGGACCATTTTATTTCATCCCTCCCCTGTCAGTAACCCTTAGTTTGAATGAACATTTGGGATAACTTAATTTCACAAAAACTCCTGGTGAGAATTGTGCAGCTAGTCCAGGGTTTCTGCAGTACCTTACAAGATATGTGAGTCACACCATGAATATTGGGGCAGGTGGCTTTTGAAAATACTGTTGATGTGCTCCTTCTGACTGTTTTTCTACTGCATGCTTAATTACATCATTTTGCCTGTTCCTATTTTACTGTTCATATAGCAGAATCAGTGGCACCCACAAGTCTTACTCTAAGTCAGAATGACACAGTTCTGTGTTGCTTCAAATGGCACAAAGATTTGAGTGGAAACTCACTGAAATGGTACAGAGGAAATGAGGGCTATACTGTGCTGCTGCCAACCGTTGCACTGCTTCAGAGTTCCCAGTTACTTCTTTTAGTGTTCGGGTTTGGCAGAGTACCCTGAACCTTGATCTTGACGGTGGGCATGGTACTGTGGGGTGGCTTTCTGCAAGAGCCATCCTCAGCTGTGAGGGGACAGAAAGCAGTCATTCTCAGGAGTGTTTCTCTGGGAAAGCTGGCCTCACCAGTATCATGTAATGCTTCTGGGCACTGTTCAGAGAAATGAAACAATTAAACCTACTTTGACAGACTTGTAGCAGCTTGGCTTGGAAAACAGTTCATGTTGCTGATGCTGAGGCTAATGAGGTCTTGTGGCTGCTCCTGTAAGAAGGGACAGAAACCTTCTTACAAAAAGGTTTATATACATGTACTTTATTATCTATTTTATTATACCTACATGCAGCCTTTATTACATACGTTGTTTTGTTTCTGCTAAAAAGAATATGACATAATCTGACGTGGTAGATAAGGCCCTGGATAAAGTCTCGGGAATCCCAAGTTCTCCTTCTGAACCCGCTGACCTGCTGTGTGATGCATGCCGGAAATGTAGCTCCTCTTTTTATTTTTTTCTTTCTTATCTTTTGTTTGGTCTGTCTGGGATCCTAAATGCTTCAGGACAGAGAATGTTTCTTGCTCTGTGTGTGTGCATAGTTATACTTGATACAGCATGGGGATCTAGGAGGTACTGTAAAAGAGAAACTAATAATGAGTCCTTTGACAAAGGCCCCAAGAAAGCGACAGTAAGAAGTGGATTTAAATTCAATACTTACAGAGGTTTTCATGATTTAAATGGGGATGAAGTCTAAAATGAAACACTCTGGCTTTGGGCTAATAACTGTCTGTCTTGGAACCTTTGGCTTGTCTGAGATGAATTTTGTTTATGGGCATCATGGCTGAAACTGAAGGAGTTTACCAGTAACGTGGAAAAAAAAAGAAGTGAAATATCTTACAGGTCCGGTCTGTGGGCCCAAAGTACCAGAGCAGGAAATTAAAAAGATTTTACAAGGGTTTGATTTCTGCATGTACCCAAAAAATAGCTTAGAAATAAATGATGAGGTTTAGGCTTCAACAATGAGATGCAATGGGTTTTTGTGGCTGCCTATTTAGCAGGTCTCCAAGCAATAAATGATTTCACACATTATACAAGTTTCAGAAAGTCACACCTAGTGAAGTGAGATTTATTCAATAAATTGTTATTTATGGTTCTTATATTGCCTGGAGTGTGAAAATTTGTTCCAAAGACGTTGCCATCTTTCAATACAGAATGTGATGCTACCAGCAGTAAGGAAGCAATAGTAAGGTTTTGAATGACAAGCCTGTGAGGTAGCCTTGGTTGGTTATGCATGTGTGCAGTTAGTTGTGTTTTTGTTTTTGTTCATTTTTGTTTTTGTCTGTTTTGTTTTTGTTTTTCCAATAGGTTGCTTATATTTTTTTTTCTGCTTGAAATTGAGTGAATAAATCCCTGCAGATATTTGCTCACCTTCAAAAATCCATTTGAATCTGCCAGTGACCTTTCAGTATTTTGCTTTCCATGAATAGTCAAGAAAACAACAGAGAAATAAAGATAAAAACAGAGAAATCTGGAGGAATAATAAGTCAGAAAAAGGACACTTAGAGGTCCAATTCCTCAAACATCTATCAGCATCTGTCCCATCCTGTCCCATCCCAGTTCCAATACATGTCCCATCTGGGAGCCCTTATTTATGTTCCTGGTATTCTGCCTGATCAACCCAACTATGAAAAATCCCACAACTCTGCCAGCTGCAAAGGAAGAGCTGCTCTGGTGCAGTCCTTTGGGGCTTACAAAGCAAGGCAGCAGATGCAAAATCAGGGGGTTCCTGGGCTCAAGGGACATTGGTGTGACTGCAGGCACGAAGGTAGCAACAGAAAATAAATAGATAGCAAACACTGGAGGGAAAATATTTCTTTGCTTGTTTTAGTTTTGTGCTGAGGAGATGACTTTACAGGCATGTTTGCTGAGGGGCAGGGTATTGAATCACGCCTGAGAGAACAGGCTCACTGACTTTTCCCCTAAATGCGTAGAGAGGGGGAAAGGAAGGACTTGGGCATCTCAGTGTCACTTTGTTATAATCCCATTTTTTTATGAATAAAAAGTGCTGTTGCTGTAATCTGCTATATCGTGAAGGACTTTGAGCATATTTTGCTTATATTTCACATGTGGGTCCAATCCAAAGCCAGCCGGAGTCAGTGAGAGCATTTGGATGGGGCTTGTCTTTTGCTGTGGATTGAAATCCAAGAGTATTTTTTTCAGTGGAAAGCTTTAGGGGCTGCAAAAGGTGTCTGTTGAGTCCCTTGTAAAAGGCAAAGTAACTTCTCATTGTCTTTTTTTGTTTGTTTGTTTTAATGAAATATTTCAACTACTTATCAGTGATGCATCAGCATGGGCCTCAGAGAAAATCTCTCCTGACAGGAACGGGTTTTATGCTTCCAAATCATGTAAGTGAACTCAGAAATGTACCCCAAGGCAAGGGTGGGCCGTGCATTTTCTCTGGCAGTGCCAGCTCAGGAAGTCCCCTTTCCTGCTCGCCTTGTTTGTTCCTGCCCCAGACCATGCTCTCCTTCACCCAGAAGGCGGTGGTGCCAGCCCAGCCACAGTAGGAGTTACTCGTTTTGCAGAGTTTCCCCAAGCCAGATAGCCCTCTCAGCGGAGAGCTCTCATGCTAGGACACTGTTTTCCTCCCTTAGGGATGACCACAGATGACTGTCTTCCCCCGGAGAGCTTTTTCCTTCCTGTTTCTCTGCCCCTCGGCCAGCTCACGTGCCCTGGCCCGTGTGGGGCAACCTGGCGCGACACAGACCAGCTGTCTGTCACCTGGTGGGCTACAGCCCTGAGCTACCCTTCTCTGCAGTGCTCACCCCATGAAGTCAAGAGGCACTGTTGCAAGCAGAAGCTAGGCACCCACTAGGTGGGAAGACTTAACAGCTGTTAAGGATAAAAACCACCCTGCCCCTTCCCAAAGTATTTGGGACTGCCAGGAGGAATCTATTCCAGCACAACTGTAGAAAGTTCAGGCACATCCCAGACCTGACCAAAGGTTATAGGCTCCAGACAGAAACACTGACTAATGCAGGACAGAAGCATAAATATGTAAATATTTGTGGGAAGTCATCCCGCAGGCATGTCTTTGTTAACTCTGAGGAGCAAAAAGGGAGCAGAGTGTACTTGTATAAAAGTGCAAAGGCTTTCAGAACAAACGGTGGCATTTTCCTAATCTCACGGACAGAGACAGTTTAGGGCTGTCCATGTTATGCTCGGGATGTTCAGGGAGCATTGACGCTTGTCCTCGTATTTGAATCTATTGTTTTGGAAGTCATGAGGTTATGCTAGAAAGCAGCACATTTAGCAGTTACAAGGCTGGTCCCAGTCTCTCTGTACCTACCTAGAAAAACAATATTAGGGATCCTTTTCATCCAGCAGAGAATATCATAATATAATCTCGTAGCTCAAGTTAGCACGTGCAGATTCAAATAGGAGTTAAGTGGCAACATTTTGGTAGTAAGAGTAAACTATTATTTTTCAGCCCTGTAGCAAGGTCAGGTGGAAAAGCAAGACTAGTTAAATTTTGTGCAGATTAATAAGGTAGAATATAATCCCCTACTTCCCTTATTATTATTTATTAATAAAATTAGGATATAATTCTCACAAACTAATCATGGTAATTGGTAATGAAGCCTTGCCAGGCTCACCTGCTTCCTGCTCCTTACCACTAGTCTGCCATATCATAAAACTCATAAGATCTGCCAACCTGCAGGTTGAAAGGTAAAAATGTATATGTTGGGATGGAGACAGAGTGTGCTCAGTACACAGATAGTGATCTCTGGCCAGGAATAAATATTTCCTTTACTTTCCCCTGTCACAAAAACCTCCACAAAAAACTGCGAGGTCAATTTGACAGCAAATGCATGCCGGAAAGCAATTTTTGAGGTATACTTTACAGTGTTCAGTCTTTAACTGATCTATACCACTTCTGAGGAGAGGCTGCAGGAGACACAGCTGTGTCTTCTCTTGGTCACAGCTGGCACAGCCCTTTATTGAGCCAAAAGTTCAGCTCTTTGTCTCAAGGAAAACTTTTTTTTCCCCATCATCATCTGTGCATTGAAGACGTTTAGAGATGCAATCTACCATACCTGTTGAAATGTGTAATAGCTTCCAGATCTTCTGTCTTCTTTATTTCTTTCCTATCAAATAAAGCTGTAATCTTCCGTGAGTAGGATGTTTGTATGCAGCCCAGACCTGCAAGATGATGAGTGCCTCATCTTACCATCTAAATGCAAGAATTGGAAGTGTTCAATGTGATGTGAAGTTGGTAGCTTAAGGTAACTAGCAGAGGTGTCTCTTCAGATTTTGAGAGAGAAATTTTGCACTTTGTTCTGCCTTCTCAAGAGAGACTTATACTTTGTACCACTTGGAGTGGTACCAATCTGGCATTGAGATACTGTGATGACTGATGCCAGTAGGGAAACTGTACATTGACAGTATTTCAATGGATTTTCTCAGGAAATGTATCAGGCAGAAGAGAGCCTGAGAAACAAAATGAACTTTCTAAGTCCCTGTCTTGTTTAAGATTACACAGTCCCATAGAAAAGCAATGTAATAATGACCTTTTTAATATGTAGTAAGCTTCGCTGGTGTTTTTTAATATGCCATATCACTAGAAGGGTATAATAAGCTCGTATAATTTTCCTTTTCCTCCTTTCCTCCTACCTTTTCCTTCTTTCCGGTAATATTTACTCAGGTCACCTTAGGCTTTGGCTAAAGCTCTACTGTGGGAAAACATCATCGTTTTCTCACTTCTGGTTTGTGCAACAAAATTCTTTCGCTCTTCCACTTCACCATGAAAGAGAATGGCATAAAATTATCTTCTGGATTGTTTATTGGTGTAATAACTGTATGTCAATAAGTTGCAACAGTTTCCCAACTTGTCCTTTAGCTCCGAGTAAGGGGATTTAAACAGATTCTCTGTTTATGGCTTTTGAATAAGAAGGATTAGGGTGTTGGAATTGTTCTTCTCCTCCTTTGTCACTATCTAGAAAAATTCTCTGTCCCGCTTTACAGCTGTCATGTTGTTAATAGTGAAGTGATTGCCAGTGAATCTGACCAACAGCGTGAATGTTAACAATGACTGGTGGGAATGAAGGGTCCTGGTGTGGAAAGCGCAAATAGTAGCTGACACTCCTCTGGAGCACCTGGGCCTGAACCACTTTCATTATGGTCTTATGCTAAGAAGCTGTCCTGCAGGAAGGGTCTAGGTAACTCTATGGGCACTAAGGATAACTTTCTCCTTTGAAATGTTGGTTGTTCTTTTAACCACCTGACAGAGCTTGGGCAAGTAAGTGGTTGATGTGTCCGATGAATGATTTCTTGCCAAAAATCTGTTTCTGAAAAACAGAAAGAAAGCTTCCTGTATAGTCCAAACCAAACCTGTATTTGTTTGTTCTTGGATAGTATGTATCCTCTAATGAGGGGTGTAATTATAAAATGTTGGAAGTCTAACTGATTAACTGATTAACAAATCCAGTGGCAGATTAACAAATCTGTTTAGCTAGGAGACATCTTCCTTGGCTGTTCCTCCCAACACCTCCTGGCTGCTCTATGGCACTGTAATGTACCTGCTTATTCCTTATGCTGTTGACAATAAATCACAGTTGGGCACAGGAGCTCTACTCTGTAACATGGGCTGCCATGAGCATCACAGACATGGTCTTTGTTCTCTTTGTTGTCATCTTAGAAAATACTAAAATTTGAATAATAATACTCTTAGAATGTATTTTGAACACCTGAAGTTCTGTGATATTCTCTGTTCTGATTAGATGGGATATTTGCCATGACAAAAAAAATAGAGAGGCTTTTCTGTGTACGTGCTTATGAACAAACTTTCATGGGTGAGCAATGAAAGGACAGGCAAGCAGCATCATGGACCCTCACTCTTTCTGTGCCACATTGCCTCATGCACTTGCAAAGTGAGGCTGCTGGTGCAACTACAACGGTAGGACAAGATCACACATGATAGGGGAGAATGTTGCAAACTTACACCAAATGAGATGTGGTCAGAGAAGAATTTATGGATGAAGATGTTGTCCACTCATTTTTATATAAAATATGGTGAGGAGGGACCAGAAATGGACAACATCCACAGAGGATGACACAAACCTTCAGATGGATTTCTTGCATTAATTGTACCCGTTGACACAGCAGTGTGGCAAGTTCTGTCTCCACAAGTTAAAGTCAGAGAAAACAAGTCCAAAAAGTGGTTTGTGACCACTGTGTTTATAACAAAAAATGGCCTCTCTGGCATCATCAGTAGCATGGAGGACTCATTGTTTGGGCTCTCCACAACTCCTTGGAATCTGTCCCAGAATTACCTGTACCACTGGTGCCCCACTGATAAGGACACAGCACTGCCAGACAGGTGAGGCCATATTATGATTCCTTTATGAGAATGTTACAGGCTCATCTTTTCTCAGTCTGCATCACACTGGATAACACCTGAAGTGTGACTCATCTAGCAAAACAAGGTTAGGGTTTGGCTTATTTTGATGGGGAAGAAAACACCATATGAGGGGCATGAGGGATAAGTAGCTACACTCTTTGAGTTGTAAGCATAGTTAAAAGAATTCTGTGAAGGAGGATAACTGATAATTGGCTGATGTGATGTAGAAAATATGCATTTCCTACTTGGTTTGTGTCCCCTCTCCCTGCCAGTGTTATCACTCTGGCCTTGTTTGCACTCAGTGAGATATCACAAAGCTGGTTTGCAGAAAACATGTCAGCGCTCAGATTAGGGGAGCCACTGTGACTTGAATCTGCCTTTCTTTCACATGTGGTAAATGCACAGTTAGACTCCAACTTCTGCATCAGGCTGGTGCCGCCACATGCAAGAAGCCTGGCTTGGAAAGCAACGAAGTGTCCTTGAGGCTGATGGGCACGTTCCAATAGCAGTGCTGCTGGTTTGCTGAATCAGTCTCATCCTGGGAAATGCTCAGCTCCTGGATAACATTTTTCCTTTGTTACACTCCTCTGATAAGTGAAGAATTTTGACCTGCTTCTTGGGCTGAGTTGTTAGCTCACTGCTGATACTGGGTAGTACGTGTTACAGTTCATCTGTATTAAGCAGAGAGGGGAGATCTCCCATCTTCTATTTTTAGAGAATTCTTTATGCTGTTGTATACAACAACTGTAGCAGTATTTGTTGAAGTATGGGTAGTGATTAGATATAAAACGTTCAAACCTGGCTGCTGAGTTGGGGTTGGGCAGAATCATGATGAATATAGAGGCAAGAAGCAAATAAGTGTAGCAATTACTAAGGAATATTCTCTCTCTCTCTTTTTTTTTTTTTCATGGCAGCCAAGCCTTTATTTTTAGTTTGGTTTTAAGTAGAACATCAGCAGAGAAACATTACATCACAGTGTAGATTCAATCTGAAATTAAGCCTGAAAAGGAAGTAAACATTATAAAATGGCAATGATTTCCATAATTATTGCCTTTTATTCAAGCATGGGTATAATGGCTGACCTTGCAGAGACTGCCAGCCTCTCTGTACAGTCCTTTCTAATAGGAGCTGCGACAGGAGGAAAAATGGTAATAAATTCTGGCTGCTGTAAACAGCTGAGTTTAATACATGCTGCAGTGCTCTTTACACTGTCTTAGACAGAGGAGAGATGGCTTTTCTCTTGTGCCCCAGGGGAGGTGGACTGCAGGGATGCCTGTATCTAGCAGAATCCGAATCAGAAGCTGCCTGTGAGCAGTGTTTCCCATGAGCAAAGGGCCGTGCCAGGGAGATGAGAGGTGCCCTGGCTGCAGCAGGAAAGTCCTCGTCCCCATGTGCCCCTGTGGGGTGGGCCCTTTGTAAGGGGGTTCTGCCATGGGGAATTCGCTGTTGGGGAGAGAATCAAACAATTTAATTAAAAGTAAATTAAGGCATTAAGAGTTAATAAATGTATTAATGGTATATTAAAATTAAAAATAATTAATACATTCAAAAATTACAGTGTCTCTTTCCAAACGACCTTATAAAGGCTTGAGGGATTCTCTGTAGTTTGTTTTACCCCTGAAGGGCTTCTAAACAAGCAAAAAAGGATTCAGATTTCAGATGCTGAAACATGCCTTGCTGACAAAGAGAAGCTAACTTTACAGCCATTCAAACAGCACTCCTTTCCACAGCAGTCAGGGTACTCATGGCTCAAAAGGGGCTGTCATGTCTTGTGCATGCACTTGTGGGCTGATCTGATGAGAATAGAAGTGGAAGAAGGAAAGGTCTTTTAGGCTTCATTTCAGCAAAGTATTTCAGCTTGACAAAAGTAAATTAAGGCTGAAATTGTGCTGAAGTACTTCTCTGAATCAAAGCCTAAAAGAGTATTTTGCCTGTTCCCTTATGCTTGAGTTTTAATTGGTGAAGCGAGACATGAACTAACTATAATTCCTGCTATTCTGTAATCATTAGAAATGATTTTTCTATCAGTGTCCAGGTAGGTTACTGTGTTAGAATTAATTTGCATTTGTTTCAAACAGCAATAAGCTAAGCACTAATTCTGGTGTTCATTTTGATTGTAATCTCCTGTCTTGCACATATAGATATATGTAATCATTGTGGAGGAAACTTATCTTTTCAGTTTGCAAATTTTTCCTGATAGAAACCATGCATTTGTGTGTGTTTGCTTATCAGCAACTTGCGTGTAGTGCGGGGGCATGGTACAAAACTGGCTGAAGTGTAAGAATGTTGATAATAACTGATTTGCATCTGTACCTGCATCTGAAAGCAGTCCTATGAATAGGCAGATCTCCCAGAGCCTTTGTTAATTGCAGACCTTATGCACTAACACATAAAGGTATCCTTTGATCTGTAATCAGCAGTGAGATTACCCAGGGCAGCTTCGCTTCTCAAACATCTCCAGTTCAGCTTCGCTTCAGTATTGAGTTACAAGCACTAAGGTATTTATTGCTTCATGTTCTTCCTGGTGAGGAGGTTGTCCCATATGCTTCCTGTAGTCATCTTCTGTCATGCTCCCCCAGCCCTCTCTGCATCTGATGCTGCACCTCTGAATGTGGCTATTGTTCACGAGTGCCTGTGTTTGCACATTCCCTGACTCAGGGCCTTTTCTCATGGCCATAGCCATGCAGTCCGATTGCTCCATCACCATGCTCTCTTTTCCTGTAGCAACAATGACTCACATGATTTTGTTTTGAAATATTCATGGGGTAGGTCTTCTTGCTAAAAAGCTGCAAAAACATGTCATTTATTTGGTTTGAGTCAAAAGAGAGGAATTCCAGGATTTTTTCCCTATTTAAACAGCCTGGAGTGGTAAATGAGAAACAATCAGCAATAATTTTGCATAGGTAGAAAAGCCAGCATGTTTGAGAATTTCACACAGCCTGGATAATTGAAAATGTCCTGCCTCATTGTATCAAGGACTCATTCTTAAATTCTCATTTTATTCCTCCCTGGCCTATCTGGGGAGTAGTTGGTGGTATCTGGGTTAATGAAACACATGTTCTCACAGCACAACAGCCCCAGGCACGAAGCACAAGCCATTGATCTAGGGAGCTCTGGGTGCCTGCCACCTCAGAAGGGGGTGCCTCAGGGTCAAGGAGTGTACTGCAGCTGAGCACTCACACTGGGGAGCAGGAAAAAAGCAGTAACATCTCCCTGTCATCATCTAGCTCTTCAGACAGACCAGAGATCTTCAAGGGCTTCCTTTAAAAGCTGGCCTCCTGCAGGAATGCTGCAAGAGCTGATTGCAGCGAGACGGCTGCAGTATGGAGACTGTTACTCATGATACTAATATATTTTCATTTATATCTTGTCCATGATGCTGTTACTTGGTCTTATCCACCTGAATGAAACTGCTGCTATTATTTAGTCTTATCCACTGAGAGAAATGTTTATTTTTTCAGTGTTTGGGTGTGTGTTGTATCTGGTGCAGTGCAGTTCTGACCCAAATGCCAGCCTGTGCAGTAACCGGAATCCGCCCCCAACACACACACTCCATTTCTCATCCAAACTTTAGCAGTCTGCCACAATTTTCACTGCCATTTTCCCTTTACTGATGCCTTTCCAACTTTCTGCTTTTTCCTTCCCCTCTGCCACTGCAGTTTGTGTGTGGTGAAGGAGGAGGCTGGCCAAATTCTCGGCCTTGTAGTTTCTTCCCAGAGCCCTTTACAGTCCTCTGCAAATCTCTCAGACCATTTCGTCTTGCAGAGTTGTTGCAGACTTCGCCCTCTCTCTCAGAGACTGGATGGAACTAACCCAAGATCTGGGGAGGTGTTGAAGGGTGCAGTAGAAAAGTGTCAGGCGGCCAGTCCTGCTACAGAGTTCATCAGTGGCATGAGGACAGGAGCTACCACAAGAAAGCACTGCTGTGGCCTGTGATCAGACACGTGGGTGTGTAATACCCACCTGAGTCAAGGTATTACACTGGGGAAGGTCAGAGGCTCCAGACTCCAACCACAAGTGGGAGGAAGCCCTCCCAGGCAGACGAGGGGATGTGGGTCAGGAAGGTGACGCGGTCACTGAGCAGTTGTAGGCTGGAGCACGTATGCGTTAAAACAGCAGCTGAAGGTGTTCAGCAAATGTGGACAGAGTAGCATAATTAAGTCAGCAGGAAGAAATGAGAAACATGAAAAGGCTGTGGAAAAGTAAACACAGGCGGTGGAAAGACTTCTTTGTGAATTTACATTTTTGGCTTCATTTCTCCATCCAAGGAAACAGCAGGACCAGTGCTGTGCATGGTCCAGAGCATCCACGCAGAGCTGGCGCCACCCCTAGGGTGACAGACCTGCTGTGTGGCTTGGACCTACATGTAGGGGTGGTCCTCCCTCCCCTCCTGGCAGATTGAGCTTGTCCATTCCTTGGGAGAGGAGGAGGAGGAGGCAGGTGTCTTCTCACCTGTCCCTCTTTTCAATGTAAGTGCCAAAACGACAGTGGGGAGGCATGAGGGTAGCAAGGCAGGGTCCCGGAGGCCTGCCAGCACATGGTTGTCCACACTGGAGGCACAGTCTTGGATTTAGGAGGTGCTTAGTGTGTGCGACTCCCTCAGGTGTCTGAGAAACTGTAGGTGGAGGGAGGAGTGAGAAGGAATACAAGTTTTGGCTGTTAGTATGAAGAAAAGGCAGTTGTCAAGTGTATCTGTGGGATATTACCAACGTCAGTAGTGTGTGTAACCAAATATGACTTTAACGTTTCATGGGAGCTGATGGCTTGCAGCACTCAAAGACCAATGGTCTTCCGAAACAGACACATCCAGAACTGGCATCTGCATTGGCAGTGCTCCCTGCAGCCAGGACAGTGTCCATTCACTGTTCAACAGCAGACAGCATGTGCTTCTGAGAACCCGGTGATTGTGCTATGGTATATATCGATGATTAGTTTTTAATGTAGACTAGGTTTGGGGTAATTTGTTGGTGAAGTGAGCTGGAAATTGATAGCAGACATCATCCCATCTATGGAATAGTAAATGTGCTTGATCTCCTTCTCTGTTGTTCTCTCTCCAAGGTATAGCCTAGTATCTGCCAATACCAAATTCAGCATTCCCAGAATTATATACTTTTTTCACTGAGAGGCAGTAGGTATATTGAGAAGTAGGTATATCGTACAGCCTTAGGAATAGAAATGCTCCAGCAGCTACTACTTAAAGAAGCAGTATCACTTTGTGTGCCAAAATCTCTATCATTTTGGTCCTAAAGTCAAATTATGGCAATTTAGCTCATTTCTGTGCGTAGGATGAGCTGTAACAAGTGTTTGTGCTGCAGTCTGTGACATGAGAGTGGCATTATCGGTTCGATTACCATTCTTCTATTAAGAGATAAAACTGAGTCATGTGAATTTGCTTTTGACGTGGGCATTAACCATGCAGTCCCTACAATTCAGCTGAGTCCTGACAGTATCTGAAATTCATATACCTCGTCTCTTTGTCTGACCTTTGTGTCTCCACATGCAACAAGGAAAAGTTTCTATGTGCTACCATGAGAAAATGATTTGGAGAACAAACTACCTCAGTGGAAGAGAAATCAACTTTGAGTAGGAAAGAAGCAGTGTCATTTTTTGCCTATAAAGTGACAAAAGACCTTTTCTTAAAGAGTTGCTTTGATGATGATGAAACCTTTCCATTTCCAGGAAGATTCAAGTTGTATAATTGTAAATGTAAAGGAGAAGTGTCTCTCGTTTCCTGTCATTATTGATAGGCTTATAGAGAAAATGTCAGATTTTTTTTCTTTATCAAGAATGTATTAATAAGGTGGTATAACACCATGTTAGTACTTTCACAGCAAGAAGGTCATGGTGTTTTTTTTCTAATCTAATTAACAAAAAGGACAGCAAGAGCCCAAACCCGGGCAAATTCCAAGTAAGGTTAGGCATACGTTTTTAACAAATGACAACCATGGGAAAAAAAAAAAAAAAAGGAAGTAGAAGTGGTGAATCACCTGTGTTTTGAAATCAATTGGAACTGGCTATTTTCTCTAGAAATTGTTCACTAGTTTTGCTTTAGCTGAGTGCAAATTTCTGGGATAGGTACAGCTTAATGGGATGAGTTCAGTGGACTGGGCGCGTGCTGAGTATCCTGACTATATAATAGCCTTACATATCGATGTTAAAAGAAACTTCCCTTATCCCACAAAAGTTACAAACCCAGTCACCTTTTCACAGTTGATTATAGTAGTAGGCTTATTCAGCGTGTACTGTTAAATGTGCCTGCGGGACAACCCATCGCTGATAGACCAGGCAGAAGTCTCCGTCAGCAGCTCTGCCGGGACAAAGCATCCATCACGGGGTGGCAGAGCAGCCCGTGTCGCTGGGACACGTGGCTCAGCAGCGGCACTGCCGTGTGTCAGAGGGAGCGAGCCCCATGCCAGCGTGGCACGGGCACCCCAGCACAGCTGGCCCTGTGCTGCAGTGACCATAGCGCGTCTCCCGCATGCACACCGGCAGTTCTTCCCCTCTGAACTATGTGGTGCTTTATGCTCCTTGTTAGTACATGACTCATGCAACGGTTTGGTTTCTTGTGCCCATGGATAAAATTACCTGCACATAGGTAATAAACGCAGCCTTTTCCAGTAGAATGACAGCTAAAATATTATGCAGAGTTTTTGTAAAAATGCATGAACCAGATGAAGAAGCCTACTCTCAAGAGCTGCTCTCTGTATTGTCAAAACTACCCAGGACTATTACAAGTGAAAGTATTCTGAAAATATTCTGTGAGTTTTCTGTTGCTTTATTTTGTGTGTTTCACACACCTTAAAGGAAATAAGCCATCTGATTGACTTCACATTTCTCATGAACAAGAACATTTGGGACAGCATGTGGGTTGCACAACTTGAAAGGAAAAAGTAGACTTGTTTTCCTAGGATAGGACTTTCTTCTTCTAATTTACAAAATATGCTTCTCATGAATAATAATACCCTTTTGAAAGGATTTGAATTGTATTTTAGAGATTTAAATTGTGGGTTCCCTTACATCTGTTCTCTCTGAAGTTGACCTTACGGAATGTAAAAGCCTCACACCAAAGTGAAAGATATGTATCCTTTGTAATTATCTTTCCAGCTATGGCAGAGACACAGATGCTTTGGACAAGTAAGAGTTTGGTGACACTGGTGGGTGTCTTCAAGTCTCTCTGACCTCTGCACAAGCAGTGCCTGTGCATGGAGCCTTAAAAAAAGCACAGGCCAAGGGGCTGACAAGGGCAATGGTGTGACCTGCGGGATGCTCGCCAAGCAGGGTGCTGCCACATGCTGTGTTCAGCTGCTGCGCTGCCCTAACCGCCTTCTGGGAAAGCTCTGAAGGAGAAATCGATGTCCTGGGCTGGAGCCCGAAGCCTCCCCTAGCGTGGGAATAGCACACACACGAGGATGCAGGGGCTGATTTACGTCACAGCACTGTGTGTAAAACAGCAAGTTACAAAAGGGCATTCTATAGAAAGGAAAAAAATATTCACTGAATATTAGAAGAATGTTTGTCTTCCTGCTTTTAGCTTGGCCTGGCTCTTTTTTTAGTCATTCATGTAAGACGACCGAATCGGTAGCAGTTGAAAATGCCACAGCATCATTAAAGTGAGCTTGAGAATTGTGCTGGGAGTCTGCACCGTGCTCTACAGTTCTTCCAAAACACAGCATTATGTTTGGTACTGCAGGCACTCTAGGGACCAAAATAGGAGTCAATATCAGCATCGTTGCATGCTATAAAGAAAAATTAGAGAAACACGTAATTTTACAAGAATACTGGTTTAGGCTTCATATGTTATAAAAACATGCTGTAATTGATAGACCTTAAAGGAAGTATCAAGTAAAAAAAAAAAAAAAAAAAAAAAACAACAACAGAGTAAGAAGACAAGTGTTTACAATTTTTATGTTTCCCAAAACTTTTCTGTCTTCTTCCTCTAATTCTCGCTTTTTCCATTCACCAAACTTCAAAAGTTAATCACTGACAGGAACAAACAGATGAAACCTTTCTCCTGGCCCTAGGATAGTCAAGTAAAAATGCTTCTGAGAGTTATTCCAGTGGAAGTCTGATGCCACCTAAAGTTTCCAAAAAGTCTTGCAGTAAAAGAAATCAGCATGCCCCCTTCCTGCTCCCCCCCGCCCCAGCATTCTCAAGCAATAACCGCTCTGAAGTTATTAGTTATTTATAGTTATTTGTGGCTACATTAAGCACAGCAGAAGTTTGCACTGTGAGAAAATTAGCTCAGTCATGCTAGGCAGGGTAAAATCCCAAATTTCTGTCATCCTCAGCATGGAAGAAGCAGACATCAATTCAGTCCAAAATCAAAGCTCTGTAACGGAGACTTTATTCCCCTGCAGTTAAAACTGGCTTGGTAATGAGGTTCCTTTATTTTTTATGTTTGGAGACCATGTAACTGTAAAAGGGAATCAGATTCAGTAGGTGGAAGGACAACGTATGCAGTATATGTTCCGCCAACGACATTAAGCCTTAGTATTTAGGGTATGCTGACATGGATATTTCTGAGCAGGGTTAATGCCATGATCACCACAGTTAGTCAGTAAGCCCATCAAAATACACTGCACTAAAAGTAGGCTGTTGTCACAAAAATACACAAACTTTGAAAAATGTGTCGCTTTTACTAATTTTCTTTGGAACAAGCATTGTTGTTTTTTTGTTTATTTTTATTCTGTTTTTATCTGAGTTAATAGTTTTTCTTAACAATACTTTGCATCAATTTTTATTTTTTCATTTGCTCGTTTGTGTACCAGTGATTCACGTAAGAACACCAATATTGTGCATTGTTAATACTTAAGTGGTCATTACAGCTGAGAACTGCAGTTGGTTTGTGATTTCAAGCAGTCATTCAAAGTGGCTGTTATTTACTGTTGCTGGGAACATTAAACATCATCTTCTAGATCATAGTCTCCTGACTGCTGTGATGAAACAAACTGATTCTAGTCTTTTAGCTTTAGTTTCAAGTCACTTAAAGGTGGACATGGGAGGAGCTACCACGCTCCCCACTGCAGAGGGAATATGGACTGGAACGACACCTAGGTCATCAGAAGTCAGAAGCAATATGTTGAAAAGCATATGGGGAAACGGGGGCAGCCCCTTGGGCACTTGCGTTTTAACACACTAGTTTATCAGCTGGTGATACATGTTCTGGATGAACAAGCTCTGCTCACACAGATGTTCCTCTCTCTTCAGCACCCTCTCGAGCTGCTCGCACGCCGTGGTGGCTCTGCTGTACCCCTTCTCCTGGCAGCACACCTTCATTCCTGTTCTGCCCTCATCCATGATTGATATCGTGTGCTGCCCTACGCCCTTCCTGGTGGGACTGCTCTCCAGCTCTCTGCCAAAACTGAAGGAGCTGCCTGTGGAGGAGGTAGGAGCTGGCACCAAAATTATTTGCCTGGACTAAAACTGGCCTTGCCCTGGAGAGAGGCACAAAAGTCCACATGTGTGTAATTTTTAATATTCCTTTTTGTTTCTTCTCTGCCAAATTCTCATGTACAACTGCCTCTTGGTAAAACTGCAGTTTTAAGTTTAGTCTTCTCTTTTATCCCGCTCTCTGTGCCTGGCACCTTGACAGAGAGAAGCAAATCGTAACCTGGTTAACAATTAAGTAGTGTAAATATTCTCATTTCTTTTGATTTTGTTGTTCCTGGAACAACAAGAGGAAGTACGAAATGCCAGCTACTATGACACCTGTTAATGCTAATGGAAGTTGTGCATGAAGCCATAGGCAGGAGAGAAAATAAAGCCTTTAAGGCCTTTTTTTTTTTTTGGTAACTTTTAAGACTTTGCTAATACTATATTGGAATTCAAATGAGAGTTCCACTTCATCAGTTCTTCCAGTAAAATACCACCAAATTCCTCAAGGCCACACTGTTCTTTCTTACTTCTCTTTTCCTGTCATTTTTCTATTAAATCATCTTTTTGTGCCCACTTTCAATATATTGTGTGCATCAGGTCCTTGTAAATCTCTGTTGTTTTCCTCCCACTCTCCTAACATTGCTCTCCCACATCTTCCCAGCTCCTTCTCGCAGCATCAGTGCTTCATTAGCATCAACATTTCACACCCTTGCACTTCAGAAGTCCTGCTGCCTAAGACAGTACCATTTTCTTTGAAGCCCTCTGAAATACTTGTCATCCACATGATAGCAAAAAATGATTACCAATAGCTTGCATTAAGTGTGAGAAAAAAACCTGCCTAATCCTTTTAACTTTTTTTTTTTACATATTTACAGATCCATTGTACTAGATCTGTTGTATTTAATGATGATAAATTAGACTTTGAGCTCTACAGAAAGAACTTCATAAACCTGTTGTTTTCATAGCAGGAATTTGATTCATGTTGAGGCTTGGGACCATTCAGATGATCTTTCTCCATTAAAAAGCAGACACAAATGTTTTCTGTCTCTTAATACATATTTCACTGTAATGTTTTATTTCTTCAGGCTTTGATGGTTAACCTGGGATCTGATCGATTCATCAGACAGGTAAAGTACAGCTTGCAATGTTGCCACACAGCTTAGCAACCTGTTTAGTCCTATCATATTATTAGGTTTCCATTTTTTTTTTTTTTTTTTAATCAGAGATGTGTGGCAGGAACTGTGCAGTAGGCAAGACACTAGGAAAAAAATGCTCATTTTCTGTTTCAGTTGCAAATTGGCACTACTCTCCTCAGGTATCCAACAGGGATTGAGGCCGTAAATGTCAGAAGAAATCAAGAACTGTGTTTGCGGTGTAAAGAAAGCATCCAAAGATAACAATATCATGTTAGCAAGAAAACTCACAGTGTTAGAGACAAAAATTGCAAGGAAGTCTCTGAGTGAGAGAGGAAAGGTAGAGAATAGCAGTTTGGTAGCAGAAGCAGGAGCCTTGTGAGCCAGGAGATGAAGGATCACCATCTCCTGTAGTAATATGGCACTAGATAACTTCAAAAGTATCTGTCTGCAGGTTAGGTGAGTAAATTTCCTTGTATCCCTGGAAGACATGACTGGTGAGTAGTGGTTGCACTGCTAAGATTCTTGTGTCTGCTTGCTTTTGCTGAATAAGCTTTAAATAAGTTGAAGACAGCAGTGGGGCAAAACCCCAGAAAACAAGATATGCTAGAATAATAAGTAGAATCAAGTACCAAGCAGCTGTGTATACATGTAGCTAGGTTTTGCTGCCTTGGTCTTTGGATTATTTTGCTCTTTGAATTATCTTTTCTGACTTTAAGAGTAATGAGAAATCTTGTTCAGAAATACATGATAGCTGCATATATGTTTTTATTATTTCATTTATGTAGTCATGACAGTAGCTAACTGATAAAAAATGCTTTTCTTCTGAATTTTAATCTGTGCAAAAGTATGTACTATAGTTGCTGTACATGATGAATATGATCTAAAGATTTTTTTTCCTCTGTCAGATGGATGATGAAGACACGCTGTTACCTAGAAAACTGCAGGCTGCTCTGGAGCAGGCTCTAGAGAGAAAGAACGAACTGATAAATCAGGATTCAGATAGCGATTCAGATGATGGTAAGTTCATTTGGAAACAGGCTCATTATTAACAGACATGTAGGTAGTATTCTGACTTTCTACCCAGGAGAAAGAAAGATGTTAGTACTCAAATACCTTTTGCAGTATCAAAGATAATCTCTGAACACATGGAATGGGACTGATGACATCAACACACAGTAATACATTATCAGCAGTCTGTTTTAGTTTCTTTGTAACTGACATGCACATGAGTACTTTTAAGCCTTTACTCAAAAAGAGTTTTGCAGTTAACTTGGCCCTGGTTCAATCCAGATAACTATACATGTTTAGAAGTGTGTCTGAATTCAGAGTTGCTGTTGACTCTTGATATATTCAGGAGAGGGAAGCAGGTACCTCCCAGGAATGGTTTCTGTACTAGAGGGGCTGAATTGCCTTGGAAGGTTCATATTTCTCACCAGCAATTATAAAAAGAGCCCAGGGAGAATTTAACTGACTGTGGTTAAATGGTATGCAACGGGCCTCTATTCAGTTTTTGAAATGTATTTCTACTCATCTTTGCTTTACATATGTAAAATTATTTTAACATCTCAGAAGCGATGAAAACCTAAATTCTACAACACACCCTTTTTGATCTGTTTTGGTACAGGTTCATTATCCCCAGAGCAAACATTTTAATTCGCAGTCATACAGAATTTTGTTAAGAAAACACTTATTCAGATTTAAAGTAAGAGGTCTAATTTTGATGAGGCACCCACAGAATTTTTAATTTCCTAACCTGTCTCCTGAGGATTTGTATTTCTTGTTGATTTTTAGTTACGCAACATCGGTTTTGTAGGCTGGCACTCTTGATTATAAAGCATTGTTCCCTATCTGACACATATCCATGGCCGCAAAGGATTTGGTACAACTCCTTTCAGTTATTAGCATCAATAAACTGCTAGATGACAGTACCTGGCTCAGGGGGGATGACAACACTGACAAATCTGGGAGCAGCTGATTTTGGTGTCTTATTGCTGCCTTGTTTTGCAGAATGTAACACCCTGAATGGATTAGTGTCTGAGGTTTTTATCCGATTCTTTGTGGAGACCATTGGCCATTATTCCCTGTTCCTAACCCAGAATGAAAAAGGAGAGCGTGTCTTCCAAAGGGAGGCTTTCCGTAAATCTGTGGCCTCTAAGAGTATCCGGCGCTTCTTGGAAGTGTTCATGGAATCCCAAATGTTTGCTGGTTTCATCCAGGACAGAGAGCTGAGAAAATGCAGGGCAAAAGGTAAGGGTGATGTCCTTTGCTGTGATGCAGATCACGTGCATTTCACACTGATCCAACAGTTAGCACCTTCATTTGCTGTCGGAGCCTAGCAAATTCTGTGTAGCTAACAAACCGCCAGAAGCACGTTACCTGCTTCTCACGGGGCTAAATGGTAGCGATCGCGCAAAGGCTTTAACCAGGAGAATCCACGGCTGAGCGCCTTAAATCACTCAAAGGCAAAATTGCTCGTGCCACAGCAGTGCTCCCGCGAAGGGCACAGCCAACCCTGGCGTGGAGCTGCCCGGGCGGCTGCCCTCAGAGGCGCACCGTGGCAGGGCCCGCACAACAAGGCGGAGCGGCGCAGGAGGGGAACGGGGCCGTGCTGCGGTTCCCGGGCGGGCTGCAGCGCCCCCCCCGGGGCCAGGGGAGGGCCCGGCCGGCCCCAGCGCCACCGTGCGGGGCGGCGCTGCCAGCCCCGGCCGCCGCGGCCTGCGAGGCGCCGTGAGGGGGCCCCGTGGCGCTGCGCGGGCGGCGAGCGGCGGGGCAAGGCGGGGGGGATGCGGGAGGGTGCGGGTTGTGCTGCACCGCGCGCCGCCCAGCCCCGTCTTCCCCCCTGTCCCGCAGGTCTCTTTGAACAGAGGGTTGAGCAATATTTGGAAGAGCTTCCGGACACCGAGCAAAGCGGAGTAAACAAGTTTCTGCGAGGCCTTGGTGAGGAAAATCTTTACAAGTGTTTCTGAAATGGATGTGCATGTCTGGGTGTTGTTTAAATTCAAAAAAGCCTTGCCTGAGGTGAGATGAGATGATCGACTGGTGGTTTCGGTATGCGATAGGAAGTATCAAAAGGAAAAAAAAAAGTGAAAACATACTTAAACCTGACAAAAAGCAGATTTAATTATGATCTCTGTGAACATCTTCATTTGGGGAGAAAAAGCAGGGAAAACATAATTGAATAATTGAGGAGGAAGAAAAAATAAGAAGGTAGACTACCAAAGACTCTGTCAGTTGGCTATCTCTGCCGGTATTAAGAGTCACTGTAGCAACTACACTACAAATTAGACCCATTTGTTAAGGGATTTTTGATTGCACTTGGCTTTTTCAGTATATGCTAGTGATTGATGGTGTGTTTTCTTTAGGAAATAAAATGAAGTTCCTTCACAAGAAGAATTAAACCCTTTCTGCTGAAACATCAACCCAAAGACTATTTATGACACTGTCCTTAAGACCCCTGCAACTCCAAATTTTGATGTGGGAGGAGAATGAAAAAAGCTGACCACAGCTTTGAGTGACTACCGATGCTGTTACAGTGTGTCAGATGATGACTCCTTTATGTATTTGGATAGAATTTGTAAATAATGTGCTGTAAGCTTTTGTAACTGATTTTGTAATGAGCAAGAAAAACTGTGGTAAATATTTGTATATTCCTGAGAATAACAGGTGCTTTTTTTCTTTAGTATGAATTGAGTTATGCTTGGTGCAAAAATGAATAGCTGATTATGTGCAGCTGACTGTCTCAGCAGAACCACTGACTTCAGGGAATGTTTGTGAGAACTACACTGATGCCTGAGTACTGCGGTAATGAATGAGCTCTGGGGTACGTGGGAGAGGTTGTATGCGCGGGGGCTGTTTTCATGTGGCAGAGTTGGTATTCTTTTCCTAATTTTCCTTCTAATTAATTTTAAAAGAAAGAAATAACAAAGTAACTTGATAATAAGGTACTTGGTTCACAATACAAACCTTCCACTCCGTTTGAACTCTGGTCAGTAAACTACTTGTAATCCATTCTGCACTAAGACTGCTAACCGTGAGGAGATCTCAGTTCTTTGACATGCAAGCTGCAATGAGTAGGTACAGTTCATCCTTTCCTAATGTATGTATGTATGGTTCCTAATAAACTATGTAAATATACCTGTTTGTTTATATTCTTTGCAAACCTTTGTGGACTTCTGATTTTGAGTGGGTACAAAACCAGAGAAACTTGTGAATGTGAATTTTCAATTAAAATACCAAAAAAAAAAGGTTATTATGAAACTCTTTCAGTAGGTTTGCTATTTCATGATACTACTTGGTTTTCCTTCTAGTTAATGCTTTTTATTAGAGCCGAGACATGGCATTTTATATCATCACTGTTTTGTTAATTTTATCCTAACAGAAGCATCTCTTAAAACGATTTTCCTTTTTTCTTCTTCACACGGGTTAGCAGCAAATTATATCTTGTATCATAGACAACTGATCCTGAACTGTGATATTTTCACATTGTTTTTATGCTACATATGTTTTTACGTTTAATTTGGTTAAATGATCCAAGTAGAATAAGAACAGCTTGTAGCAGACAAATATTTTGCTTAAATTTCTGATGAGCTAATCAGCTGCATTCTATGACAATCTGCTTTTCTTTTGTATTAATTGCAGTCTGGTTCAGGTGGTGCTTGCATCGTGGTGAATGCTCTTCAGCAGGACAGGAATGATTAGCTTGCCATGGCCCTCTGCACAGCAGCAAGTGCTACACAAGTACCACATTCATCTTTAATCCGGTAACACAAATGCTGTTAAGAGATTCTATTAGCTTTTCCTTAGCCTGAAGAAGAAAACAGAAAATACTTGAATATTCTTTCAAGTCTGACATCTAATGAAAATTACCTAGAGCTTTCTTTTTAAAGAAAAAAGACCACTGCATTTTTCTTCATTTGCAGTGTGACTTCCTTGTGTAGTTAAACTGTCTTTGAGGCTTGCGCAATTCCTAACCTGGCAGTGGTTCTGGTGTGCTATCAGCCTCATAGAACAAAATTGAGGGTTTATTCACCAAAAAGGTGAAGTCGTTTCCTTTTTTCCTTACCTCCCTCACACTCAAGTATATACCAAAGCTTAAGTGTACATGAAAAGAAGCATCTGTAGAATGTAGAATATCAAGCGCTTCTGATTCAATTGAAATGTAATCACAAATGTTAATTTCTACAGGTTTTATGCTGTAATATGTTGTAAGCTACGGAGTGACTTTCAGATGTAGTTCTTCAAATCAGAAGCAATAGCTTTCACTTGTACAGGTGGATGCTGGCTATTTTATAAACAACAGTAATTATATGTGTAAATACATGTTCCTTTTGAGAAAATGATTGATAAAACGTCATCCTTGGGTGATGGTAATGTTGACATGAAAAGAGTTGTTAGGAATGCAAGAGAGACACAGGATGCACGTGTTAAGAGAATGCGGTGCGGTAAAATGCATCTCCCACACAGAAGCTGTTTTCCTCCATCTGCACTGTAAAAATCTAAGCAGGAAGCTTTTGAACGATAAATTACCCGTCAGCATGTTGTTCTGGGTTTTGCAGTCAGAGGAGTGCACCAGTCAGGGTGACAATCACATTTCAAAAGCTTGTAGGTACCTTCCTGGTCCTCGGACCATGGCTATGTAAATCAACCTTAGTGTTTCCAAAGGTCTGTGTTTAAAACAAACAACTGAAATGAAAGTGTGGGGTGTATTATTCCACCTTGCACCTTAGTTTAGAAAACTGAGGTGACGACTGCTGAACGGTGGAACACCGCTCGTGCACCATGTAACCGAGAAGGAAGTCCTGAAGAAAAACCAGCGTGGAGGCCTGTGGTTCAAAACTGGGGAGAGAAAAAAAAAAGTGTAAAATCTTCTGGCGCAGAATATATTTAAATAAAAAAAACAGTACGAAACAATTGTTTCCAGTTGTCCAGGAACTGTTACTCTGGCGTGACAGACGGCGGCGTTTACGGGCATTGCGTTTATTGTCCCGGCTACTCGTGCGGAGTGCCGTGACCCAACTCCCCGGCCTCCCCCCGCCCCCCTCGGCACAGGCCGCAGGAGGCGAGCGGCCGGGCCGGGCTCCGCGACACCGCCCCGCGGCTCGGCGCCGGCAGGAGGAGCCTCCGCGAAGTCTCGCGAGAGTTCGCCGTGGGCGACGGTGCCTTCCCCCGGTCTCGCGAGCGCGGCGCCCTTTCCCTTCCCTCGCGCACGCCGACAAGATGGTGGGTGCGGGACGGGACGGAGCGGGGCGGGACGGGCTGCCCCTCGCCGCGGGACGTGCCCGGGGGTGGGCTGAGGGTGGCCGTGGCGGGCGGTTCTCCAGGCCCGCGGCCTGCTCGGGGCGTTGAGGGCGGCCCGGGGCGGCCGCTCCGGCCTCTCCTCGCAGGGCCCCGGCCGCCGCCCGCTGTGGGCCGTGAGGCGCGGAGGAGCGGCGGCTCTGCGGGGGGAGGGCCGTGTGCCGCCGCGCTCACCTCTGCCGCTTCTCCGCAGCCTTCCCGGCTCAGGAAGACCAGGAAGCTGAGGGGACACGTCAGCCACGGCCACGGCCGCATCGGTAAGTGGGGGGCTGCGGCTCCGCAACGCCGGCGGGCCTTCGCTGCTCGGGCGCCGCCTCGGGCGGGCAGACGAGGAGCGCACAAACACGGGCCCGGCGAGCAGCTCTGAGGGCCGCAGCACGTGCGGGTGGTGCCCGCACCGTGGGGGAGATGCCCCAGGAACGTGGTGCTCCGGAGTTTTGCCCATCCCTGTGGACTGGGTTTGTGACTTAACTTGGATAGTACTTGGGCGGTAGGTGTTGCCTGAGAACGTGGCTGGGCGACATTTTAAGTTTGCAGGCTGATGTTGTGCCAGTTCAAACTATGGCCGTTCCTGCCTGTTCTTGTCAGTTTGCTTGTGTTAGCACTGGTGTCTTCTCATACTTCTGTAGGTTAAAGGCATCGGGTTTTTTTTGTTTTTTTTCTTGTCTAGGGTTAGTCTTTAGTGGGTTTAGCTCACTGAGTTGATACGAATGGAGAAGGATAGGACTGCTATCATCAGAGTAATTAGCTTAAGTTGACTTTGTGCTCCTAAGCTCAAGTATTACATGTGATATTCTTAGTTTAACCAACTTCATTTTTCTTTTTAGGCAAACATAGGAAACATCCTGGTGGCCGTGGTAATGCTGGTGGTATGCACCATCACAGGATTAACTTTGATAAATAGTAAGCTAACGTTTTAAACATGTGCTAGCAAAATGCATGTGTCTGAAGTAGAAACAACTAAATTTTATGTGAACCACCAAACTTCCCTACAATCCTATGTATCTTTTTCTCAAACATGAAAGTTTAATAGCTGAAATCAACTTGTGTCCCCATTTTCTCTAAACTCAGCGGCCTTTTTTTCTTAAGCCAGGCATCTTTGAGAGTTCAGTGCAGTAAACTTGACCAAGCTTGCCAGTTACACCGTTGTCCATACTAACAGATGTGCCCACAAAATGTTAGGTAAATCTGAAGCGTTATATAAATCAAAGCTACACTCTACTTAACTGCATGCTATAGAGGCAAGGGTCGTTGTCTCACTGCCGAGACTAGAGTCACATCTGAACACTGCCTGTTGTCCTGGTGTGCTAGAGTACTCGGAAAGTAACCACTAATCTCTATTCGCTGGCTGTGACCATTGTTGACTCAGTCAGTCACCAGGTTAGTGACAGGAGCTCTGAAGCTCCTCGTGCAGTGCAGTCTTGCACCGAGTTGGTTTTGCTCAGAAAATGCAGGATTGGACCAGACTCACCATGAGAAGGATTAAGTTGTGAGTTCAAGGGAGAACAGATGCTTTAAGGAAAATAATTTTCCCTTGCTTTGGATAGCAATGATTATTACACTTAGATACCACATGTATTAATACAAATAAACGTGTAATGTGAAAGTAAGATAAAATTTTACTTTTAATTTCTTTGAACAAGTAAGATGTTGTGTTAGTGTTGATTTGTAGTCCTACTTGCTTAGGATGAATTAAAAATGTGACCTAACGAGGAATGTGTTTTCTTTCACAGTCACCCTGGCTACTTTGGAAAAGTAGGCATGAGACACTATCACTTGAAGAAAAACCAAAAGTTCTGTCCTACTGTCAATTTGGATAAACTGTGGACCCTTGTTACTGAACAGACAAGGCTCAATTATGCAAAAAACCAGGCTGGACTGGCCCCAGTCATTGATGTTGTGCGCTCAGTAAGTTTCTGTTCAGATTCAGATCTGCAGTTTCTGCTCGCTTGAAGTGTAACTTAGCTTTGCATATCCAAGTAACAAAATGGTAAACTGCAAATAAGCTGCAGTGCATGAATATCTGTAGACTTCTTGGTACAAATTCATGCATCTTAGCATATCAGTGGTTAAACTAGTACTTAAGTTATGTTTTTTCCTGTAAGAATGACTTCCCTTATTTTTGAAAGGTGGTGAAAGATTACTTGTTCAAAATATCACCAAACGTAGGTATGAAAACATGATAGAGCTATTCTCACTTATATAAAGTCACTTTTAATTCCGAGACTAGAGTCACATCTTTACACTTGTGATTGTTCTGGTGTGCTATCATTCTCGGACATTAAACTTCTGATCCACATTCACTGGCTGTGATGCTTCATATCTCAGTCAGCCACCAAATCAGTGACACTAACCAGTCTGTCAAGTAGGTAGTGAAACTAATTACCAAGTAGATATGTTTTGTGTACCAAATACCTCTGCTGGCCAGTTACACCTCTTCTAATAAGCTGTGACTTAAAGGCTGTAGTATTAACGGGCCTTGTGCCATGGTTGTCCTTTTTATGCAAAGGATAGGAGTGAAACGAGGGGAGAGGGGAACTATTGCTGTGACAGCTTGCAGAGCAGAATAAACCACACAGGTGCTTGGGCACCAATGTGTTGACGCTCTTCAGTTTTACTTTTAAGATGTGCAGAAGAGTCTTCTGCTCTCTTCAGGAATACCAGGATGTCCAGCAGGTAAAGAGCATGTGCCAGATGTAAGTGGGTGTAGTAAGTAGTTTGTTGGAGAAATGCAGCCAGCTGCTCTGTGCGTGCTGTGGGAAGTGGAAGTGGTTGGCAGCTTATTTACAAGACTTCAGTGTTTTCTGTATGCAGTACTGGGAATATTACAACTTCCAACATTCTAAGTTACCAAAACCTTTAATTTACTTTATAGTTTCCACTTCTCTGAATGAATGCAACGCCACTAGATCACACAGGATATTTTTTTCCATTCATACCAATCTTGTATTGGAGACGGACAATGAATGAGGTCAGCAGTGGTGATCATGGTTTTGTTTTTTACTGGTGTGTGCTAAAAGACAGGTCTGAATGTAGGAGCCTTTAAGCTGATTACAAACATATAATGTTTTTTTAATCTTTCTAGGGATACTACAAAGTCCTGGGCAAGGGCAAGCTGCCCAAGCAGCCTGTAATTGTGAAAGCAAAGTTCTTCAGTAGAAGAGCGGAGGAGAAGATCAAAGAAGTTGGAGGTGCATGTGTGCTTGTGGCATAAAGGCCATTGTTTTATTTGAAGTTTTGAATAAAGACAATGTGTAAAATGTGTTGATTGATAGATTTTTTTGACTTGTTCACACACTGTCCTGACTTCAGTCTTGTGGATTTAGTGATTTCTGGCTGTTTTTGATCAGTGGTTTGGCTGATGCTTGCTACGATTTTAAACTGTGTGGCTACAGTGGCGTCTGGCATTTGAAGAGATACCTTGCTGCTTTGTTTTTACAAGGTAGCAATGTACATAGGTTATTCCTGTATTTGTGCAACTCCTTCAGTAGGTGACGCGCTCTGGTGACCAGCGATAGGACCTGAGGGAACAGCATGAAGCTGCCTCAGGAGCAATTCAGGTTGGGTATTAGGAAAAGGTTCTTCACTGAGTGAGTGGTTGAGCACTGGGACAGGCTCCCCAGGGAAGTGGTCATGACACCAAGCCTGCCTTGCTTAATGACACAATTCATGTAACTTCATTTTTGCAATTGACTAACCTCCTTTTCAAGTGTACAGCACACAATTCCTGAAGTTGCTTTTGTGGGACAAATGGTGCCAGGTAGCTTCAAACGTGTACGCAGCTATGGCACAGCTGTAGAGCTGCACTGTATGAATTTCTATACGTGCTTTAAAATGATTCTATAAAACATTATTTGCGTAGTTGTAATGTCAAAATAGGACTTCAATTGCCAATGCAAGGGTTGGCCATGTATGCCAAAGAAGAATCCTTACATGATGGTTAAAATCAAACTGTTACTATAATGCTCAGCATTATAAGTCTTAAAGTATTCCTAGGTGCTACAGATTAACTTCTAGTACATGTGATACAATCCTATTAATGAACCCTTAACCTAGTGTTTGGCATGAATTATTTCAGGGCTTTTAGGGTAAAGTTGATGTGCATTGCATTTAAAGTTTGTGAAATACTGAAGTTTTTAAGATAAATAGTGAGTGCTGGGACGCCTTTATGCTAACACATTATGCTACTGAACGGCTGTCAAAGGTTAAAGACCAATGAAACATAAGCACTCACTGGCGTTTACAAGTTGCCTTAGTCCAACCCTGCAGACTAACGTGTTTATGGTAGACTCTTCATCAGGTACAGTGTGGGGAGGAGGTGAAAAGTGTCTCCAAAGGGGACTACAGGCTGTGGAAGGTGAGAGTCCAGCTTCCGATTATTTCAAGCAGCTAAGGATGTTGCTGCAAGACAGATAACAAGGAGAAGCAGTGTAACCAGAACATCTATCGAGGGTTTGGTTCGGTCCTCAAAGGTAAGTCGTGGGGTACAGTAAAATAAGGACCATTGCTACTGCCTGCTGTCAGTATGGTGTCCGACCAGATCCCACTGACTGTGAGAAGCTTGATTCACACAGAAGCACCCTGTGCACACAATCAGCAAGTGATTCCAGATAGCTAACGTACACAGCAGACACTGCTCTCAATTCTTTGGTATTTAATGTTTTAATACATTAATGTTGTAAGTAATTCTTCGATATTTTGTACAGTTGAACTTTGAGTACAACCCAAAAGTTTGGCGGCCCCTCTCGCTCCGCGCCGCCGCCATCTTCCTGAGGCGAGCGCCGGGTCCCGCCCGCAGCTCTCAGTCACGGCCGTTGGGCGCGCGGGGGCGCCCGCTGCTGAGGTGGCGGCCGTTGGGCGCGAGCTGCCCTGTCCGGGGGGCTCGGGAGGGCCGCGGTGCCCGCCTGTCGCCGCGCCGTTTCTCTGGGTTTGTTTCCCAGCCGGTCCCCAGGTACTTGGAGAATGTTTCCAAGGTGTTAAGAGGGCTGAGTAAATAGCAATTTCACTGCGTTTACCGCCTGCTTTTATTAACAGGGCTAATTTCACACACCTGCTCACCTCATATTTTTGTTCAAAGTCATCAAGCGTTTGGGATTGGAGCCCTGACTTGGTGATGGTTTAAGGTCAAAAATCACATGCAGCATTTTTCTTTGTCACTGATTTTTATCCCCCCCCTCCCCCCCCCGTTTGTTTTGAAACAGTTAGTTTGGGGATTGCGCGTGTGAGGTATTGAGCCTGGTCAATCAAGCAGGCGGGTTTTGCTTCACTCACACCGCTGCCTTGGCTGAGCTCCACAGATCCCGAACAAGAAGCTGCTGTGAGGGCTGCTGTGGAGCCACCGGAAGGTTGTCTGGCACGCTGACTCTCTCTTTTTCCTCAAAGGACAAAATGGGCTGCTGCTGATAAAGTTATTCTAGAAGTAATTCTAGATGGAACTTGCAAAGTTTATGTTACAACATTTTAAAATGCTGTAGCAATATCCATTTTTAATTGAAAGAAGAAGATACAAAAAATCACCTGATTAGATCTGAGAGAACAGAATGGTGAAAGTTGAAAGTCTTGCATAGGGATTCTATCCCTAAAATACTAAAATAATATAATTATGGGAATATACCTGTTACAAACTTCTCCTGTGTGAAATATATAGGTGCTTCACTGGAAGTTTCAGTCCTGTGATACCTGGCTGCTTCCCTTTGATTTGTTTGGTGTGGCTGTTGCCCTCCAGGGGCTGTCATTGATCTTTTGGTCCTGCAGCAGCTCCCCCAACACTATACAGCGCCTTTCGTTTTCCCTCCTTGGGCTGATAGGCCAAATGCTAGGGGCTTTTCTCCCTGTTTCGGGTGTGACTGCTTGCCAGCTGCCTCCCCCTGCTCACCCACCCCATCTTCATCCATTTCTGTCCTGTGTCCTGCCTCTTCACCCTCACCACATCCCTTCAGATGCAGTTATTTGCTTTGTAATTGCAGCTGCTGGACTTGGTGTTTCCCACCAGCCTAGCCAAGTCACTGGTAATGTAGCTGCCTGACTGCTGCTTTGCATACCTATCTCAGCAGGAAAGTAGCACTTTATCTCACCCTCATCCTTCCCCCTCCTATCAAAAAACTTGCACATAGTTTCACATGTTCTGCAAAAAGCATAGATTAAAATGTATGGTAACCCGCTTCTGGCTCATTCAGACAGGTTTGGCCTTTATGGTGATAGAGCATTTCCCAATATTTGGCTTTGTGTTTGCACTGATTCTCTGTGCATTGATACTTTGGTCCCGGGCTGTGGTTTCTCTGACTGAACAATGCGGTAGCCGAAGACCTCAACTTCCTATTGCAGACATTACATGTTTTTGCAGGTTCTGGTCTGTTTGCTTAGCAACAGGACTTGCAAGAAACAAAGGAGATGGTGCAAACTGAAAAGCTGTGCTTCCCTAATCACATTTGTCTCTGAAAGATGGTTGATGAAGATGAACTGTAAAAAGTGAGCTCATATAATAAGCACTTTTGTAATGTTTATTGTTTAAACTACAGGTGCAATTACCGCAGCTGTTTTCTAAAGGGACCTGTAGTTTTGAAATTACAGTCACAAGTTTTAGTGGTATATTTGAATTTGTTGGAGTGAATTCAGTAAAACTGATGAATATCTACTTATTTTCATTGGTTCTTAGAAGTGGGCCTTGGGTGTGAGGTGTTATGGTGACTTTAACGTGAAGTCCAATTTTTCTTAAATAGCAATGACTTCAGGATGCAACACACAGAGAAGGCTGGTTGTGAACTTCTGAGACTTTCACAATTTTGTTTCATTGTAGAAGAAGTTGTGTCTGCTAAACATTTCTATTGGAATCTGCCTTGAGATGGAATCCTCCAAAAGAATACATATCTCTAGGATTAGTCGCTGTTCTTCTGTGATGGGGAAATCTGAAGATTGCTGCAAGTAGTGTACTGCTGATGGCAAGGCCACCATGCCAAGGTAGGGGCAACTACATGGGACTGTGGCCCCAGGAAGGAGGTTCAGTCAGCTAAAGGGTGATTCCAAGAGAGATGAGACTGCGTTTACTTTTCCTTCTCTGATGCAACTTGCAAAAGTTTCCCTTTGCAGGCTGTGTCTGATTGACATCTCTATAAATTTCAGAAACAAGGATAGAACATGAACTGCAAAATACTCAATTTACCTTGGGGAGCTTAGGTTGGCAGGGGAAATGCTGTCCTACCTGTAGAAAATTCTGACTTGGTCTATAATTTGATCTGTGGTCATCTTGACAGGTGAAATTTAATCACTGTGAAGTGCATTTTATTACATTTCTGTGAAGAAGATTAGCAGAAGATATTTTACATTTCTCAAGGCAGCTTTCTAATGGGGTGTTGCTGAAATGATGGAGGTAATGATCAGTTATGCTTATCATTATTTTCTTTACCTGCAAGCTATAAAATATTGTGGTGAAATTATAAAAGCATCATTTTTGTTGCACAGTTTCAGTGCTTCTGCCAGGAAATGTACAGCGTGTGACAATTCAGGCTGGTAACAGCTTTGTAAGTAGATCAATAGAACAGATTATTTCTTTTTTTTTTTTTTTTCAGAGGTTGCAAGTACTATAGAGAGATAATGGGATCATGGTTTATAAACCTTAAACCACACTTTCCTGCACAACAATCTGCAAAGATATTCTTTTTTTTAAAGTGGGTATGTGATTTTCAGCTGCAAGGGACTTCCTCTTTCTTCAAAAGGACTAAGTAAATGTTGTTTCTGAGAACATGCATCCCGCTGTTGCCTTCTAGTTTGTGCTTGAGTGATCAAGTGTATTGTTAAGTGAAGGGGCTGTCATGAGCCATTTTGTGACTCTTCATGTTTTTGATGTCAAATTTCAGCCAACGGCAGTGGGGACTCTGGATCTGCTGAGGAATTGCTTGGTATGCAAACGGAACCTGGGCAAGAGAGACCCCAGAATGCTCCCTTGCCTCCATTCCTTCTGTAAGGACTGTCTTCTAGATCTGGTTCAAGGATATAGCTGTATTCCCACTGGATATGAAGTTCTATATGAAGGTAATGTTTAAGAATCTCTGTTTGGCTTATGCTGTTTGCAATACAGTATTATGAAAATAGATGTATTGGGAATACTTTTTGTAGCCTGTTCCTCTAAAGCACTACTTGAAAAGAACAAACTAGGAGACTGGAGATTTGTATGAGCAGAGGGTGGATTGAGAACAAGCCTCCTTCAGAATGTTTTCCATTTAACAGCAGTGCTTTGAATAGAAATGACACAGTCAGGCAACCTTTACATTTTCCAGAATGGTCTTGATTTCATTTACCAAGTGTGACATTATGGATATTTGCTTTGCTTAAAAAATGAATAAATGCTACAGGGTAGTTGCTAGGTTACATCTTTATTCAATCTTTTAGACATGTCGGACCTTTTTATGGTAGTGGTTGTGGTGAGAATTTTATTCTTCCTTTTCTCCCCCTCCTGCCCTTGCAAACACCACAGCAATCACTGGTGTCTGGTTCTTTGCTCCTAAAGGAGTGCATAGTAATTTTTATTGGAATATGACTGTTGTGGCGCACTGAAACTCTTGGCGCCTTCCTTTTTTCCCATTATAAGTGTGGTTTCACCCTATCTAAACACTCACCTTAACAAGCTGACTAAATCTAGCGAGGACGAGAAGCATTTTGAGACCGTGGCTTTTGAAATCTTGAAGTTATTTGTACAGTTTTTTGTAATGATGTTAATAGAAAATATGTAACTTTTTTGGAATAGGATTTAAATCACAGAATGCAGTCACTTAAAATGAATGAGGCTTAATTACCATAGGGAAACATTCCAGACTCATTACTAATTTATAAGAGGAGCAAAGGCACATAGATGACTGGTATTTTCACAGGCTTTGAACTTCAGATGAATAAGTGGCATCATTTATTATCTCTTCCAAAGCAAATTTTAGAAACATGTAGGAAGAGAAGATACTTTCCCTGAGGTGATGATAATCTGAATTGACAAGAGAACACAAGCTAGGTAAGTTGAGGTTTGAGAACAAATGGAAAGAGTGTTAGGAGATCACCGTTGAAAGGCCAGCAAAGGAAAAGGGGATAACTTAATGACAAAGGAGAAAGGCTATTCGTGGGAGGGTACAGACAGAAAAAGATATTCAGGTAGGAGGAGACAGAAAGCAAAGCAGTCATTTTAATTAAATGCCTCAAAAATTTAAATATCTGGTCATACCAGACAGAGGAACCTACTTTATAATAAAATGGTGTTGAAAACAACCACTACATTACTTTTATTTATTCTCATTTGACATGTAAGCTATTCCTTTCTCCCGCTTGCTTATGTCTGTGAAGTGGAAAAGGGAATTTTTGCCACTTGGTGATATTGGATGAAATGCAGCTATAGGTTCTCACGAGTCATTAAAATATTAGGTATTTGTCTGAGCACTTGAGCAGGGATCAGGAATTATTTGTCTATAGCAAATTGGAACAAAGACTAGTTTATTTCTGTATTCTTGAAGTTTCTCCATTTAATTCCTCATTCTCTTGTTGGTGGGGAACTTCTATGGGAAAAAGCAAGATTAGAGAAATGATTGAGAAAAGAAATAATGAACAGTGATGACCCACTGTAAATGGAGACACCAGGTGCAAAGACTTGATTAATATATGAACAGGAAGAGCAGCAAAAAGAAAACATCAGTGTCTCTTAAATCATTGATTGAAACTGCAACCACCGTGGGTCAGCTAGGATAAGTTTGTGAAATCTTCTGATGGCATGATGCTAAGCACTGCTTACCTCATCTGCACATGCAGGTAGCACAATACCTGCTCAATTTTCAGTGTTATCTTTCAGTATGATCATACATTTGTGTCAATGATAAAATGTATATACAATAAGTGCTAAGCAACTTCAGCTGAGGTGTGAAATATTGTCTGTAAGTAAAATGCATTTGCTAATTGCTATGAATTCTTTAAGCAACATATAAGAATAGAAAAAGTGAATGTATTTCCAAGTGAAGTCAATCTGAGATTTACTGTAAATGCATGCTTTAATTTGTGGGTTTCGATATGTCATACTGTAAGTAGTAGTATATCAACATAAAGCTGTTTTGTAGGTTGTTGTTGTTGTATTAAGATTGCTGAAGAGCTGTAGGTAAGTGGTCTGGATATTTGATGGTAGTTGATGTTGGACACTTACGTTTATACCTGTGTCTAAGTCTTTGGGCTTAAGATATCCCCTGAATGAAAGCTCAGAGGTAGACTGAGTTCTTATGGAAAAAAGCTGCATTCGTGTCAGAATTTATTCCAAGCTGTGAGAAGTGAGAGTTTGATAGCAATTTGAATGAAACAAGAAAATAATTTTTGAAATTTGAGTCCTACAGGTGCTTCTAATATGAAGGGGACTTTAAGTTACTCAGTTTTTCACTTCTTTTTCTGCAGGCCAGTATCACTTTCCTTTTTTTTTCCTCCTCTCTTCATTTGGAAAAAAGAATCCTTATTTTATTCTTCTCTACAGATCTGCATGATTTTTGCTTCTGGTCTGTTTCATACATGGGAAGGAAGAGTTTTAAAGAGTGGGACTGGGGATGAGAAAGACAGAAAATTCCTAAATCTCCTGAGATGATTTTCCCAGGCTACTACATGAATTCTGCCTGTGTAAATTGCCACTCACAGTACACCATGAAAACACACGCAAATGGTTCTTGAGTGATGCCTTGGCTTCTTGGGCCTGGCCTTCTTAATGAGTACTGGAAACATTCAAAACCAAATTCATCCAATTTGCTGTGCCTATGCCTTCTTTCTGAGTTGGGGGTGTGTGCAAAAATAAATTACCCTTTATCTGCAGCTCTTTCTCTCCTTTAGATGTTTGATGATTGAAGTTGTTTTAATACTTTCAATATCACCAATGTAATAGTTTCAGAAGTAGCTGAAAGAGGAGAAGTGGAGGTCTGTTGTTGTGAAAAGTTCACAATTTGGAAGACTGTATCAGCTTGAGGGCTGGCTTTTTGTTGTTGTTTTGTCTTTCTTTTTAAAAAAATCACAGGCAACCACTGTTCAAATTGCAAATTAGGCCTTTGAGAACAAGGCAGATCAGAACAGATGTACTAGAAAACCTTGCAGATTTACTCTAACTGATACTAAACCCTAGTATTATTTCCATTTTGTGACTGAATTAGGTATATCTGATCCATACGTTACGCTTCACATTTGTAAAATGAAGTTAGCAGTTGCCCAGCTTTATAAATTGCTTTGGGAAGTGGTGGATTTAATTGTATTATGTTTTTGTATTGAATTTGTATGTTGGGCTATTTTTTTTCCTGAAGTGCTATTTTAAGAACGTGCTTTGCCCTTTTGTGCTTCTCTAGCTTGGATAACAAAAGTCTTAGAAAATGGCTGCATAATTTCTTTCCACATTCCGTGCATAAGTCAAAAACCATCCACACTTGCTTCTTGTTAGTTTTCCATGCACAACAAAGGGTCTGAGATCCCCACTTAAATGCCAGGAAAGGTGACATGAGAGAAATGCAAATTGAACCGATAAGACTGACTGAAACCAGACTATTAAAGAGAACAAATGTGACTTTAACTGTTGACAAGCGTCCACTTGCTGCATTCTATCATTTCCAGCTGAAAATGTATAGTTTTCTCTATCTTATAAGATAGATGCTATGTATAACCATGGATTCCCAATTGTGAATGGCTCGTTAGCAAGGGACACCCAAAACTCCACCAAGCATTCGTCATGCTTGCATGTACCATCTTCAAAGTTATCTTCAAGGGGTTTGTTTCAAGAAGGTTGAGCTTGGACTTCCTTGGCTCTAGGCTCTGGCATTAAGAGTATGGTATACTGGCATAAAGAGGAGCCTCCAGGTGCCAACACACAATGCCTTGTCTTGTACTAAGTCTGTACATAAGAAAAATACACTTCTGTAGAGTTCTTTAAATTATATTTAAGCTTAGTGTGGAGTACAATTTGTCCTTCTTGGTGTTACAACTGTTATATCTTGAGGCCCTAAATAATCTTGTTTTGATGCAATCATATATGGTAAGTGATGCAATGCATCGTTCCTATTAATTCTGAAGGAGAACACCAATTTGCTTTAATTAGGTCCACTTAACACAAAATATGTGTTTTGTTTCTAAAAAGGGAAGTAAAAAGGTTATCCCAAGGAGGGAAACTGTTCATAATGTATTTATTTAGTCATCCTAAAATGGATTTAAGGTTACTCAGCCCTTCTCACACTGTTGTTCAGATGCCAGATCCAAAAGGCAAGTGAAACAATGGGGGGATAGTTAAATAAATACGAAGATGTAAAGTCGGAGGTTGTATTCAGAACTGTTTCCTATAACCTGTAATTGGGTCTCTAAGGAAGTGTAAATTATGTCTGCAGTTTGAGCTGTAGCTAATGCTCTCTGAGAATAATTATTCTGATGGTTGTTGGAGGAAAAAGAACAAAGGAATAGGTGCAACATGTGGACAGCAAGTATAAATGTGGTGTGTATGATAGTTCCAATGTTTGTTTCTTTATGCTAATCAATTCTCAGGATAATAATAGGCTGTTAATTATCTGCATTGGTTTATTTCCCAGACAACCAGCTTGAGGGTTCTTTCTGTTTAGACCTGACCAGACTGTAAGACCTTGAAACAAAACTGTGAGGTGAGGCATTTGATGTTCAAAAGGTCTTTGTACTCAGTTTCTGTACGTGGTGCAGAGGTTAGTTTGCACTTTCAGGGATGATTGCTGCAAATTATCTACAGCTCTGTCACTTACAAATTAGATTGCTGCAGTACAGGTGGATTAAAAACTTGAGGGCACTCAACAAATTTACATTTTTGTGCTTTTACAATGGAACACTCTGTATAGGGGCCACTGCCAAGATGTCCACTTACTATTCCTTGGGTTCAGTGCAGTGTTGAAGCCTTCACTAACAGAAATGGAACTGTTGTGGTATGTGAGAAATGTGACCTGCAATGCATTAGGGCTTGAATGGCATACGCTTGAGTGGGCTTTGGTGGCAGAACCCTAATGTTTTCCTGAAAGCTGATTTTGGATATGGTGCTGGAATGTCCAGACTGAGTGTGTCTGACTACTGGATCCACTGTCTTTGAATTTCTGTTTTCCCCAACCTGCTGTCTATTCACTATTGCTGATGGGAGTGCAAGAGTGGAAATGAACGCTTGTCTTATGAAGGGCTGCTAACCACCTCAGCAAAGTACAAGTCTGCTGTTGAAGCTTTTCAGGGCTCCAATGTGTGTATGTATATAAACTTAACATGCACATACTTCTATAAGTACACATACACACTTCCATAAGTACGTTATTCTCTAGTGCTGGTAGTTTTTGTGGTGGTGTTCAGGTGCAGTAGTCTACCATGAAAAGAATAGTGGAGCCCTGGAAGGATGCATGTGTAGGACTACTCCTCCACATACCTCATGTGATGAAACTTCCTGGGAGTCTGTTCAACACAAAGTGGTCTTCAGTGCTTGCTCAATACTACCTGATAACTCAAATACATAGAGAACAGCTTATCGGTGGTTTATCCTGCATATCACACTGAAACAGAGCTCAAATCTAACATTAGGATCCTTGCTGGCCTTTCTAAATTTGTGCCCATTCCTTTAGCAATGAAGTCTGATGTCATAAATGATTATTTCAATGGATAAACAGCAGAAAGTAATGAACTTCTAAACAAAATTATTTATGCAAACATTTCTAACTCCTTCCTCCAATATTGTTTACATACAAACTCTACATAGTTTATGTCAACAGCTCTTATTTTTTTTCTACGTCTAGAGATTTTGGTAACAATAATGGACCTCATTTGGGCATCATGATTGCATCATAGCTGAATTTGGCTCCTGATCTCTTAATATGTCAACTCTGTTGTTTGAATGCTGTAATTCCATGTTGGATTACTATTTAGATCCAGAAATTGCATCATTCTCATACGTACAAACAGCAAGTCTCTGGGGCTTCTGACTATTCTCCCCTTCACCCACGGTGCTGTAATTATGATACATTTAAATGAGCTGTCTGCAAAGTACAGGTTCTTAAAACAAGTTAACACAGTTGTTTAGAGGTAGTGGTAAGGAAGTAAGGCAAGAAAAATATTTAGGGAATGTCCTGCAAAGTGTATTGAGGGAGTGGACGGTGTAAGACCTGCTGCTACCTGAGCCTGGAAAAGCTCTACTCTTCCCTTCTGCACGCTTGCTCCAGGTTACTCTGATGACTGAGAGAAGACTCAGGCAAGAAGGGAAGTAGGATGCTGCTATTTATTCTCTCTATGGGATTTTTATTTCACCACTTCAGGAAAAATACAACCAAGGCAAGTGAAGAGAGGCCTGAATGAATCGCAGAAAGGTGAAAGCAAGAAGGAAGGCGAGAAAAAAATACCATGCACTTCATAGCGGGCCAGTACATCTCTTTGCACTGCTGATTTGCCAGCATTTCTTGCTGAAGAGGGGGGCGCAGCCCCACATACTCTGTGGAAGGTGCAGCCACTTCTGTCTGCAGTACGGCAAAGCCTGATTCCAGGGGGCACACTGTGTGTGCAGTTCTGCTTAATAACCCTCCGCTTCCTGACAGAAGTGACTTCGTGGGTAGCTAAGTGACACTTTATCCAGAGGACAGGTAAGGGGTTTCTAGGAAATTGTGCTTTACTGGTGATTCTACTTTGAGCACAAACACAGCAGCGTGCTCGCTTTGCGTTGTTGAAGTAGCTGCTGCTTGTGGCTATTTGTAAATGTCTGTGTAAAATGTACTTAATTTCAGGACAATTGCTTCACAAACCATTCTGTAGTGTATTTATTATGCCAAACTATCATTAGATTTTGGGGGGAATTTGTATTGAAAAAGGTTGGGCATTTCCAGGGAGCACAGATTTTGATTAAATGGAAAAGGAAGGAAATCGGAAGTCCAATTAGCTGAACAAGTATGATCTCCAAAGCTACCACATTCAGGGAATCCCTCTTCTAGCAAGATGTAGATGTCTTCTGTGCTTGTAATGGAGTCTTAAAAAATATACAGTTCAGTATTAGGACAGGTGAAAAGGTGCTTGCTGATTAGTGCTTGTATGAGTAGGAAACTGCATCCAATACAGTACCGCCATAGTGTCCCCATTATTTTTCCTGTTAACTTACAATGTTTGTTCTGATTTTTTTGTTTTATTCCTTTAAGCTGAGAGCTATACATGTTTTGTATGTTCTCAAGGGAGTTTCAGATGCGAGATCCCTGTAATTCAAAGTTACTTGGATATTTGAGACGCTCTTGGCATTTACACAAAGCTGTACTTCATTTGGTGGTCTGTGGCAGTGATTCTAACCTGATGTTTTGACCTATGTGTGTGACTTGTTCCATGTATATCTTTGTAACAACACTGATTTCAGTAGCAAAGCCATGATCTAAAACATGGGGGAGAAATTGTAACGTGGCATCCTGGGCATTGCTTTTAGATGTCCCCAGATACTAATCAGCAGTAGTGTCTTGTACCCTCAAAATGGTGACTGTTCTAAACTTCTGAATACCGTCGCGCTTCTCAGTATGTTTAAGGAGGATTCTGTGCAGAACTGAAATCTGCGCATGGAAAATATGTTTTCTTAAGGTGAAAAGTATTGAAGTTTTCTTTAAAAAATATTAAAGAGAAGGTATTGTCTGTTCTTAAATTAATGCATTCTTTATACAATGTATTTCATACTTCACTGGTTTGAAACAGATTAGTACAATTTAAAGTTCATGCGAACTAGCCTAAGGCTGTGAGCATTACATTAAATATCATTCAACTGGTATAATTTGATTTAACATTCTGCACTAACTGGATAGTCTTGGAATGTAATAAAAAATGTAACTTCAATATTAACTTTTTTAACCTTATGCGGAGGATTCATGGAAGTTGTCCTTCCTATGGCAAAGTCCTTAGCACCACTTTTGTTTCCCAGTGAGCAATTCCTAGAAATGTTTTGCGTAAGACTGTGGTCACCTGTATGGTGTGTCAGTGAAGGAGTAACTGTGACAGCCATGCATTTCTTACTTTATAGAGTAACCTGTTGATAATTTCCTCTTTAGTCAATTTGTGGCGTACTGCGTAGTCTCAGTATGGAGGTTTTCTCTTTGTATTAGCCAGATCAAGGACTGACACTGCTTGGACAGTGCTGTTAGGGGAGTAAGATGCTGGTTCAAGGTCTCAAAGGGCTAGAGGCAATTCCCTGTAAAGTCAGCAGATGGTTTCCTATCACTGCACCAAGAATTAGAGCATGTCCTATGAGACTTACTTGAGAGGCTGCCTGTAAAGTAGGATTTTTGCTAGCTAGATTGTCAATCAAAATGTATCCATGTATTTCTGCTGCTGCTGTTATAACTGAGTTGCTTTGTAAGGTGCTCACATAGATACTTGAAAACGGTTTCACCTTCTAGGAATTAGCACTGCAATTCACTAACACTTGTAGTACACACCATTTGCAAGGAGTAGGAGGGCACTGTCTGTGTAACACATCTTGCCTTAAGTACTGCAGTGCTCCTACTGTGGTTACATTTCTCTAGAGAACCAAGCTGTTAATGGAATGTGTAAAAGACACAGAACCGTAATTCAGGGAAGCAGAGGGAGGTTACAGTGCGACTAATATAAAAGCATCTCATTGTCCTAGGGTGTAACATATGAAGGTGATTAGCTACAAATATTGTAGGTAAGTAAGATACCCTTTTAGCTGCGCTCCTAATATTAAGGATGCAAAGGGAAGAAAGTTAGAGACTTCTACAGCTTTTCGCTGTCATGGGCATCTTTATCAAATGAATTTTTTTAGCCTGTTTGTAACTCCTATCACCAGAATACCCTTAAACAGGTCTCAAGTTACATACCCAGGGGATGAGCAAAGCACTGGCAGTTGCTTGCGTTGCCCTTTTCCCCAGGGGTGACTTGTAGCTGAGTAGCACAGCCACCTGTGGGTACCGCCTGCTTTCTGCACGTCTGTGTGAACACCGGTGTTGTATGAAATGCAATTAAACAAGGGCAAGGTAGACCTTAGTCTGGTCCGTGAGTCGCCAAATCACAGTTCTGTTGTAAATGCAACCTTGGAAAATAGTAAACAATATACTTTTGCTTTCATTACAATGATAGGGCTTAAAAAGGCCTAAGCCTTGTGGAAGCAATTCTATCTAAGGTGTCCTCTTTCAAAGGAGATGCAACAATGCAAAGTGTTTTTCCAAAGCATTTATGAAAGAAAATGAACTTATTGAGGCATCTGACTGTATAGTGCTTTTGTCAGAAGTGGTAATGTAGGAAGGGTTTGGGCTTTGTGTCTCTGCAATTTGTTAAAAATAAAAGTAGCCCAGATGTGAAAATGGTAGGCATTCAGGGTTAGAACTGTGCTTCTGGTCAGGGACTGTAGGAGCTGTATTGCAAAGGCAGGTAACACCAAGCTGGAAAACGTGAGTGTCTCTGATAACCGTCTAATGCGAAGAGTAATAGACTTAAGATTTATTTTATCTCCAAGTCACCTTCCTTATTTAAAAATAATTTTAGTTAAGGGGAGAGCACATTGAACGGTGCCAGTCCAGTAAAAAGTTGTAATTGATCTTGCTTTTAAAAACTTTCTTTAAGTGAGTTTGCATCATTTAGTCATGGAAAATATTTCTCTTAGTTATTATAAATGGATCGCTTGACAAGGTGAGAGTAGCATTAAAATTCTGTTCTTAACAAAATGGAAAGACTTAGAGATATAAAAAAGACTCGATGTGATAAGGTAAAAATAGACTGACACCACCACCACCTCTAAAGGTTTGGATTCACATCTACAGTAGTTTACAGAAATGTGGTCAGAGACACGCACATCCCTTTTCAAAAAAGCACTAGATCGTCTAGCAGAATTCTAGCCCCAGAAGTCTAGGAATGAAATAGCAGAGACACAAAAATGCAGTTATACAGTTATGGACAACTTCTTGAACGGTGCTGTTAGTTCTCAGCCCAGTCACACCGTACCTAATGAAGGTGGAGCCAGGTTTTGCTGCTTATGCTGCTCGATTTGCTCTGCTTTGGGAGTGTCAGTGGAACACAGCCTGATCGCTTTGTGTCACCCGTGGACTTGTTGTAGTGGATGTTTTGCAATTCTGACTTTTACTTATGCAACTTTGAACTTTTATATTGACTTTTTACTTCTGTTAACAACTTTTTACTCCTCTTTATGACTTCAATTGGAAAGCATGCTGTGCTGTAAAACTAGTATTAGGCAATGTGTATTTTATGCTTTGGTATACCTCTGGTAATGCAAAGCTGATCGAGAAGAACTGTAGCTAGTATCGGAAAGCACAAGTAGCAAAACTCTGTAACAAGAGTATACAGCTTAAGGTGCACCTCAGCTTTTATCAAAGCTTCAAGCCCTGATGAATTCATGGGAATTTGGACATGTGGATATCCTTGATAAATACTGAGATAAATCACCTGAACCATAGTGTATTTCTAGGGATTTTGTTGCTTTGTTTTTCTTCTGTATGTATTGAACTAGATCTAGCCACAAGTAACTTAAGGCTTGAAGAATGCCTCTAGTTTCCTGGAACTAAGTGTTGGTTTGATGTTAAAAAAAAAAAAAAAAAAAAAAAAAGCCAGCAATACTTAAGTGTGGTTTATATCGTTTCCTGGTTCACATGGCTGCTGTGTGTTGTTTAATTTATTTATTTATTTTAAATGCAGGTATCCTTTCCTGCCCTGTGTGTAAACAGACCTGCTTTGCAAGAGATGTAGTTGAAAATTTCATTCTCAAGGACTTTCACACTGATAATTCAGCTATGGCAAAGGTAAGTGAAAACCACTAAGTAGGGTGCTTTGTGAGTTGTTAAAACACTACCAGACTGACATTGTTTGATGAGCAGAACAAATAGTATTGAACAACAGACTGTCTTACATTTTGCTTATGCAGCACTTTAATTGCATCACTGCAAGGCATGGACATACTGCCTTCATATTACTCTTCTAACTTTATTTGAAGAATGATTTTGACTCTGTACTTACTTATTGATACTAGTGATGTAGAACTGGATCTATGTGACACATTTTTTTATTGTTTATGTTGTTATAATTATTGCTTATATATTATAATTATTGCTTCTATATTGTTTATACATTATCTAGAAGATAATGGATCTCTTGGATTTCTCATTATCCTGTTTCTGCTCTCTACACAAAATAAACAGAAACAAAGACTATTGGCTTAATGGTTACACCAAGATTACCCTTTAGATCCTATGCGGGATTATCATTTTCTGATTGTCTGTTTTGATCATTTAAAAAAAAAAAAAGGTCACATCACATTTCAGTTTCTCATTGGGGAATGGATGCAAAAGATGATTGGGAAGCATAAGATTACTATCTTGGCTGTGTATTGACACTGTACATAGATGGATTTCACTTGTGTAAAATACCCAGATGATGAGCAGGTCTATCCTCACAGTATTTTTACTTGCTGCTTCTTTGTGATGCCAGGAGAAAGGGAGAGGAAGGTGTGTATCTCTGATCCATCTATTGCAGTACAATATTATATTATTTGCATGAGTAAGAGAAATTTCAGAATGTGGTAGTATTACCTGTATCTGGGAGATAAAACAGCTGGAAACTTGTCAAAACTAATCTGTAATCTGCTGACTGCTTTAGCCAAAGCATGATCCAAAGCAAAGGACTGGTACCCAACAAGCAGGGATGTTGGACTTCACCGTTTGAACCAGATCCTGGACCTCTGTCTCTTCTGTGCTTTTGTTGATTCCTAAGGAAACTGGATAGCTGCATTAGGCATTCAGTTTCAGAACCACTGGGTAGAGGGGAACATTTTTGCTATAAAGTAGGATGGAAGCTGTATCTTTCCACTCCTCTGAACTGCCATTGTTATATATGTGTTGGGATTTCTTAATTATCATGACTCACTTAATTTACCTTTCAATGAGAGTTGGTGTAGAAACAAAATCAAATGAGGATATCTAATAACTTCAAAAGCACTAGATTATTTTTTAGACCTTCTTTAAAAGAAACTTTTTCTTTTGTGTAACTCCCTTAGGAGTCCTAAGAGGAGTTCAGTAAAGCAGAATTCTCACTGGAGCACAGGAGTACCCTAGAGGGACTTGAGAACCGTCCTAATAGTTTTGGGCTTGCTTCCTTTTTATTGACAGTCATGTAAGAGTAAGCCTTGCTTACTGTCTTTTAACCACCCTTCCCTCAAAAACAAAGCTATGAATGATATCAAAGGGAGAAGCACCAACTCATCCAATTGAAGCACAGCCGAACAGCCATCATTTTCTTAACTCACCTAATGTTTTCAAGTGGGAATCTGTCAAGACTCATAATAATGTGTTTGGAAACCAGATGTTTTTCAATGTGTGAGATAGTGAAGCATAAAGAATAGAAAGTACTATATACGAGCTGCAGAAATTTCAAAAACATTCACTTCAGAATCCCTTGCTCAAAAGGCTGTTTTTACGTCATAAATAACCTAACTCTGGGAGCACTCTGTGCTCTGCAACTTAAAAATAACGCTAACATAAGCTCTAGTCAGACTGTCTGACAGCTGAACGGTGGCAGGTAAACCTGTGATTAGGCAGTTTTGGTTATTACCAAGAAGGCAGAGCACCTCTGAACTTGTGACCTGTTTCCCAAGCAGGTGGTTCGTGAGTACCTTATAACTTAGCCACTTCTTTTTATAACAGGCTTTGCTTCCCAGAATACTTTTGCATTTTGGTTATATAAGTTATATTAGGCTTTTTGTTTTGAAGTGTTACACGTACATTTTGGAAAACATTGTTGAGAAGCAAATGGCTAAAACTGTGTAATGGCTTACATGAATACTTTCCTGCCTAGACAACCTAACACATTTAAAAATTTGCTTTTGTTGTCTTACTGTCAGAGAGAAATCTCTTTGAAGGAGATGGGAAATACTTAGAAACTCTTAACAACGAGCTGATAAGAGATCAGTTGGGAAATTCCAGCCCCACTGAAGAGGATGGTAAAACTTAAATGAACAGGAATAAAAATTTTTGTTCTTGTGCTGAAGTAAAAGCTTTGAGTCAAACGTGAGTCTCAGAAGTGAGCTGGATATGGATATTCCACTTAGTATTAAAGCTGTGATTTAACACTAAGAAGACCAGCAAAGAAAGAATTGTAATTGTTTTACCCTCAGGATTTCTAAGGTCATGATCTGGGACACAGCAAAGAGAAACTTGACTTTTAAATTCACCAGGACTTGCATCAGGGCCTGTATGCTGAATACTTTCAAATACTTCTCTTTGTGTTTCCCATCAGAGTAGTGGGGATGCAATTGTAACAAAACCATAGTGAAGATAAGCTGATGCACAACAGAAAGAAAGCACACCATAGGGAAGTCACTTTGCCATCTATTATTAGCTACTTGAGTAGCTGTGACAACAGCAGTAATATTCAAGAACTATGCATAACTACAGTAAATATTTTGTAACTGTGTAGGAAATGTTTGAGATTGATAAACTGGTGGCAAAGCTTTTATGGTTTGAATATGGTAAAATTATATAATTATTTTCACTCTGCCCATTAGTACCTATTCATGGCTACATTATGTTAGAAACATTGTGGTAGGAGATTTCAACAAGGTATTTTATGCCTCATGCAAATCCTTTTTAAGAGAAGTATCATTATAGTCCCCTTGAAATAACTCCTGAGGTCATTCTGGATAACAAAGGAATCAAATCACTCTGTTCACTTATATGCTGCTTTATTCATTTCACCTTTAGTGACAGTTCCAGACAACATGGCCTATAAGAAAGGACATTTCCTAAATAGTTGAATTGATAGAGATGATAGTTAGTTACGAATTCCAGTTTATTTGATGTTCCCATGTCTGTCTTATGTTTCCAGTTCATTACAGTTGATAACAGTATATGAATTCAGCTTGGTTTTGTTCATCTCTTTAGAGTATAGGAAATAAGTTTTTTTTATTAGGAGTATGTGGATGTTCCTGTATTGTGTATACCATAGCCTATAGATTTTGTAGGTTTTCATACCTACAAATAACTATTGTGCTAGAGCACAGAAAGACATTATGATTTAAGAGCTTCGAATCGCAATTTTACTCTGGGCCCTTTTACAACAATAACTGAGCTCCTAAAATCACTTGAATTGTTCTAATCTAATGAAGCAAAATACTAAGTTTACCAATCTGAATCATAGTTTGTTGAAGATAGTTTGTACAGTCTAATTTGTTATCCATATATGTAACTGTGCTTTTTGTTCTTAGAGCTGCTCCACGTGTAAAGAGAAGAGACCTGCTCACAGTCTCTGCACAAGCTGCAATAAGTGGTTGTGCAGCACGTGTACAGAGGAACACAGACATGGCAATGAAACTGGAGACCGCTTCCTGTCTGTATCCCTGAAGGGCTGCACAGGTACTGAAGATATGCTTTGAATGTTTAGGCTTGTTCTCATATCAGTTATTCAGTTGAGAATGGAGCACGCACAGGTTCTGTGCTAGAGAGGTTCTGTGCTGTCCTGTCTGAGTGTGACTTTAAAGTGTATATACATGTAAATGAGAGATTATGGGATTCTCTATCACTTTAGGTGTCTGAACTTGCCTTTGCCACAATCAGTAATCTATGTTTGAGAAATCCTGGATATCTGTTTCTCACAGAGACAGTCTGTTCCATGTACCTTTTCCAGTTGTGGAGTGATGGGCTATGGTTTGGTAGGCTGCAAGACCAGTTGTCCTTGCCCTTCCGGTATTTCTGTTCCCATCAGGAAACTGCCATAAAGCAATTCCCGTGTTTTATGGACAAGGTGTGGGAGGGGAAGTCAGACAGCAAAAGGCTGTGACCTCTATAGGATGTTCCTTTCACAAACATGGAGTGAAGAACATGCTTCCTGAGTGTGTATTGCCGTTAGCAAGCACAAATGAAACCCACTGGAAAATGTTTCATCCCTATATAGTAATGATCCATAGAGAAGGGTCATCATCTCCTATTACTGCTCATTTTTCACTTTATGTAAATACTGAGGAGTATGCTAACCTAAACTTAAGTAAGCAATTTGTACTCTAAAACAAGAGTGTTGCAATTTAATAAAACGATTCAAGTTTACACTTCGCTCTCATATGGAGTTGTTTGTGTTGCCCTGTCTTCCTCCTTTAGAAGGAGGAGGATAGAACAAGGAATAAACACAGGTGGGCCCTACTGCTTCTAATGTATTATTTTGACTGTAGGGTAGAAGCTTATACTTTATTCTGATGAGGTTACACTTCCATAGTTGGTACCAACTGGTTAGAGTAAGAGAGATTTAAAACTTTGTTTATTATTCAAGAGAGATTTTTTTTTTTAATCCACCCTAGATAAAGAAAATATAGGCTGTAGAAAATGAGGACTCAAATGAAGTTTCAGAATTTAGGGCAACTGCAGTTTCCTTGTGCTTCAGGTGAGGTTCTTAAGAAACTGACTTGGATAGCTGTGGTCAAGTTATCTGTTCCTAGGAAAAAAGACTCCTCCCCCTCCTTTTTTTTTTTTTTTTTTTTTACACTTTTACACTTAGATAAGTAAAATGGCTTTGGTGTAGGGAAATTGAACCTTTTTTTCTTGTTTTATATTAGCAAAAAAATTAAATAAGTAATGTTTTTATGTCATTTGCAGTTTGTATAAATGTTTTCTAAAGATGAATGCTTTGTTTAATTTCTCATGCGTTGGTCAAAAGTAACAGGATATTGTCTTAGCAAGGAAACTTTGAGGATGCAATCGTACTTTTTTTTCCTTGTCCCTTTATAAATGCCTATCTGCTAGTAATGTTAATGGTAACTAAAAAACAAACAAAAAAACCTGCTTCATATAATCAGATTGTTCCAGGATCTGAGTCTTTAGAGGTAACACCAAGGTTTTCAATAAAATTATGTGAGGGTATGGCAACTGACTCTTAATGTCAGTTCTTGTCAATGATGCCATTGTTTTATGTTCCTCAGCAACTGAAGATGAGGCAAGTGAATTTTCCTTATTTTGTCCAATGCATGTTCAAGAGCCACTCAAGTTGTTCTGTGAGACCTGTGATATCCTTACCTGCCACAGCTGCCTTCTGACAGAGCATAAGGAACACAGGTACCAGATATTGATTGCTTAATGTCTTTTTCATAATCCTATATAAAAACATAGTGAATATAGATTTAAGGCTGTTCCATCTGCATTTCTTGTCAGCTGAAATTGCAAACTCAGTTCCAGCTTCAAAGCCTCAGCAAACTCAGTTCAGTTGTCTTATGCCCAAGCAGCGTACCACGTGGGTTACTGCCCTTATAGAATCATACACCGGGCTCAGCAGTGTGTACCTTCCCAACTGTATCATCTGCCAGATATGGTGAATGCGTGTATCTTTTGAGTACGATCATGAGAAACTAGTTGCAAATTGAACTCTACTTAGCATAACCAACTACGTCTGTTGGTCTTTATCCAAGACATCATGACTGTAGCTTAGCTTGCTGTTTGCTAGCACACGTGTGTGAGCCATGCAAGGAATTACCTATACACTGTGACAGACCTTTTTTGAGATGTGCCTGTCCTTTTGAAGGGCGATAAAGTTTGGGATAGCTGTCACAGCATTTGCAGTAGGAAAGAAGCAGGGGATCATGTCCAGACTGACATGATCCCTTAACTGACTTGAACACACCAATTCCTTCTGCTTCAGGCATATAGCTTCTGCTTTCAAACGCAGGAACCCAAAGTCAATCCACAGGAATTATTTTTGGAAGAAGGCAGGAGAAATTTGAGAAAGGCCGTATCTGTGACTGTTAAAAATGAATTGTCTGGGTTACAGGGCCCAGTTCCTACTGTAAATGTACTGTAGGCAAAGCTGTTGGGTAGTAAGCAGTAGGCACAGATAAATAAAGGATGACCCCGTCTGAGTATTCGGTGTACCGGTTTGGAAGCTCAGGTCCAGCTAAGCCCTCTTTGAACAAGTCATGCATTGTCCACTCCTTAATCAGCATGGACTGTGAACCTTCTGTAATGTAAATAATTAATTTTCAGGCTGTCAAAGAATGTTTTTAAGCACAAATTTTAAAATATTTAAACCTAGGCCTTCTGGTAATCCACCAGTTATTTACAGTGACTTCTATTTCTTGAGTAGATATATGCCTTTGTACTTGAACTATTCTACCAGGGAAAAAAAAAAAAAAAAAGAGCTAAGATCTATGTTTAGGCCATGTACGAGCTGTGTCCAATAGAAAGTCCTGTAGTTAGGACTGTTTCCTTTCCTCTCACCATGGGATGCAGGCTTTACAGCTAAGGCAGAATGGATCCTTTGGAGATGCGCATCTGGCCAAGTCCTTAGTGGAGTCTGGCTGCAGAGAAACAAACTCTACCCGAGGGAATTAATGGAGCAACAGCTGAAATCTAGCAGTGGGCAGTTTTGCTTAGTGGTGCAATGCTGCTGTAGCGACACTAGTTCCAGCCGTTCCCCTCTAACTTTTTTAATAGCAGCAAATGTAAACAATGTTTTATTTGAGCCTATAAAAGAAAAAACAAGTCATGATCCAGCTTCTCAATAGTTTCTTATCAGCAGAAAAAACATGGTGTGAAAACTTCCCTTTCTTTTGCAGGTTCAGACATCTTGATGAAGCTTTGCAAAATCAGAGAGCTATCCTGAAAAATGTCATAGCTAAAGTGGAAGAGAAAAAAAATGGAATTCAGGTTTCAGCTAAACAGATTGAAGACAGGTAATAGTTGTGTATTTTTCTCATGAAAGTGAATGACGAGTAACAGTGTTATTTTTCTTAAATAGAGTTTACTAGAGATAAAAGCTGATGCTATATATTTTTTTCTTGGAGGGTAGGAAATATGAATATTCCGGTGCCCAACCACCCTCTCATTGAAGAACCTTTCCCTAACCCCCAGCCTGACCTTCCCCTGTCCCAGCTCCATGTCATTCCCTCAGGCTCTGTTGCTGTCCCCAGAGAGCAGAGCTCAGTGCCTGCCCCTCCACTCCCCTCGTCAGGAAGCTGCAGGCCGCCATGAGGCCTCCCCTCAGTCTCCTCTGCTCTGGGCTGAACAAACCAAGGGACCTCAGCCACTCCTCATACGTCTTCCCCTCTAGACCCTTCACCATCTTCGTAGCCTTCCTTTGGACACTCTCTAGTAGTATTATGTCTGTCTTACGTTGTGGTGACCCAAATCAGCATTATCACATTTGAAGAGAGAAGTGTGGGAGAACTTAAAGGAAATGGTACAACTTTCACTGGAGTTCTTTGTCAATATTATGTAACAGATAACTACCAAGCACTGAATAAATGACATACCAGTTGGCTCATCAAGGGATATGTATCTCTTCCTCATAGGTTGCTTGAAGTAAAACACTTATACAAAAAAGTAGAAAATCAAATCAAAATGGCGAAGATGGTTTTGATAAATGAAATCAATAAACGAACAAACATCCTTCTTGAACAACTTGAAGTAAGGCTAGTTTCTTTCATACCTTGGGAAATTAAACTAAATTAAAATTAAATCCCAGTGCCAATGGAAGAATATAGATTGTGAATGTTATTGTCCCTTTGCTTGTTTTCAAATATTCTTTTTATTGCAGGATTTTATTTGAAATCAATGGTTGACAAAGATTAATGATGAAGTGGCAAAATGTTTGCTTATCGTGTTATTCACATTTTCTAATACAGTTGCAGAGAATATGTGTGCACATTTTGAGTAATTACAAAACAAGCCAGCTTTTGATTTTCATCTTTCATTTGTGAAAGATCTCTAGCACCACATTTAAAATGTTTTGAAAATGATCTTCTGGTCTACTTTCTGTAAAACAGCCTGCAGTTTTGACTCTTCAGTTTTTGCATGTCCAGTTGAAGAATATGTGATAGAAAAAATACCATGAGGAGGATGATATAGCCTCTGTCTTTGTGGTCCCTAAATCATGAATTGCTGGAGACTGGAAGACCATTCTGAGGAAACACTGTGTGCTTCCCCTCTGCTGACATTCGTTCTTAGGTCTCCTCTCTTGTGTATTGTAATAGACAAGAAAGAGATCCAGGTTCAAATTTGATCAAACGTTTACACCTTTCCTGTGTTACATTATTCTGCTAAACCATGGCCAGAATGCTGTAATTTATTCCTGAAGAAGTCATTGTTCGTCTTGAGTTAGATATATCTGTTGAACAGGATTTGCTTTCTCTCTCTGATTGGTGCTTTAAAGAGATTATAAATAAGAGTGTCTATGTGTAACGTAATTCCAATGATTGTATGCATTATGTGTGTCTGAAGGATGACAATTGTCTCCTACCTATTCTACATTATTAACAGAAAATCACAAGTGAAAGGAAGCAGAAATTGGAGCAGCAACTGCAGGGTGTTGTGGTTTTAAGCAGACAGGTTGAACATGTGCAGAACTTCATCAGTTGGGCAGTGTGCAGTAAAAACAGCATCCCATTTCTCTTCAGTAAAGAACTGGTAAGAGAAATACTTTCTCAATAAAGCGAAATTGTGCAGTACATGTGAGAACTGTTTTAAGGATTTAATGATTCTCAAATAAAACACTTTTAATGGTCTTATAACTGTTAATAAAATCATAATCCTTTGATATGTCACCAGATTGTATTTCAGATCCAGCGCTTGTTAGAGACAAATTGTAACACAGACATAGGCCCTCCACTGAAGATCAGATTTACTTGGGATCCATCCTACTGGACTAAACAGCTGTCCAATTTTGGTAAGAAAAGTCTAGTGTTCTATATTATGCAATTGCCCAAAGTTATACAAGACATACACAGACAATACAGTACTTTCCCTGAAGTGCTCTCTTCTTATTTGAATTCTAGTTTTGATCTTCCTGTCACAGCCCTAAAGTAATGCTATTGTGGCTGAAAACTTTTATGCTTTTCCCCTACTAAAAGACATCATTCTATATAAATATTACCCTATAAACATTGCCTATAAATGTAATCCGTAAATATCATCTTTGATAATCTTAGAAAATCATAATGTAAGAACACAACTACTAGTTTAATCAAAACCCTGTACAGGGCTAAGTGGATAAACTTTTAACTAAAATTATTTAAAATATAGCATCACCGTCTACTAAACAGCCTTGACTTTGCCGAATGTATTTGAATGCAGTTTTGTCCCAGGAAGCAGTAACTCTGCAACTAGAACACTGTGACTCTGGCAGTCCCATTAGGAGTATCCTGAGTGAAATGGATTACCTGCAGCGAGCCTTGTGCTATTTCCTCTGCCTTACCCAGGGACAGCTGGTCTCAGCTATGCTTACGCTCCTCAGAGTGCAATACTAACAGATACTCTTTTAATATCTCAGTGGCCCTGGGACCTGAACAATGCTTAAGATGCTTACTATTAATGGGCACAAAGATGGCTTTAAGCCTTTTTCTGTGTAATATTGACAATATTATTTATATAATGAATGCACATTCTTTCAGCTTGTTTCCCAGCAACTATAAATTTTCTAACTGCTGCGAGTTTTTACAGTAAATTCAGTTTGGTGGGTAGATCAATGTTATAAAGGGTTGGTTCTCATCCCATTTTAAGTTATTTAAAACTAAAAGGGGTAAAACAATAGCAAAGGTATTGCAGGGAATAATCTTCTCTTGGCTAAAAGCATGCATAAGATTAGTTCATAGGTCATTTTTATTTCTAGTTTTTATGATTCTCTCGTATATAACATCAATCTCTCTTATTTTGCTCACTTTCACCCTGAAAGCAGTCTTCTGTACCTGTGCTTGTGGATGAGAAAATGTGCTCAGAGTTTAGTAAAAAATGAAAGTATAAGCCATATTCATCAGTTAAAATAATGTAAGTTGAGGGTAATTTTTCAAAGCATTTGCTGGTATTTCAATCATGAGTTCCATGGACATTAGAGGGAGTTTAGTGTTATTTTAAACCACTGAAAAATCTTGAAAAATTTATGTTGGAGGTATATTGAAGGACTACTTGAATAGGATATGAGCCCTTTTACGTTTGAATTGAAGAAAAGCAAATGGCAGTCATTTACAATTTTTATTGCGTAAATTTGTGAAGATCTTAGGAGTGAGCAAGTTTACTGTTTTGTTTTGTTTTGCAGGAGGTTTCACTATGGAAGGTGGACACATTTCTCATTCAGATGTGCTACTCTATGGAAATGTGCAAGGATTACAGACATCCTTGTATCATGGACAGTATTCCCCAGCATCACAGCTGGAGCCTGTGAATAGCCAGCCACATCAGTTTCCACCTGCAGTTCAGTGTCCTATGCCCGTGTGTTGCTCATACTGCCTCAGTGTACCTCACCCAAACAAAGCTCAGCCTTCTCACCAAAACATAAACCGCCATCAAAATTTTCAACAACATCCCGAACTGCATCAGCAGCAGTTTCCTCTGCAGTACAGCATGCAGCAACGTGACAAAGAGCAAAGGGATGTTCCCCCACCTCTGAAGTTAACACAGTCTGGGCTGGAGCAACAGTCACGATCAGAGTCAGAGAATACATCAGGGAAGATGGGAAAGCATTTACCACCCCAGCAGCTGCAGCAGACTGCACCTCTGGGTTATGCTGTTGTATCACATGAGGCTCAGCAAGTTCACACAAGCCATCCACAGTCATTCCGCACGCAGACTGCTTTGCAAACATCAACTGTGCAAGTGCAGCTTGGCCATCTTCAGAAGATAAAGTCTAACCACTTGCAGCAGCCACCACAGCAGCAGCAGCTGCCTCCAGCGTCGCCACTGTCAGGTCAGAATGAGAACACCCACAAACAAGTCATCCAGCAGAGCTTGGACATAATGCACCACCAGTTTGAACTGGAGGAGATGAAAAAGGATCTGGAGCTTCTTCTCCAGGCCCAAGGACAGTCCAGCTTGCAGCTGAACCAAACCAAGCCAGCTCAGCATGTTCAACAGACCATAGTTGGTCAGATCAATTACATAGTGAGGCAGCCAGCCCCGGTTCAGCAGCATATCCAAGATGAATCTCTAGTAAGTTCTCTAAAAGTTCTTTCCTATTTCTTTTAGTCGATGTAAGCTCAGAAATGGGGAACACCTTTGAGATTTCAAGTAGATTGAACTTTGTTGTCTTTTTGTCTATGTTAGTAATCAGCAGAAGTTTCATGTTTCATAGAGATCTGTGCAAAATTTCCTGTAAAGTGCTGCATAAACAACCTGGATCCCAGATATCTGAATCTGTAAATAGACAAGGCAAGCAGCAGGTGGGAGAATAAAAGCATCATCATTCCCCCTTTGTGGGTAGGTAACCGAAGGACAGAAAAATTGAATAACTGACTTTACTTTTATAGCAAAGAAGGAATAAAACCTGTCTTCTGAATCCCAATCCAGAGTTTCTGCCTTTGCAAAAGGGACAATTGCTTGGTGGTGGGCATACAAACTCTGTAAGGAAGATAAGGTGGCACAATAAGGTGGCTTTAAGACTCATTCAAAACAGTTAGAATTGCCTTGGAAAGGTGGTTGAGATTTCCCATTCTGTAAGCTGTGTGGAGTTCCCACTCTGAATGACTCTCAGCGGCTTAGATTTAGGAGCAAAGAGCAGGTTTTGGGGATAGCTGTACATTTCAGTAGCTTTATTGATCTTTTTCCATGAATGTTTGAAATAGATAAATCTCTCTCTTTTCATTTTTCTCTCTAGCTGGATTTACTTTTAACATCTTTGCTTTAGAGTCCTTCCAGACTTTTCATATTGTGTATGCTGAGTTGATATGAATTTGCTACTTTTTTTTTAACTGAGATTTTGAAAACACTAATTCTTAATCTTGATTTGTAGGTCTGTGAGAGTTCCACTGAACTTGATGTCCAGAAGCCTGTAGTTCCTCTTGACAGAAGTGATATTCCCTCCCTGTCACAGTCATTAGATGAAGAAGCCAGGGCCAGCAGTCACTCCCCTGAATCAACATTGCAACAATCAGCTTACAACCCAGTGAGAAAGGTATAAAGAACTTTTTTAAAAAAAATAAATGTTTGGAAGAGAAAACATGTTTTCATAATATTGAGTACAATATGGCACTAGAATTTGCAATTAAGGTGAAAAAATAAAATACAGTAAAAGTTGACAAAATAGCTTGTAAATCTTAGAAGACAGTCATAGCCTAACCTCGTGTGCATCCCCCAGTAACATGTCTATGCACCGTACTGTATGTACACAGTTGGCAGATCAGCAGCTGTTCTATAACGTGGTTTAGTGGGTGACATTGGTAGTAGGGTGATGATCTTGGAGGTCTTTTCCAACCTTAATGATTCTATGATTCTATAAGCTAGTAGCGTTTAGATATGATTGGCATGACAGTTAAACATGAAATGGTGAATAAATAGAATATTTCTTCACTGTGTAAATTCTGTCCCGTTCCTATCTCCATGGATGTAACTATCAGGAATTGCTACTGCCACGCTAGTAGCACTTGAATTTGAAAAAGGAGTCAGGGATTCTGATGAAGTCCTGAAAAGCATCCTTCAAAATACTTGCAAGGAAATAACAACATTAATTGTTACTGAAAATGTGGTTCTGAAAGGGATATGATTCTGTTATACCCTCTTTGCTTGTACATAAGCATAAAAATCATAAATTTCTATATCTCTAGAATATTTTAGCACATACTACTGACCCTTCTGCTCACTGGTAATCCCCAACTATCGAAAAAATCAGCAAAAACAGGAGAACTCATCTTTATCAGTAGATTCTTGCTGACTCTGGGTACCACCTGTGCATTTGTGGCAGGCAAAAACTCTCTTTTTACCTTGTCTAAAATATCCCGAACATGTTCTGGTTGCTCAAAACTGTTTGTTACTTCTGTGCGTGACTCATGTTCTGTACCATGTAGAAGTCTTTCATGACTATTTTTTCTTGGAATTGATGCGTGGAATATTGTGGAAGAACTTGTCTTTCCTTACTAACCCAAAGAAAGAAGTTATTTTATACAGCTTTTGTGTGTAGCTTTGTTGATCCAAAATATTTATGATGCAACATTGCGGGAGATCCTTTTGGGAATTGTAGAGACAGAAAGGTAATGATTACTGAAGGTATGGAAGCAGCACGCAAATCAAATTTGGAAGCCACAATGAGATCTGCAATTGCTAACTTAATCCTGTAGATGTGATGACATTTCCGGATCAGGCTGGTGGGATCACAACATTACAATATGATGGTCTTTGGCTCTGAACTTTCACATGTGGAAACTGATCTCTCTCAACCTCTGAAGACAGAGCACAGGACTGAGGAAAGCTATGCAAATTTTCTGTGAAAGGCCTACCTTTACCTTAGGAAATGACTGAAAATATTAGATGTTTAAGGTGTAAGGAAGACCCTGAACATGAACACACATTTTTTTTTTGTAATGCAGGCACACCCTCAAAGTTATTTGTGAAAATAAATGGAAATGCTAAGCAATTAACTTTCAAAGGCTCTTTCTACATGCATGTTGAAGAAGCAATCCATGTCTTCTGTACGTGCAAAGGAAGGTTTCTTCCAACAGCTGAAGTGAAAAAAGTCAGAAAAAGGGAAGAAAATTGAAGCACATGTGCAAGAGAGAGTCTATTGTAGTCTGATGGGAAAAGGAGGTTCTTAAAAAAAAAAAAAAAAAGGAAGAAAGGCTTATTGTTTGCTGTACAAGTTGAGAAGGCAGCAAGAGGAAGAAAAAAATGGATTTTTTTCTAGTGGTACTGAGAAGTGCATGCTCTTGTGCAGAAATCACAGGTCTCTACAGTTTTTACTGGTTTCTTGGTATATCTGCAAGAAACGAGGACACTCAACAGCTTCAGTACCCCCCATATTTGTTTGCATATATCTTTTCTAATGAGCTGTTTGGGGTAAAGTCACAATATCCTGACAGCTCTGGCAATGGCTGATTAGAAATGATGAAGGAAAACAATAAGGAAAACTTGAAAAAACTTTTTCATGAATGCTGTTTAAAGGTGTCTGACTGCTTTTGTTAGAATAAACTAGAATAGTTTAAACTATAACTAGAATAAAGCTAGGTTTAAATGGGAGATTGGTTCTTATTTAAGAACAAGGGAATATGTCTATTTATTATCATCTCTGTTTCACCTATTTAAATGTTTCCACACTTGTCTTCGGACAAAAAAAAATCCATATAGGTGTCTATCCATTTATTTTAGTATGGCCTGTATTCAGAACATTTCATCTCTCATGTTCTTGGAGGACATGGAGAAATCTGAATGTGAAGTCAAATACTACACTTGGAAAATATAGTAGGGAAAATGGCTAAAGAAACCTTTTGCTACCAGGAGGAAAATTTCATTCTGTCTTTTGGAGAATAATCATTGTTGGACCTCTTGGCTTTGTTTTGCAGTTTTGCTGAACTCTGGCACCCTTCATTGTGTGCAGCATTCCTAGTGGAGCAGGTAATTCCCTGGCTGCTGAGATTCTTTCATTAAAGAGAAAGTGGTGTGAACCAGAATGTATCAAAACTCAGAATTAACTGATCAGTGATGTATATGCCAAGATCTGTCAAAAAATAAAATTTTCCATTAGTCCAGTGATTTTCTTTATTTTGGAGAGGTGAAAGGCTTGATTGCTTTTGTAAATAAACATATCTGTTTTAATTGTGAAACAAGCTTACAACATACATTTGGTATTACAGACTGATAACTATTGAATTGTCTGAATATGGGATCGTGTTTATGTTTGAAGTGATACAGAACAGATGCTATTAATAGCTTGGGATCACAACATTACTCAAATGGGGAAACCACAAGTGCGTTATTCAGATCATTCCAGACAAGTGCTAGTGCAGCCGTTACACCACAGTGCAAGGCACTCGTATGCCCTGAGCGCCTTTGATTTCAAAGACGCCTGTTAGAGTTGTTCCGATGTGTGTACTGTTTTCTGTCCCTCACAGTTAAAGCTGATTATTGATAAACAAAAGTAGAGAAGCAATGATGAAACACTTCATACACTTGTAAAATATCCTCAGATTTTATGTTTTAGCCTCTGTCAGGACAAAAATTAAATCCAGCTTTATTGAATGGACAGAATTTTGGCTTTCTAGTGGTATAAAGTAGGGATATCTAGTCAGTGTCTATCAGAAACATCGACAGCAAAGCTACTGCTGTCTTCAAGTTCAGACTAATTCTTGTCTGTGCTCACCTGGTCTGTACGCATGTGCATAGTCTAGTTAACCATGTAACTTCAGTTACATGCATGCTTGATTTTGCTTCTTTCACAGTTATTGGAACATTAAGGGTGATATTTTGTCAGCCTTTGTCTTCCTGTGTATTCCTCTAACTATTCTTTCTTTGTGAACGGAAGTTTTTGTGCAGAATAAATGTTTCTATGCTTAGACCATGGAGTGTTTCGTATAAATTTGAAGTATTACATGTAGTATAAATTTGGGTTTGAGTAGCACCTTTTAAGAATGCAACACTAGAAATGGAAGTTTTCTGTTTGTGCAAAATGGATACAATTTTCTCTTCATACTCTCCTTCATACTTCACTTGTATAGCTGGAACCCCTGTTTAGTATCATGGGGTCATTCTGTCTCTGTACCAGTCAAAAACCCAGACTCTCCAGTAAGAATGCCAGCAATACAGAGGACAAATCTCAGGATAATTTTTGTGATATTTGCTCTTTTCTTCTGGGCAACTATACCAAGCTTCAGCAAACAGGTTTTATGCAAGTCATTGAATTGCTATGTTGCCGTATGAAGGAATGAGTACTCAGTTAGATTAATAATTTTGTGGAGAGGGTTACCAACCTTCTACAGTGATATGGTCTGCCTGTTGCTTTTACGTAGTATGTTGTTGAGTTATTAATTTGCACACGGGACTGGAGAGATCATCTATTCTAAAGCACAGGCAAGAATAATAAGATTTTTTTTGGCCAAATTATGTTTTCAGGAGTAATAAAGGGCATATGGTCCTTGTTTTGCATATCTGTATCTAATTGTCATTGTGGCTGTGATGAGCAAGACGTCTAAAGGCTGTACCTAGCATTTGAGGAAACATCATAATTACTGTATATCTACAACAAAATTATAGTTTAAGGCTGAAGTACTGCTGCAACAGACTTTGTCATTGTTGCAGAGCTAGCTGGATCTCTCTTCTCCTTAGACTTTAAGTGCATCCCCTTTAGTTAGAACCAGGGCTTTTACTTCTGGGAGGGAGGATTCTTTATCTTGTTCTTCTGCTGGATTGGGTCCTGGGCTGTGGTACACTCTGTACCACACTTACTCATCCTAAAAACATAACAGGCTTTGGCACTCATGGTTCTGCCCTTTTGGACACTGCAATCATGACAGCATCTGTCAAACTAAGGTTTATGTTTCTCAGCAAACTTTGAGAGTTTCTTCCCTTCATTTCACCTTCTGCTTAAAATAAATCTGAATATGCCATACACATTATTTGTAAATTATTACTGAATAGCTGTATCTACTCAGATTCCTCCCAGCCATTTCCTTCTGAAGCTGTAAAGTGATTATTAGTCATTTCAGTGTCTTTGTTTTGTGAAAGCCATTCTGTGCTTTGGTCTTTTTATCTTTGGCCCTCTTTTCTATATTTTATTCTTTTGATATATCCCTTTTGAGACAGGATGACCAGAATTAGTATTCAAGATACAAGCACAAGTGAAACATATATAGTGCTCTAATGCTGATTTTTTTGCAAATTTCATTGTGATTCACAGTAAGTCCCAGCATCTTAGTTCAAGCACTCTGTTTGTCTCGAGCACCATAAAGTACCTGAAATGGGGAAATCCTAGAAAATATTCCATGCCTTCAAAGGAGTGCAACTGAGAGCATTCTGAGAGACTTCTGTTTTATTCCACTGGTGGCATTTCATAGGTGGCAGAGCTAACATAGTAGCAGTTCCCTGTGGAACCTCTCTCTGCCTCCCCCTGGGACTAGACGTGTGGGAACTACTTGGGCTTTGCTATGCCAATGTCACCAGTGCTGCAGGATTCTCAGAGAGAACAATCAATCTTAATTTGTTGTAGATGGCCTTCGTGGATATTTTGCCTGAACACATTTATCCTAAGCTTTATTAGGGACAACTCCTCCATCTTAGTGGCAAGTGCTTAACTAATATGTTTTGTTGTTGTTGTTCTTTTTCTTTCAAAAGCAATGTAAAATTTGTGATGGGGAGTCTTGGGGAGCAAGGTACAGGTTTACATTTTTACTAGATTTCCTTCAACATGCTACATTGTAACATTAGTAATTGAAAGTAATAATAATATAATACCAGACCCTTGGACTTTGAAACTGAGCTTGGGGGTAGGGTGAGTTTGTTGTTGCTGTGCTTTTTTTTATACCCCCCCCCCCCCAAATTATTAGTAATTTTAGGGAAATTATTAGGTGAAGGAAAGGGTGATAACAGACTCTGGAATTTAGAGTCCTGCAAATTCCGAAAGTATCAGAGTATTTTTTGACCTTTTTGATTTCGTGCTTACAGCGCAAATGTGTTCATGCTTAATGAAATTAGGTACATTTCCCAGAATGTTAATTTAACAAAATCTTTTGCTTTGACCTGGAAAAAAAGGATAAATAAAACATGATGCTGCTTGCTCCATACAATCTCTTCCTCCTTCCACTTTAAGCTAGCTCCAGTTTATTCAGACAAAATGTAAGGAAGCTTTGGATTCTTTTTCTCATAGAAAATGGGAAGAAAATCCTTTGGATTCTACTCTGAAATTGGAAAATATGAATAGGAAGCATGTGTAGACTGTGTTAACGGTGCTGCTGTGTGTGGTGAGTTAAACAACTGGATTGGAGTAGTACATTTGTTTAACCTCCTAGCATAATGAGCTGCCAGGGGGATTGCTCCACTTAATAGCAGCCGTTCATTACTCTGCAACCATTTGCAGCGTGTTATTTCTCTTATAGCAAAGAGAATTGGCGGTTCCTAGTTTTAGCTTTCTTTATCTGTGACACTTAATGTCAACAGCCTTGAGACTTTGCCAAAACAATCCTAACAAATCCTAATCCCAGTATTTCAAGGTAAGTATTTGCTTCTCAGAATTCTTCTGTATTAGTGCTGCATGTTTACACTGGACCTTTTAAAATGCAACAGTGATCAAAGAAATATTTGAACTGAACAATATGTTTATTTTTTGTTCTCTGAAGGCACTTTGCATGTTCTTTATTCTTACCTTTCACTACCATAGCTGTGGAATTTGTGGTAGAAGGCATTTTGGGGTGATGCTGCTGCTGCCATTATATTATAGGGATCATCAGACCAAAATTAATTATGAGACAATGAGAAATCCATTTCTAATGTCAGATATAGTTGGATGTACCAGACTGTACGTTAAAATGTCAAAAGTTTCAACATTAACCTACAGCTGAAGCCACCTCTACCCAAGAGCATAATTAATGCTTGTTGTTGTTCAAAGGGTGCAATGTAAAAGCAGTAGAGCTTTTATAAAACAGAGATCAATTCTTTAAAGGCATCCCATCTGCAAAAACTAGCTGAACTGTCAAGGGAAAAGAGAAATTTTTGCTAATGGCAAAAGAAATGATTATTTTAGGGAGTGAATTAATAGGCTATTAATGAGCCTTGTTCCCAGTGCATTGTTCACTTCACACTTGACAGCAGCTCCATGGATCAGAATGGAATGTGTCTGTTCTTAACTGTGAGTTTTAATATTTTGCAGTGAAAGATCATAATGTTGCTTCATCATTAAAAAAAACACAAAATTAACTTTTGCCCCAAGGGAAAGACAGATGGCAGCTTGATGGCCTCATTATTCTTTTTTCTTTTTAACACGGGTAAGGTTTTATGTTGGCTTATATAATCTAAAAAAAAAATCTCATAAGAAGCTGATGCTAGCTAGAAGAGTAAAAAAGATATAGCCATAAAATGCAATTGATTTTCACCTTTCTAAAAATGTTTGTTATAACAAAGTCTTACGTGTCTATGTATTTCTTTCTTCCTTCAGTAAGAGTAGACCCAGTGACTGCTCCCAGTAAGTAAGCTTGGCTCTCTGGAGCCAAGAGTAATCCTACCGTTGTCGTAGTAGGGCTAATGTTTCACCCACAGTGTATGCAGTTACATGTGGACAGGTCTACGAGGCCTCAGTACGTAATAGATGACGGTATGCTTTTGTAATACAAGTATAGGAAAACGTGCATTGATTGGAAGCAAGTAGCCTCGAGGTCTCCAGTTAGCTTGCTGCACAGCTTTGTGTGATGTTCTTACCATGTGTGTGCCTCAGCATGCCCATTTCCCCTGGAGCACACCATTAGGTAGTTCCTAGTGACTCAGACAAGAATTTGTGGATGCTTCACACCTTTGAGAACCTGACTAAATAAATATTTAATTACCTCAGAGGGAACTAATTAATGCTCACAATGGACTTAGAAATAAGGGGAAAAGGGATGTCTGATTACAGTCTATCTGTTCAGTTCAAGTAGGAATTCTGTTTCTTACTTGCTTATTTTCTGTAAGTGATACAAGATCAATTCAACCTGTCACAAGCAAATTATGACAGCAAATGAACATATCTGGTCGTTGTGTTCATCTTTAGGACGTGGGACCATAAACGCTGGATTCCATTCTGACCTACGTATATTCCTTTGGTTTGAAACCTAAGTGATCTTAGAAATGCTCTGTCAGATGGGGTGTAAGGAAAATGGTGCCTCCATCAATGCATTTCCTCATTTGTTGTTCTCTAGTTTTCAACTCGGATGTAAGGTAGGAAGAACATATTTGCCTAGTTTCCAGCTGGTTCCAATAATTTATTGTAGCCCAGAAAGCTTAGATTCAGGGATAGTAACCCCCAAAATGAGGAGAAAGATGTCTAATACCCTGGCTGCAGAGACCCAGTAATATCTGGGGTGCCTTCTAGATGGAAAGGACCCTCCAGGACTGCTAAAAAAACAAAAAGCTTTACTAGGGCACTCCATGGCACAAAGCCTCCCTAACTCTGCAGAAGAGCTGATGTCTTCGTCTCAAATGCAGGCTATTTTGTCTCATAGAATGTGGTGCTGGGTCTCACTGGTCACTGTTCAGGCAAAGCTCCTACTGCAGAATCTATTGCAAATTGAGGAAAAGGCAATTATATTACATCCTTAGACAAAAGTCAATGTCTGTGGCCAGAATGTTCTCTTAGCATATGGGTGACATGTATTGCATGCAGAGGGATTTGAGACTGATATCTTTGGCATTATGTAGGATTTACACAGGCACAACTGGACAGCTCAATCTAGACTACTGTTTTTACCACTGCCAGATTAAGATGGACAAAGTTATCAACATCAAAAATGGAGTGGCAGTTGAGAATTAAATTAATTAAATCTATAAAATGGGTCCTGTCTCAGATTCACTTCTAAGTCACAGGCCCCAGCAGAAAAATCAGTACAATGAAATTAAACTCTAATTCAGATGCAATCAACGCATTTCTTTTTGTCTTGATTTATATTATAATGAGTGCTACTTACTGTATTGTAGTCAAATGGAAAGGATTTATTCAGTCAATTACCATGGGTAATGAAACACCAATGAACTATGATGAAGTAAATGGAAAATTACATATCGAAATGACACAGATCTCTGTACTTCTTAAGGCTGCTTATATTTGCTTTATATGGATGCTAGCAGAGATGTGATTTCAGTTCAGTCACAAGTTCCTGGCTGTAAGGGAGCTTAAGGAAATCACTTAAATGGGGTGGATTTGTTTTGTTTTGCATAACAGTGTTTCTGTATTTCTAATGGTGACGAGTCACGAGATAGTAGCAAATTTATATTGCTAAAACTGTTACTTCAGAGTCTTTAGTAAATAGGCTTCTCCTTTTCTTTTGAAGCTAGACATGTACATCCTTTCCTTCTTAATACACAGAATATGCTTTTGGGGTTACACTATGATATTTAAATGGCAAGTGTCTTCAGTTTTAATGAAACAGACTCACTACCATAAAGTGTTTGGCATCATAAAGTAACAATAGTTTCATCTGTTTATGTCAGATCTTAATCTTATTTTTTCTAAAACTTCATCCTGAGTAAAATGATCTGATGATTGCTGAATAAGATGATAAAATTTGTGGTCTGAATCTTATTCCTCATGGAATGGCTTAATGGAAATTAGTAGGGTTGATATTAAAGATAAATTTAATACAGTGTTCTACCTGCTTAAGTTTCCCATTCATTGTAGGAAGTTAAAAATCAGGATCCCTGGGAGTGATCAAAGGATGACGGCTTTTCTAAATCACAGAAGAGTAACATGGGCGTCTCCTTTTCCAGTTTTCACTTTTAATGATGGAAACTGTAAAGCTTCTGGAAATGGTGTCCGATTACAATAGATACTCTCATGACCTTGTGACTCAACTGCTACATTACCTACAGCTGAAACAGCATCTCATCCATTACAGAAATAACAGCAACATTTTGCTGCCAGAAAACTGATTAACATACTGTTTTTATTTCTTTTCCCAGCGTTCAGCATCATTAAGCATTGTGGGCTTTTCAAACGATTTAGAAATGGAACTACCTTCAACAAGGTTATCTAGGTCAGCTGATCCACAGATACAAGGTGTGGCCGCTGTAGCACTTGGTTCATCCCCGAACACCCATTGTGACTGTGATACTCCACCAGAACCAGTACCCAGCTACAGCTTAGTACGGGGCAGAGCTCCAGGTGACCTGAGCCCTGGCCTTGCACCAGGTGATGCACTCCAGAGCAGCGCTAAGTGCAAGGTAGGAATCACTCAAACTTCTCTACTGAAAAGGAATCCATTTTCATTGGCAGCACACATTATTGTTAGTCAGTTAAAAGCACCTGTTTCAGTTAAGTACAGTTTTGCTTCAAGCTTCAATCAGTCTTCAAGCTGGTACTTGAAGACTGATTACAAATTGTTTGCTTAAGGTGGAAACAAAGAAAATTAATTATAAAATTTGATATTTTTTTCCCCTGAAGCTGGAAAATGAAGACTTGAATACTGTGGATCATCCTCTAGAAAACAGCATGGCCTCTGATGGGCAAGATGTAGTAAATGAATTAAGTCTTTCTATGCAAAAAGTGCTGGAAGAACCTATTAATCTTTCGGTCAAAAAATCTCAGCGTTGTAATTCTCCTTCTGAAGTGCTCAGCAAAAATTCTTCCCTGCCTGTGAATGACAGAATGAGACAACTTAGAAATGAAGAAGGTACCAGGCTTTTCATTGTTTCATTTAGGTTTGGGAGTTTTTTCTTATCACTGTGCATTACAAGCATTACAAAACAGTATGCGTTTTAATGTACTTTCATAAATGTGTTTTTCCATCAAACTTCAAATATTATCAAGTACTTAATCCAATGGAAAAGCGTGCTTGATTTCATTTGTGAAGAAAAACTTGGAAATTATATGCCTTGAATTTGTAATATCCTTCATCTCTGAACAAGAAATGAGTGTGTCTATGTGAAGTACCTGGAGTTTTAGTTCTCTTAAAAGCACTTCCTGTTAATGAGACCTGTCGTTATGACTATTGAAGAGCTGGTTTTAAGAGTCCAAATTCAATTGAGGAAAAAAAAAAACTTCCAAAATATAATGTGCTTTCTGCTAAGTCCTTCACATCAGTCATATAGCAAAATTTTGTAAGGTTAATATATTGCACAGTATGTGCTTTTGCTTGGCTCTTCTACTGTGGAACATTCCCTTCAGCCAAGGCCTATTTCTTCAGTCTTAATGGAGAATTAGACCTTACTTAACTCTTTTCATGGGCAAATTGCCAGCATCCTTGTGCTATACTGTAAAGCCTCATTCCTGCAAACTCTAAAAGTCAATGGGACTATTCATGCAAGCAAGGGATTTCAGGATCAAGCTGTTATTCTGTGACTTATGCCAATATTTGGCTGCTTTTCTCTGTAAAAGATGAATTAATATTTCTATCTTCATGCTGTATTTTTATACAGAGAATTCTAATTAGTACAAAGAAGGCCTAGTTCAGTGAGCCAAGGAAATGTATTTGTCTTCTCTTATATGTACTATGCCAAACTGTGACAATTATGCCACAATCAGCTGTAAGCTGGAAGTAGTAAGGATCAGCTGCACCCCTAAAAAGTTGTGCCTCAGTCAGGTTAAGTCACTTTGAGACGAGCAGTTTTGTAGTATTTGGTTTGGGTTGTGTGACACTATACACAGAAAACAGTCCCAGCATGCAGAATCACGCGATCCATAACAGACACTACAAATTTGCTCTGAGCAGGGATGGGAAGACTGGAGCATTGACTTCAATGCTGCTCCCTTTCCACAAGGAAGGATCAGTAGTGAGTAATTCCCATCCTGCTCTCTGTCTGAAGAAGTGCAGCGAAGGGAGACCTAAGGAGATGTCGTCATGGTGTGCAGCATGCATCAGTGAGAGATTCTCTGTTGCAGAGGTAGCATATCTTTGCTAGAGGCTCTCTGTAGGACTAACTGGCTTCAGCAGTGCTGTGCTGCCAAAATCCACTCCTTTTGGTGTGCATGTCCAGTGGCTTATCCTTTTTTTAATATCAAATCTAAACATTGCAGCTTAATTTAGAGCAAAACACTTCTTATCCTAATCCCTAAGGGATGTGGTAAAATTGTACATCGTTTCATCATTTTTCTTCATACAGCCTCTTTTCTTCTTATCATGGTTTGCACAGATCCTCCCACCCCTTTCCTAGACTAAACAAATCTGATGATTTCAGGCTCTCCTCATGGCTCAGTTGCTTTTTTTTTTTTTTTTTAAACCGCCTCATTCCTTCTGTGGTATTCTGGGCTCTCTGCAATTAGAGTACTGCCCACAGCTGAATACAGTGTTGCAGCAGAGGCCTGTGGGGTGCTGAGCAGCGCAGGGTATCGGCTTCCTGTGTTTTACATTCCTCACTACTGGTAATACACTGCAGGATGGCATTTGCCTTCTTTTGCAGCAGCATTACATGATTGACTTGCATGTAGTGAATGGTATAGCATTAACCTTTAGTTCCTTCTACAGAGCAGTTCCCTAGTCAAGTTAATTTCCTTTGTGATTTCATTCCTCTGATCCTTCCTTCATAAGCATAGGACTTGGAGTTGTCTCAATTCAGTTATGCTGATTTAGATTTTTTTTTTTTTAATGTATTAAGATAATTTTTGGATTGTCAACATTCTCCAAAGTGCTTGCAACCCCTCTCGGTTGGTGTATTCCACATTTTTTATAAGTACTCTTACTTCATGAACCAAGTTACTGATGGAAATGTTGAATAATGTTAGGACCCCAGCACCACTGGAACATCCTCTGGTTTGACAGTGTACAAGAGCTACTCCTTCAGCTAAGTGTGCAGTCACACCTTAGTAATTCTGTCCAGAGCCTTGACTGCCAACCTTCACCTGAGCAACAGTCACAGGCAAATAACGCATTGGAGTGACATGACATACACCTTTCCTTGTTAGTCTTGATTGTTTTGTGTTTCCTATGACTGGGAACAACAAGAGAATATCTTAGAGGCACATTGCTCTTAAGCAATGGGCTAGGGACCATTGGCCTGCGCTAGATTATCTAAAAAATTATGTTTCGATGGCGCTTACTTGTCTCCAGATAGACATGATATTTGGTTTATTTTCTTGTTAGTATTATCTATGTCAAAATAATTCCTAACGAAGTATGGAGGTTGTCAGTGGACTGATGTTTACAGGGGCATCTGTTGGAGCATTCATCTCTACCTCCCCCATTCCATCTCTCCGAAGCTGCTTTGTTACTGGTGTCTAATATCAGTCAAGAGCTACAGTTACGAACATGCTTATGTAATAGAAAATTTTGAATTGACATGTTTATATGTTACATGTTTTGGAGGGTATAAAGGAATCCTATAGGATAGCTTTTGTCCCTAAGAGACAGATGGGAGGCATGATTTCTTTTCTGTTTCCAGTAACTAGAATTATCCAGGAGCTTCTAAGCATGGAACAGGAGACTGCAAAGACTTACTGAGGTCTGAATGCTTGAGGCTCAGGAGGTCTGTTGTTGTCAAGTGAAAAATGTATGGCAAAGAGTATTACTTACATTGTTCCCTGTACATGGATGAATGTGTCATGTCTGTGTATGTCTGTAATACCATACGAACGTAACCATTTCCACAAAATATTTGGGAAAGGCTCCTCATATTCAATACAGAAACTGTGGTTGAAAGCAAAGAGAGAGAGAAAGACTGTATCCCAGAATAGAAAACAGCACACACATTTGATATACATATAGATGAAATGATTCCATAATTCACTTATGATATCATATTAAACACCAGTCAGAAGTACATGAATATTGAAGTACTTTCTACACTAATCTGACTCTGATATTATAAATATTTTATTCATTTTCTTATCTTCTGTTCCAGATTCCAGTAACTGTGAAAAGGAACATTTAGAAATGGATATGAAAAGCAATCAGGATGTCAGGTAACAGTCTTTTTTATAGAAAAGCACTGGCCATGAAATTTTATGCGTGTGTTTAGAAAATTTCTCATACTCATTAATGGAAAACTTGTTTTAAAAAGAATGCAAGATTCCTTATAGATAATAATTCTGAAAGTTATGAAGTATTTTCTTAAACTTGAAAACAATTTAAAACAAGTGGTGAGTTCATGCATTTCTGTTCTCTTGTGATTTTTCAGAATGTTTAAATATTTGCACTTATCTCATTTGAACAACTATGAGCTGTTTAGCCCCAATTAAACCTAAATATATATATATATATACATATATAATGGTAACAGGGTTAACATTATCTTGAATTTCATAAAATTTTGTGGTTTTTTGCTATTGCTGTGATAAGATTTTAAAATAAAGTTGAGTGATATGCTGTATTCTTATTTAAAGCCAGCCACACCGAAAAGCATCAAACCAGGCTTGAATTGAGATGATTAAAACCAATACATTTGAGGATAGTCAGGGAAAGATTTTAGGACAGAAGTTAATAATGCATTTGCACACACCGTTAAATGAATATTCTTGTATTCCAATTTCTTAAAGAATCGACATGTGAAAAGCTTTTCAGATTTTAGCCAGCAGAGTCACAAAGGAAAACGAGAACAAACAATTGTACATGGAAAATGTTGAAACTGAGTAGGGAGGAGAATTTTGTGGAATATGACTTAATTTAACCATGTTTCATTTTAATAGTAGATCTGGCCCTAGAGAGCTGAAGATCCCTTATGTGAGACTGGAACGTCTGAAGATACATGCATCAGAATCCGGGGAGCTCCCAGTTTTTAAGCTCCAGCCACAGGAGAGTGAGCAGGAGGGCAGTTTCCTCTTGATAATTGAATGTGGGACCCAGTCTTCAAGCATGGCTATAAGAGTGAGTGAAATTTGTTTGAAGTTTTACCTGCTTTCTCATTTTTATTTCTCTGGCTTATATTCATAGTGACTGAAAGTTATTATAAACTAAACAGGTCTGTTTATAAGTACTCTTATAATTCATTTCACCCTCATACACTTCTGTGATGGGCTGAAGTAAGAGGATGCAGCTTTTGTTTGCTGCACAGCTCCCTGTTACTTCCATTTCTGAGAAGTCTGTTTCATCAGATAGCTGTAGTGTTTTTGTGTTCTAACAGTCTGGATTGCCTGTCTAGTCACAAATATAGGAAAATAATTTAAAACTAACCTAAATGCATATTCAGGCATGGCATCTTTGGATGATAGGAACCAATTCCAGAAATTACAGTGTTACAGATTTTTAAAAAGCTTAATATTCTATCACTTCACCAAAGTCTTAAATGTGAATTTCTTGTCACAGAAGAAAATTGGAATTTCTGTTGGGAAGAAAAAAAATGTCCTCTCTTTTTTTTTTCTTGAGCTGTTTCCCGTAAAACTTGCATCTTGCAGAGGTGCTGCATACAGTTACCATAAAGAGCATATAAGCTTGTTTCTGTGACACGAAATCTATGCAACTCTATCTGTGTTATGATACTGTGGTATGTGGAGGAAGTGGCTTGACCAAGATGACCTGGCCAACCAGTGTCAGATTCTGAGCTGAGCATAAGCCTGCTAAAACTCAGTGCCCTCTCCAGTAGGGTTCACTGTAGAGAAGCTATGTTTTTCTGCAGGTAAGTACTGCTGTTATATGCTTAGATATGAAAATGATGACTGTGTGATCCCAGATTTTTCTTCCTTTAAGATAAATAAAGATAGTCCACCTGAAGGACTGAAATGCAAAGAGGAGAACACGGAAGACAGAAAATTTATTACAACCCAGGCTGCAGGACAGATACAATCTCCTCCTGTAGGTACTCTACCTTCTGATCAGAAGCTCAGTAATGGTACCTCCATCACGATGAAAAAATCTCCAGTCACTCAGGAAGTCGATACAATTGAGAATGAAGATTTCTGTGCTGTGTGTCTTAATGGAGGAGAACTGTTGTGTTGTGATCACTGCCCCAAGGTCTTCCATCTCTCCTGCCATGTTCCAGCTCTGCTCAGCTTTCCAGTGTATGTATGACATTTCACTAATGTGCTCCATTTCTGCTTACTGCCTTGGGGTAGAATATTTCCTCAGAGATGTAAATGTCAGCCTAACACAAGGGCAAGGACTGCATCTCTACTTACCTTTTTTGTTATTTTCTTACAAAGGAAAGAATTGTCTTACTTTCATCTAGTTTCAAGTATGTATTAACAACAATCATTTCCATGCTTTTACTGCAGTTAGCTGGCCAGTACAACAAAGGAAGTGGCAGACCTAAGCTTTAAAATCATTCTTACAACTTTCTGGAGAAAAAGTAAAATTCTAACTCTCATGTAACGTTGGTGGTATAGATGTCAACTCTTTCCTGCAAGAACAGTGACTTGCACAAGTACAGGGGCAATCAGTGAGCTCGACAGTAAAAAAAAAAAAAAAATAATAAAAAAAAATATATATATAATAATAATGTTCAGTTTTCCAGACAGGTCTGGGGGAAATTTAGGACTACTGAGGCTTTTGTTGGCAGCGTTTAGGACATGGGTTTCCTAAGACATATAGTCTCATATAGCAACTTGTCACAGACAAATTTTATGTGACAAAGATCCAGAGTTAGGTATGTGTCCACATAGCAAACTTAAGAAGTGGGACTGTGTGAAAAATGTGCATTATTGGTGTTGTATAATTCTGAATTCAGTTATAAGTTTTTCAGTTATAGGTGGGACCAAAGACTTCATTTGTGCCAAGGCCAAATAACTGTCTCAGCTGACCAAAATACCTTCTGGGATACTAGTTTGGAGGTTCTGGCTTGTTCTTTCTGTTAAGAAAGCAGAAAGTTCCATGGTTTGGCTTTTCCTTCTTTTCTCTACGAGCTAAGTCATTATTAACCTTTTGTTTTAAAACACTGTGAAAAAATAGTTTTCCTTATACAATAAACTTCCTAAGCAATTAAATTCTAATTAAATTAAATTCTAATGAAGTAAGTTAGTTCCTCTAACTAAACCTCTGTATTGATAGGTCTGTAATATACCATTGTCTTTGAGGTCCTGATGTTGCACAAGTTCCATCACCATTCTCATGAAATTCTTCAAGGGGGTTCTGAAAATAGATAGGAAGGGCAGTTATGCTCATGCAGAACTATGTCTGTTTGGTTTGGGATCCTATGTACTAGCACGCATTATGACTTTTGTGATAATGTTAATTTATTTGATAATTGATATATTATCTAATGGAGCTGCTTTTTTTTTCTTGTGACCCTACTGTTGGCTGTATTTCCTTTCCTTAATATATATATATATATATATATATATTTAAACAGAACTTGAGTCAGTATAGCTGCACGCTTTGCTGCTATGTAATTTCAAACACTTAATATTTTGTGTTTCTCTTTTTCTGTAAACAAGAAAGTGTAATAAGTAGAATGTGGAATTACTACGCTTCTAATTATATTTAAATCTCTTGAAGAACATCTAATAGAATGGGCTTAAGATTGCGTACAGTTGTAATACAAGTTAAGAATGAGAACTGAATTTCTGAAGTTTGTTATTTGACAAGGTAGCTCACCAAATTTCACACAATTTTGTTTGTTTGTTTGTTTTGCAGGGGCGAATGGGTGTGTACACTTTGCCGTAATCCAGTGAAGCCAGAGGTAGAATATGACTGTGAAAACACACGCTACGGCCACAGTTACAATGCACAGTATGGCCTTGATGATTATGATCAGAAGGTGGGAATAACTATATACTGTTACTCTGTAGGAAAGGAAATATGATCTCAGCATGAGACTTTGCCTCTTCATTGGAAAGTTGACTATTTTGCCTTGATTCCTTCTAGAATGTTTCAGAGGACAGTAAATACACCAAAAGTGGCGTTAATATTCAGTTATATCATTCTATTCTTTCTAGAAAGTTGCTGTTTAATTTAAAATGAACGTTATGCTATAGAAAAGTGAAACTGGCAGATCTGGAATTCTCTTCTGCTTTGAACAGAGAAGTTGTACTCAGCAGCAGAGCAACCTTCCCTGTGTCAACTTTGCTTGGCACTCTGCCACTTAATCTCTCTTCTTCAAGACTTGGCACCCTCTCAGCCGTCTGTTTAGGCCAGTTGTAATGATATTTGCTGATGTGGATGCTTTCTGACTCTCAGTTGGATTGCCATCATCTTATTGTCTTCATATGGACCATTGATCCCCTTTAGGATGACATCTAGGCCCTGTTAACCCAGCCTAGATGGAAGTTAATCCTTTTACATCCCCATTACCAGTTTCCTCTACCAAATCTCTTATGAAAAATACCTTTTCTTAAGTCTGATTGGTAACAGGAAGCCAGAAAATCCAAATAGACGTTCTGAGTATATTAGTAACAGCTGGACAGGGAGGGTGAGTTCACACAGCTGCATGCAGATGCTGAGCTTGCCCTACACAAATGAAATCTAGGATAAGGCACTGTACATAAAGGAAACAGCAATTATTCCCAGAGCACTGCAGCTCGTTGGCAAGGCTGAAGAGCCTAGCCGCAGCACTGCACAAATTCATCCATGCTATTTCCAGACCTGAGTGACTGTGTCCTTAAAGAGCTAGACATAACTTCTGGACATTCATGTGATCCCTCATTGCATTGTGTACAACTGGCCAGAAATAGCTGTTATCTGGGTGTTGGTTTGTGAAGTTCTTTTTAGAAAATGGAATTGATTAGAAACTTCTTTTCTTAGTGAGAAAATGTGGCTTATAACTATTTTGTAGTGCATTTCTTGTAATCAGTTTGGTGGGGGGGAACAAAGGAAGACTTTGGAAGGAACAAAGGAAGACTAGTATAAGTATTTTGCAACTTAATGATTAAACAGCTTACATCCATTTGTATGTATCATAGATCACAGAATGGTTTGGATTGGAAGGGAATTTAAAGATCATCCAGTTCCAACCCTGTGCCATGGGCAGGAACACCTCCCACCAGACCAGGTTGCACAAAGCCCCATCTAGCCTGGCCTCGAACGCTTCCAGGGATGGGGCATCCACAGCTTCTCTGGGCAACTTGTTCCAGTGCCTCACCACCCTCTGAGTGAATAATTTCTTCCTGATATCTAATCTAAATCTGCCTTCTCTTAGTTTAAAGCCATTCCCCCTTGTTCTATCACTGCACTCACAGACAAGAAGTCTGTCCTCAGCTTTCCTGTAGGCCCCCTTTAGGTACTGGAAGGTCACTGTAAGGTCTTCCTGGAGCCTTCTCTTCTCCCGAGTGAACAACCCCAACTCTCTCAGCCTGTGAATATAGGAGAGGTGCTCCAGCCCCTTGATCATCTTTGTGGACGTCCTCTGGACTCATTCTAATACTTTCATGTCCTTTTTGTGCTGGGAGCCCCAGAGCTGAACGCAGCATTCCAGGTGGGGTCTCACAAGAGCAGAGTAGAGGGAGAGAATCACCTCCCTTGCCCTGCTGGTCACTCTGCTTTTGATGCAGCCCAGGACACAGTTGGCTTTCTGGGCTGTAAGTGCACATTGCCAGCTCATGTCGAGCTTCTTGTCAACCAACACCCCCAGGTTCTCCTCATCATGGCTGAATTTCAATTATTCTCTGCCCAGCCTGTATTTGTGCTTGGGATTGCCCCAGCCTAGAAGCTGGGTATCAATAGCAGGAAGGGCTATCAACAATGCCATCAACAAAGCCATCATCAATGGCTATCAACAGCAGGAATGGCTATCAACAGCATGAAGTATTTTCCATTTAACTGTTTCAACACTGCTGCTGCTTTTCTTTTAGATAAGAGCCAAGGAATAGATCTGGAGTACAGAAAGAGTTAGTGACAGTGACGAATTCCCAAGAGTTTCCAGGAAAGACACATGCACACAAAATACATTGCAAAATGTTTCTTTTCTTCCATTTCTTTTACTATCCTCACTTTCAAAACTACAAAAAACAAACAAACAAAACAAAAACAAACAAAAAAAGAGTCAAAATGTTCCCCAGATTAGAATGAAGCATGCTGTTTTGCATCAGAAATGTACAGGCTACATAAAAACTCCCTGTGTCATTACCATGATTGATTAGCTAAGTGCAAGAGTGAAACTGACTTGTTTTGAATTATTATTTTTTTTTTCCAAAATTGACTTCTACAGAAGTGTGAAAAGCTGGTGCTTTCCCTGTTCTGCAGTAGTCTGAGCCTCCCATTCCATGAACCCGTCAGCCCTCTGGTAAGTACTGAACACATCTCCATCAGAGGGAAGCCAAAGAATACTCTGGTAGACCTCACGAGTTTCTCCTTTGTCTTCTTGAAATATATTAATTGCATTTTTTTTCTAACTAACTTCGCTTCCTAGGTGGGGGTGGCTGTTTCCCACTTCCAAGTGCTTTGAAGTGTCAGATTTGAGTCAGGTAAATGCTGGCAAACGTTCTCAGGCCAGGTTTGAGTGTCAGTTTAAGACAATGGTATGGATACTAAGGGTATGTAAGGTGTTCAAGTGATAAAGGAAGTTGCATACAGCAACAGTGTCGTACTATTGCCAGAGGAGTGGTCTGCTTCTGAAATAACCCTGGACTCCCTGTTTTCTGGTCTGTTGCACAAAGGCAGTCGTGACTGTGTTCACGGGAAGGTGTGGAGCCTGACTGCTGTTTCATCCATGTACTCAGCTGTTAACTGGCTGCTTTATGGAAGTTGTAGATTCATGTGATTTTAACAGGGGAACACAACGTGAGACAAGTTGAAGGAGAAAAATGAGAGAATAACAGGAGTGTTTATGTGAAGAAACACTCCAAATAACTCTCTATATGTGTATATATATATATATATATATGTAAAACCAACACATTCTAATAAAGCTTGCAATGAACTTACGGAACACATTATCTAACAAGTAAATTCTGTTCCAGAAAGATTTATGGAGTGGGAAATCCTGGTAGCTGGTGCCATTGAAAAAGACTTTTGTTGAACTTTAGAAAGAGTGCATAGTAGCATATTTTTTAGTCACTCTTGGCAGACTATTACCCACAGTATCAGCTGCCAGTATCTCAGCACATTATTTTAAAAACTGCTAGGGGGAAATAGTAGCTAATTATCAATGTTACATATATTATTGATTATGGTTTAATGATGACATTTATATCTGGGGATAAACTTTAGGAAGTGAAAATAGCGAAGTAGTCCCTGAAGTGTGCTATTTTCAAGACTTGCAAGCAAGTATAGATTTAATCAAAGCTAAAGGCGTACAGGAAGACGATGTGCAAGCATAGCTAGCAGAAGATCAGAGCTCTCTTCCTTGCTGCAAGGAATCCTCTGCAGTGACTTCTGTCCAAACTACAAGCAGAAGTCACTGGACAGGAAATGTTTTAAAAAGGTTACATACCTGTATTTTATTCTTATTGCAGGCTCGACATTATTATCAGATCATAAAAAGGCCAATGGATTTGTCAATCATACGAAAAAAGCTGCAAAAAAAGGACAAGTTCCACTATTCTGCACCTGAGGAACTTGTGACTGATGTGCGTCTCATGTTTTGGAACTGTGCAAAGTTCAATTATGTACGTTTCTAATATACGTGGGTGAGGGGATACAACTTCTTGGAGGGTTACGCTTTCAGGCTGTTACAGTGGCATAATTCTGTTGGTTCCATTAACATCAGATATAGGACTAGGATAAGCAGGATGATTAATCAGTTTTACTCTTGGAGTTACATAGATTTATTTATTTATTTGTTTATTTAATGGCAAACTTGAGATACATGTGGATCCAAGAACTGGAGGTACATATAGATCTCAAATTAAAGAGGACATCTCAGCTGACAACTTCCTGGAATGATGCTGAGTTTACTGTGAGAAGCTATGCTTACCTAGCAAAATAGCTAGGAAAATTCGGGTGCATAGAAATTCCTAAGCGGTGGCAATGGCTATTCTTTCTAGTCCACTGCACATCTCTTTTTCTTAGAGGTGCAGAATCATTTCCCTTAATAGCAGCATCTGGTTTTTACTTACATTGTTAATGCAGAGGAGCTAATGGCCTGTAGAAAGAGTGCAGAAGACTAATGGAGATGTAGCAGACAGAACCAAGGCAAGACATTAGGGTAGGGTAGGCATTTGTTTCTGATCGTTGATGATTTCTTTGTGCAGGTAGACTGAATGGTTATTTATTCTTTTACAGCCAGATTCAGAGGTTGCTGAGGCTGGACGATGCTTAGATGTATTCTTTGAGAGCAAACTGAAGGAGATCTATCCAGATAGGCACTTTCCTTCAATGCAACAGGATGAGACTGATTCTGAAGAGGAGGAGAGCCAGAATAGCAAAATGCCCCCCCAAGATTTTCAGTGGCCATCGTATGGACAGGAGTGCATTCAGCCTAAAAGAAGACGGCGCCATGCTGTAAGATTGCAAAAACAAAAGCATTTGGTTGCTAAGTGGCCACCCTGCTAATTCTGTTTACAGCTACTGATGGGAAGTTTTGACAGTGCTGTGTGGGAAAACTGTCAAGCTTCTATCACAGAGATGTGATCAATTCTACAGTTTTATGTCAAGATCCTCTCAGTGGAATAAAGTGTCAGTTGTGTATAAACATGTGAGAGTGAACAAGTGAAGTCTCTCAGGCCACACAGTTATCTTCCTAGCAGAAAACTGTCATTTTTTTTTTTTTTAAGACTAGGCTCTCTAGCTATTCATTGTTTGTTTCCTTCGTACACAGGAAAGTGAAAAAAAATAAAAGAATGATGTTTCAGCCAGCTAACAGCCTTCCTCAGGTATGACCTCCTGAAGATACCGGATTTACTATGAGGAATCCAGCAGAATAACTGACAGAGTTAAGGTGTGTGGGAGGAAAGCAAAGCACTCGGGCTGTTAATTGAAACTCTCCTAATCTGCTGACCATATGCCTTATTTCTACATCTTGAGGATAGATAACAGATCAAATGTGTTTCAATCTGTCAATATTCCATCTGTTAAATCATGTATGTGTTTTGCAGTGTTTACACTGAAGTACTAATGTTTTGGTGATAGGTAATCATGATTAATAATAAAAGTAACATGCTAATAATATTTAACTTTGCAGTACCTTTTTATAATCTGTTCAACATAGCATCTCTATTTTATAGAACACAGGTAACCATGTAAAAATCTTATAATGACAGTGAATTTTGGCCATGCTTTGTGATAAATACAATGTGTGGTCATAAGACATAATCCTGTTGTCTTATTCGATGATTTTTCTAGGAGCTTGACTCCTCGAAGCCTACGGGATACAGTCTAACGTGATTATCTGATTAGCTGCTTCTTTTGAAGCAGAGCATTTTCATTAAATCACTAAAGAGCTAGTACTAAAAGTGCTAATATTAAGGCTCATTGTGAGCTGTTTCTGAGTGCATACTGGATGCTGGGTTTGCAAGGAATGATTCTTCTGGTATCTAATTCATGCTCTGTAAAGCAGTGTGGGATTCCTTGGGTCCCAAAGGCAACATTTTTATACAACCCAAGCGAGTTGGTTTTCTTTAAAGCAGATATTGGACTAGATATATGAACTAGTCCAATAGTTAACTATGAAGCAACTAGGTAATTAAGAAGCAATTTACATGGTTATAGAAGTGCCTATAAAATAATATAATATATTCCAGATTTTCTCTTATTTCTGCTTATTTCTTGTAGTTGTGATTACTAGCAGTGCTAAAAGATAATGATAATGTGTGTATGTAGAAGTTGATACAGGATGAAAGGATGTCTAAGCTTTTGTTTTCCTAAGTTCCATGATGTATTGGCAAAACAACACCAACAGCTGAAAGAGCAACTTTGGAGTTCACTTGAGCAAAGGGTAGCATGTAATTTTAAAGCCTGAATGGTGGGATAGGTAACGAGACATGACACCTGATCAAAGTGATGGTTTGCAAGCTGCTTTCTACATCTTCCAGAAGAAGGTGAGCCAGATCCTCACATGGCTGATGCTTTCTTCCCATGTATGTGAGGGGCATCTTCCTTGTTAGAGCTCTGCCCAGCGGCGTAAAGCTGGGCTGTTTTCTGGCTTTGAGAGAGAAGAGTTGTTGAAGATCTCATACCCAATTAAAGTTCATTTTAATTGGCTTCCTGTAAATAAAGATGATATTTTCAGCATAGTTTATATGGGCTATTTGGTCTGGTAACCATGTATGTTATTTTAGATAACACTTTAAAGTAAAAGTTTATATATGAAACAATAAGATGTGAATGTTATATTCTAATATTCTACTATCTCTGTGACTTAGTTTGCCATTAACTTGGTAGTGAGCTGACGTTTTCTTTTGTTTGAAAAAATAAAATTCTGGATATTATAAGATGACTGGAAAACTGTGAGACCAAGGGACACTCTTTATATTTTCTGTATGTTAATTTCTATGTTTGCTTTCTGTCAAACTCATATTCTCAAAACAGTAGGTATCTTGGCACAAGGAAATGAGTGCAGGTTTGTAACTGAAGTAATCATGCTTATCTCTGCTACAGGTGTCAACTTCTTTCAGTTGGCAATTAATTCCCCCACCGAAGACCTATCTTTTAGCATTAATAGTACAAAAATGATATGCTGCATAGCCTTCAGCTAGGGGCAAAGGTAGAAATAGAAAAGACTAATCTCTTTTTCCTCTTTTCCTGGAAAAGTAGAGACAAGAACCTACTTCTGTTTCATAAAGGCTGTAAGTTTGTTAACTGTACCATTAGTTTTGGAGAATGCCTGTTTTAATCAAATGTATCAAGAATATATCATCTCTTTATTAAAAATAGAAGCATAACAGTTTATCACCATATATAAGATATTCTTTGGGTAAGTTCTGGCAGGACACTATGGCCTGAGCACTCTTAAGGGTAACTTGTTTTTTGTGATTACTTCTCTAAGACATAGCAACGGTTTTAAAAATATTCATAGTCTTTATGTCGTGCTGGTAAGCAAAATAAAAATTTAATTCAGATGTATCACTTCACCTACTTTCAATCCCAAGTCTGTGGGTAAGCAACTTCAGAAAGCACTGCATGTTGTAAGCATAACGTCATCCATTTCAGAGGTTGCCTTGAAATTGCTGGCTTGATATGTTCCTGCTGCTAGGCACCATACCACCAGGGCACAGAAATTCTTAGACTCTGTTGAAGTCCAGTTACACACTGGTACTGGCACTAAGAGGTATGAAAGGAAGGATCTCCCTTCTAAAATCAGACAGCCCGTGCAGCCCAAACAAAGTGATAGGTTATGTAGTTACTTTTTCTTCTGTCACACAGCCTGTTTCACAAGTCAGAATGTGTAGGAAGGAGAGCAAGGAGGAACCCCTTAAGTATTCCACTGGAAGCACAGCTGAAGCAAATGTCAAGAAAACTGTGGAAACCCCAGCAAATGCACTAGGCTCCTGCAAATGCAACCAAGGTCATAATTTTTCCTTTTATCTTTAGTAAAGGGTTACATATAGAATGGGAAAATCCTCTTCATGCTTAAGCAGTTGGAAAAGAGAATAATTGCACTTCAGTAAGAGGTCTGTTGAAGAAGAAATTACAAGCTATGCATTTGACTTTCATTCCCCTACAGACAATTTTGAAGATATACTTCTAGTACCATTAGAGCAGAATGAATGACACTAGAGTTAATATAAACAGGTATTTAACAATTTAGTTTATCAAATGATTGCATGTTTATATATGTAATGTGCTTTGCTGAACAATAAAATACATGAAATGTATTTTTGCACATCAATCTGAAATTTTTGCTCTGACTACATCTGCTTTCAAGTAATATACAGATTATATAGTATCATTTATCACTTACCAGATAAGTTGTTGATAACTAGTGATGGCAAAGCAAAATGATTACAAAAGCAGTTATGCTAACACTAGAAATTAGCTTTCTATTTGTGCTGGAATTTTCAGTGCCAAGTAGGTATTCTGCCTTTTTGTTTTTCAATTAGTACAAGTTAAAATCAAACACTCTATCAAAAAGTAGCAAAACAATGCTTGAAGTTTAAATTTACGTATATGTTAAATGGACAGGAAACATAACATTACTGAGATGAAAAAACTATTTTAGTGTATTTGATCAGAAGGAATAATAAAAGAAATGCTAAAATTGAACATGCTAGAAATTGAAGAATTATGGAATAATTTACAAAAAATGTCAGTCAGATGTTGCAAGTGTTTTTCTATCATAATTGATTCCTCCCAGTTTGGTTTATTGTAGTATAAAACCAACAGCAGCACCATTCTAACCTACTGGCCTGAGGGATACGAAGTCCCTCTTTCAGTGGATGGGTTACAGCTGCGCTGCTTTTAAGACATAATTAAGACAAATTAAGAAATTAAGACAGACTTCTATTTTCAAATAGAGGTAACCTTTAAAAATAATATAAACAGGAAGAAGTAGATAAACTTTTGGGCGTGCAATTCTTTCAAGTGTGAAATACAGGCAGTAGACTTCAAAACTAAATACCAGCTGAGTTTCTCAAATTTAATAGATATCAATGAGATAATAGCAATGAGAGGAAAAATAAAGATAGATGGTAGTTTTGAGCTAGGGAGGATGCACATCTTTTGAAGCTATCCTGTAGATCAGGAGTAAGAAATGAGAGGTGAGAAATATGTTTGAGAATTTTGAGAAATCCTGTTCTTTACTGAATGTTCATGAACATCCATTTTAGTGTGTAGTTATGTGTATTTTCAGGAGAACACTTAGTAAACTGGATGAAGTTTATGTTGGGATATGGAACCAAAAGATGACTTTGTTGTGAGAAGCGTTTTAACTGTGGTGAGAGTACTTCTGGTGGAGATGAGAAATTACAATATTCAAATCTGTCGTCAAATATTTAGCTCTCTTTGCTCCATTTTGGTTCCTGGTATCTGAATATGAGGTTCTTGAACTTCTTCCTGCACAGAATGTAATTTGTAACTTGATTCCCTGTAAATTATATATCACAGTATATTTTTGCTGTAGAAAAGCCCATTTTAGATTAAGGAGATAGAATGACATGCAGGTGTTTTTCCCAGAGCAAATAGGGTGGGCAGCATCTGAAGGTCAGGGAGTATTTACTGCTATTGGAGAGTGTTTCAGATGGTTAACAGCTTTATGGAAGTAGCAACGCTGATTTACGGTTGTGCTGTGGATTGGTAGTCTGTAAATTACTATTCTTGATCCTGATTGTAATGCCTAGGACAATTGTGTCAGTTCAGAAGTGTTCTAGAAGCAGTCAGATACTGAGACAATGATTATTAAATTTGCTGTGAACATTAGTGAGGGAATTCAGGTTTCCAGTACAGATGATAAAGATGTCACTTAGGTATTTTAGGCATAACATAGATGCTGTGTTCCTACATGTTCTGTGCTGAGATAACATATCTGCCCTTTATTCCAACACTCCCTTAACTGATGTTCTGTGGTGAGCATTGCTTGCCACACTAGAATGACTTTTTGACAATGTTTCTCATTAACATTCATGTATTCACTTTAATATATATATTATATATATTTATACACTGACATTTGGGCAGCAAATGAAGCATACTTGAATATTTTTCCTTGTTTGCTTATCAACCTGCTCTTCCTACTGATGAAGTCACTAAGAGCAGGAATAGTTCTTACATCTCTTATAAATTCAGCACTTGCTTATTATTCCATGATATCCTCCTCTGAGAAACCGTGTTGGTGCCATTTCATTTTTACAGCAGACTTCATAGAGTTTCTTGATGTGGTGCAGATATGGGATGCACAGGGAATTTGCAAGATCCCTTATGGGAAATATACAGTGAAAACATTGTGAAATATTAAAACCAGATACACTGTTTGGACCATACCTCTGAAAGAGGGTGAGATTTTCTCCTGTGGATAGATGTTACAGACTTAGCTGGTTGCCATGTCTTGTGGTCAGTCACTGCCTGCACTGGGCTGAACTCCTCTCCTGGCTGGCTGAATAAACAAACACAGCATTCTAAGTGTTTCAAGTGCTGAATTACTTTTGTAGACACTCAAGGAGCATAACCTTTATTTTGGGCCCAGCAAATGTCAGCATAGAGCAATCATGGAAAAGCACCAAAACAAGTGCTATCTTTAGACATTGAAAGTAAAACAGGATAAAGTGTTGTATTGGGAAAGTAGAGAAGTGGAGTAATGGGATATTTTATGTAGCAATTTCTGGATTGTACTGCATTTTGTAAGTTAATTCTATAAATAATCACACTTTTGCTATTTCTTACCGTTTTAATATTTCTTTCAACAGCATTAAAACACTTTAAGCCAAGCAGAGTTTATGCACATACTGTGTATTCTGTGGTGCAATGCTTCTGACTTTACAGATCACTGGGCCAAGCTAAGCAGTTCTCTCCTGCAGCTGAACAGCAAATGGAAAACACCCTTAATCTCTAATGATGAAAATATTAATACAATGAAACAATAGCTACAGAACCAGCAGACAATGCAGAAGTGTTCTGTAAATCACAGAAGTTAAACAAAAAACTTAGAGGATATTTTATTCTACTGCATATAAGAAAGAAACAATATAGAGCTTAGATAAAATGAAAATCAATTCAAAATTCATCTTAACTTCCTACTCAAACTCTGTGCTGCATCTTATACATAATTGTAAATACCTCAGGCACCTGCAGTATATTAACACATTCAGGTGGGATTGTTTATGATAAATAACATTTAAAAATTCAGTGCTTTAAGTAAACACCGGGAACTCCTCTCTTTTTTCTTCCTTGTGGTCTCTGAAGGCTTTAGAAACATTTATACACTGGCTGCCTTCCATCCATGTTTGTGATGTACTTATAAATATGTCCCATTTGTAGCAGTGAAAAACAGCATGATAGGCTAACAGAATAAGTGAGTGGTAAAGATGCAAATTGAATATAGCTCTCAGACCTCATTGCAGGATTACCATCTAGCAGTGTTACATGACAGAACTGTGGAACATTTCAGGTTTAAGACCCAAGGCGAAAACCATTCCTTATGGAGGAGGGTATTCGGCTCTTAGCATCTCCAGTCCTGGAGGGGTTCTGAGAATCATGCAACCCTTTTCTTACCTACGTGGAAGTTTCACCCAGTGAAAAGAATGGGGCAGTGCTCAATCCACTGCTGCAAACCTACCGCTGTCTTACAGCACACAGTCACATTGGCCTGGGCGATATGGGTACTATAACTGTCAGCTCTGGCTGGGTGAGGTTATCTCAGAGTTATTACAAACAGGGTGGATTTCCTCCAGAGAATGAACCTCATAAAGGCTTACCAGAAGTAATATTCCCTACCATTCAAGAAAAATGAAAGTCTTAATCTTCTTTTCTGATCTTAGAAATACCACAAAAACCTCTGCAGTGCCAGTGTTACTTGTTGGCATGAGTCTGCTGGACAAGGAAATCACACCAATGATCTTTTGAGGTGACAACCTCACCACTTGTTTGTAGCTCTTGCATCATGTTTAAAGCTCTTCCCAGACTGCTACTGCTGGGGTGTGTTGCATCATGCCAGCCTGAGCTCTGCGCGGTGGGGCCAGTAATCCCTGGGATAGATTCAGCACCTGAGCTGGGAAGTGTCCCTCCAGCACACCCTTCATCCACTATCTAGATGACTAATACAGCAGGGGGTATTTAATAGAACGAGAATATAATTTTTGTCCTTTCACTGGTCCTAATCAGAAAGTACTGTAAATATGAGTGTGTTTATATCAACAGAACAAAACCTTCTACTCCTCTGGCTAGAGAACAGGAAGATATCTGAAGAATTAGTCTGATTCTGCATTTATTGCATTGTATTGCTTCCATATAATCTATGTTCACTTTACAAATAAACTTACATTGATCGCAGCACCTCTTCACAGCTGTCAGTCCTGTAACACCCTTCTTCATATTTTGAGTTACGTTCTCCAGCATTATTAATTCAGTAGTCTGTAATTAAATGATTGGCTGATCAAATTGTTCCCTCCAGAGTACCCATGTAAATGAATTGAAGCCTGACTGATTTAACTGAGGTCACTCAGAGATAGTTTAGTCTTCAAAAACACCGTTTTGAAAGAGATAAGAAACAGAGAGGAACATATCTTAGGAGGGAAAGACTCTCTGAGCTGGGGGCAGGAAGACTGCGTTTTTTAACCTTGGATATTTTTTCTTTTAATTCCCATGAAGCAAAATGATTCTGAAACCAGAGACCCAAGACCACACAGACTGTTGTGTTTTATTACTTTACAGTGTCAAAACTGCAGTTCAGATTTAAAAATACATCATGGTAATTAGCTGGTTTCTCTGTTTTGCATTCTGTCATCATGTGAGAACAAAAGGAAAACTTGAGTGTGAGGGTGTAAAGGTGAGTAAACACAGAAGGGGATACTGTGGGAGTGGTGTTGCATTATTCTTATTTATTTATTTTATTGTATTTGTTTTTGTCAGAGAAGTTGAGTGTCCCTTCTGTTTTCATAAGATCTGCTTCCACATCTCATATGCAAAGATTAAGAGGCTTTCACAGATGTAAGCTGTTGGGGAGAGATGAAGGTTTTCATGAAGGTGTTGTTCGGTATGTTTGTTTGTTTGTTTGTTTTTAATATTCATTGGTTATCCGTTTGCAACCAAATGGGTGTTTTCTCAGGTTCCTCAAAAGCATTTAGGTAGCGGTCACTTCCAGAGGTGGCAGGGCAGCCTGGATGGATCAGTAGACTCATATGATGCAACAAACTAAGTTTTTTTCATTAATCCTTTTGGACCAAGAGACACAGTGAGGCTACCTATTCCTCTCCAGTAAGGGAAGATTCACCCCCCCCTGTGGTAAAGTGATGTACAGATCTGGTACGTAGGCTGCTAGGTTGACTATGGGATAGCAGAGCTGGTGCTTCCAAAACAAGGCAGTTGGCTCCCTCTGCTGATTTGCTACATGATTATAGTTGTCTTAAGCAACAAGCGCTTTTCCTTTCGGTCCCAGAAGTTCCAGTACCGTTATGCCTTGTGTTTTTGATGTGGTTTCTTTCCCTGTGAAGTAGCTATGAAGCTGTATGGTCCCCTCTAGCTTAAAAGCTGTACAGACCTTTACAAAGATTAATATACGTATTTATAACAGAGAATCAAACTGTAATGTGGCAGCTGAGTATTTTAGGTAAGAACTACATAAAACCATAATTACACCCATCTGTTTCCCTTAAGTATCCTGTAGAAAACAGTTATTGCTTATATATCTTTTGATAGCTCCCTCTCAATTTGGTACTTTGGGGAAAGAGGGAAATGAATTTTCACCTTTATTTTTTTCTAGAACAAGATAGTGCTTAAATTCAAATATATGAGAGAACAAAGCTGAAAGTGTTTGTTAAATGAGCTTTATTTGTATATTGATAGTTTCAAAACACAGCAGAGCTTTCCAAAATTCTAACACTTATGCACCGAAAACAGAAAGACAGAACAGACACAACTTTAATAAAGCTGTGGCTATATAAATAGACGTTAACAATAAACACACAATATTTCTTAAAAATGCACAGAATTGCGTCAAAGCTATTGGATATAAAACCAGCTTTCTAAATAGCTGTAAACTGCATTGAGAAGATACACAAATAAGCCTTACTATTACGAGCTGGCTGTTATGTGATCATTTAACTAGATTCACAAATGGGGTAAATCTGTGAAATGTGAGGCTTCAGTGAAGGACTTTGAAAGGCCATTTTCCAATGTGGCAGGACTGATGCACTGACTCTGATGTGTGTCTATAGCCAAAAAAGGAACTGATTTGAGACACTGTGAAAAAGGAAACTGGACTAAGGGAACTTGTCTACTTGTTTTTGTTTGTTTTACCACATATTGATAACCATTTTAGGAATGTTAGTGTTAGGATATATTATATTGCACACTTTTGAAAAGGGCAGCTTGTAAAAATTTGACAATCTGGGCACAACCAAGTTACTTAAATGTAAGCTCCTAGTGCCTTTTGAAGTGTTCTCATGTATAGTATCACTTGGAAGTTACTGTGAAGTCTCAGTGATTTTTTTGAGCACATTTGAAGGTACTTGAGACTTTCAACAGAAAAATGAAGGTAACATGCTCTGTCTCTCCTACAGATACCTGCATTTGTCTTTCATGTACGTATCTTTTGTGTCATGTACCTATATGCACCTTTCTCTTTGCACAGACTGATGAGAATTGCTGAGCATATACTCCAGCTGTGTGTTGAACATCAGTACTAGGCAGTATGGTCACTTCATCTGGGATCTTCCGGATTTGCTGCAGCTTCCTAGAAAGGATCATATTCAACTTACAATTCCACCTGCAGTTGCCCTGTGTGATCAAGTGAGTGATGTCTAGCAGCTGTCACTTGGCAGGCTGCTGCGGGTTACATGGCACCAGTAGATGGAGCTAAAGGATCCCAATCACTAAAGAGATGGTGAAATTAATATTGAAGGTACAGGCCAAAATTTTGCCTTTTTCATGTGCTGCTAATGTTTGCCCTCTGCTATGACATTTTTTTTTCCTCCTGAATTAGCGTGCATGGAGAAATTAATACAAGTGGAGCACTTTATACGATCTGAGAAATCAGGTTGTCCAAAAAAATTTAGATGAGCATTGCTGTGTGCCTCTGTCCAAATGATGCGTCCTGAATTTCACCCATTGTCAGTGACACTGCAGCTCTAAACGTCACGTTGTCACTGCTATGGCAATTAGTTAAAGGTACCAGCACTTTGTAAGCTTGTTATGCTCTGCTGCGAAAGATGTAAAATTCCTGCATATCTGTAAATGGGCTCTTATTAGAAACATGCTACTGTAAGATAAACTGCATCATTTTATATCTCTTGTAATTGTTTCCTCTGGTGCTGCTAATGATAGGGGAGACTGGTGTTACTTTATCTACTGCATATGTAATGCCATACCTATCTGAGACAAAAATAACTTTCTGCAGGCCCTAAGGAGACAAGCAGATATACTCACACACTGCAAGATAAATGTTTAGATAAATAGAAATGATATCTGAAGCCATACCTAAAGCATTCCCATGGACTTCCCTTTAGTACACACTTTAGCTGTGCTTTGAACAGAATCCAGTTGAGTAGCACAGAGGAGTGAGAGCTTTCAAAAATTCCCTTCAGATAAAGAAGTTTAGATGTCTCACGTCAAACATAATTTGACCTCAGGGGTTGCAACCTAGTCCTTAATAGGCATTTCTCACCCTTGAAAAAACAGCTGGCATTTGAAACAATGCCTTCTTTTGAGAACTTTGGCTTACTGTTATGGCATGAAGGTCAAGACTGTGTTGTACTGACTGAGAAGAGCACAGCAGCTTTCACAGTGGTTCCTTACTTCATATGTGGCTCTTACTTGTACTTAATATTTTGAACTAAAAAGAAAAAATGCAGCATGAAAAAGTGTTGATTCCTGTGTGAGGCTTTGATGTGTTTTATCTTTTAGCTTCACTACTGTTGTCATATTACAGTAATATTGAATGCTTAATCTCATTTTAACTGATGCCTTTATTTGACAGGCATCAGTTGGTCAGACCAACTTGTGTTGGTCGTAAGTTTCCTGGCAAGGTACATAGACAAGTTCAACTTGAACCTTTCAATGGAAGGAACACTGACAATCTGGTGTATCTCTTCTGTACAGGCTACCAAATGAAAAAAAAACAAATGATGGACCTGTATGAGACTGTGATCAAGCCAGGTCAGCTCAACCCAGACACAATGGAGGCAAATTACAGCACAGGCAGGCTGGGAGCAACCACCAGAAGAGCTGGAAAAGGTTGTATTAAAACCTCTCAGATCTGAATAGAGGGATTACTCCTAGTTATAAAAAGAGTCCACACATTATAAGTGTGCAATTACTTCAGAAGAGCAATTCTGCTCTAATTGACCCAAAAAGGCAGTTAGCCGGTCAGGCAGCTGGCTGGGGACAATGGGGCTGAAAAGAAAAGGAAAAAGAAAACAGCCTCGCATAAGATTAGATTACGTTTTTTTTATCACCCACACTAAACAAAAACCTCCTGTCTTTACTCCAGGTGACTGCTGGGTGGCTGTTTGAGTTGTTCTTGACTTGCTTTCCTGGGGGTGGTGAAGCATGCCAGAAATAATGTGATTATTTGGCAACTGTGGATCAGAACATAAATCTACAATGCAGGTATCTTAGAACAGTCAGAGTTGCTCTTGATTCACAATCTACAGGTGTCAAACACGCAATTTTTCTTCTGTAGCTGATTTTACGTATGACCTCTTCTACTGGAAGTAGACTGTCACAGACATACCTGTCACTGTCACATCAGGCTCCACTTGTTGTGATGTGTTTTTTCTAAGGCTGAAACTGAAGTCATCTGGATAGGATGCCTGAAAGAATGAATAAGATGGGTTAAGTAACTGGGCTCTTCCCAAGCTCTTAGGCTTGTCAAATGTTGAGGAATTTAAATATATTATCTTAAAAAAAGAATGTATTTAAACTTTTTGTTTGGTTGGTTTTGTTTTGTCTGGAAGGCCTTGGTTTTGATTAAATAAGCCTTTGAGAAAGGTCTATAAGTATTTGTACCCCTGGTCATAGCTAGCAATTTAAACAGAAAGAGAACTGGAGGTACTGTGCCCAAGTTTTGAAGCAAGGTTGTAACTGGGTATTCCATGTTGAGGCTCACTACATGAAAGGAAAAATACAGCACCCTAAAGAAAGGATAGCACAAGTGCTCCAGTTTTGGTGGGAATGTCCTGAAATTGTACCCAAAGGGTTTCTTCCTAAGTTATTAGAGGAGCCAACTTCACTTGTTTTCAGATTATTGCAGGGCTGTCTGACAAATACATATCCATGTCTTTATGTCTAGGAACTGAGTAATTTTTATTCAGGATAAAAATAATGATTATACAGGCATAATAAGGAATGTTTATTACTTTATGTGGAGTAACTGATTCATCTATTATGTTAGTCCTTAAAACCTCAGTTACTAAATGGGGGGATATCTGAGGTCTAATATTAAACTCTTTCAAAGCAGCCTATCTATTTGAATAATATTGATTTCAGAGGCCTATTTAATACAGTGATAGCAACAGTTGTGGAGAACATTCTCAAGCTTGGCTTTTTAAGTTTCTCCTCTGTAAGACCAATTCTTACTGAACTCAGTAGGACTTGATACTGATTTCCATGGGAAGCGTCAGACTCTTAAAATGGTACCAAGGAGAAAAAGGCATCTGAGAGGTCCTCCTTGATTCCATTAAATTTGATTTATAATTCAGCTACCTTTTAATATAATAAATCTGCTTAAGTCCCTTTCTGCACTATTTAGCATTCTCTTTGCCCTGCCCCTTTATTTTTTCCAGCGGTAGGCTATGACATTCAAACTTTCAAACAGCATACTGCCTGTGCTGAGAGAACCTCACTGAAACAATTGTGTTACACACTGCTTAGCAATGCAGGAATTTGTTTTGTATCTCCAGCAACCTTATAATACCTTGTTTGTTTGCTTGCCTTGTGAAATGCAAGCAGGGGTGCATTCTACCTTGCTGGGTCCACATGGATCCTCATCATGTACCACAACAGGAGAGGCTGCTGAGGAAAGCTGCTACCCCTCAGCATCAGCTAGGACTCCACCTCATTGTACTTTAGGTAGATTGTAGTAACCTCACATATGTATTTCATAATGTATAATGAACAGAGTAGAAGTCCTTTTTAAAAAGAAAATCTTTTGCCTTTGTTTTTTACTGGAAAATCAAAGGCATTTCAGTCAGGTACTTCAGATATTTGTATCCACTAAAGTTAATTTTTTTTTTTTCAAGGAGTATATTATTGGGAAACTCAGAAAAGGAGATAAATTGTGTAGTTACTGCTTGGATGTAGCTTTTAATACTCTAATTCCCACAGGTGCTGCCTCCTGAGCTGAGAGCTACCTGCAGGCATAGGTGCTGTGCACCCACTGGCTTTATTGGCTCTTCAACTGTTAGTAACTTCACAGAAACAAGTGTAATTCGTTGAAATGAGATTACGTGTGATGTTCTTAACAAAATGTTTTCATTTAAGAATAGTTCTTTATATATATTAGAAATACCAATATTTAAGAACATTCTATTTTTCTTGAGATAAGCCTATCTGAGCCTGAATTAATGTTATGCCAGGGATTAAGCTATTTGCTACAGGCAGGCCAGGCAGTAACTCTTAGAGTACAATTTCTTCCACAGAATTTCACGAACAGACAAGAATTTATTAATCTAAAATCCTGGGCCTGGATCCACCAGTCAGACGGAGCACATAGCTACCAAAGAACAACTGGAGATTACAGTGACAGTTACTTAGAGCTGACCGCAGCAGGTGAGTGTGCCTGCTTACAGCAAGCACATCAGAGATGCAGAGGGATAGCTAGCCCGGGGCGGCTCTGAGGCACGGGGCAGGCGTGGGGGGCCGGGACGGCTCGCTGGCGAGGCGAGGCGGACACCGGTCCTGCGGGCATACAGCGGGACGGCCGCCGCCGCATCGCCCCCGCCGGGCAGGCGCTACGCGGCCGCGGGCCCCGCCATTTCGTGCCGCTCCGCCATTTTGTTCCCTGCGCGTGGGCGGGCAGCCAGACGAAGGCTGGGGGCAGCCCTGTCGCCTCGCCGAGAGCAGTGAAGATTTTCCTAGCTGAATCTTTCCTTAAATAACTTAAGGGAGAAAACGTTTTAGTCTTTTGTGCCTAGGTAGGATTCCGTTACTTTGCACTTGCAGATGCTCACCAGTGCATGCATCAGCAAAACCACATAGGCTGCTGAGTGCAGGTGTGAAAATTCATACCTCTGTGGCTTCCACCTGCTCGTGGGGAAGCGCTGGCATGCACAGACTTCCCTGGTGCTGCTGGAACCACAATCCATGGCTGCTGTGGTCCAGTCGGACGGAGAGATGTTAGGCTGAAGAAGAGGGAGAAGCATACGAGACTTGCCCTCTGAGGGAGGAACAGACGAGCCTTGGTTCTGCTGCTGGCACGCTGGGAGAGGCTGCATGGGGCCATGCTGTTCTTTCCCTCCGTGCCTGTGTGGTGAGGCAGTCTCCTCTGAGGGGCTTTGGCCCCTTGGGCTCATAGAGCAAACACACGCAGCTTGTAGCTCCCCTTGTTGTGCAGGAGGTTGTTCATTTTTGCACAATGCTGACTTTATTTACATGTCAAATCCAATCTGTATGTGTAGCAGATTTTTTTTTAAATGAGTTGAATATTACAAAGTTCATTTATTTTAAAATGAGTAAATTTTCACAGTCTAGATTTTTCTGACATAGCAGCCAGAGACTGGTATTTTTTCCATATTTAACAGTATGTCTGTTTTCATTACAAACTGAATTTGCTGTAAAATACATGGTTTAATTTTGATATTAAAACTATTCTCAGGTAGCGATAATTGTAAACTTCCTCTGTTTGCCCACAGTATTCCAGTTTATCCAGAGATTAGGGAAAAGGTCATTTAAGAGTTACTCTACTGAAATAGAGTATGTTGGTGATACTAACTGCCTGTTTACTAAATCAAGCCATAAATATGTCCTTCAGTTTTACTGCTACTTTTTTTCCTCTTTCCTAATAGCATGGTCATGTCCTTGTTATATCTCAGTACAAACATTCAAATTCTTTGATCATATCTACTTCAAAATTGTTTAGACCCTGATCCTATAAAGTGTTCTTTACATAGAAGTTGCTTTTTATGTTATTCATACAAACACAGAAGTAATGCTTTACAATTAGTTTATTTTGGCATTGGCACAGGGGTTAGCCATTGTTTCACCTCCATTGCCATAGCTGTTTTGTGGTTAAGATATGGATGTAATTTTTCAAAGCTCTGATACTATTCATAGCAACACAATTTTGTAAAAAACAAAAAACCATTGAAAAACACATTTATTTCTGTAATGACGTCACGCAAAAGACATACAGTGAGCAGGTAAGATTGTATTTGGCTGTGTTCCAACATTATTACCAGAGACATGGATGATATGGGGATTTGTGTTGGTGTGGCAGTGATTCTAAACATCCATCTGCCGCCCCTAGAAGCCATTAATTTATTTCATGTTCGGTCAGATGTAGAAGTTGCAGAGGGTGTTCAACATATTTGGTGGTTTGAAAAGAACTAGGTAAAAGGAAGTATAATTATTAGATGTAGATAGAATTAGAGTAAAAAGCTTTTAACTGCTTTCCAGGAGGACTCACAAGCTCAGACTTGCCTGATCTATTTCTACCCAAGTCTCTTCACAGTCTTTTTCTGATTCATTTGGGAAGCTTCCTTATCGGTGCATTGCTCAGTAAGGGGTATGCCATCTGCATATTATTGTAAATTAGAAGATTCATCCATCTACTATCTTAGATGAGTATGGCTTTCCTGCAGGAATTTGTTAAATTGTATAAATTTAATTCTCATATCCCTTCTGGAATATTGAACAAAACTCATTTTATGACTGCAGGGTTTTAAAGCAGAAGGGGCAGTAAACTAATATAATTAATCATTGTGTCATTGCTACAGAATAATGGACTAATTCTCTTCCTAATTTCCAGTTACTTATCATTTTAAATCTCACAGGGAAAGCAACACAGTATAGAAGCAACAAGGAACAGCCAATTAAATAAAGTGTTTTGTTTCATCATCTTAAGCAGGTGCTACAGAACTAGGGAAGCTCTGTTTGTGATTTATTAGTTACATTTATTCTTTGAGTTTTCAAATGCAGTTAAATATTTCATTGTACTGTTTTGCATGGAAAAAATAATGTATTTCCCCATATTGATATGTATTTTATGTATTGAATTTGCCTTAAAAAAAAAAAAAGTATACAGAATAATTGGCTTGAGTTAAAATGAACAAAACAAACCATCTAAATTTCTTTTTAGCTGACAGAACTTTTCTTTTTAAAGTCAGCTGTGAAGAAATCAAAAACTCCTTCAATTACAGAAGTTGAGTTTTAATGCAACAAACTGTCCTAACTCAGGCCACTTAAATTAAATACTTATGTTTTACTTGCAAGACTTCTTTGAATCTTTACTTCACCACAGATTTCAACTTTGCCAATAGAGGTTGGTGACTCTGTTCTTACATACATTTTACGTCTATCTAGTACCTGTCTCTCATTTTGGAGCGAAACTGTAGGCTCTCCTAATTCTGGATGGTTGGCTTTGCAAGTTCAAGTTTAGATTAGAACAGTAGAGATGACCAACTTCTTATGTTCCCTACTGGGATTAAAATCTGGATACTTGTAGAGAGATTCAGCACTCTTCTGCTAGAATTAAGGGGAGAATATCAAGAGGATAAAAGATAGTGAAAGGAATGAAGCAGTAGGAAAACTTGTTTAGAGATAAATAAGGAAGAAGCTGAAAAAAAAATAACTGTAAAGACTGGAACCTGTGAGGCTGTAGCTGAGTGCAGGATGAGATAAAGTAAAGGCAGGGTGGGAGTGCAGCAGGGTGCTTGATGGGAATAGAGGGGTGTTCTGGGACACACCAGATAAGGCTCCATGGGATAGGGACAGCTTGACAAGGGGAGAGCTAGTGGTATCTGATAGGACTGAGTAGAGGAGGAATGCAAACTGATAGTTCCTCTTGCCTGCCACAGAGTTCTGTGTCATTTCTAGCTGCAAGTTGGAAAGCATTTAACAGCTGAGCTTTCAACTAAAAATTCTCATTAAGGTGAGGACCAGTAACTATCTGAAAGGTTAGAAGAAAACCAGTAAACTGGCTGGCATTTTTTTTCCACTGGTTTTCTTCTAAGTGTGGCTAATGGAACTGAACCTAGAGGAAGTACTGACTTGAAGGATTATTCTTTTTCTTGAACAAGTAGTCAGTATGAGTTGTTACTTCAAAGTTTTGTTAAACTGTAGCAACTTCAGTCAGTTCTGAACCGAAATTAGAACCTAAGAGGATAATTAGCATGTTAGACTGTATTGAAATGTCATAGTTTTAGTATCAGTTTTGGGCAGTACTGCTGTCTGCATTCTCCAGGTCAATCCTGCTTCACATTTATCCTGCCCAGAGTCTTTCCAGCCTCCTGTTTTGAATCAGGCAGTGCTACAGGTTGTAGAGGACCTTTCAGCAGTATGCTGGAGAAAATCAGCAGGGTTTAGACTGCTTGAGCAGCATTGGTCAGAGTTCTCTTTTTTGGGATTTCTTCGGTAGTGTTTATGTCCTTGTGAGGAACTTCCTAAAAGGTACAGGGGAATGACCTGCCTGTCTGTCAGACACAAGGGAGAAAGTTTCTGCATGGTCTGTTGTACTGGTAAGGCAGCTATCCTCTGTGCCTCACTGTCAGAGGAGCACTGCTGTGACAAGCATTCAGGAAAAAAAAAGTAACGGGGATTGTGCAGGTTTTCATCTGGAACCGGCTTCAGGTTTGAAATGTTTTAGTGAAAATGCTGGGAAATTCATATAGAAATTACCATGCAACAGTCAGTTCATGCCAGTTATGTTGTTAGTAAAATGAAATGCTGTACAGGCAAGCTTTTTGAGTTTGATTTTATTTCACTCTATCTGGAGAACATGGTGTCAAGTGCCCATTTTTTGTTTTAAGAATAGCCTTGAAGACTTGATTGCTCTTTGATCCTAATGTTGTGTTGAAGGTAGTTCAAAGTTATAAGGAGTTATGTATGCTGTATCTTAATGAAATGCTTGTCTGAAATTGTACTGATAGCCTGCTGTGAAAAAATCAATTTGCCATCAGCAAACTGAATGTACTTGATGCTCAATTTAGTTCACCCAAGTATTTCATGTTCTTTCCCTATAGTAAAACAAAAGGGTCCTGAGAATTAATTACAGCACTAGCATCTGCTCATGGCAGCTTTGCTGATAGACTTTGTAGAATAAGATAGTTAAGGAGTGAGTGAGATGGAGTGTAAAGTTTTTACCAGTACCATTCCTTATGCAGATATCTCTTAAATGACAGGCCTCTTTTGTGATTCCGGTACATGTTTTTTACTTCTTGCACTAGATTACCCAGTCATGTATAAAACGAGAAAATACCAATCACTTCAAAATAATTGGTGTTATGCTATTTTTTTTTTTGTGGTGCATATTTCTATAACCATTTTTGGCTGCACATTAGAGTGCTGGTTATCCGAATACTGCTAACATTTCCTCTTAAAAATAAATTCCAATTTTTTGGGGGGGTCAATAGACAAATGAGAAGTTTGCTGAAATGACAGGTTTGTGAGATTCCTGATGTTGACTCTTGTATTAGAGTAATTCCAGCCTGCTGTGCCAAGTACACCGTGGAACAACCTTGAGTGCTGGACAAGCATATTTTTGTGTTGTGCAAAATCTCCTCTGACAGTTTTGTCTTTCTTAGCAATAGAAATGTTACTTTGCTAACACGCCACTCTAAACTGAGGTTTTATTGCATCAAACATAGATGCAAGATGCAGCAAAAGCCCACAAAATATTGGTAATTTAATTCTGTAGTTTTGCATCTTAATGTGTATTCAGGTAAATAATTCTCTACTCATTTGAAGTAGAAGTAGGAATTGGGTCCTGTTTTTGCTGAAAGATCACAATGTATAAATTACCTTTCTTGGAATGCCTGAGAAAGCATGATCTCCCAAATCCAAGAGATACTTGTTATTCTTAAATCCTCTATGATTTCTGTCATGTTGGATTTGAAAGGCGTTCATCCATATCACTGTAGTTTGGAAGGGATCTTCTTAGATTTCTGTGGGAGTGTGCCTCAAATTTGGTATTGACATGAATGATCGTGATACCAGTCATGGTAATAGGCTTATTTTTGTTTGCACTGGAAAACAATTTCAGTTCATATAACAAAAAAGATTGGTGAAGAGAGAGCAGGTCCATTGTCTTCAGTAACTCCTTACTTGAAAAAGGAAAATGATGACCATGACTACTGAGAATTACTAATGTTTTTAATATTTGTTTCATATTTTCCGACAAGCTATAAGCACAAATGGAAAAATGGCAGATGGCATTCACCTGTATGAATGTGTAATATATACTTGATGACTTCAGAAAATTAGCTGGTGGACCATTAGTTGCTTGTACATTTTGAATGATAAGTCATTATCCAAAGACATACAATCCAAACTCTCATTAGATAAGGTTTTTTCTTCTTGAAGACATTTGAATATTCTTTATTATACCATTTGTTAATTTTATGCTTTTCTCTGTATATACAACATTATCTTCAATGCTTCAGCTTTTATATTGAATGCAATTCTTAATTTTATGTCCATTAGGTTGCCATATTCCAATACTTTTAACTGTTAAACTTAAATAAATAAATAAATAAATAATGCATCTGACTAGTGCCAGACAGTGCTTCAACAATGATAGTTAATACTGAAGTGAAAAGGAAAATATCTAAATTATGTATTTCATAAATGAATACTCTTATAAAATTGTGGTAGCATAGTGTGACACTTAATGTCCACAGCTGAATATCTTATTTTATCAACTAAAGTTTTAACTAAATAAGGATTGAAAGAATGGGTCTTTGCTTCATCTTGGCCAGCTGAGAAGTATTTCTGAGTTTTCTATGCATGCTTTACTAGAACATCACATGGCATAAAATCTATAACTCTATGCATTTGTGACAGTTTTTGAAGGAACATGTTCATTGATACTCTTCCAGAGCAAACACATCCTCTAAATAATACCTATTTTGGTAAATACTTTGAATGATTCTTGAGTATGTCTAGAGAAACACTTGAAAATAAAAGGTGGTCTAAGTGAAACAAAAGCACTACTAACTATCAGTAGCCCTGGCAGTAAAGGAGCAGCATATCTGTATCTCATAACTGGGCTGCACAAGCCCGTCCTTTTCTGTTTGTCAAAAATACACTGCAACTGTGCAAACAAGGAAGGAATAAACTGGCTTAAAACTAGGAAACACCTTTTTCATTTTCTAAAAACTGGATTAATCATGTTCTTCAACCTCAAATCTGAGAGTGTTTGCTCACTGTATGGGGAAATATTACTGAAATCATCGTGCTCTCCCCTTTGCCCCCCAGTTTGAACGTATTTAATTGGTGAATATCATAAATACACAGTTTATGATGGAACAAAGGTATTTTTGTTATTTAAGCTTCTTAATCATTTAACATATATGGACTGTTGCATGTCGTTAGTCAAAACAGTCAATCTATTTCACATAGAAAATTCTGTTGTCCTTCAGAAAACAGTTTCTTATATATTATTGTTTTATGAAAATAGCTTAATATTGTGAAATGTTTACTACCTTACATTTTGTTACATAAGTAGTTTCTATCTACATGGTGTACATGTAGAAAGAGTAGGCTGAACATGGAAAAAGTTTTTATAGTCTGTTATTAATTTTATCATCATTTTGTGTCTACTGAGAAAAAACATAATTAGGAAAAAAGTCTCGTATTTCTATGTAAAAATTATTTATTAAAATTGCTGGTAAAAATGTGATTCCTTTACATATGGTGATAGTAGATATGGACTCAGGTGAATTGAAATGTAGTGGGTTTTATGATTCTTGAATATAAGTCAAAGCAGGATATGTGATTTGTATGTTGTTTAACAGTATCGAGAGGAGGGAAAATAGATGTACCATGTTTTTATTATTCTAAATTTTTATGGCACATGATAATTGTTACCTTGTAAATGGTCAGGGTATGTTTTGCGTAAACTGTAGATGCTGAAAACTACTTTTTTTGTGTGTGTTAGGTTTGGTCTAGGAGGTGTGTAAAATCTTGTGATTTTCATTCCTTGTATTTATGTGGGAAGGAATTGTCAGAAAGAAGTACTTATTGGAGTACTTCAACAGAAAAGAAATGGAAACTGTAGCTAATATCTTCTTCTGTGCTTTGAATTTCGTAACAAAGGAAATCAATTTAGTATGTCTTTCTTTGGTGTGGGAAAGTCATTCCTGATAGTTTAATATTTCGTACATTTGGGGAGAAAAACTCTACGTTTTGTACCCATTTACTTAATTTCTCTAAATGTTGAAGTGTTTTCATCTGGAGAAGCAGCATATAATTAGCAATAGCTAAAAATGCTGCTCTTATGCATTAATACTCTGAAGAATATCCAGGAGCAATTGGATCCCCATCGCCAACGAGAAGGGACACCTGCTCCCAGAAGCTCTCAACAAAATAACAAAAGGGTATATGTAAAGGGTATTGAAACAGCGTATAGCTTTGATTACTGTAATTTGTTTATATATAGTTTTAAATATGAAAAATGAAGGAAGTAGAAGCCTTAACAGAGAATAGTAGGAAGGGGAATTTTATTTAATAAATAATTTGTTGTTGCAGGAGTGCTGGATATGCTTCCCTTTTCCTGTGGTCCATTGTAGTTGATAGTGTTGCTTAATTTAGTTAATTTCTGCAACAGAAGCTCTATTTGTTATGGGATTTGAGAAACACTATCTGACTTATAGGGTATATTTTAGCATGTGGATCAGATTGTCTTGTGGACATTTTTCAAAGTAAGCATCCTTTGTATGGTTGCATGCCACTGCATGAAATTGAATTTGATGTTTGATCAGATAGTCCTAGGTATAAGCTCCAGTGAAGGGGTGATGGGACTATTACCTTTCCTCATGTTTAATGTCAGTAATATTTTGCTAGAAATACCTCCTATTTAACATACATTTAACGTGTATCAAGAACGTTCCCATAGTTTATTTTTCAAACCACATCATTGTCCTGACTGGTTCCTTGTTATGGTTTTTTGTTTATCTCAGTGGCAAAAAGTGTTTTCTTTCAGCTTTCAATGGACATCATTACTCATCTTTCCAAAGTCTACGAGAGCTAGATACATCACGTTGCAAGTCTCAGCTTCCTTCATAGTAGTAAAAAGTTTTCAAGTGCATCTTAAAAATACTTTGGGAATGTAACTCATGTGCATAGTAAAAATAACAAAATAAAAATCGATAGAGGTCCTTTTTTCAAAGAAATGGCTGGACACAGTAGGGCAATTGCATACATAATAATAAAACCAAACAAAAACCAAAGCACCTTCTTTCTTCTCTGTTCTCGTGCTAGTCCAGCTTATAAGTTTGGCAGGTGTTAATTTTTTCTGGATAAATTTTCATCAGACTTAGATGGAGGTCACAGGGCTGCTGCTGTTTCTTTAATCATTCTCTACCTGCCCACAGAAAGACCAACCAAATGGATTTCAATTTTTTGTTGTTTGCTGCTTTTCTGCTGCCAAAGGTAGGAAATTAATGTAGAACAAACCTTAATAAACCAGGGGCTTATAGTTTATTGGAGGCTGTTTGAGTGCCACAGGTCAATGGCTAAGAAAATTATTTATGTAAGAGCATGCATTTTCCCTTGCTTCCTTTCTTTCAATTATGCTTGTTTTTAACTGAGAAAACAATTTCGTATTCATTATATAGGAGTCTGTGAAATTTCTGAAATGTTTTCTGTCATTATCGGAAAACTTTTAGGGGTCTTCAGACTGAAGAAGTTTGGAACTACTGCATTAAATTTAAAGATTGGTAGGCAGTCCTTAAAAACGAATATAGAAAGGTGTGTTGGCTGGGCAAAGTAAAGTAACTGTAAGAATTAATTTTTACTCTTGACATTTCTATTCAGTAAATACAATTTTACAACAGTGCATATAATTCATATTCCTCTGTTTGTATTCTTAAATCCTGATAGGTTTCTAGTTTTATGACTGTTCGAATTGCATGTCGATGACAGTATAAAAATGAATGACATTTAATTTAGTACCACTGAGTTTTCATTTTCAAGAAAGATCTAAGTAAAATGCAAGAGTGTGATATATTATACTCTGGAAGATCCTCAGAGTGGTTTTCTGTAGACTTTTCCCCCCCCCCAGAGAGCCAATCTTGGGAATTACGGTTGATATTTTGAACTTTTTTTGCATAAAATAGTTAGCATGTGTTTGTGTGCACACAGCAGTGGGTGTTCCTTTTAAATTTCTTTTTATTTAATGTAAAAGAAAAATTGATATTTTCCCAGGCCAAGGTAACAAGGTATAGAATTAAGGCATACGTTTATAGTGTAAAATTGAAACAAGACAGCAGAGCTGACATTAGTTCATGAGAGAAAGGCATGCTTGGTTGCTCATCTTTTTCCTCTTTTTATTATAATTACTTCATTTGTGACTTTGCTTTAGAATGTGTCTTATTGTCATCTAAGAAATCCTTGTGTAATTTATGATTAATGTTTAATTAGTGCTGCCTGCTTTCTGTGCATTATTTACAGACACAGTAAAATCTATAATTATTGAGGTAAAGAAAAAAAAGTGGTAAAATTTATATAACTTTTAAAATTCAAATCTTTAGGGCATAAGTATTGGATGACTTAACGGTTTTGATAAGTGTGAGACAGGTACAAGGCTAGCTTTACAGGTTAAGGTAGCCATGTACGTGTTCATAGAGTTTTCATTTTGTTAAAATGTCGGTACTGAGAATACTGAGTATTAGCACATAGAATACCAAGTGATTTTCTGCAATCATGTCTAAAGCAATTTGTCTTTTATATTTAGTAGATAAGTGGAGTTGGAAGAATGTGGAACTAGATACCATAACTTGTAAATTGATTTGTATCTAAAAGGTAAAATCAGTAAATGCTTGATTTTACAGGAGAAATATTGATGATCTAAGAATATGAATTCTGACATGCCTTTGTACAGTGGCCTCCATTTTTCATTTGAGTATTTTTTATAAGTGATAGGCCAGTCCCATCTAGGTTATTAAAGAAAATGTAGAATAAAAATGCCACCTTGTGGGTGAAATAAATGATGCAGTAGACACAGTTCAAAAGAACTAGTTTGCCAAATAGATAATGTGCATTTGTAACTTGTTGCTAGAATTTTAGCTTATATCTTCTTAAACATTTACAATTATTTTGGGGGTTTATGTTCTGCAGTTTTTCATGAAGTATCTAAGCAACTGCAGTTAGGCCATTTGGTCTTAAATGTTAAATGACTGCTAAAAATCTTAAAATGTATTTTCATTCACAGTACTAATCACGACATAATTTTGGCATCAGGTTCAATGTATCGTTCTTAAAGTGCTGAAGCACAATTTTAATTCAGATGTCCTAAACTGAGTGGGCAACCAAAATTCATGGTTTTGTAGCTATTCTTTGCATGAAGACAGAATGATGATGCATTTGGCTTTCTGTGCTGGAATTCACATTACATATCCAGATTAGTGTGTTACATGTATTTACCTGTCTTAACTGCACATCATGGATTTCGTATAGTGGTCAGTGGAAAACCAGCGGTCTACAGACCATGGTGCCAGGGTTCTTAATCACACAGTCTTGACCGGGTTTATATATTGCATTCTAGATTTTGAGGACAATACAGCAGTGGTTTGTTTTGTTTTATTCAGTTGTAGTGATCTCACACAGCTGCTGTATATGGGGAATGCAACTGAGAGAAATGATAACAATACTTAAAAAAAAAAAAAATAAAAGGACCGGCAGGCTGTGGGTGAGTCAGCTCTTGAGAGCTCTTGGCTGAAGGCAGTAGTGATGTAGAGCTTGGTGTTCTTCTGGCAGTCCAGCTGGGTACCAGAAATTCCCCAGGCAGGTCTTGGCTGTGGAAAGATGTAAGCTAATGGGAGCTAGCGAGAGTGGTGTCAGGTAGTAAGTCAAAATCCATCCTCTAGGGGAGTCACCTACCCTGTGTGACCTCTGGTTCTCATCCACCAAGGAAGCAGCCCCTTACCATGTCTCACTGAGTCATATCTTGTACTTGTCCTCAAGGTTGTTTACTCTTAGGTTTTCAGATTTTCATGGTAAAATTTTATTATGTTTTTTGAAGATCGAAGGTGTTCTAGTAGGAGAAAAAGGGTTATTTTATTACATAGGAAAGTTTATCTATGCATGTAACAGAATTTGCATTCATCTGCCTCCAGACAAGTACTTACCTCCCCATGAGGATATCTAAGCTGGAGAAGAGAAGACTGCTTCAGAGCTCATGCCTCTTTCTCTTTTCATGTTCCAACAAGTGCAGAGCCAGACCCAGCCTCTCCCAAAGCATCCATTTCCAGAAAAAAACTACATATGTGTTTGGGACAGCAGCCAAGACATAACAGCTCCTGATCCGAATTACCAAAGAACGGGGACATCATGGTATGCAGGAAAGAGTGCTTATCCCTTAGTTTGGCCCCTGGCTCTGTAGCCTTAGTAATCTAAGTAGTAAATGTGTTTTTATTGTCATAGCTGTTTTTCTTGTGGTTTTCTGCTGCCCAAATTTCAGAGAGAAAGATATCCAGTAATACGATATACAATTCTTTTTGACTTAGTCAATGGAGAGTGAAATAAATAAAGTACTCTACATTTCCACTGGACCATAGAGTAATAGACTTGTGCCAGATAGATAACAGGGCCCTAGCTTGATGTGTTTATAATCTCAGTGCACAAAGGAAAAAAGTTCTGCCTGAACACAACACGTGATTAAGAGGGGTCTTGTGACTGCAATCCTGTTACTTCATGGAGTAGGCTAGATGTTTCCTGGAAAGAGACTGTAGTGTTTTGATTTTGGTTTTCACTTTATGGTCTTCAGATGAGGTCTTACTGGTAGCATTCTTTCAAAACTGAGTTTAACTTTTTTTTTTTTTTAGATTCTTCATAGATTTTTTTTCTTAGAGATTTTGTGCCTAAGACTGTATTCCATTTAAAATATATCATGTACACCAGTGTCTATTGGAAACCAGGTTGCTAAGCTTGAAGAGCCTCTAAAGAAAGGGTCAAAAAATTCAGTCAGGAAAAAAACTACACACATACAAAAGTGCCATTGTTAGAAGCTGCTTTTGTCTGTCCCAGCTTCAAGTAAAACAAATGAAGTAGTTGGGTCTTTCTGCTTCTTTGCAGTGTCTATGAGCAACATAATGTTCCTTTGGCTTTGGAGTCATTTCTTGCTGATTGGTCTGTAGGTTCCAGGAGAACTGATAACAAAACTTGTATAAATACCTAAGCAGGTTTCTTTTCAATGGCTAACTTTACGTCAGGTTAGGCAAAGGCTATTTTTTGTTTGCTTCCTTTAGTATGGACATCTGGAGTAATGCGGATGGGAGTTCTGCTGTGCAGCTGAGCAATTCATAGCTCGCAATTGCTTTCCCCATGTCTGACCTCTCAGGTTATTTTATAGAGGACTGGTTTTACTGCTAGGCAAGTGGTGGGATTAGACCTCCTTTATTTCAGAGATGGAGAGGTAGCAGAATTCCCAGCTCCACATCAGTGCTCTGCAATCTGCCTGCTCACATGTTGTCACCGTGGGCTGCTGGGCAGGCTGCGGGGTCGGTGTAGCGCCGGCTCTTCCCTGCGTGCTCTGAAGTGCCAACCAGGGATGAGGCTGCCTGACCTGCTTGGCTCTGGTCTCCCCTTAGGGCTGAATAGTAGCGTCACGGGTTTCTTGGCTGATGGTGAACGTAAAAGGTCAGATGTTTAAACAACTCTACTGCAGCATGTTAAAAAAAAATTCCTAGTCTGAATATGTTTTACTCTGTTCTGTTATACTTTCACTGGTTTGTGTACCATTAGGAAATAATCGCTCTAGAATCATCTAAGAACATAGGTAAATACTCTCATGATAACCATTCAGATGCAGGCTTTTTGTGTATGGTTCTGCACATCTTTTAAGCATGCCATGCTCTTTGACATATAACCCCTTAACTTATTATTACTGGGGTGTTTATGTGTATTTAAACAGTAATGTAGTGCAAGTAAATACTGTCTTATTTACTGGTTCAAAAAGATTTTACTGAAGCTGTTTCTGAAGTCCTATGAGAGTGCCTTTGTTATGAAAGATTTGTCTTCCCTATTGACAGCTTAGTGTTCTGATCTTAATACTTCTTTGCCCCCTGTTCACAAATTACAGGGTATACAAAACATACTCTGAAATTCATTCAAACCTTTAAAACTTATTATGTCTAGGAGAGACAGATTTAAGATTACTGAGGTTTCTGGTTGAAGTACTTCAAGCAGAAATCCATACTCCATTAGGTTTTCTAACATGATGTGACCTTAATTTTCCAGGTACTTTGCACTTTAAATTGAAGATAGTATTTTAATAGTATTTAAGTCTCCCAAAGAATCTTGTAATATGTTAGGCTTAAGTTGTGAAATATTTGAACAAAAAGATAAAAAGTAATTTAGATATTTTTAATGTATAGCAACATAAGGATATGCATCAAATAATAAGTTGAAATAGGTGATAAAAATTGTTTGGTGTATGTTTTCGTAAGGTTGTGTGTGCATGCAGTCAGCCATATTTCTTGAATGAAAGTCTTTCTTTGCATTTGGTTATTTTAGGCAAAGTAGTTTCCAGTGCTTTGAACTTAGGGATTTGTCTCTTACATGGCAGTGTACGTCAAATGAAAGTCTGCCTAGACAAGAACTGTGGGGTTGTGATCCCATCTGAGGAGATTTCAAGTTACAGAGCTGTGTTGACTTGCTGCGGAAAAAGCTGAAGAATTGTTTTAAAAATAATTATAGGAGAAGATAGCTCCATTGTATGCTAGAACTGGACCTAATAAACTGCAGCAATGGTTTGTGGAAGCTTCTGATTTCCCTCCCTCTAATGTAATCCTTGAGCAGTCAAATAGTTATGTAGTACAAAAGATGTAAAGCACATCATTTTTGAAAATCTTAAAAAAAAAAAAAGTGAGAACAACATGTAATTGAAATGTAACAGCACTTACAATGAATGTGCAATTACATATATTTAGATGCATATTTGTACAATTTGTAAGTGTGTATCTGATGGTTACCCTGGGAGTTTTTTGTATAAAAATCATGTTTTATTCATATATACCAGAAGTGTCAATTGCTAGGTTTTCTGTAACTGTCTGCAACACTGATTGTTACTATATACTGTAACAACTTAACATAGATTGCCTTATTTAAAGACTTCCATTATTTTGCTGGTAAAAACAAAATATTATTTAATGGCATGTCCTTTTTGCATGCTTGTGTGCTGATAACTGCCTAGCAGATTATATGAGTCTTACAATGTCAAGCAGAATTGCTTGAGATGTGTGTATTAATACTGAGGCATTTTTCAGTCACAGCTTCAGGTTGGGTATTCTAGTTACTGAGTACAGGAAGGAATTTTAAACACAACTCAGCAGGCAACGATTAATTAAATTTTGCTTGTCTGAACTGTTATATTCTTGTTCTTAGCTGCCAAACATTGAGATTTCCCCCTGTATTTCATTAGTTGTTTCCCAGTCCCTTGGGCTTATCCATATATCTGATATACTTCTCTGAGTTTTTCAAACGTATTGATAGTGGCTACTTAATTTGGTCTTACTGGCTGATGCAGTTTTGGTGGAGTCAGAATAAATTCCTTTTGCTGACAAGACTTTCAGTTCTGATTTTTAAGCATCGCAGGCTGCCTTGGCACTTGGTGAGTGTGAATGATCACCTTGTATTCTTGCAGAACGTGGAGGAGAACAATATGAGTGCAGAATGGCAGCTAGGTATCTTGAATAAGAGCTATGAAAAATTAAGTCCCTGTGAAAAGTTAAGTCTTTTTGTCTATGCTTCTGGACTCTGTTTTGTTAAAAGCTACTAACTTGACCTCTGCTTTGCTGAATTTTACAAACCAGTAGCTGTGAGTAATAAAGTGTATATTCACAGACATTTTTTTCAGCTAGAAAGCTGCAAAGTTTGGTGTCTACTAACTCAGAATAACTACACAAGCGTCCTAGTACTCTGAAATGCAGAGAGAAGGGGTTTAAGAAGATTGCAGATAGAAAATTGCAGTCAAAGTATGAAAAGATTAAAAATACAAACAAATTTTAGGCATTGCTTGTATTAAGGAAAACAAAGCTGTAGTAATGGTTGAGTTCAAAGGAAGTGAAGGGCAAACACAGAAATGGCTTTGCATCATGACAGTTTGAACTAGTAATTTTGTTGTAGACAGCTAACAAAGTGAATATTAAAACAGCCTCTAATGTTTGGTTCATATATGAGTGAATTGGTTATCATATCTTTGTGTGGGTGATAGAGACCTGAAAGGTCTTTTTGGGATATCTAGAAATACCATGTTCATACCTTAACATGTCAGTTTATGTTCAGAAGTTTTCTAAGCCAGGTTATTGCAGTCCAATTAGTCTTTACTGAGACAAGCTTCCCTCTGAATTTAGAAGGACAAATGTGTTTTCACAGCGTATTGTCACTGGGAACTACATAAAATCACAGCCACTTTTTCTGCAGTTTGCAGAATCGCTTTATCATAGAATGGTTTGGGTTGGAAGGGACCTTAAAGTTCATCCACTCCCAACCCCCGGCCATGGGCTGGGACACCTCCCACCAGCCCAGGCTGCCCAAAGCCCCATCCAGCCTGGCCTTGAGCACCTCCAGGGATGGGGCATCCACAGCTTCTCTGGGCAACCTGTTCCAGTGCCTCACCACCCTCTGAGTGAAGAACTTCTTCCTAATGTCTAATGTAAATCTCCCCTTTTTTAGTTTAAAGCCATTACTCCTTGTCCTATTACTACACTACACTTTAGTGTTACCTCAACTGTAATGATAGTATCAACAGAGCTACGATCTTTGGTGGTGTGGCATGATAGCGCTGTTTGTCAGTTTTAAGCAAAATCAAAGTTCCATGTTCTTCACATTCCAGCCACAGATGAAAACAATTCTTATGGTAAATACAAGGCACAATGCTAGTTTCTGACTAGCATTTTACAAGAAAAGAACCAAACTTAGTTTTTAACTTTGAAAAAAATGATACGGTCTTGTTCTTTTAATTGAAAGAAAGGAACCTTTGCCTGTGAAAATTAAATCCTCCACAGTTGCTCTTCAAACTTGTCAACCTGACAGTGAAATTGTGTAATCTGGCAAATAGCATGCCTGAAGCTTATTGTGTTTTTGGGGGCAGTGATATCAGCAGACGATGTGCTCTGTTGATTTTAATCACATTGAGTTTGATTCTGATCCCACTGACCTGGGTGTAAACACAAAGTAACATCACTGACTTCACTGGATTTACCATCAGTGTGTAAATGAAATCAGAATTTATTTCATTGCACTTAGAGTTCCCCTATAGGATCTTCAGAAGTCACCAAAGAAAGAAAGGTATGGATGAATTTTTCCATCTCTTCATGACAGCTTGCTTATTCAGATAGCAGGCATCTCTGACCAGTTGTTAAAATTGGCATGTACCTCTGTGCGTGCTCACACTGAAGACTCAAGGTCGTTGCGCTAAGTGCACGTGGTAGTTGACTTTTCATTGTCTTACAGTCAGTTTGAGCTGCTGCAGCTTGTCACTAGAATCTCTCTTTATTCATGAGCTTTTGTGCTGACTTTACAGTCAATATGAAACTGATAATACACTTTGGTGTATCTGGATGGATGGAGTAATCGGACATGTTCTGGAGTACTTTCTGGTAAGCAGCCCTAATAAACTACTGAAACTTAGGATTAAATCATGCAGGTTTTTTTCCATCTCTGATATTGTCACTGGAATTCTGTCTCCATAGAAGGCAAGAAGACATTAGGCTTGTACAGAACAGAAATGTAGCTTGTTCACAGCAGATTTTATAGCACAGTGATGCAGTAGCTTCAGTGACACAGATGTGAACGTTTGCTAGTGAAGGCTTTTTCTTAACATTGAAAGCTTGCTTTCCAGACTTAGAAGCCAAAATCTCCACAGTAGACCCTTTTATAGATTGTGTTTGTTTGTTTGTTTTAATGGGATAAGACCAGTTAATTTGGTGCTGAGCCTGATGTTTTTTTCCTCCCTTTATTTTACTGACCAATGAAAATTAATGGGAATCCTGTGCCCGATTGTTACCTGTACTTCTCAAAATCTCCCATTTCAGTATTTTAAAACCTTGAATAACAGCTACAACTTGATGAAGTTCAGAGATATCTTTGTTAATAACGATTAACCGTTAGTTGTAACTAGTAAGTATGTAGTAACTAGTTTCTGTTACCTCTGTTAATAATTTGGTCCACTGTAACTTTTATTTATCCTCTGTATAATTAAGGGATAATACAGAAATATTAAATAAGAAAGGAGGAGCATGAAAAAATCAAGTATGGGCTGTACTTTTATACAAACAACCAAACTGCTTATTGTAACATGTTAATACCGTTTAATGAACCTCTGTCCTGGATTTTTCTAAGGTACGGATGCGGGAAAAGAATTGTCTATAAGCATTTCTAAAGCCCTGAAACACTGGCATATTTAGGGCTAGATCAACAAAATACTTGAAGTGTTTCACAGGCAGTGCTATGTCGTGGTACTTCTAGGTGTTTATGTTCTGGAAGAGAGCTTAAGATCCTTAAATTCCTGCCCTGCTTTCTAGGAATTCACCCTTCAGCTTTGTAGGCATTTACGTTGTAATTTCTAGAAAACCCCATCTTCTGCTTTCCTCATATATTTCTCCTTTGCTTTCTAGGATTATTTCTCATCTACTTTATAGGAATTTTCCCGATGTTTCACAGTAACTTTCCTCCAGGTGTTCCAGGAAGTGCCAGTCTGCTTTCTAGAAATTTCCTCTCTTATTTCCAGTAATTTTCCTGTACTTTCCAGGAATTCACCTTGTCTCCTTTCTGGGAATTTTTCTCCTGTGTTTTTGGAATTTTCCTTGGGCTTTCTGAGAAGTCTCCCTTTCAGGCAGAAGTTCTCCAGAACTTTGTAGGTCTTCTCTCTGTCCTTTGTATGAATTTACTTTGCGTGTTTTAGAAAAATTTCTTTGTGCTTTCTAGGAATTCCCCTCTGCCTTGTATGAATTTTCTCTCTGCTTTCTGTATGTTTTCTTGTATATTTTCTAGGAATTCCTCTTCTGCTTTCTAAGACATTTTCTGTGTGTTTTGTAGGAATTTTCCACATTTTTGGGGAACTACCCTTTTTTTTTTCCCTTTTTTTTTTTATCATATGCTTTCTTGAAATTAATCTTTCACTTCCAGGTAAATACATTCTTTTCATTTAAAACATATTCCTGATGAGTAGGTAGGTATTAATTTATTAGCTAATAAGATCAATTGTTTTTAGTTGAATGTGGAGGCCTTTAATTTTTTGCAAGAGGCTATGATTGGATGTAGCCTTTCTAAAGAATGGTGCGTGGTCAGATTTTGGGAAAACCTATGTAACATGAAAATATTTTCACTGCTTTGTTAGCTCAGTCTAGAGTGAGCTGTGTGTACACAGAGACCGTCATCTTGCTTTTGCATGCACACATTGCCAGCTGCAGTGAGGTTCTGGCCCTGCCTTTGTATGTTCTAGGTGTTACTCTTCCATAACTAAAATCGCAGGAGGAGGCCACAGTATTAATTCATAGCTCTTGCAGTGCTCGTCTTCCTGTACAAATGATTTTGCATGTATTAATATTTTTACAACATTAAGCATTATAAGTGGCATTATCTTAATTTAGCAGATAAGGAAAATTGTAGCAGGAGGGTGATGTAACTTGTCAGATCCCAAAGGAAGTATTATGCCTGAGAGAAGATTTAATTTCTGAGTCAGTTCAGAAGCAGATATGCCAAAAGTGGAAATAAGCAGTCAGTAAGGCTTGAAGGCCACAATTCTGTGATTTCCCCCCCAAGTCTGGGTATTGTAGATGCTAAAAATCATAGAATTGAAATAAAAGCAGATTCAGGATGTTAGATTATGAATAGATATATACATGGGCCAAGTAGCTCCTACCTTTCAGCACCAGAAAGTTGAAAGTGGAAATTCCTAGTGTGTGACCATTCTTTATTCACAACAGACAACGTGCCTATTAGCGTATCTGCCTTGACCAGTAACAACTAAATATGTCAATGGGAGCTTACATTCCCTTTGCATCCCTTAGCATCGTAACTTTGATCAAAAGCACTTAAAATACTTTTGGACTGGAAAGGAAAAATAACTTCACATTGCTTTTTGATCACATTGTTAATTCACAATAGGAAAAAAAAGCAAGCTGCAAGTATGATAGGGAAGTGCTTCTTGGTGCCTAAAGCTGTCACACAACATTTCCTCCTTTGCTATTTCCCTTCTTGTGCTGCATGCATATTATAAAGTCCCTGTTTATTAAAAAGAAAGGAAACATTTGTCTGCTATTTCTGTACAGCTTTTAATTGTATGAAATATACGTTTGTCATAGTTACTCAGTTAAAGTAGTTAAAGCAGAGAATTCACCACTGGAGCATTTGAAAATTTGGATATTTATAACCAAAAGATACTTAACAACCATACTATATATTCTGGAGTACTCACTATTCTTGCTGTATGCTGGATTCCTCTCTCAGCCACTCTGTTTCCTCTATCCATAAGGCTGTCTGTTCATGTCATGCTGTCTGTTCACTATTTGATTGGTTAATTAAATCTGTTGTTATAGTTCCTAGTTAAGCATTTAATAAAGCATTGCAAATTACTCTTAGGTGCACACAGGTGTTGTGATGGGGTTTGCCTGATGTCTTGCTTGTTGTACTGAAACTCAAGAGGGTCTGAGGAAAGCCATATGACCCTTAGAAGGTGATTAAAGTGTCAAGAATAAGAAGTCTTAAGCAAAAGCCAAGGTAGGATATTTTTTTCTTTTTTTCTTTTTTTTTTCCTATTGGCAGTAATTTGATTTAAAGCAGCTGTAGGTTCCTCCTTTTCTGTATTTTCTTTTTTTGAACTAATCTTTAAAAACTTGTCTATAGCACTTTCTTGTGGCTAGACACAAGCGTTCACAAAGGTTTTCTGGAAAAGTAATCCCTCCTTTTTCTTGTGTAGCCTTATTGATAATGTTAAAAAAGAACACGTCCTTCATTTTATTGATAGATCAACAGAAGACTTTATTTCAGCATTTTTGAATGCAAACATTTTGTACAGAAGCAAAAGGTTAAAAAATGCAGAATGTTAACCTCTTTTATATAAGAAGATCTTCAAGAGAATGAAAATATTTCTACATATCATTAATTTATCTCTTCTTTGTTCTAGTTATCAGATCTTCTTGCTAAGTTTCAGAGAATCAAAGATTGTAATGGTTGTATCATATGACAGCTAAAATTTTCTGAGGTGGTAGGAAAAAGAGTACTAGTATTGTGTTAGAATATTAATGGGGTATTAATCACATTTCATATAAATTGCAGATTGTAGGATATCGAGTGAGATTAGAAGCTCTCTCTCATTATAGAAGCACTATATCTGACAAGAGGATATACTGAAGTAGTTCTTGCCTGCATGTAAAGATTTTGTATTATTGTTTGCTGCTAAGCTATCTGCCATTCAAAAAAGAAAAGTCTGGTAAGTGAGATATGGGTAGGAAGGAACCTAGGGACTTAACCATGTACAAATGACATCAGACCTTTTCTTTGAGGTGGGGTGTCAGAGGTGCTGGAGCAGAGGAAATTTTGCAGAATGCCTACTGAAAATTTGGTCCTTGTTTTCTGCAAAAACACAAGCTGTACACTCTGAAGCCAATCTCTTCCATTTTCTTGAAATTTGGATCATTCTTTTATCTCATTTATCAGTCTCTAAAATGCCATCTCCCTTGTAGTCTCCAGAGGTTTAAGCCTGAATTTCTCGAAACAAGGGGTGCTGCCTTTCACGGCAGGGCTGGACAGGGAAGCAGCTGCTCAGCTGCCTCAGCCTGGGGAGCAGGTGCTCGGAACAGTGGCTACAGGTGTAGGTGCTGTGGTCTCCAGCACATTCATCTCTCAGGTTCGCCTTCTGGCAAGCATGAGATAAATTTGTGGAAAGCAGAGGGGAAAAGTCCTTTAGAGTAGTGGAGAGATTTTCTAGAAAGCACATGGAAAGATTCCTAGGAAGCACAAGGTAAATTCCTGGAAGGCAGAGGAGAGGTTTCCTAGAAAGTGAAGGGCATTTCCTGGAAAGTATGGGGACGTTTCTGGAAAGTAGAGCTGGGATCTCTCCCAGCACATCAAGATGGGTTAGGTAACAGGCTCAGGGGCTCCACCTAACCCTGGCAGGGGTCTAGGTACCAGGGGCAGAGTTGCAGAGTGTTTGTTGCAGGCACTGAGCTGTGGTCAGTGTGCTCTCATACAGAGGTTTGCAGAGAGAAACATTTGTGAACTTGAGTCTTATCACGGATAAAAATTTACAAATGCTTCGTTTCTGAAGTCAGGTTTGTACTGATGTTATAAGTGAAAGCTATCACCATCTCAAGCCAAGTAAGTCTATGTTTTTTGCCTGTCTCTCATATGCTGAGACAGTTATTATAGCCTAGGTTTTTCTTTCTACCTTCTTTGAATTCTCATTTTTTACCCCTGTTCTTTCAGAACTAGTGCAACAATAATTAAATAGTTACTGTGAGAGTTAGGGTTGTTTCTTTCCTCTTGTTTCCTGTAGTGCTGTATAAAGGAGTGGGTCTCTTGTATGTCCATAGCATTTGTAACAAGGGGAAACAATAACCCATAAGCAGTCTTTTCATTTTTTATACATTTCTGTTTCAGAAATTGTTATAAAGCTAAAGAATGAAGGAAATTTTATTTTTGAGATGAAATTATTACTATAATTTTTCTACTTAGTTTATTGTTGCAAAAGTGTTACTGCTGAGATGAACAGATACGATCTCAGGACGTTATAATGACAGAATATATTCTAAGTACTGAATTAACACATGGAACCTGATATTTGCTATTAGCTGTAAGCATATGTTTTTTTCTTTGGGCACTGAATTGGTTAGATGTCTTGCTTGTGTAATGTATTATAGTTTTCATTCCTAATCACTGAAAAGTTGCATTTTTTATTTTTTCAAATGTTGGTACTCTTTTAGGTTTTTTATAAAAAAAAAAACATTGATGATGCATTGAATGAAAGAGGCTTTAAGCTAAATCTATACTTAGTCCAGATTTTTTAATTGTAGTATTTTAATATGTTTGCGAATGTATGTGTTTTGAAGGCTCAAGAATTGTAGTACTCTAAACACTGGCAATATTTGGGGCAGGTCAATTGTCTTTTGCTTGTGTTCATAAAATGCTAACTGTGTTGGGCTTTTGGGTCATCAATGCAACTGGGGCACTGCCGTTATTTATATTGTTGTTACATTAAAAGAAACACTAAACTCAGAAATAACAAAACCATTATGTTGTCTCTTTATTAACATCAGCGGATGTATCTTGTAATGCAGCTGTGTGAGCACAGAGAACTTAAAAAACAAACAAACAAACAAAAAAAACCCTTAGTAGTAAAGGACATTTTACAGAAAATGAGACAAGGCACATCAGAGTCTTGGTTCAGCAGCAGTGTGTCTTCACACAAAAAAAGTAAATTGCTCTGTCTCACCCATATGTTCATTGATATCAAGTGTTCATACATTTAACAAGAGCAACTGATTGCTATTTTTATTTATTATTTTTTTTCATAGCATATAGTCCAGTAAAGAAAAAGTAACATACGCTACGTGAATGTTTTTTTTTTTTTAGAGCTTTATTTTTCCTATAACTGCATTAACTGCTATCATATTCTTTTATTTCTTTCTGTACTGACTGTGGATAATAACATGGATTATTATTTCTTAACTTGCAACCGCTTTGCATTATATTTAGTTTAGTAGTTAACTAGAGGAAGAGAAAAAGCAGAATTGGAATGCTTCTGATACTTCTTAACAGTATGTGTTGTATTTAGGATTCAGTAAGCATCAGCATTTTCATCCACCACAAGGAAGTGTTAAAATTCTGCATAGTCCACAACAGAGTCAACTTATCCAGCAAAAAATTTAGAGTAGGGGATAGGGTAGGATTGTGAATACTTCTGGATTTTTTTTTTAGTACAGAAATTATTTACCTCTCTCTGATAGCATACTACTTGTAGGAATCCTTTATTTACCTTTTTTTTTTTTCCCCTCCGTAGAGGTATTTAGGATTATGAAATGGGGCTTTGTTTAGAGCTCAGTCTATTCTCTGTAGTCATTAAAAGGGTAAAAAAATCTACTGTTTTTGAATATGCAAATAAACTGAAGGTAAAAAATATGTGCAAATTTGATAATTATACTGCTTGTTTGTTAAATGATACTAGGTAATTTACTGATTTCAATATTGAAACAATGTTAACTTTCTTCTTCTCCACAGGATTGTGCGTAGAAATGAGATTTGAGAACTTGAAATGCTCACATGACTCCCTGGAGTCATGTGGTTTGAGAGACTTTGGTTAGGCTTCCAGTAGTTCTGGGTAAAGTGCAGTGGAAATGCTCAAAGAAATTACTAAATCAAAAAAGTTTAAAACATTTCTGTCAGACTATATTCTCTATGACTGGTAACAGTTTATTTCTTACTCTTTCTTGGCAGATCTTGTTCACAGAGATTTAAAAATGGAAAGCATTTTAGTTAAAAGCAGTGACATCAATGAAGCAAATGAAATTAAACATGAAGGTAACATGACAATTGTAGGTGTTCTGCTTAAAGGATTGGTTTTAATATCCAGTTATTACTGGGAGACTTGACTTTGATACCTATTAAAAGCTCTTGAAATGAGCTGCGAAGTGGTGTTTTTAGGGAAAAAAACAAAAACAAAACAAAAAAACATTTTGGAAGCCAAGTGCCACAGCTGAAAAAGGTGTTTTTTTTTTTTTGTAAAATGATGTGTATTTCTAGCTCAACTAAAAAACAAAACAGAAGAAAAAAAACAGAAAACAAACAAAACAAAAAATAAAACCCTACTACTGCAAGTAATCGTACTTTATTCATCGTGATTTACATCAGAATAGTACAAAGCTGTTGGTTACAGGGAATCAGTATGCACTGTAAGATGTAATTAATTCTTAAATTACAAATATTGTCATTTAATGTGCCTGTTAGTAATTTAGGAAAAAAAGCCTATTTAGACTGTGCCCTTGATTGAAATACAAATATATTACAGGAATTTTTGCATATTAATACATATTCACTACCTAAGCACAATATAGCACATACTTACACCTTCTTTTTTATTAAAAAAAAATGGGTACAAAAGAATAGGAGCTATTACAACACCCCCACCCCAATTTATTTATTTATTTATTTTTCCTGCTAGCAAAAAAGGGTTCAGTGGCTGAATTGTAATATCCTGGAAAGCAGGAAAACTACATTTTTGACCAAACCTTACTTACTTCATCATGGTGTACAGCATGACTAAAATATTTTAAATAATCTTTTCTTGGCCCCCAGGGTTTCAATATTGCGCTGCTTATGGCATACCAGTTGTTTGAAACAGAGAAACTTTTAGTTTTGTCTCCTTGTGGTTAACTTTTAGAGGCAACCATAATTTGGCTCCATTTCATTTCACTTTCATCTCAAATACATGGTGTTTAAAGGGATGTGGAGACAGAATGCAATAGTATTATTCCTTTGTGATGTAAACTTGAGAAAGTATAGACATTAGTAAAAGATGTGGTAAAATGAAAAGGAGCAGGAAAAAAACCCCTTTGTAATTAAAATTTTGCCCACTGTATAAACATCTTGCTTCTACTTTCCTCAAAAGATTTTTTTGAGAGTTGGGAAAGGGTGGACACACAAATGTCTGTTATAGTTTCCAAACGTGAGTGTTCATTCTCTCTCTCCCCTGCCCTTCCCTTCAGTTAATTTGCTCACACTAGCTGCTTCATACAGCATAAAATTTTGGGGGTAATTTCAAACCAAAGCAAAAATTTCTAGTTCAGATTTTCTAGCCACTACTTTTTGGGTGAATGTTGGAGTTCGTATTATACTTTGTCTGATTCAGACCAGCAGATCAACAAACAGAAAATTGCCTCCAGGAAGTGAAATTACCATTTTTCATCCTCTTTTCCTTGAGGACCAGCTTGAGTGACAGTGGAAGTCTAATGTACAAGGACAAATATGTTTGTACAATATAATAGAGATGTTGATTTCATTGGGCCAAAGCTGCTGACTTACTGAGTGACTGGCTCTGAAAAGCTGCCCCTGAAGGCAGAGGAGGAAGGTATGCTGCTTAGTTGGGTTTGCAGCCACACCAGGCATCATCTCATTCTGGTGGAGATGATACAGGCATGTTTCCAGCCATTTGTTTTTCCTGCTGCTATGTGTCCTGACAGCTGTGAGGAGGAGCGGATCCACCAAGAGCATGCTGTAGTCCTAAGTTTTGTAGTTGTCCGTGTTGATGTGACAGTCCGGGTTTTCACTTAGGTTCTTAACAAGCAGCACTCTGATTTATCAGCAACTTGGTGTTATTTATCTTCTAAATTCTGTCTCTGTCCCTCCTTGCCCACAGTAATGTATGTCCCCACCATCAGTTTGCTGTAGTTGGGATTTCTGACCTGCCTTGTTCACAGAGTATGTAAAGTGGTCAGCAGATTTGTCTTGCGTCCTTGGAGGATTCTTAGTTAATATGAGCTTGAATGTCAAGAAAAAACTGTTACATCAAGACAACAAAAAAAAAGCTTTGCTGGTGGAGCAGATTGTCCTGCAAAGTAATTACAGGATAAGTATTAGTGGTGGTTGGCACAAACTTGGAAGAATAGGGGAAGAAGAGACTGAAGATCCATATATGAAAGTTTCATTTGTACTGATTTTTCTCTGACTTCAGCATTTTCACTACAAACAGTAACTTCTATGATTGATCAAAAAAAAAAGTAAAAAAAGCCCATCTCTATTTCTAGTTTTAATACTGTATTTTTTTTTCCTATTAGGTGACTGACTTTGGTTTATCTGTACAAAAGGCTGGTGGTATTGACAGCATGTTTCAGTCTGTCTGTGGGACTCCTATATACATAGATAAGTTCAGTGCTTCATCATTCTTAAGAGCTAAAAGAGTTAAGTCGTGCTCTGTTCCTTGCAGACCATAAAAAGTCATCGTATTTCTAAGCTCCTCCTCTTTCTTTTCTCAGAGGAATTGTCATATTAGCTAAAATTGCCTCTATTTCTAATCCCATACAATTGTGTCAGAGACCCAAAGTATCAGTGTCAGGGAAAGGTTCAGCTATAAAGGATAACAACCTTTTAGCAGAGTTCATCAAATCTTATGCAGCTTCAGTGGAATAAATTGCCCACCACTATAAGAATTTACATTATGTATGTAGTTTGCATTATATAAATGTGAATGTTAGTATCTGTTTCTGACGTGTCCATTTTATGAAGCTGTATCTTCTGTTGAGCAGTAAATTCCACAGATTAACGTTGTGTTTGCGGGATGGTGCAACTGCTGGATTCCTGACAGATTGCTCATGCTGTCTGTCTCTCTCTGTGGTCTGAGAGAGATCAGACCTTCTGAGGATCCAGAGGGAATAGGTTGTACCAGGTATTGATAGGTATCGAAGTAAGGTGGCTGACCAAATCAAAGTGGCTGGTGTCGTAAACATGATGATCTTTGGGTTCCCTACCAACCCAAGCCATTCTATGATCTAGCATAACTAACTCCTTCATAACTTCTGGAGAAGGCTAGGCGGGGCATCTTTACAGCATTCCAGTACTGTAAGGGTGAACACAAAGAGGATGGAGGCACACTCTTCACAAGGAGCCACATGGAGAAGACAAAGGCCAATAGATGCAAGTTGCACCATCAAGAGGTTTTGTCTTGATATTAAGAGAGAATTTTTTTACAGTGAGGACAACTGATCAGTGAAACAACCTCCCCATAGATGTGACAGAATCCCAGTCACTGGAGCTTTTCAGGATGCAGTTGGACAGGTTGCTAAATAATTTCATCTAGACTCCCTTTTTCCATGACAGGTTGGTCCTGAGGATCTTTCGGGCCCTTCCAACCAGGACTGTTGTATGATCTTGTGATTCTATAATTTGGGTCTGGTAGGTGAGTAGAACAGCTGCATTCTTTGTCTTCCTCCATTAGTTCAGTGAACTGGACCGTAGACAAATGGGGCTCTGAAGAAAACAAGCAATAGTTTATTTTAAATTAACTTTGGGGTATGTTTCTTCCTTTTCTTGCTGTTATGGACGTTCAAAACCTCTGAAAGTCTTAATTGATAAAGAACTTTAATAGTATTTAAGGTTGTGCTGTTCTTTAATCCCCTCTTGGAAGGTTCGTGGTTACTTCAAGCCCAGATAAAGTTGGCAGCAGACATTACTGACCAAAGAATGTCAAAACAAGTGCATGTGATTTTTGCAGAGATACCGCTGGTGGCCAGAGGTAATCAGAGATTTGAGGTGACATTTTTAACAGAAGGTAGCTAATTCTTTTCAAGTTTCCTTCTGCATAGGGAAGGTAGAAGAACTCCATGCAGGAAAAAGAGGTACAACTGTTGCAAAACAGCTGAGGACTGCTGCCACTCGCCACTTGGGTCAGCCAATGGAGGCGATACTCACTCCACTCACTATCTGGCTCATAAAGGAAATAAATGAGCAGGTCCCTACAATGAGGACAAACAGCTGTTCCAGCTGATCATGAGTGCAAGCAGTGATATGCTGTGTCATGCAAGGAGTGACTTTGTAATCAATACCTACAGGCTACATGAAATTAACTCTGTCTACTACAAAAAAGGAAAGCAGCAGTTAAGCATGATTTAGATCAGATCTTGCGTGTTACTGTAGAGGAGTCCAGGTTCTTGTATTGGTTTGGGTCCCAATGATACTCCTTGGTGATGCTGTACTGTTCATTGATGATGATGTCACGTGCTTCTTTTCTGCTTTTTTCTTTTTTTTTCCTTTTTCCTCTCTGCTCCCCTAACCTATCAGGTATTCATTGCAAACTCTTAGGTGATATGCACAACTAACTTATTCTTATTTTCTCATGAGCTTTATCATGACCTCTATGCAGGCAACTGTCACTTTCCATTTTCATTCTACATGTTGTTGTCTTCAAACTGCTTAGTCTACCTTACATTATTGCAAAGTTAAGTTCAGTGCAAGTAACACATTCCTTTGTTATAAGGTCAACTTCTCCTCTATTGCTGCCTGGTTTTGAAGCCAATGGCACTACCTGAATCACCCCTGCTTATATAAAGTTGATTTGTAACTTCTGACGTGCTGCAGAAACTTTCAGGAACGTCCATCTAAACAATTAGATTAAATTACAAAATAATTTTTTCCTAGAAAGTTTCCATACAAACACTGTCTCTTCCAGTATGACACTGATTGTTATCTGATGTTCAAACAAGTGTTGAAAAAGACATTAAAGAAGGTATTAAAGAAGGTAATTGGGACATATATAACCCATCCAAAAGGCATGTTTTTCAGGTGTGTTTTTTTCTACTTAAACAATGAATGCTTTGTATTCAATAATATAAATCTTTTTACCCCTTTCTGATCTATACTGCATGCTATAATACATTTCACTCCATTATCTGATGTCATTTTTGTTAATTCTATGAAGTTTTTTTCCTCCATGGTATATACCAGCAATGCATTTCACAGCTTGCTTAGAACAGACTGAAGCAAGAAAGAAATCTTCTTTGCGGAAGATAATTAGTCCTCCTGACATTTTGATTGATGAAATACTAGCAGTGTTAAATACTTCTTTAAGTGAGTGGGTTGCATGGGATGAAATTACTTTCCGATTTACTAATCATGACAGAAACATAGAGTCTCAACACTGGAAGGGACCTTGAGTCACTTGATTTATTTCTCTGTCCAAAGAAAGAAGCAGCTATACTTGAGACATTTCTGATGAATATTTGTGTAAAGTGTACTTTAAGACCTCCAGTAATAGAGACTCCCTATTCTTCCCAGGCGGTCAATTCTGATGCTTCATTATCCTCCTAGAAATTTTTCCTCCTGTCTGCCCTGAACCTTCAGTTTGACAGTCAGCTTAAACTTACACCTACAGGCCATGATCTAATCACTTTTTTCATTATAAGTTTTCAGTTGACTCACCTGCAGCCACATAATTGCTAGAGCTGACCTAAGGGAGGTGGTGGGAGCCTATGCGTGGGGCCGAGGAAAAGGGTGGAACAGCACTTTGTATTTTTAGACTATTATTTCTCACCCTATCTGTCATGGATATGAAGAACAGGTAGCCACCTTCTTTCTTTCAGCAATCTGCTATCACACTTCTCCCTTCATCTGTTGTTCTTTAGACTGAAAACCTTGAATTTTCTCAGCCCTGTCCTGCATTTCTGATCTTTGTGATTTACCTGCCATGCTTCACTTGGTAGCTATTATGTTAAAAAGGGGTGTCCAAAATTGAGCACATCTGTTTGAAGCCTTGCCAGTGCTGGGCTGAGTGGAAGGGCTGTTTTGTATGTAATGCAGGCCTTTTGCTTGTGTATGAAACACAGGTGATGACTGTCTTTTTGCAATTTATTTAAGGACCCTGAAGTCCACTTAAAAGAATAAGAAGTAAGTGCTGGGAATCAGACAGCTAGCCTATTTTTCATCCAGCATGTTTAAATAAACTTTTAAGACAGAAGAGAGGAGGAGCGTTGGCCTTCGTCTCCCTCAGTAAGGACAGGTGTACGCAAGGAGGGCTTCTGCCAGAGTGACTGTTCTACACTAAACCTGCCTCACAGAGCCTTTGTCAGGTTAGCCCAGAACTGTTAACTCCTGTTCAGCTTGTGATTCACTACAGTCCTGGAACTGTTGCCTAACCAACTGTTCTCCATGTATTCGCATTCTGAGCTTGTCTTTCAATATACTTACAGTCATTCATGGCTTGATGTTGTCTTCAGATTTAATAAGCTTGTTCTCTAATGGATCTTCCAGGTCATCAGTTATAAAAGTATCTTGTCTAGGACAGACACCTAGAAAACATACCTTTGATGCAGCCTTCCACTTTGACAATGAACAAATAATAGCTACTTTTTGAGAAACATTTTTATAAGCATGTGTGCATTGTTGCTGTGATATTTTCATGCATGCAGTATGAAAAAATGAAAAAAGTATGAAATGGTATGAAAAGCCCTACTAAAAGCGAGAGAGATGATGATACTTAGTGATCCTCCTCTAACCCTGAAGCCTATCAACTTATGCTATAAGGAGATTTGTTGCTGACAAGCGCATAATGGCTTACTTACCTCTTTGTTTTCTTCTAGATGCTTATTATTTCCAGTATTTTCCTGGGAATTAAAACTAATGGGATATATCTGTAATTCTTTGATGCCAGCATTTCCACCTTGTTACAGATAGATACCATGATTACCAAGCACTTCATCCGCCTTCTGCAAAGTTCTTGAAACACTAATAGCTTTGAAAAGTCTTGTCAGTTTTTAGAGTACTCTGGAATGAATTTTATCAGTTACAGCTGATTTTAAAATTTCCAACCTAAGTACTTGCTAACCTTTTGCTTGTCTGTAAAAGACTGAGGTCTTGCCCCTTTGTCACTGATATTGATTGTGCTATCCCCTGCTTGCAGTTGACATTTTGGTCAAGATTGATGTTAAAAGACATTAAATACATTTGCCTTCTGAGCATCATCTATCAGTAGCACTCTGGGTTGAATACAGTAGCAGCCCCTTTATTCATTGCCTTCCTACTACTCATATAGTAGATTGTTTCAGTTTTTATCTATATTCCTTGCTAGTTGCTCCTCATTTTTACTTTCTGATTTTGCCCTGCTGTCTTTATGTTTCCCTGTTGTTCTTGTTTGTATTTCTTGTATGCTCCCTCCTTGTGTTTGAGACTTGTGGAAATTCATGGTTTAACCAGACTGGTTTATTAATAGTAAGTCATAGCAGTTCCCCAGTTCGGTCATTCTATTTTGGATATGTTATCTATATATATAGTTATAAACTTAAATACTTGTAAATTTTCCTGTGGTGTTAATAATATGAAGTACTGTTGGTTTAAAATATTTTCAGAACACTCGATTATAAATAAGATGATATTTGGGTAAGTAGGTTTTGGCCAATTTGGAAGTATTAATGGTAAGAATTTCTTTTAAAGTCTTGTTTTACCAGCTGTGGTATTATTAAATCATTCAGTTAACTCATTTTTAAGTCTTTAATATAAGAAATAGATATCTAAAGCTTGGTATCTACCTAAATCATTAAAAACTGAAATGACAATTAACCAAGCTTTTTGGTGTGGTGGGATAGCACCAAATAAAATAGTCTCTGCCAATCTGCTCTTCTGTTGCATGAAGGTTTTATTTTCTCTTCCTTCATAGGGCTAAATATATCATCTCCATTGATTCTGGAATTGAAGACCATAGTTCTTGCTTTGAACTCATGACCATATCTCCCATGATGTAACAGATAAAAATATGGCCCCAAAGCAGCATCTTTTTGAATGGCTGAAACAAAATTAAGTGATTAGTGAATGTACTATAATTAGTGAATTTTTAATCTAGGATATAGATCCATTTTTAGAGAATATTTTTGGAGTATTTTGGCATTGATTTTGTTTATTGTATGATGTATTCTAGCCAATGTGCAAACAGAGGCTGTTGTGTCTTGCAAAAACCCTGTGTTCTTTTGTTCTACTCTTATTTCTGGGAGAAGAAAAAGTTCGTATGGTATCTTGCAGTACTTAAGTCAGCATTTTAAGAATGCCCCTTTAATAACTTACTGTGGGGAAAAACAATGCTAAGTTTAATCATACAGCTAATGTCACAATGTCACCACCCCCTTAACAGCTAAATGATAAAAGTGAGGACACATCAGCATGAATTGTTAAGGTCTGTACATTATTCATTTAAACATCTGCTGTTGGTTCCTCTTTACATATGGGAATAAATTATACCACATCAGCACATTCTTCATGCTTTGTGTTTAAGCATTTAAAAGTTTTTTTTTTTGTATTATTAATATTATTTTTTCTGCTTGGTTGGCAGCCCTTGAAGTTATCAGTGCCCAGGACTACAGTCAACAGTGTGACGTTTAGAGCACAGGTGTCATTATGTACATGCTGTAAGTAGATTGTAAAAGTAATATAAAATGTACAGAGCCATTTATAATACAAGCACTTACAATTTTGCTTTGAAATAAAAAGTAATCCTTTGTGCCAAACCTTAGCAAAAGACCAAACTCTCTAATTGCTTGTATGTAAACATTACAAATTTCTATGCAAAAGAAAGTAAAACCTACAGCTCAGTGTTAAAAATTGAGTCTTTTATTTATGAAACATTTTATAATCCTGAAATAACATAATATTACAGAATATGACAGCGTAACTAAAACTAGCTGAGAGTCTAAGCTCGTCTTTTTCATATGCTGGCTGGAGGTGTACGTGGGAAATAAGTTATTGATTTACAGATTATTGGTCAAATCCTCAAGTGGATTGCACAAACCATGCAATCAGGGTAAGGGCTTTTCTTCTCCACATCTGCCTGTGATAACTCTGTAACCAAGATGCTCAAGGGCTGCCAGGTCTCCTTGTACAGGCTATTTGGGTCCTTTGAATGTTTATCAGTCTGCTCTTATTACAGGAAGAAGTGAAATTTTACATTTGTACACACAAATTTGTACACGCAAATTTTTATTGAAGTCTTTCATAATTTGTAATGTTTGTCATAGTTACAGAATAATAATTTCTTTCTGAAAAATCTTACCCTGCCCATACTAGCTAAATAACACAAAAGGTAGCCCAGTAATTAAAAATAAATTGTATCAAAGTACATAAGCAACTGTTCCTATGATGCAGTTAAAATTGAGAATTATGCAAGTAAAATCTCATACTGTGAGCCAGGACTTTTTTCTTTCGTAGTGTGTTTGCATGATTTTATTCCCACTTTCAGTCTTTTTCTTCTGTCAGTTGCCTCCAGATGATGCTTTAATGCAAACGTTTTAGAACATTAACTCTTGCCGTTTCATTTGTTGTTATTATTTTCTGTCCTGTGATTCTCTTACTTTTGTTGTATATGGCCAAGTTCTTTTATAACTTCAGACTGTACATGAGTATGCAGACATAGGCATACGGTTTCATAACCTCCTCTTTTCTGGATTTTATATTTTTTTTCCCCCACTTTATTTTGGTTCCTCAGTTTCTTTTCTATACAATTAGCTCAGTTTTCTTCTTGTGTCAGCATGACAAAGTGTTCATGGTTCTATTGCCTTTGTAATTTTTTTACTTCTACAATCTGCTTGTACTTTTTATGCTGATACAAATGAGTTTTATTGTTGTACTTCATGGTATTAATGTTTGCATCACAGTGGTTGTTGTACTTCATGGTATTAATGTTTGCATCACCATAATACAATATATTATAAATTGGGCAACAAATTGGATGGTTTGACTGGCTAATAAGAATCCAGAGCAGTGCCTGCAATCAGCACAATTCACAGCTCAGAACTTGTAAAATTCAGAGCAGTGAACTGTGCTGATTGCAGCTTGAGCTCAGAACTTCAGACCTTCTTTCTTAATTAGCAATATAAATATTTTTAAAAATTAGCATTTCATAATCACAGTATTGTCAGAACAAAGTAACATTAATTCCCCTCTTGTTGTGTTGTCTACGTGAGAATGAAAATACTGCGTATGAATTAATGGAATAATTCACACACTTTTTATTGCTTAATTTGAAAATAGTAATACAAAAGCCATAAGATCATCTTCTGATTTTAATTCTGTTTTTGCAATTTACTTTTCTTTCTACCCTGAACAGTAGCTTGTGCTCCTCTGATGGGCTTAAAGATGCTTTTACAGCCATTATTGCTACCATCACAACTTTGACCCTTCTGGGCTACAGCTAATGCCTCCCTGGTAATTTGCTAGCTACCAGAACTCTTTTTGCAGTGCAGATAGCATGCTCCATCTTGGTACCAAGGGTATTATTGCCACAACGGGCTCAGTCTCTACCTATATGGGGAGCATAAGCCCTGAGGTGACTCATGAACTCTGTTTTCATGAATGTTAATGCACAGGGTTGCCTCTGCATAATGGGGCAATGTCAGTGTGATGGATTTTTATATGTAATTTAAACTGAGGTCTACTTTATACTTTCCATTTCGCTTCTATTTTAACATATACTAACAGAAACATATACAATAGTAATGGACAAAAAAGAAAATCCATTAAAATACAGAAGTATATTAGCACATTGATAGAGTGGATGAGCTAGAGTCCTGCTGCCTGTCATACTTTGAGAATAGTCTCAAAGTATGAGACACATGAGACAAAGTATGGGCCACATGCTGCTCCCTAATAGGAAACGGACAGGGGCTTCTTTTTCCTGTGCAATCTGTGCTATTGCATTTCTTGCTTACTCTTCCAAGTGTGCTCAGAGACTCTGGCCTCTGCAAGAGTTCTCAAAAACCTTTGTGCAACTAAAGAAGTCTAGGGTGCCTAATAAATTACTTCCTGCACTGCAGCAGTAAGAAACCTTAATATTACAAAGATGTGTTACTTTTTGCTCCTTTTTAAAGGCATGGAAGAATTTTTCACATATTTTCAAGGTTCCATGTGATACATTTCACCTGCTTAACTTGATTTCTTTAGCTGAGTTATCTGTTGTTTGTCACTGCTTTATTTTGGGGAGAATGTACTTTTATCTGTGAATAACAAGGTAATGGGAATTGTCACCAACCAATACTTACAGTACCATGTCCTGAAGTGAATGCATTCTTCCAGTTTTCTTTAAATTGAGTTTCATGGGGATTTAAGTCCTGAAGGAGATTGGGAAGGAGAATTGGAGGATAAAAGAAAACAACAATTTTTTAAAAGATATTTTGAGATTATAAGTTTGGGGGAAAATGCACTATGGTTTTAAACTTCTGCTTTACCTTAAAATTAAAGGCTTACAAAAGAAACTCCAGAATATTTTTCTTTGGTATAAATAGACAGGCATCCTTCAGTAGGATGTGACAAATACCTTTTCAGTAGCTACTTCTGTGTTTTGAGAGTAGAACTAAAAACATAATTCAATGCAAATAATTTATTTGGTGAAGTTAGCTTCTTCTTTGATTTAAATAGCTACAAATGGGTGTATTAATTTATTGGAAGTATTTGTGTATTTCTTGCATATCAGGTGTGCACGAATGTGATATAAAATCTAATAGAAATTTAATGTCTTTATTAGTTTTGATTGAAAACAGATTACATGATATGGTTTTTCATTTGTGATGTGATTAGTAGAACAGATCAATATTTACTTTCAAAGTATATTCTCCAATAAACATTTGTAGTTGATATTTCTGGTTAATACTTCTGTTGGTAAACAGTAATAGTCTCAGAAACCAAATACAAAGCAAGTTTAAACACTGAATTTGTTATTAACATAAGTTTTTTTAGGAATGCATTTGTTTTAGTTTCATAAATATTACCTTTTTTAATTGTTATCAAATCAATTGTTAAGATTATAACTGGCATAAAGGAAGGAGATGATACAGGAGTAAACTGAATTTACAAACATTGTGATGCCCCATTTATTTAAGTATTTTACTCAAAATAGCAAGAAAAAAAATACAGGGCAAGAATGCAGTCAAGATACATTTTTATGAACTTATGTACACTTAAGGGTATATGTTAAATTTTTCTGTAATTTCTGATATATGCGCTTTTTTATTATCCTATTTCTACTGACACCTTAGTTTAGATTAAGCCAAATTAAACATTCACACTATGAAGCTATAGGAGACAGATTGATATGATAACACAAAGCAACTAATTAAAAATTTTGTTTTACCATAGTATTTTTATTTTTTTTTTAGTACTAAAAGGTTATTATGTACTTCTGTATTTTTGTCTGAATTATTTACTTCAATTTACTGCTATCCAGTGGAGAAAAGCCCCTCCCTGCTGCCCCTGTTTCCACCTCAACCCTAATCTTAGACTAAGAAGTGAACATCTTAGACGGTAAGGTTTTGAAGATGAGTTTATCACTTTTTGAAGAAGAGTAAATTTGACTTCAGGGGCATAAGCAACATACCATATGACTAAACTATATAAAATGACTATATAAAATAAGTATGACTATACTATATAAAATAAGAGTAAAATGGAATAAAATAAGAATATAAGCAAAGAGAATGTATACAGTAATTTTTATTCTGAGTCAGCAACTTGTGGTTGATCCAAATCTGTTTTTTTTTTTTTTTTTTTAGAAAGATAGCTGATTGGGATTTAAATGCTTAAATTGAAAGAGGTATGTTTTTTTCTTGTGGCTGTTTGTTCAGTTCTTGTGATAGCTATAAACTCAGTTGAGGCTCACTAGTCTTTTTTGGGACAAAATAACACAACACTAAGCAACATAACACTTGTAGAGGCCATATCCAAAGCCCACAAATCCATCACCATGTTTTATTTGTATTCCTTGCGCTTCTGATAAGCCCACTAGCTAGAAAAAATCTTTTTTACATGATGTTCCTTACCCAAACCAACTTTACCTGACTTTCCATATATTTTGACATGATATGGACATATGGATTTAGGTTAGGTTTAATTAATTCTCACAACACTTCTGTTACTACAATAAACGTGGAGTTTTTTATTTGTTGTGTTTTGGTTTTAATTTAAAAACGTAAGATTGAGCTACAGGGAAACCTGGCCCTTCTGAAGGTAAATGAACTGTAGGGCTGGAGGGGGGAGCCTGTGAGCTCCCAGCTAGCTGGCTGGGCTGCAGAACACAGTGCTGTGAGAATACTGAATTTACAGCTGTCTGATGGAACGGTTGCACTGTTTTATGTTTTAAATTAAAATGGAGAGGATGTGTATGTAACACTGATTATCTTGAAGACAGCGATATCCCTTCTGCTTTGAGCTTTTCATGTGTGTGACTAGCCAGTCTTTTCTATTACAATAAAACTGCAAGGAAGGATTTTGCCCTCTTAAATATCTATACGTTAGTGTTAGCTGACTTCCAGTGCCATTTTAAGTCTTGGGTTGCTGAGCCATCTATCTGCCTGTAAGCAGTAGTTCCAACATTAGATGCTTTGAACCTGCTCTGTACGCGCACTGTGCAGCTGATCTGTTTGCAGATGGTACTTGGTTGAACTTGCTCTGTGAACTTGCTTGGTACTGTGTATGCGCAGTGCCCATGGCTGCACAGTGTCCTGGTGCAGTTTTGCTGACTTTCTGAAACTTAACACCGTCTCTGTTCAGTTCTGGCATTTCCAATTTATTTATTTATTTTTATTGATGTTTTTGTCTCATTTACATAAATGGTCTGTGTTGTTCAAGGAGCTAAGAACATCAGAATGGTTGAACAGGGTAAAGTCGAAGTCTTTCTAGCCCATCTCACATCATCATCAATGACTGAGGATAGATGCACAGAGAAGAGGGTACAGGAAAACCTTTCAGTATTGGAAAATTATACCAGTCTTCAGTCCCTTGTAGCTCAGGGTTTTCTGAATCAAAGGAGAGTGTGGTAATAAAGCTCAGTTGATTTTTTTTCCCACTGATTTGTCCAAATATTTTTAAACTCATAAAAATTTACTTGTGGCAAGGAATTCCACAGCTTCAGTAGGCAGACTGTGAAAGAGAGTCTCCATTGCTGTTTTGTACCTTCCATCTGCTTGTTTCATTGAAGCCCCCACTTGTCTTATCTGCCTTTTCCTATATTGCTTATGGTTTTCATACATATTACATATTGCAGCGTTCTAAGTGGTAATTAAATATTTTTCTATTTCTAATAAAAAATTTAGATGTTTATAGTGGTATACAAAGAAGAAGAAGAAGGAACTTAAAGTGATCAGTGACACTACGCAGAATTCTTTAACAAGTGCTCATTAAGATGTCTTACTATGGCCTGGTTTTCAGAACTCCTGAGCACCTGTGGCTCCCGTCTTCCTTCAGTGGGAGCTGCAGATTCTCGCTACCATTGAAAATCAGGACACCAGTTTCTACTTCATGCTCGTGCCTTCACAGCCTTTGTGATTTTACAGTAGCCAGATGGGGAACATGAAAGTGCATTATCATGTAGAGAATTCTGCGTGTAAAAAAATTAACCCCTTGGTGCCAAGTGACACATGAGCTTCTGCACTGGAGTAAATGCATTTGTCACCACAGTCTCCCACCAGTAAATCCCTACCATCTGTACCGAACATTTATGAAGTCACAAGTCATTCTGTATGATTAAAACTGTCATCTCAAACATAGGTGCAGCAATTTTATATTCCAGAACAATACTTAAACAATAAAACTTTTCATTTAAAAATTACCATGTACTTACAGCTAAACAAACGGCCTCAAGCTCAATTCAAGTTAGTGGTTACCTCTAGAGGTTTACGTGTTGTCAGTTTGAGACCATATATAGTTTTGGCTGGGGGCTATGCAAAGGGTTGATGATTAATTATTTACCAGTAATACTAATTAATGCAATTCTGTTACTAGTTTTGATTATTCTGAGCTTTGTAGCAGTTAAAACTTTACCAGACATATTTAGCTTTTTAAGTCTGCTAAAAAGTAAAAGCAAAAATGATGTCCGGATAGCAGAGTATTTTTAAGTTTTTGAGAAAGGCAAGGATTTGAGAAAGACAGCTGTTGTTTCTGCACAGTCTGCAGGAGTATATTAGTTATATATTAAGTGTAGAAGTAAATCAAAAACAAAAGTAAATCTTGTTTTTCAATAAATATTATTATGGATGCACATATTTTGGTTTGAAACTGGAATTTCCAATTATTTCATTAAGCTAGATTTTTAAAATGTGCTCTATTCCATTTTTTTTTCACCTAATAATATATAATATATATATGCTGAATAATACTATATATTGCATGGATTATGTTATATTTTAACTATAAGAATACTCTAACTCCTTTTCTTCGCTTCCCAGTAGAAGACTTTAGTATTTTCTTAGGGCTGATTTAACAGGAAATGGTGTTTCTGTTCAGGTAATGATTTTTTTTTTCTTTTTCCCTCTTTGCTGATTTTTTTTTTTCTCAAGGAAGAGCTTTTGAGCATGTTGAAGGTTAGCTCTGGCTTAGAATTCTGTCTTATTGCTCTGATTTTTAGTGAAAGATACATGAGTCTGCTTGAATGAAGGGTAAAAACAAGATCCTAAATATAAAATCTATGCATACTGTGTATGAGATTTCTAGTTTCTTTTGGGGACAGATTGACTTTTACAAGCAAATGAAATGTGTAAAGCTCAGATCCTTTGGTGCCTGACTTAGAGCTCCATCCAGTTCAGCAACAAGCATATGCGTGCATTCCTGTTGTGCAAGTTATTTAAGCATGTTTCCAAAGTTACAGGATGACCTGAAAAATGTGATCCAGTGAAGGACTGAAATGCCTAAGGATGCCTAATGATTCTGAAAAGAAATCTGCTTAGAGCCCTTTCAGCAACAAGGAGGCCTCTCACTTTCCCATTTTAAATTTTCTCAGCTCTGTGGAGTTGGATGTTTTTGTGCACTTTGACTTCTCTGCCATAGCAGTGCTGGGCAGTTTGGAGCTGAGCTGCAGCCAAGGCAAATTAGGATTTAGAAAGCCAGCGTTTAGATTCCTCTGCCTGAAGACAGAATGGATGAGTTTCCTGACAGAATGCAGTGAAAATCGTGGCTTTCTTTCAGAGACTGGAAGAGATGTGACCCTTTTGTGTGGCAGCATAGTGGTGAGACAACTTGTGCAAGATGCTGAGGCCCTGGGCTCAATACGCAGTATAAACTTGCCTAGAAGCAAAGGCTTGAGTGGGGTTAGAGCACAGCATTGCTTTTTCTCCCCTTGACTGAAGTGATGATGTACAGGTTGGATGACGTATGAGAGGATCGTTTTACTGTAGTGGTTTCTGCACTTTAGTAGAGCAGGTATTTGAAAAGAATGATAAGGACTAAAATATTCAGAACACAAGTGGATTTAATCTTGCACATGCACCTTAACTGCATGAAATAGGGAATTTGAGATCACTTCAATATTTTTGTTACCAGCAAAATAATATGTTCTGCTGTCATATCTCAATTATATAAATAGCAGTTGCCTGATTCACTCCATGATATTCTTCTAATGCAAGTCCCCTTTTGTTTATATAATCTGTAGTTACTTGTTGGTTTATGGCTGTCCTTGTCAGTTTATTTCATCTTAGTTACCTTCTGTTTAGATTTTCCATTTCTGTGGATCAGAATCTCATTTTACAATTGATGTGTGCTCAAGATTTCTCTGAGCTAAATTAAAAGTATTGTCTCTATTGTTCTGTGTAGAAAAAAATGGAAGGCAGGCAAGATAGTTGATCTGTTTTGCCTTGTCTGTAGTTGTATTGTTTTTGTTTTTCAACTCTAAGACCTTTTTTTCTGTATGCATCAAGGTTTTGCTTTGCCTCTGCCCACTTTTCCCATGATTCGTATCAGAAGCTTTTCTAGTATTTTTAAGCATCTTGTTTTTCCTTTTACTGTGTACTGCACCTTATTTGAAGGCTTTTCTGTTTACCTTTACAATGGTTTAATTGTTTCACTGTTAATGCTTCTTGGATTCTTAATGTCTGAAAATGAACCAAGATTTTGACAATTCTGTTGTCTGCTCTCAGTTTTTGCCCTCTAATATAGCATCTACAATACTCCAAACTAATGCTCTGAACTGTTCTTTAACCTGATCACTTCAGCCTGGCCTTCTCCTTAGTGTTTTCAAATTGGTATATGTACTACTGAGAAGAACAGAATAAAGGTGTTCATAAGGCCAAAACTTTGTGTATTCCTAAGTATATTAGATGTGTTCATGGAGAAAATATATTATTGTATGTTCAATTCCATAAATAGTTGGACATCTCTGCGTTTTTGTCTTGCATTCTGCTAAAGTTTGCTTCCTAAGAATTGAGCAGAAAAAAGCTGAAATGGAAACAAAAGAAACTGAAACAATATAGTCTGTCACTCCTTTTACCCACAGTTGGCACCAGGTGCTGAAGAATTAAACCCAATAGGTGTTCAAATGAGGCAACACAGATAATTAACTTAAATGGTCCCATTTTCTTAAAAACTGTCAGGAAATAAACTCCCTCTTCTGTATGTGGTATACAATTATCTTGTGCTCTGTAAGGCCTAGATCTTTCAAAAAGGCGTAAAATCAGCCTCTGATTTTGTGGGTGCAATTCACTGCACCTACATAGCTACATAATTGTTTTTGCAAAAGAGGTAGTTAAAAACGTGTCCTCGGTTATGCCCACAGATCATAATTGCAGATGTAAATTCGCATCTGCAAAAGATGAGGTGTTTTTTAAAAACTGAAACCTTTCTAATGGTTATGAGAGTTTCTTCCTTGGTCATTTGGTACGTATACGTTCATAGCCATCTATTTCGAACAGAGGACGTACTTTATAAATACCAGTCATCATGTAAAAGAAGACAAACAGGAGTTTGAAGTAAGAATTACTAGTCTAATAAGATGGGGGAAAGAGCTGTGAGCAAATTTCTTGTCTGTGACCTCCTTCCTCTTTTGGATCAACCGTGTGACCTCAGAAAAAGTCTTTGTTTTCTGTGCCGCAATTTACCAGTCTGTACAGTGCAGATAACAAACACTCTGGTAACTATATATCAGTAATTCTAGAAAAAATATCCCTACTGTTAGTGAAGTGCTCTAAGATCTTCAGGAGATTGGTACTTTAATACAAATTATTAACTCTTAAAAATAATTAATGGGTCAATTCTAGTTTTCTGAGTTGCATAGAAACTTTGCATATACTATGCACTTGCCTTTCTCTCTAACTTTCAGATAAGTAATTGCCAGTTTTACTGAAGGGCTCAAAGAGTCAAAAATTATTTTGGTACATCTAGTGTGAGCTGAGAGAACAGAAATGTGATCAGCGTAACAAAAATAGTTTCTTCCAGACCTGCAGATCATTTCACTACTACTTACATTTCAGATTAGGCTAAGTAAAATAGGAGTGTTGTCTGGATGCCTTCATTTTCTGTAACATAATTTAGTAATTTGATCTCCTTCTATGGTAAGGCTCTACAATAGAAAAAGGGTATTAAGATCCTTGAAAGCATCCAGAGGAGGGCAGCAGAGCTGGTTTAAAAAAAAAAAAAGGCTGGAAGACATTTCCTGTGAGTAGAGGCTGCGGACCCCTGGGTTGTCTACTCTGGCGAGAAGAATGCTGAGAGGTGACCTCATTGCTCTCTACAACTTCATGAGGAGGGGGAGTGGAGACAGAGGCGCCAGTCTCTTCTGGTAACCAGTGATAGTGATAGGGACGCTCCATAATTCTCTGCCAATTGAACTACTCTATTCTGTTCTATATAAAAAAAAAAAAAATAGAAATAGATACACAAATAGGGAGAAACAAGTGGTGGGAAATCCCAGAGCTGTACTCTAGCTTTTGGGTTTTGTTGTCGCTGTCCTTGTAAAAAGGCTTTGGAAGATTTTAGGGGCTAAAACTCCTCTGCAAATCTTTGGGATCCATAGTTGAAGTTGTTGTGGGGAAAAGTTCTACTTCCCACCAGTCTGGAGTAAGGAGATAGTAGTAGTGCTTGTAAAAGAGATGTTCAGCATTTGGAAAACTTTTTTTTTTGTGTGTGTATTTGTGTATTGAAGTGCAGGACTTAGAACAAATAGGGCCATTACACTGGTGTTAAGTTTTTAGTAGTAATTTGTGGATGAGTAGAAGTCAAACTTTAATAAAGTATGCTATTATGTCTAGGGTGAAACACATTTTGTCCAGAGATGATGTAATGTCTTGGAGTTGATGAAGGAATGAAGTAATAATCTGGACATTGGTGAGGGATGCAGTAAAGACGAAGAATCAAATATTCCTACTACTACATGTCAACAGGATGAAACCAGTGAAGCACAACAAAGCTCTACCAGTGACAAACAGTGACATAGAACTTGGTGCAGGAATTGAAACAGAGAGACAGTATTCCTTATCTTAAAAACATACAACAAAGTAAATGTTAAGTAGAATTGAGAGTAAATAAGGCAATGTTGAGTGTTACCTAATGCACGGAGAAATTGATGTCTGGTGAAACATTCCAATGTAGTGTAAGAGAAATAAATACTAGGATATAATGTGAACTGTCTGCTGCACAGCTGTCATGTAAGTACTGGCCCAATGAGAACCCATTTTGACCAGATACCAATTCCATAACACGTAACGTCTCCTGTTTGTTCTCTTCAGGTGTAGCATTGTGCAGGAATGTGGCAGGAAAAAAGTAGGATCTTGAGATAGCATTATTTAGGGGCAAGGAGGAGGAATCTTTTGTAAGGCAGCCAAATTTTTGTACATATTTTCTCTAAATAGTGTAAGTAGCCAGCGTGGGATGCTAACTACAGGAAGAAAAAGAAGGGAAGGGATTGTTCATAAACAAACATATAATCCCCCAATTAATACTGAAGTCTGAAGTTTAACATTTAGAATAGTCATTTGATTTCTTCAGATCATTGCCCAAGATATTGAGTCTTCTTTCATAATGCATCTCTTGATCCTTCAGCTGAAGCAAGTAAAAACCATAATGCAAATACTAAGAATTCTACGTTAGCTGTGACCTCTAAGGCTCTTAGATTTATCAATCACAAGGTAGCTTGCTGTGCTGCAGTCTAAAGGCATGATTGTTACATTGGGTGGATTCTGCTTTCAAAGAATCTACTTGGTGAAGAATGAGTTTTTGATATGGAGTATTAATGCATATTTATTACAGCTGAATATGCTTGTGTGAATTGAAAGTGAGGGGTCTGTATGCAAAAAAAAAAAAAAAAAAAAAAGGATTTAAATACACTTTATACGCCAGAATCAAAGTTCTAGAAATTCTGTTTCATGTCACCCTAAACTGGAGATACTGAAGCTACCATCCTTACTTTCAAGCCTCATAGGCATCAAGTTTTTGCCTGCCGAGCGTGACCAGAAATGTCTGGTCTCAGTAGGGTTACCTTCTTTGGCCTAGGCCTTTCTGAAGAGCTGGGTCAGGCAGTGTTTCCAGGGTGTAATATGATAGGATTTACATAAAACATTGAAAACTGCTTTTTCTCAGAGATGGGCTCTGAGGAGGTAGAGGTGGTGGTGCTAGAGCTACTGCTCTTTTTTATGCTAGCCTGGACATGGAGTACGAGCTGCAGGAGACATCAGTTTCCTCATCTTTCTGAGTGTGCTACCTGCAGGCAGTTCCTTTCTCAGGAAGGACTTTTTTTTTCTATTTCTTACCATTTCACATCTTTTGCTTCACTCGTCACTATTGCTCAGGGAACCCTACTGCTCCTTGCACAGACAGAGGCCAAATGCTGCATTTTGGATTCCACTGTATGGACTACATATGTACAAACTACTTTTGATGGTGCCTGTGTTTTAAGGCATTCACTTATGGGTGTTTGCTTCTATCTCCCTTTTCCTCTTCCTTTCCCATGCAAGATAAATGTCAGGACTTTTCACAAAGATTTTTAAATAGGATACTGGGGAAAAAAAGTCTTTCCATACCCGAAGTGCAGCACTTCTGTATGGACAAAATTGCTCCAGCTACTAAGCTGTCAGTTGTTCACAGTTCCTAGCAGACAAGCATAAGATGTCTCCCCAAGAGACCCATTTCCTTCTAAATCAAGTAAATAGGAAGTCATAGCAAAATAGACAAAAACCAAAAATGTAAGAAAAGTCTTACAGGGTCAGTTCACCTACCTCAGTACTTCTTCTCTGGCAGTGACAACAGGAAATGGTATTTAGGCAGAATATATGAGCCTGCCTGTTTCGTCCTATGTAAGTGTGCTGGCATCCAGAATTGTCCTTTGGGTTGTTTGAAGGTAAACCCCAACCTAATCCTTTTAGTATTCATTATGGACCTGTAGTCAATGAACATCTGATTCCTTTTTGAATATGCTGATACCATCTGCCTCTACAGCTGCCCATGGCTGCCAGATCCAGAAAAGTACTTTTTGCTGAGTAAAGCAATAATTTTTTTCCCCCATTTTAAACTGACCTACTCAATTAATCAGATGGCCACTATTTCTAGAAGTAAAGGATGTGGTGAACAGTTCATAGTCATCATTAAGTAAAATTTTGGTCATATCCCTTCTCAGCCAACTTCTCTCCAAAATGAAGGCCCAGGCTATTTTATCTCTTCTCACATATGGGTGCTTTCCCACTTTGATTATTTTAATTGCCATTCTCTGTAACTTTTCTAAATCCACTATATCCTTCTTGGGATGTGGAGACCAGAACTGCATACAGTGCTAAAGATGTATTGTCTTGTTGTTTCATCAATATCAAATATTTTGTAGCTTTCTGGCTACCACTTATCCAGCTGGTGATGCTGGAGAGCCCTCTGTGAAGCATCCAAGATCTCTTTCCTGGTTTCTGACTGCAACTGCCAATTCTGAGTTAAGCATCATGTAGACCTGCTTTGGATTATTTTCCCTAAATGTATTACCTTACATTCTCTCTTTTTTCTTTTCTGAAGTCTGTTTCTCTGTGTTTTGCAAGGGAAGAGAAACCTGATTCCACCTAAGGGTAAACGTGTGCTTAGCACATTTCCAGGAGCTTAAGTCTCTAAGATTTTTACTGGTGATAAACATACAGATGTTGACACTTACCTGGACTGTTCTTTTCCCCCAAATAGAGCAATGTTCAGAATTAATTCACCGATGCAAGGTCTCTAGGGCCTTTTAAAGCCTCCAAAGTGTATCAGTTTATTACTTCAGCCCCTTCAGTCGTCTTTCACAGACAAGCAAGGAAAAAAGTGGCACACCTGCTTTACCAAATGGAACACTCAGAAAGAATAATATGACCCTCCAGACACCAGAGGGGTGAGCACCTTCTCAGTTGCCCTTGCTAACATTTTACTGGGAGGCTATTGAACTTAAGGGATAAAGAAATGTGTGATTAAGGACTGGTTGCTTCATATTCTCCTGGTAAAACACTATTCTGCATTCAGGTAGGAAACAATACTGAGGACCCAGTATTTCCCTTTGAGATGACTATGATTTAGCTACTTGGGCTTCTACCTAGAGATTTAGGAGCATGATTTTAAGTTTTAAAAATGTGACAAAATTTCATCTCCTAGTGCCAAGTATTATCTATGTTAGCAGGATCAATTACAGAATAATATGTTTGAAAGTCAAGAAATGGTTGTCTTCTTTTTTACTGAAGAAGAAAGCTTAATTCTTCATTAGGTATAAGCCATTGTTATTATCATTACATCATTACTAAAATCACAGATTCTTATCATAAAGAACTGTACCAAGGAATATTCAGTTGTTTTACTAGGTTTGTCTTGTTTTCTGAAGAGAGAAATCTTATACCAAAAATGAGACCTTGCCCAATGAAGACTATTGATAGGTTAGCTGAATTTTGACCATGAAGCAGACCAGAGAAAGAAATCACAAAGCATCTTGTTTGTGAGAACTGAAGATACTGTTTAAAATTGTATGTGAATATTGTGTTGAGTTGGTAACTGCAATTGATTTAGAAGCCTAGTTAGTGAAGATTAGAATCAGGAGAATAGTCATCTGTGGTTATTAAAGCAAGAAAACTCTGTCTGTGGAAGACTGGATTTAAAATTTAAAGGCAAGAAGCTTGTCTCTATGCACCGCAGGAGAAATTAAGAATTATCTATTATAATGCAGCTCTTCTGTTACTGTATTATCTTATGTTTACATTTTTTATGAATTATAGTACTGTAGAGTTACAGTATAACAGTATTTTCTAACTGTTGTGTTACTTTGTTCATATCTGCATTCTTCCCACCTTTTGAGTGTGTTTATAAAGACGTAGTCTTTACCTTACTGTGTGTTTTTTTTTTTTTTTTTTAAATTATAGCCTCCTGCAGGAAGGTCTGTATCTCCAGTATCAAATTCAAAGCAGGAGTGTGAAGAAAAAAAGGGAGAACTGAACAAGTCCTCAGTGCATTCAGCCAAGGAACTGGGAAATAAAAACATCCTGAAGTCTGCTGTCTCACTCAGAACCAAAAAGAAATCATAGGACATCTATCAACTCTGAACAACTTAAGAGTAAACAACTATTACGTGTGCCAAAATGAGCAGACTATATAAAGATGGACAAATATATCCTGAAGTGTTTGTCTCTTTACTCTCCTGAACCCTTTAATCAGAATGCTTTAGCTTTCCTTTAACACTGGAAAAAAATCTAACAGCAGTGTGAACTCCTAACCTGTAAGAGGACATCCACTGATAGTATTTTTGTCAGTGAACAAATTACAGAATTGCCTAAAAATGTATATAATTTATTTGTTCTGTACTAGCAGGCACCATGCCAGGTAGGCAGTTTGCTTTCACAAATCCATTTTGCTGTGTTTTACTTGCTTTTACTTTCTTTACTTTTGTCACAAATGTTTAGGGGGAAAAATGATGCTGGAATCTGTAATAGGGATTCCAGGTAACTGTGTGCTTTGCACTGTGAGAATATTCTAGGAAATTGCTTATAAATTTGCTGGAGGCATTATAACACAAGTGCTTCAGTCTATGGAATTTGTAACTGCTATTTTAGGTTACTGTCAATTGCTTATTTTTAAGCAGAACTTATTTTAAGCTTGACAAATATAAAATGTATTTTTAAGTACAACAGAATTGCTATGGTTCTCACTGCTGAATTTCTGGTGTTTTGATTAAATTCTTTAAATAAAACAGGTGTTAGAGTAATGGCCTTTACAAGTTAATTAATCTTCATTTTCAAGGGGATGAGCTACCATTCAGCTTAGGTTTATTTTATGTTTGTGTAAATTGCAAAGTGATTTACTGTTCCACAGACAAAACCATTCTCTAAAAACAGATCTCACCAGTAGACTGGCATTGAGGTACCTTATGTAAGTAAAATACACACGCTCTTTATTGGTTAAAAACATTTCCTTAAATTCTGTGTTTTGGCTCATGCAAGTAATTCTGCTGTGTACATCAGTCTGAGGAGACATCATCTGCTTAAATCTCTTCTGTTCTCTACACTAATTGTGAAGTTCCTCTTACAGTTGTTAACAGCCTCGATTTTATTTAGGTGCCAAGTAATGCTATTACAGGGCCAACATGCTTCCTTGTAGGTACCTGAATACTTGGAGAGATCTTATTTACAGTAAACTAAGTAAAAACTTTTTGTCATCTTAAAATATGAAAAAGTTAATGTATCACTCATACTCACTAAAGAATGTGGGTGGGTGTGTAATCAGGCACCTTTGGGGGAGTATTCATCTTCTAGTGTCAATTTTTCGGATGAGATTGAGTCTGTTGAGGAGTTGGACACAAAAGGTATATTCTACAAAATACAGTGAGTGGAAGAAAGTCACAGATTTCTTTTTTTTTTTACAGAATTTAGTAAGAATTTCACTATAAGTAGGAAGTTGTCCTTTCTCTTTTTGTTATGCACTCAAACAGCAGTGAAGTCTACTTCACATAAGAGCTCTAATAGTCACACTGTTTTTATCTGATGTGGCTCAAATCTTTTACAAAGTCCAGACTGCTTTCTGGTTCTCTTGACACCAAAATGTTAGGTCAGATTGTGGCCTAAATAACTGTCTCCTTGGCTATTAACTGACACTGCTCATTCTTTTCATTTAGTGAGAGTCACTTGAAGGGCACGCCTCGGCTCCCTCTATTAAAACAGTGGCTGCATCATTAGCAACCTCGGGGCAGTCCTACCTGATCACAGTAGCTGCACAGTGGTGAACTTCTTTCCTTGATGGGGCACAGTGTTGAGGGTGCTGATACTCTGTTTTCAGATGCACTTTCTTCTAACACAGATAAAATTTTCAGAAACCCAGCAGACGTGCTGACGTTTTCTACCGCCACTGCTCCTTTGAACCAAGGAAGCTTGAAAACATACTACTTCACATCAAAGGGTTTTGTCATTTCTACAGCACTAACAGAACACAGTAAGTATAATTTACCTTTAAAGAGTGAGCTATTTACCTGTCATGGGTTCATTCTTCTATCCTGAGGTATTGAATCATTTCCCAGCTCTGTCAATCTTAAGATATTTTGGCTAGCATGCACCTTTTGTGGCTGGCTTCTCAACAGATCTGACTTTGATCTTGCCAGTTCTGACTTCATTCTCCTTTCCTCTGCACTCCTGGATTTGTTTTGCTTGTTCTTTTTTGCCTAGGTACATTTCCATTTCCACAACTCCTCTCGCTTTTTTTGCCACCGACAGATGTATGTCCTGTGTTATCCCAAGCATGTCCAGTGTTGTCCCAAGGTACCAGTGCATTTTGATCACGTACAGAGGAGCGTCACGGGGCTCACATGAAAGAGGCAGCAGTCTGTCAGATCTGCAGCTGGTAGCCTGCCCCCTGCCCAGTGCTGCGGTGTTTCAGGGTAAGAAGGGGGCGAGGAGCAGGCCATGGGCTGTGTGTATCCAGAAGGCAGTCATCAGGCTGTTTGCGTTGCACTTCTTCAGTTGGGCTTCGGTGAGGGGCCGGGAGGGACTGAGCAGTCGAGCTTGTGTTGGAATTGCAGAAGAGTGGAACATCATCTTCCCAAAGACTGGAGAAGAAACTTTCACTGTATCAGTGACTCCTAGCGTTAAACCTCTTGTTAAACAAAACAGAGGTCTTACAATAAGCTCCATGCGTTTTTCCTTTTTCCTCCTTATCCTCTTTTCTCTTTATGCCTTTTTTCACTCCTTTTCAATACCTACATTTTCTCTGTTGATTTTTTTCATTTGTCAGAAGATTTCTTTTCTTCTTCCACAAATCTCTTTCTTGTTTCTTCTTTTGATGTGGCTTTTCTCTGTTTCTCTTTCAACCCTCAGAGCTTACTTTAGTCTCTTCACTGTATTTGCTACATGGAGGAGTGCTATTGAAAAATGAAAAGTAGATTGCATGGGAATTTCATATTTCTCCTTTTCCTCTAGAAGCCCATTTCTCTTCCCTCCCATTTCTGTGAAGTTTACCATCCTCAAATGCTTTCGTCCTCTACTTCCAAATCATTTTACTCATCTTTCCCTCTCTTGCTCTGTCCTTCCACCTTGTCTTCCCCTTCGCTTACTGCTTGATCTTTAACTTCTTAGGTAGAGTGAGAATTTGTGGTAGCATTCAGGTTCCATGTTGTGGATAAATACTCCAATCTGTCTCAGTTTTACTGATGAACACTAACTTTCTGACTGTATCTATATTGGCTTTTTCTTCAATTTTTTTCTGTTGCATGCTCAGGAGCAGTGACTATGTTGGCAGTATTAACTGTAACAGCCACATTATAAGCACAGTCTTGTATAACCCATTACCCATCAGGTCTATGTGACATTGTAATTTAAACGGTGGTAGTTGCTGGCAGCCTATCTGCTTGTCCTGCTATTATTACAACCACCAGTAGAGCTGTTCTACTGGGAAATTTCAAGTGTAGACAAAGCTTTAATCAACAGTAATCTGATCCTTTAAAAATGCAACACCAATTCATTTATTTCTCATTTCACATATGAAATTTTAATAGGTACAATCACCCTTAAGGATGTTTCAAATATTAACATTATGCACAATTACAAAACAGAATCTTTTTTCTGTATGAAACTATCTGCATGTTTGAACCAAGTAAGTAGTTTTCCGTGCAGACATCAGGTTTACTATCAATCAGAAACTTATTAACAGCTGTGTTAGCCCTAATTAAGTGCAGAGCAATGGCAGACTTTTTAATTAAGTCTTATTTTCCTAAGAGGAGACTGTTTTTTTTTTTTTCCATCCCTTCCCCACCTCCATCCTTATTTACTATGTAAAGCCTGCTTTAAAAATAACTGGGACACAAGATGGGGCCATTGAAATGGGGCCAAGACAGTAGGAAATGTTTCCTTTACAGAACAGATGCATGATTTTACTGACCATAATTTACTTCTTTGGATTTGTAAAAATAATTTTTAAAAAAGTCATCAGTTTTTCATTTTTATTTTCTTTTTTTTTTGTTTTCTTCTTGTCTGAAGTGTTTTGTCAGTGTCAGCAAACATCTTACTGGAATTAATTTCAATGTATAAATTCATATGAGAGAAAGTGGTGATGTGTGGCATCAGCTGCACCAAATAAAGTCCTTGTTGCCCAAGTAGACCTCTGGGTGTGTACTAGAAATCGTGCTACACATGAACAGAGTACTCAGTTGCTGTGAGAAAAAAGGGAGCTCACAGTTAAGTTAAAAGTCTCCCTGAGTGTTTGATTCTCTTTGTCCTGAGCAGCGCTAAGTGGTATATGCCTACCCCTGAAGGAAGAAGTACCCTGAAACTTTGCACTTTCTATGTGGCACTATTAAAAATGGAGATCTGTAGCTACCAACCATTGCTGGATCATTACTTTGCTCAGAAGATAAGTCGGTTTCACGTAAGACTGCAGGCTAAGCTCTTACTCCTCCTGACAGAGTATCATCAAGGGTGAATATTTTTATTCACCATTACAGGTATAAAAATGCCTTTATCTGAGTTGTGTTCAGTTTTATATTTTAATCTCGGAGACAACATCACTTGAGGCAGATCCTGACTTGGGTGTGCTGGCAGTTTACACCAAGGACTCCAGTGAAATGCTGACAGATTATGTGGGGTGAGGATCTGTCCCTTGCTGTTCAAAGAGAGGACAGTATCAGTCTCCTTTGGATCACCACTTAATGAATTTCAGTGTTCATTTCAGGCACAGAGCTGCTGGGTTTGCTTTTGCCCTTTTTTAGGGTACAGGCTCGTTTTCTTTCAGCAGTGTGTTTGGCAGAAAGAACTAAACGTGTTCCTGGAAAGAAGTGCTCCAAAAGTCTTGATTCTTCATTAAAAAAATAAAAATAAAAATTAAGGGGACCAAACATTAGCCAGCAAATTTAAAAGGAGCAATAGTCAACAGAGCCTAAAAGCTGTAAAAACTGATGGTGTTGCCTAGCTAGCCTTAATACTGGGAGCTCTGGGGAGCAGGAATGGCCATTTTCTAAAGGTTTATAGAGCACTTGTTGCAACCTGAGCTGGACTGAGCCTAAGGCACTGGTGTTAATATCAGTGCTGAAGACAATAAAATAACAGTTGTAGTGGCCAGCAACGGCTTTAAAATGCTCCAGCTCAATTATAGCAGCAAAAACACGTCTAGATGCAGCAGCTCTTCATTTGCGGGCATGGAGGTATGTCCTAATTGTCTGTAATACCTTGATGGAAATTAAAAGGACAACACTGTTTAACTCCTGCCTCGTGGAGAAAACTAGTTGTTTGCAGCTACTCCTACTGTGCTCTTTCTGTGTTGTTTCCAGTATGGATTCGGGGCCTCTATATTTAGCATCTGTGTTTAATAGTCTGTATGTGCTATGCTCTGGTTCATTAGATGCAGAGGGGTCAATGAATGGCTGTGGTTTATATGTTGTCTGGATATTAAAGCTTAATCCATATTTGAGTCTAACCCAAGCTTTGTTTCCAGGGACAAAGCAGCTGAGATAATGCCCAGGCATATTTAAAAGAATACTTTTTTTTTTAATAATGGTTATGCATCATTTTTACACTTAGGCTATCTTGAATACATGGGACCTGTATGATTCAGGAATCTCCAACTTCGATTGCCTTTGTTCTCTTACTTTAATAAAGAGCAGAATAAGCTCATGAATTTCTTTGGTTTCTGCTCTCTGTCTCTTATCTACTTGTATTAGGTTCAGATTCATAGTGTAAGAAATGCTTATGTCCTCTGAAGATTAAATGAAAAAACGTGATTTTACTTCTTCTGATGTCAGTAGTGATTCATAGAATCATTAGGGTTGGAAAAGACCTCCAATATCACCTGGTCAATATCATCTGGTGATGATAGGTGAAGGTAGGTTCCTTATGTCCAACCACGAAGCTGCAATGTGCTTTGGACAGGGTAGGTGCTTGTGACCAAACAAGTGCTAGCAGTTGCTGTTCAGTAACGAGTGCAGCGGGAAGGTCTCTTGGGAGCAGGAAGCGAGTGTGCATGAGAATATAGCTCTGATGGAACGGATTTCAAGGTAGCATCCTCTTTCCATGCTTGGCCCATTTGATCCAACTGTGGCCTTGGAAGGTATTTTTCAGAAATAGCTAATATGGCCTAAGTCCTGAAGCTCCTGCCCCTTTCCCCTCTGAAATACCTGCTTTCCAAAGGTGCACGTTTGCTGTGGTAACTCCTGTATTGCTGAGAGCTCTGCAACATGCAGCATAGTTTACTTTTCTATGTCCGGTGTGGAGTTTCCACTAGTGGAATGTGTTTTCCTGTCCCTGTTAAATGTATTAAGAAACACCGTAAGTGATGTAAAGTATATCTGAATAAGTACATTGCATTCTGATAAATTTAGTGTAGAACTGAGGTTTAATTAAATGTTCTAAAAGTGAATGTATATTTCATGTTGATATTGTGAAATCATGCAGCATAGCTTATCATGCCTATGTTTATAATTGAAAACGCATTGCACAAATATTATCCAATTCAGAATGTGCAAATAAAAGATGGTGATTGAAACAACAGTTATTTCCTTCCCATAAGCAACCAGTTTGCTAATTATCTATAAAGATAAACGGACAGGGCAGTCATAATTGAAGTGTGACTGTTGAAGAATGCATTATGGAGTTGCTGGAGGCTTCTTAGCATTAACTAAGAAACATTTTGAAAAAAAAAAAAAAACAACGGTGCATCACTACATTCTATGAAAGAAAAGGGAACTGGGGGCTTGAGGAGTTGGAGGGAGAAACAGTAGCCCAAGGGTAACTGCTGTTACTGGTATCCCATATGGAAAGAAGACTGCACCAGTCTGGAATGAGGAAAGTCAGCAAGAACATCTTCGAAAGAGCTAAAAGGACTCTCATCTCCCTTTTCTCCCTTTATTTATTTAGTGAATTTCAGAGCTTGCAGAAAGCACCTGGTTGACAGCTCTGTACTTTGTAGTCCTTGGTTTATTCCCAGCAGGGTATACAGCACAGATATCTACAGCACCAGTTTCCCCAGCTTATGCTCCTACCAGTTAATGAAGGGACAAAGGCTTGGCTTTTTTTTCCAAGAGGTGTTCAGCCACAGGCCTGTCTGCCTGCTTTGCTTGCTGACCGCAGTGATGTGGGTATGGGCTGGGGTGTCCAGCACACTCGGAGGCTGGACTGAGTGAGACAGATAATGCTGTTACTGCCCCAGCCATCGTCCCCACCCTGCGGTGGATGTTGCCACCCCTGAGGCAGCAATATCTAATCCACTCATGAATCAATTATTGAGCTGTCGCATTTTTCAGCCTGGCCTATTAAATTAAACTGACATCAGTCTCATCTCACAAAGACATTAGATAGTGATGAATTTCAGGTACTGTTAACCTGGTTTTGAATGGGCCAGCTAGAGACAGACAGATTCATTTTTCATTCCAGCTGCCAGAACCATTGTCATATCCTGTCTTGCTGTTCTGTTGCAGCTTGCTGATCAGTGGGTGCCTTTCCTTGCCAGCTCCTGAGAGGGGGCAATTTCATAAGAAGAAGGAGAGCATAGTAAAGCCAGAAAGGTCAAAAATTTGTGTTTTTTTTTTTTTCTCCATCTTTGCTAGAATGATGAGGAAGAGAGTGCGTATGTAAATGGTGAGATTGGCTAGCTGGTTAAAATGGCTTCACTGGAAGAATGTATTGACACAATACTGCCTATATGGATTAAACAGGCACTGTACGGAATTAATTTAATATGTGTTCGGGGGGAGTCTCTGTCCATGGAATCTTTCTTTTCCATATTTCCATACTTCGTCGCTACAGGTACCTGTAGGAGTACAGCTACAGTGTATAAGCCCTGCTTGCTCTTTGCTGTACCTGGCATTCTCTGGCTGTCCCCATTAGGGAAGCTGCAGAAACCTTTTTGTTGCGTCTTGTTAAAAGGAGGGAGGTCCTTGGAGTGTTCTGAGCCAAACCTGCACACATTTAGGATGGATTCTGGTTTTAAAGGAACTGAAATGTTCAAACAGAGGTTGTCTGCTCCTACAGTTTATCCCATTTTCTCTGTCTAGGTGTTAGGGGGAATTGCTAAGTGGCTGTGTGCCTCATTTTGTCCCCTCATGTCAAGAAGGAGCCTTGGGAGACCTCTGTTACAGATGGCCAGGAATGTGCAGAAAGGCAGAGCCCTGGTTCACAAAGCCAGATGCAGACCTGTGCCAGTGCCCCCTAAAGCTGGTGTTTGTGAGTGCACTTCTTTTTGAATGCACTTCTTTCTCTCAGTGAAAAATGTTCAACAAGGAAATCCTGGCAGATATTTCCTTCCTACTGGAGCTATGCATTCATTACTATTAATAGAACTGTTAATTGACTACTTTAGAGCAGCTATAAAAATTGATTAGATGCATATGAGGAAATAAACGTGGGTCAGACTGTAGTGGTGCAATGCTATGAATTTGATGACCTTTTAGGACTTTTTCATGTCTAACAAAAGATTTTTTAATAAACATTAAACAGCCCAAATTCTGCCCTCCAGCACTTCTCCTAGTCTAATGAATGTATAATGAAAGCAAATATTTGGTATAGCAAAAGAATCCTGGCTTTTAAATCTCATTCCTGTATATTTTCAAGAGGTTAGGTTACTTGACATGTAAAACATCTATGAATTTTAAGTGAGGCCAGATTAGTAAAGTTCTATAGTTGGTCTTTCATCTTAATGTGACCAAGAATGTCCTCTCGCTCACTCTATTTACTAAGAAATTAAAAAATAGCAAATTGCACATCATCACATACCATATGTCCTTTCCTCTCCTGGGCTCTGCTCTACAGCAATGTTAATTGACTTGCCAAAACCTTCTTCTCCTGAGTTGTGACCACTCCTGAGGAAACAATCAACAGCACAGTTGAGCAGAATAGGAAATGAAAACAAAACAAACAAAACAAAAAATAATAAAAAATTACACCGCAAAGCAATGAACCATATTAAGAACAAATTCATTTCTGCAAAATGAAGATAAAAATGAAGTGGTGACATATAACCTACGCTTTCAAAGGTACTAGCAACTGTAGACCATGCTCAGTTTTGGGTACTCACTCAGAAAGCTGGGTTTTCAGGCTTAGCCTTACCTGAAAGTCAGAGCATGTTTTAAAGGCATTGTACGTTGAGGAAACAAAATCATTAACGAGTAGAAAACAGACTGTTCTATGCATTTGTTTCTGTTTTAGCGGACTTTTGAGTAAGGCATACAAAATAAAATAAAAAAAAAATCTTAAGGGCTGTTAAGTAAAGACCATATATCCCCTCTGCGTAAGGAGTTAATAAATCTCTATGTAGTAGTTCAATTGGATTAGATTACATTGAGCAAAACCAGTAAGGACCATAAGCCTGCAGCGCATTTATGAACTTACTTTTTGCTTTTTCACTCTAGTATTCAGACAACCTACGGTTAATCGCAGGGTTTGTCTTTTATGCTAGTGCCTGGTGTTTAGATGACCGTGCATCGTGCCAGCTTGGTCTTCCCCAGCACAGCACAGCGGGGTGTCAGCCAAGGCACCCGCGCACAGGAGCCAGCTGAAGGCGGGCAGCAGCAGAGCCCTGGCGCAGACGCCGCTGGCCTGGCAGCCTGCTGCAGGTCACTGCTGAATGTGCCCTCTGATGCCCGCCTCCACCCGGGCCTGGCTTGCTGTTCCTACCTGCTGACCAGGGGCTTTCCCCATTTCCCTGCGGCCTTCCTGCACTGCCGCCACCCCTGAGCTTTACGCAGGTTGGTGCTGCAGCGGTAGCGGTTCTGGTAGGGGTGTGGATTGGCTTGTGGTTGGAAGACCTGCGAGGCACACACAGAAAGGCAGCAAGAAACTCTGCCCTGCACACCCTCCAGCTCACAGAGCCTTTTGTAGAACTTGGGCTGCTGCAGCCCTGGGAGCACCCACCTGTGTTTGTAAGGGCTGATGAGCAAATGCTGTCAGCCAAGCAATGCAAAAATAAAATAGAAATATAAACTCGTTTGTCTTTTAGCCTAGGTCATGTGATCAGGTCAGAATTGGTTGCACTTTTTCCCATTTAAAAAGAAAACCAACTAGTTCTTGTGGTTGCAGAGAAAATCCTGAAAATATGTAATCTGAAATGACTCAGGAATGAAAAAGCAAAAATGAGTGTGACTTATTGTCATTAACAGTCTGATCATTTTCTCTGTTGGTATCATAATTTTTGACCCCTCAAAGCTGGCGATACAGAAAAATGGAGCACAATTAGGGCGAACGCATTCCAGGTTCCCTTCCTGATGTTATTTATTCAGGGATACTACAAAATAGCTATGAATTTAAAATTTTAATTTTAATAGCACTTTTTTCTAGGTACGGTCAATCAATCTTTTTATTATGATAAGTTATTTTAAACTACTTAGTATTCAGGATATTTGCAGTTGTGATGAACAAGTTCATTTAAACACCAAATCAATCAGTATTTTCACTAGAGAGAAAATTTTAAGTACCAATTAAGAATGAAAAAGCGATCTACATTGTCTAATACAATATTAATGTGCTGAGATGGGTGATCCCAACTGCACAAGAAAAAAAAGCAGCTGTGTGTATGCTTTTTTTAAGAAGTTTTTTTTTTTTCTGTCACTTAGAATAATTTTATGAATAAAAAGTGGTTCTTTTATTACTGCTAATGAACGGAAATCCCATCAAATTGCAAGGCATCAACACATGACATTACTCTTAAACTAAAAGCCCGGTAGATTTTCCCAGTGATAATGGCGGGTATTAGCACTTTGCAGGATGGATGGACTGTACTTGTCTTACATAGTATACCTTTCAGCAGTGCATAGATCACAGTTAAGAGTTATACTAGGTGCTTAATTCTGTTATTCTCTGTTGAATTATCAACCTATCTGCTTATAATGAGACTTAAGAAATAAAAAAAGAAATTAGAGACACAGGGGAAATTATGTCCTTTAGGTCGCATCAGAATGTGTAATGATCTGCCAAGGGGAGTGGTGGCAGTCTTGCTGATGAAGTCATTTAAACCCATGCTGATACAGCAATCAAACACATAATGGTGGTAATGATCTTGCCCTGGCACTGTGATCTACTGGCCACATTATCTTCTGGTATCGCCAGGTCTGGTTTCCTTCACTTTAAAGAAAGGGGAGCAGAGTTATTTAAAGGAATGAGGCTTAGATGAGGGCACCCTGCTTAAGTGGGGATAAAGCTGCGCAGAAAAAGTGTTTTACAAATGTCTGACAGCTGGAGGGCTATGCCAGAAGGCATTTACTGAAAGGTAAGGTGCTTTAACCAAAGGAGGTTTTATCACCTCGCCTTAGATAGCTGTGTTTCAGGTTAACACCCGCTTGGTTCTTTAGCAGTTGATGTGCCAGGGACGTTGCTGAACAAGAAGGTGATAACCTCACGCTATCAAAATGACATAAAATACATTTTCTTTTAAGTTGTTTGAACTTGTCTTACTGTAAGGGTATGTTCTCAGCACAGGCACCTAAGGGAATATTGGAAAATACCCCGGGCGATGGGGGGGACCTGAAGCTGAGTTGTTGAACCGAAGATTGCCTTGTCTCTCTAAGGATTTTGTTAGTGTTTTGCCTGTGAAACAGTTTTAGAAGCCTATTTACAACAATTTTGGTGTTCTTATCTTGGTGACACGCTTGCATTAATTTCTAGAAATGCCTTTTTCTTTTTCTGTGATATTTCTGTAAGCATTATCTAAACTTACAATTCAAAGGGCTGGTTTTTAAAGTATTTTAAGACAGCATCCTTATTTATTTTTTTTTATTTTTTTTAGGATAGTAAAATATATGTAATCTTATTCTGATTATCTGAAAAAAGGTATTTATTATTCTTAAACAGATGAATTTGTGTATATAAAACTAGATGCAGTGAAGTTAGCTTGATTTTGCACAGGTTGGAAATCAATCCAGCTTGCTCTTGAAATACTTATTTTGCAGTTTTTGCATGGAGTCTCTGCAAGTAAAACACTATAGCTTTTGCTCCCTTGCTGGGTTATAAATAATTTATAAATTAGGCATTTAGTATGCATTTCTTAATAAATCATCACTTGTCCAAAAATTCAGTATGCTTTGATCTGTGCATGCTTTCACAAATACACAGCACCTTTGTTATGACCTGACTGCTAATAGCAAACTGCATGAAGGGTTTTTCTTAAGAATATTTCAAGTCTTTGCTGTTTGGTCACACATTGTTCTCTCACCATGCACCACTCAGTGTTATTACAGATATCACCAAAAAAAAAAAAAGCTCAAAGTTACTGTATGTGGGATAAAACAATACTTGTATGGAATATTGCCCTGGTAAGTCCAACCTCACAAGGTAAAACTACATATAAAAGGTCCCTGCAAAAGAGAATAGGGAATGCAGGATTTGGGGAAGTGAGTGGAATCACGGGGGAAAATATTTGCACCAGATGACTCATTTCCAGCACTACGGATGTTACATTAAAGAGCTAATGTGTAAGTTGATGCTGCCTGAGGCAGGATTAACTTCTAATGTGTAGGGACTGAAGTTTGCTAATGGCCTTGCTAGCATGAAAACCAGCTCATGTAGGAGGGTGGCTTGCCTTCCATGTGGCCATCGTTAGGTTACTTATGCTGAGGGCCTGCTGCTGAATTCTCCTTGCTCCTTTTGACTCCTGGGTGGGTGGGAGCAGGTCATGGGGCTAACGTGATGCAAGGCAAGGCAGAGTTGTGCTGCTGGAGGTGCAGTTTGGCCATGGGGCCAAATCAGTGTGCATGACTGACCGCCTTCCTGATTGCCCCTCTCTTCTGGAGGTATTGGTGCTGGCAGAAAAGAGCTGCTGCTGCTTTCCCAGACCAGATGTGTAGCTGGTGCCAGTCCATGGTATCCCAATGAAAATGGCAAAGACTTGCACCCACTGGGGATGTGGTGTTTCTGTTCAAGTGATTGACTTCCCTCTGCTCAGGCTTTTCAGTGTAGGAAGATGCATTCTCATGTTGACAGAGGGCATTTGTCAGGGTGGTAAATGTCATGATGGAGATAAGAGGATGCTTTCTTCCAGGGCTGCCCCTGGCTCTCAGTCCTCCCCTGACATGCTGGGGTGGCTGGACTCTCTCCAGTGTACCCCAAGTACCCGCTGGAGGCAGTTTTCCACAGAAGCCTCTGCCCCCCTCTGGTGCGGGTGTGAGGAAATGTGTTCGCAGGGTGACCTCACACAGTCAGCAAGGAGATTTAATGTGGGTGGCAGTTCTCTGGAAACACTTGCCATGGTGGTTTGTGTTGTTTGTTGGATGCTATCTTTATAAGGATTTACTTTTAATTGTATTTCTTCCCTAAATGTGCTCCTAGGCTCTTCCTCTGGAAAACCACTCCAGCATGCTAAGCTGTGTGTAGGGCCCTTCCTCTCCATTTCTGGGCCGCTTTGTCACAGACCCCATTTCCCTTTTCCTGTCGTGGAGGCAGAGCAGAGCACCTGTACATATCCCAGCCAGATGAATGGCAGCTTCCACCCCCTTCTGTAGCAATAGTTTCTGTTGATTTGTATCTCTCTGTTGGCAGTTGTGCAGTTAATCCACTTTCTTATTAAGGTGCATACAGCTTTAATATTAATATTGCTTCATAACTATCCTCTTAAGATAAAATGAAATCTCAAAAAAAAAAAGAGAGAGGGAATAAAACAAATGTCTTCCTCTTCTTTTTATAAAATATGCTAATTATGGGTCAAAGAATGCAGATTGATTCATCTTGACAAAATACTTGTATAGACTCAGCAGTATTTTTTCTCAATAAGAATTTTTCCCATTAACACCTCAATAGTTGTTCCTAGACATACTATTTTAAAGGTAATACCTCTTTTCCTATATGTCTTCTTTATGCAAGTATACTGTCACTTGGATGTTGAAGAGACAACAAGACCCATCAGTACCTGTCAGTTGGTCTGAAGATACCTTTTTGGCTGCTCTATGTTAGAAATTGCTGCCTGTTGTGCAGCCTTCGGGCAGAGTGCAGATCATTTCTCTAGTACATGTGTGCACGATGGCCGTGCAAGGAAGCGGAGGGGATAAGTGGTGTAGGTGAGAAACCGAGGAACTCCTTTAGTAGCGCCAGGCCATGTTCTCCTACCAGTGAACATGGATAACTCAAATTAATACTAATGGGTGTTATGCACAAGGGAGAGGATGATCTACCCTGTTGCTTGCACTGGGAATGCAATTTAAAGCTTTCCTGAGGCTTCTTTAAATTAGATTTCTTGGGCCGTCTGTCTTTGAGTTGTCTCACATGCAGAGCTCCCACTGACTCAACAGGGCTTGTTGAGCAGATCAGTGGTGTGGGGTGTCTCCTTTTGTTGCATCTTTTCAAGAGGTATAAAATAGATGTAAATTGCTCTTATTGGTACGATACGCATATGCTTGCCTGTGTATATGGTAGTGATTCACTTCAAAGCATGTGCTTTTAGGCTACACAAATGCCAAAATACTGTAAAAATAAGCTCATTAAAAACTGGTGAGGAACTTTCCTTCAGTCCAGAAGAACCTCTTCTGTGACCTTGATTGCTGACAGGAGTTGAAGGAGGATAGATTGATCAGATTAACTGTAAAACTAGGCATTTAAATGGCTAGCAAGGATGTACGGGGTTGCTGTGAGAAGTTACGCGACTCCTCCCATAGGACTGGGGTGATAAAGGGGTCTACCCATCAGCAGGTGGATTGTGTAATTGCTATGCCAGGGCTTTTAGCATCTTCCTCTATAATATCCGGTATTAGCTGTGGTCAGTGGTAAAAATATGGGGTTAACGGACCTTTGAAGTTGACCAGTTCCTGTGTTCTAGTTAACTTTTAACTCAGTAGAAGATGGCTTGCATTATCATAGTTATGCAGCCTTTTGCCAGATGCCTTGCAGTTAGCTTGTTAAGTGGAGGCAGCAATATATGAATTGTTCTGGTGAAACTGAGTCCTAAGCTGAGCTAAGTGGAGGAGAAATAATGTCAGAACAACATCCTCATATGATGCTGGTGTCTGCAATGCCAAACTGCTGCTTTACAGTTTTACCTTACTTCTTTTTCTTTATTTAAACACAAGGGAAATTTTGAAAGTGTATCTTTCTCTTAAACAGCTTTTCGAAACCAGTGGGGGTTAATTAAAAACTAAATATGGAATCTACAAACACCCAGAAATTATTTACACTGTTGTTAATTTCTTCTTTAATATTCATAACTGTTTTCTGTTAATTAAGAAGAGAGGGAGAACATGAAGAAAGGCTCAGAACAAAAGCAGTCTGCATACAGATAAGGAGCTGAGTTCTCAAAGAACAGGACTAAATGCATACTGCCTGCATTGAGCAAAGAATTTATATGCAGCCAATGCATATTGCAGCTCAAAAATTGGGTAGACTTATGTATGAATCTTACTACATCAGCATTCGGCGTGATCCTCTCACCACCACTGTTAACATTTCCCTGTTTTCTGGCATTACACATTCTGCAATCCTGGAGCAGTTTAATTAGCTCTTAGAAAGTGAAGCTTTTAGTTGGGAAATATTTCTAGCTTTTGCAGTAGTAGTATGTAAAGCATTTGTAGGAAATAAGGCTGCATAGCTTAGAATAGGAAGCTACATTCTCCCTATACTGTAGGAACCATGAGGGAGCCACTAATCCTTACAGAAGTAGTCATTATGTTAGCAGCATCTAGAAGCTGTGGTCAAGCTCAGGCTTTTGCCATGCAAGGCACTTCATGTAAACATGTAGACAGTCATTTTCCTGGTGTCGGCAGCACTGGCCAGACAAGCTACAAGCTGGCACTTCTCTGTGTTAATGGCAAATTGCTTCCTTTTCTCATATGTGAGGTGAAGGAATTTGCAAACTCTGCCACATCCAGGGCATTTACCAGCTTTTTTCTATTTGGTTTTCAGTACCACTTGTTTAGTTTCATGCCTACAACATATGTGCCTTCAGTCTTGAAATAACCCTCTAGTGTAAATTTCTTAAATGAGCTGTTTTGAATACTGACCTATCTATGAATCAGGCTGCTATCTCTAGTCCGTTTTGTATCACTGCCTGCATTTTTTCATCTCTATAGGAACTGAGTTTTAAACAGTGCATTTTAGAATATACTTATGAATATAAACATTGTCATAAGTGCCTGATAAGTTTTGGGAATCCTATGTTTGTTATGAATAGTACAGCAAAGCTGCTCAGTAAATGCTTGTAAACAGCAGGGTTTCATGAATGTTAGTCCATCAGCCTAGTACAGCCCTTTCCCAAAGGGACAAGGAAAACAATACTGCTTTTTGCTGGACATCACTTGATTTCTGGCTCTTTATTCCCTTCAAATCCGTTTGAAAACCCAGTGTTAAATGGTTGTGTAATAGTCTGCTTAAAATGTTCCTGTATCTTTTTCTGACCAAGTTAAACAATTCTGTGCAGCATAGGTGACCAAATCACATACTTGTTAACAGCATGATTTATAGAAATGCTTCATTTTCAGAGACTGGGAATTTAATAATCACAAAGAATAAATTGCTTTGTGGAAAAATAGGGTAAATTAGCTTGAAAAGCAACAACTGTTTTCCCTTCCTCTTCTCTATAGCTACACCCCCAACTCCTTGTAGTGATACATAATATATTTCATTACCCATCTAATGTGCTACAGTATCTACTGACCTAAATACAAGGTTAATTGACATTTTTCATTTAGAGACCATCAGTAGAAGCTACAATAAAATAAACAGTGCCTTTCAGGCAGTCAGCAGACCTCCTGCTGGATCACGCTTGGTAGAGGCCCCTTCTTGTCTGTATGTATAAAATGTATAGTACAATACACCACAAATAAGAGTGCAATATGAAGGAAGAAATGACAAGGTGAGATGAAGAGCGTGGTGCAACATGCTTGGTGATACAACCTTATATCATTCCCTTCCCCTTTTCTTCACTTTTATCTCAGCAGACACGGTTTGAAAGACTGTTGAGAAAGTAGATGGCTACTATCCAGATGAAGCATGTGATAGGAAACAACTTTAAAGATAATTATTACAAGCCAGGATCATTAAAGTTTGCTCATCAGGATAATCCAAAGAAAAATGATCTCTTGAAATAATTAATGCAATGTTCTAGCTTTGATAATGATAAAAGCTTGTCTGTGTGCCAAGGGTCTGCACACCGCTGAAGTTCACTCAGGGAGAAGGTTTAACTTGGACTTGATGGCTGTGCATAGATCTCAGTACAGAGATGAGATTGTTAAAAGACTGTTGGGCCTTAGCTGAGGGTTGATTTCAATTAGATTCATTTTATTAAATACATCTGTCTGATGTGTTCCACAAGTGGAAGAACATACATAAAACATACTGCATGACTGGCACTTCCAGACTGATGTTTGCTGTCTTGCAGTGCTACCAAGACAGGCCCGTTTTCAGGTTTCAGACTCCAGCAGCCCTACCATCAGGGCAGTCTTCTCAGAAGGATAATAGAAAACTGGAAGTAAGGAAACAGCAGTTTTTAATGAAAAAAGAAATGGATTGTATTTCTTACCTCAGATCAAAGGTAGCAAACGTTTTTCTCCAAGGGTGGAGAATCGGGCATAGAGCTGAGGGAAGAAACAGAATTAAGAGAATCTGAGTTCCCCTGTGCTCCAGGGAAGATGTTGCGTGCTCTAAGCCATATAAGGCTCATCGCATTCAAGATTTAAGCTGTGACAATAAGGTTAAAGTTGCAGCAAAAATTATTTTAGCAAAGATTTGTGGAAGAAATGCGGAATATAAAGTAGCCTGGAGATTAGAAGCAGACTTCAGACTCTGGCAGCCTGAACACAAGTTAGAGACCTAGGTTAGAGATGAGTGAGCTGTATGTACAAATAGATGTCTGTGATGTTTTTGATATGAAAAAGATCACAAATTATATCAGAAAATACAGGGTCAACAGTAGCAAGAATACCTTGAGGGAGACAAGAGTTACAGTAATATCAGAAGACAGCTGGTAATGGGGCAACAGCAGATCTTTCTTCTCCCTTAGGGACACTGATGGAACAGTAATTACCAGGAAAAGCAGCAAGCTGCAGAGTGTAGGAGTGTCTGTCTTGTAGTTAGAGATGCTGAAATCTGGCATATATAGGAATCGAAATCTCATCTCTGAATCTACAGATGGTGGTCAGGTAAGAGTGAAGATGGGATGAGGAAGGTGGGCAAGAAGGGAATAAGCATGGCAATACAGTGCATTCCTCAAAGAGCTGATGCACTCTAGCTGTGTCCCTTTAAAGGTTCATCTGTTAGTGAAACCACGTCTCTCTAACCCAAATTTTATCTAAAATTGAACCCAAGAAAAGGAAGAGCCTGGGTGTAAATGGATGCGGTTAGATTAGTCCATTAGGTCACCCAAATAATGCAGCATGGCTGTGCTCTTTGATCTCTGTTCTTCCCTAATCTCCTATACAGCAATATTGTGCTGTTTAATTGGTGATCTCTAACCCCTGATGATGTTGGAATTGCAGACAGCATTTGCAGGGATTGCTGGTGTTGGTGTGAAGATGAAATGGGTTAACTGCTATAAGTAATAAGCCACAGGGTAAAAGGAACAGGCGTATATAGTTCGAAGTGACAGTGACTTAAGATGCTTGAAGGCCAGTGTGAGAAACCTGTAAAAGGACTGAGATCAGGGGACTGCTCAGACACTGGTAAATATCATCCCTCTCTATGCAGTGCCAAGGAAGTCCCTTAAAGAGAAGACCAGGCACCAGTAATCTCTACTGTAAGTGTGGGCTGGTTTGTTTAAATAATGCTGTCCCCCAGCAAGACAGTTAAAGGTGAATGCCTGGGAAATAGGATTTTTCCAGTAGGCTGTACATGTTCCATTTTATACTGATTTCTGTGGCTGGGACTTACTGATGCTTGCCTCTGTTCTCACCACTATTTGTCTCCTTTCCAGAAGTAAATGTAGTTTCCTAGGGGATCTTTTTTGTTATTTTCTTTTCCAATGAACTCCAGAGTGATCTGCAGTGTCAGAAGAAAAGCAAACCTCAAGTCATTCTGAATGTTCAGTGGAAAATCATCCATTCCCTCTTGTCCAGCAGGTGCCTCTGGAGTAGCTCACACACAACTCCTTGTGCACTGAGGGCACCTGTGTCTACCCCATAGCTATGGAAGTTGGGCTAAGATGGACCCAGGGAGTAAGGTCTGTCTTCTGCATGGTTTCAAAAGCCAGTTAAGACCTCCAAATAGCTTCCTTTAAATTAGATGGAGTCCTCTGTGAATTTCGTAAGCTGTTATACTGTATTTATATGTAGGCATGAATCATTCTTCTCTTTAAATAAGAGATGAAACAAGTGGCAATGTAAATGTGATTGAAAACAAAAATCCTACACACCTGAATAAATAGTGTGCTTTGCATATTAATGAAGATGTGATGGGATCAGCAGAAAGTACAGCAGTGTAGAAGTGTTAGAGTGTATTTGTCCAGCCTTACTGTAAGAATCTCAGAGGAGCCAGGAATTAAATGTATTTATAGTAGAACAGAGTTTAAATGCCACAAATAAAAACTTTTTTTTTTTTTTTTAAGAGAAATAGAGCAACTGATAGTGCTTTTCATCTTTTAGCTAGGGGTTAAATTACAGAAGTAATTTAACGTCCACGTTCATCTTTCAGGGGACTGCTGCCTGCTTATGCATGCAGCTGAAACCAATATAATAAAGTTTTTCCTATTTCTAAGTGTTAAAACGTTAAATATTGGGAAGCTTTGAAATGCATACTTTTTATCTGAGATCTTTCAAGAAGTAAAATTAACTGCACATCAGACTTTAATGCATGAAACCATGACTTACTGTCCTGAGAACTAATTTAGGCTCACTGCAGATGTAAACTCACCCTCAGTGTGCTACAGGGCCTGATTCAGAGATGGCTGAAGTCGACAGGTCTTTCCAATTACTTTTATGGGAATCAGATGAAGTTTTTAATTAATGCATCACTGAGCGCTCAGACTCATTTAAAAAATTCTCAATTCTAGATATAATGCAGATCTTTCAAAATGTCATTGTACTTTAAAGCTGTTCTGCTCTCTTGGATGAGAAGTTATTTACACTTGTGTGACTACATCTGATATATTCCTTCTTTCCTCACACCATAATATGCCTACAGTATGTGTTTTGATATATTATGTGTATCTTTGAATACATAATATATTACCAGATGGTATGTGATTAGCAGGGTACACTAAAGTAGAAAGATGTCTTCTGCCCTGGGTACATGTACACAGTCTGGCAGTATACATATTTAAAGTGAATATTTCAGAATGTATTTTTAGGAGAGAGAATAATCTGATACGTGCAAGAGTTATGCGTGTGCAGTAAATTGGCTACTCAGGAAAGTTTCATATCTAATATCCTACTCAAAGTATTGGAAAGCTCCCTCTGGTTCATGAGCTTAGCCTGGTGAAATTCTGATTGAGAAGATTTATTGTTTATGTGTCCTTCCCATGCTTTCAATCCCAGTAGCTGAATAGTTAAAATTTAGAAATATCTATTATGCTATAAAATATCTGGCGCCCATATATGAACTCTTCAGGTCTCAGATGTTCTTAGTTTGTAGAAGAGGAAGAAAAGTTTCTGACGGTTTACTGTCTGGTTGGGTGGGAGCATGTAAAAGCGATTGTTTTCTCAAAACGAGTAAGCAAAATGCCAGCTTTGGGCTTCTAAGCAAGGCTCCACTGTAGAGGAAAACTTATGGACGCATTTCAGATTCCTGAAAATTTGACATGAAGCATTGATACAGCATTGCCTGAAATCATGTGATTTGCTGTTATAATTACAGCTGGTGTTGTGAAGAGACCTGAAGTCATGGCCACCTGTTCCTAGCACAGGTTTTTGTCATCAGAAATTGAATGCCATGGGCCAGCCAAACTTTCAGCTCTTAGAAATAAAAATCGCACAGTGAAGAGAAATTATAGACATTCCAGAAGTGTACTGTGTATGGGTCGATTCAGGTCTGGAGGTAGCTGTAGGTTGGAAGTTGATAGAAAATTGGTATAAGAGCCGTAGCTCACGTAAATCAATAAGGCTTCCTTGACTGTAATGGGCTAATGCCAATTTATACCACCTGAAGAGCTATTGCCTAGATTTACAGTGTAAATATAATTACTATGACATAGATTTGCTTTGGTTCACTGAGCTGGCAATGAACAAGCTTTATAGTATTGTATCTTTTTGTTCTTGCTTAAATTGTCTTTCTAGTGGGTGGCTGGAGCTAGAACCCAGACCACAGTTTCTGTCCCAACAGGGTTTTTAACAGTGTTAGCGTATAAAGTAGCTATCATTGCCGTGCGCCGGGCTGTGCCTAGAGGCCGTATGTGCTGTGAGCGCAGCAGGGAAGGTCCATATCCGTGTGTTTGGCACAGCAGGAACCTGCTGACTCGGCAGTACCTGCAGGAGACTTGGTGTTTTTCGGTGGTGGCTGCTGTAAGTGGTTGCAATTAAGTTTTGACATCAACATCTTGCCCTGCATTAGGCCGCCTTGGGGAGTGGCACAACTTGCTAGTTAGTTTTCTTGGTCTCTGCCAGCACAACTTGGAAGACAGCAGGGTAATGATTTACAGATGTGAGGCTAGCTTTGCAATTAGATGGGTTAGAAACTTTAAAAAAATAAGTATTAAAATCCTAAAGAATACGGTGATGTCTGAATAGAAGTGAAGAAATATCTGAGCTTAGGTTATTCCTTCAGACCTGTAATGAAAAGCTGAGGATTGTTACTGTGCAATAGAAACAGAGAAGGCAAAAGTGTCACCTTGTTATTTTCCATTATGGTACATATTGTGTAACCTGGAAGACATTTCATGTCTTTAGCCACAAGCCTTTGTGGACTCCAAAGTAGAATGTCAGCACAGGTCTTTCTGTGCCTGGTTGCAGGCTATCATTTAATTTCTATTACTTTTCCCCTTCTCTGTTCATGCTGTGATGTCCCTGTTGACAGCTAATATCCATAAAGGAATCAATAAAGAATATTACAAATAATAATTAAAGCATGGGTAGTCCATTAAACAGAGTGGGCTTGCGCAGCTGAAGAGACCTGATGCAACTTCAGTGATCTCTGGGTGTAACTGAGAGCAGGATGCAGCCCCTGGCTCTAGGAACTACACTTAAATTATTGTTAAAAGCAGGAAATCATGACTTCTAGTTCTAAGTGGTTGAAACGCCATGTAACTCAGGAAAATTGTGAGGGGGGAAAAAAAGGGCTGAAGTGAGTCCATGATCAACCTTTTGTGTTGGGGGAAAACAAACAAAGAAACAAAAATCAGAACAAGCCTGTTTTCAAGCGCTCTCTGTCGCAACTAAGACCACAATAGTTTCAGCGCTAGCATCTAGCACTCATTTTCCCCAGTATAAATGCACCATAACTTAGCATGATTTCTGTGTTCTTGGGAGGCTCAAGACTTAAATAAAAAGGATGCTCCAGGTCGCAGCTGAGATGTAGTTAACCCTGAGATTGAAGAAATGCCATCCCACCTTGCAGGAAGGATTCCCATTTTGAATAGCTTTCCATTAGTTTTCCTGTGGGAATGGTGTAATACTGGCAGTATTTCTGGAGCTATTATGACAGTGTTAACAAGGAAGCTGCTTAGCTATAGGTCCTTAACACTTGTGTGGTCACTACGGTTCTGTGGCTTTCAGGCTCTGGCCATCTTCTGGCTATTGGAAAAGATTTTTGTCCTTCTCTGATTGAGGTAACTCAGTGTGGCAATAGAAATACGATGCCCGTATTTCAGTGAAGAGTGCATTTGTGTGCATATGCATTGTGATTTTTGTTGTTCCTTAATTCCATATTCTCCCTCAGGTGGCAAATAAATCTAATAATGGTTGTGTTTTCAGCTGACCCAAAATATTCAGATGTGTTTGAAATTCCACACAACATTTTTATTTGTATCCAAGGAATAACCTGGTAGAATAAGCCAGAGTAGGAATACAATTAGAATCGGGAATTCTAATTATTCAAAAACATGTAATTAGAGGTGGCAAAACTTTAAAAGCTTGAAAATGATCGTTTATGATGGAAAACAATATAACTTTGTTTGTTTGTTTTGTATAGTTTTAACCCAACTGTAATTTGTTGTGTGTGACATCAGAAACTATTTGTCAGCTTTCTGCGCTCTCTGAGTTCCTTTACGTCTTAGGGGTTGGTTGCAGTTGCATGTTGTCTCTGCTACTGAACTTTTAGATAAATTGGTGCATCAAAATCCAAATCCTGATTACTACTTAATGACTTAAACGTTGTCTCATCTTTTTTTTTTTTTTTTTTTAGTTTTGCATAATTGTTACTTTACTGCAGAGGGAAACAGATTAATAATGGAACAAAGCAGGAAAGAAACTATGGAAAACTTGGTTTGGATAAAGAACACTTCAGGGAATTTGGAAGACATCCTTTTAGTATTAGGAAGTATGGGTTCTTCCAGCATGAGATGATCCCACCCACAAATAAGTTCATCTGAAGAATGGTTTTATGATGACTCATGGTTCATTTTATAGATACACCTGCAAATTTCCCTGTTCGGACAGGCAACACCAAAAGCCTTTGGCTAAAGGAAGAGGCTGAGTTGAGTTGATGCATGTGAAATCTTTAGAAGACACAGCCAATGGACTGAGTCACTGATATATGAGAGTAGGACCGCAGTAAATTCAAGCTGTATCTGATACAGAGGTAAAACAGCCTTTGTGAAATCAAGCGTTGCGTGTATGCTGGCTGCCTGCCTCCCCCTGCCTGTGGAGTCTGACCTGTTTGGCTATCCAGGGTTGTGACTTGGCAAGTACTTCTTTCATGTATCAGGAGATTATTGTCACTAGCTCATGTTATCTTTGTAAAGCATAACCTGTAGGATCCTGTAGAACAAACCGGGATGATATTGAAAGCAGTGAAATGTGGCTGTAGTGATGAGGAGAAAAATGATAGCTGTAAAAGCATCACAGAGGCACTCTGGCTCGTCAGGCACTGCATGCTGTCATACGTGTGTTTAGGAAGGGATTATTCCTAATGATCAATTCTCACTGCAAGCATGAGGTATGTCAGAGTAAAAGTACTTAGAGGTATGAAAAGCATTGAGGACACAACCATACAAAACTGAAAGCAGGTTATTTAATTTCATAGACTCATAGAATCATAGAATATCCCAAGTTGGAAGGGACCCATAAGGATCATCGAGTCCAGCTCCTGGCACCACACAGGTCTACCCAAAATTTTAGACCACGTGACTAAGTGCACAGTCCAAATGCTTCTTAAACTCCGACAGGCTTGGTGCAGTGACTACTTCCTGCTTCCCTGGGGAGCCAGTTCCAGTGTGTGACCACCCTCTCAGTGAAGAACCTCTTCTTGATGTCTAGCCTAAACCTCTCCTGCCTCAGCTTGACACCATTCCCTTGGGTCCTATCACTGGTCACTAAAGAGAATAGGTCAGCGCCTGCCCCTCCACTCCCCCTCGTGAGGAAGCTGTAGACTGCGACGAGGGCTCCCTTCAGCCTCCTCTTTTCTAGGCTGAACAGGCCCAGTGACCTCAGCTGCTCCTTGTACGTCTTCCCCTCTAGGCCCTTCACCATCTTTGTCGCGCTCCTCTGGACACTCTCCAGCAGTTTCACATCCTTCTTGTACTGCGGTGCCCAGAACTGCACACAGTACTCGAGGTGAGGCTGCACCAGCGCAGAGCAGAGCGGGACAATCACTTCCCTCGACCGACTAGCGATGCTGTGCCTGATGCACCCCAGGATACGGTTGGCCCTCCTAGCTGCCAGGGCACACTGCTGGCTCATATTCAACTTGCTGTGAACCACAACCCCCAGATCCCTCTCTGCGGGGCTGCTCTCCAGCGTCTCATCGCCCAGTCTGTACGTATAGCCAGGGTTGCCCCGTCCCAGGTGCAGGTCCCAGCACTTGCTCTTGTTAAACTTCATGTGGTTGGTGATCGCCCAGCTCTCCAATCTGTCCAGATCTCTCCACAAGGCCTTTCCAGCCTCAACAGAGTCCACAACTCCTCCAAGTTTGGTGTCGTCGGCAAATTTGCTCAAAACACCTTCTAGTCCTACATCCAAATCGTTTATAAAAACATTGAAGAGAACTGGCCCTAAAATGGAGCCTTGGGGGACCCGACTGGTGACCGTCCGCCAGCCTGATGCGGCCCCATTTACCACAACCCTTTGAGCCCTGCCCGGCAGCCAATTGCTCACCCATTGGATGATGTTTTTGTTTAGCTGTATGCTGGACATTTTGTCCAGTAGGATCCTATGGGAAACTGTGTCAAAAAGGGTTACATCTGATTTTGCAAAGTATTCCTAAAATTAAACCAAAGTTTACTATGACCCAAACTCTCAAAGAACATATTTAGAGTGCAATAAGCTATTTTTCTAGCATTTTTCTTCCTTACCTCAAGAATATCAATAAAATTAACAAAACTAACCCTACTAACCTCAACCCTACTCTCAATGCAATCTAACTGTGTAAGCCCTAATGTGCACAGATCATAGCCAGGCCTTTTATGTATTTTCAACATCACAGATGAAAGAATTACAAAAATCCCTGTTGTTATATATTGGTGTCCAGATTTCTAAACTTTTTTTTTTTCCTAAATAATTTGAAAGCATTAGTGCTGCAGGGCTCAGTTTGTTTTTAAAGCTACCTGGGATGAATATTAGAGCTATCAGGAGCTCATTCTGTCATTTCATGCAAAAGTACATATATTGAGACCCCATTTATTATACTTGAGTAATCAATATATTAATAAAAGTGAAAGCAGAGAGTTGGTTAATTATTACCATTAACAGAGCAAATGGAAAGGAGAAGAAAATGCCACCATTCAAACAATACCAATTCCATATAAGACAGAAAATCACTTCCAACGGCAACCATTAAACATCTAGAGGACAAAACATACACGCATAGTACACTGCTTAGAGAAACCAGAGTACACCACACCAAATCTACTCCAACTGTAATGAGAGTAAAGTGCCTCAGAAGCAATCTAATCAATAGCTCTGCTTTTCTACAAGCACACACTCTACAAAAGCAGACTTCTTTGTAATAAATAGATCCTTAATGCATTGCATTAAGGGTAAATACAACCAGCTTAATAAACACACTTATTCCCGCTTTAAAGATAAAATGCACTAATAAAAAATGCACACATATAAAACTCAGGAGAACAAGTTTCTACCACAGAAATTACATGAAGGGAAGTCTGTTACTGCTCTTACTAGAGAGTCCCTAATTAAAGGCTCATGCATTCCTGCATCAAATTAAAGATACATGTTTAGCTTGTCCTAAAAGCTGCCCAAAGTTTCAGCTACGTGAAAAAAATTTGCTTTACTGATTACACAGGGTTCTGTAAAAGTTACAGCATTATCTTAGACTTTGATAGGATTCCAGTCCAGCAGTCCACCCACTGCCTGTCCTGCATCTATTCGCACCGCTTCTTCCCACTGCTCTGCAACACCCAGCTAACCTCTTTCCACCCACCCCTCCCCATTTCTTAACCATTTACGAGCTCAGTTTCCCAAACACTGGAACACATTCATCTGCATTTGAACATCTGCATTCAGAGCTCCTATAAATGCGCAAAATTTATGCCACTTCCTGTCTTTTTCGGGTACTGTAAATACATATATGCCACTTAAAAACCTGATTAAAAACCTAGCTGTACCTAGCTTTGAAGTTTCCCTCCCACCTGGAGGTCCCAACACCACTTGTTGCCGATGAGTTTCAGAAACGGATTTGGGTCCCTCTTGGAGTTTCCCAGCAATTCTTTGCACTGCTCATCTTTCACGACACTTCTCCTGGCTGTCACTCAGTGGAAAGTCAGATCTAACACTTCTGTGCTCTTCCAAAACACACTGCCACTATTCTACCTCTGTTCCCTCTCATGTCTTATCAACAGCATTAGCACTGTCGACACACCTCAGGAGAAACAGCCTCACAGCCGTTATCAAATGCATCGATACTGCGGTATATAGTAAGGCCCGAGTTCCACTGGAGCACTGTTCACAACACATTGCTTTCCCACTGCACCTGAAAATGCTTCCCCTTGACCTTGAAATCAGGAGCACAAACGGTTCCCCCTAACACTGCTCCTGCATGGACATTTCTTGGAGCAGCACTCGCCTTGCACAGCGGAACAAGCTTTTCGATCTCTCCTGGCATACAACCATGGTATGCCAGCAACTATAGCAAAATTTTTCCTGTGGTTTGTTCTATTCTCTGCATTTTCAATTTTTAGCCTGATGAAAAAAAAAAAAAGATGCCTGTCTATTGGACTAAAGCAATTTTTTTTCTAAAGAAAAGCTAGAACCAAAGGAAAACTGTTTTGAACATATTAGTCTGTAAGAGCTTATACTGAATTCCAAAAGCTAAACTGTCTCTATACACACACACCATTCTTAATCATTTATGACCTTGAATTTGTGCTACAATTGCATATTATATTTCTTGATGTGCCAAAGATCTTTTAGAACCCATAAATGCAAACCAGTTGCTTCATTTCAGTTTACTTTCACCCTGAAAAAGTGGCTCCAACCATCAGAGGGCAGCATTTCTGGCTCTACAATACTGAAGATGCTGCTGCATAACCAAACTTTGGTTTATTATAATTTAGACTCTCATCACTTCAATCTTATTCATGTTGTGAGAAAACAGATTTTTTGCCTTCTGAGATACTGTGCTTGCAAACTCGGAAAGGCAAGAACAGACACTCATCGGTATTGGCTTACAAAATTGGAGTATTTGCTTTCCTAGTGTTACAAAGTTCCTGTTTTAGATATAAAGATTGCTCTCTATTTGAGACCCTATGCACAAAAGGTTGACAATTCTGCCTTTAGTTGGACAGCATACAGGATCTTGTGCATCTCTAACCCCTCTCCTTCTACGAAAGACTTTTCAAACTTCATTTTTAACTCGCTTTGAAGATGAAGGCACATCTGTTTCCAGACAATGTTTTCCTTAGAAGGTGCTGAATAAATCAGTAGATCATCCAATTACCCTAACAAAGTCTTAACAAATCTGTTTAGTGAAACCTCTCTGCGCTGACCCGAGATGCACAACATAAGTGCTAAAAATTGTCAGTAATTATCGAAATCCCCATTTCACCTACTGGTCTACAGGAACATACCAACATCTGTAGGACTACCAGTTAAAGCTACCTGACCCAGGCAGCCTTCTCCAGAGCTTCCAACTTCCCTTCTCTGCCAGAGCAGGGTATTTTCACCCCCTGTGGCCAAATACAGACCCTGGGACCCTGCAGGTAAGCACTGACTTCTGGCACAAAATGGGGATCTGGATATTTTCACAGGAGATGTGTCCTGAAATCTTGTCAGGAGAAGAAACCCAGGCCTCCATTATCTTAGACTAGGTAACCACCCAGTGAGCTGATCTGCAGCTGCCACCACCTTCTCTAGCCACAGCTTCGGTACAGGCTGAGCCATTGCAAACACCCCCTGGATCAGGCCCTGCAAGCACCATGCGTGGGGTCAAGTCCTAGGGACTGACCTTGATGGTAGGCTTAGAGAAAAACCTGGGCAGCCAAGAGCACCGCAGCAATTGCCTGTCCAAACTAAGGCACATTGACAGGTGACGCAAGAGAGCTTGAAATTACGTTAAAGTGACCTCATTCCATAGCTAATTTGACTGTTGCTTCCTCACCTGTTCCCTTAAATATCTGAAGAAATAGCTGGTCACTCAAAACCTTCTTGGCCATCGGCATTCCCAAGGCTTTGTTCCCTTTTTAGGGGCATGTTAAGACTTTTGTGTTCCTATCTAAGTAACTACTGTGCCTGTTTTCTATCAGATCTTCTAGTTGTCCTCTGTGTCTCTGAGTTAGATAACAAACAAAAATTTAATATTACGGATTCACAACACCGAGAAACTCTGATAGACAGCAGTGGAGCTAAGAGAAAATGGTGCTCACCTTTCTAGCTGGCCTTTTGCAACAGTTCTAGGGGATCCCCAGTTTTGCCCTCATAACAAGGTTCTCTATTGATTTACTTTCCAGTTGGCCCATTATATTATATTTTAGTTATTTATACAGCACTTTCAAGCAAAATACTGGGAAAGGATAACAGAAGGACACAGCAATAAAACAAAGTATAACAATTAGCAATGACAAAGCCATGAGCCAACAACTGGTGGCCTCAAGTGAGTACAAAATATTAGGCTGACATGAAAAGGCATAAAATCTATGGACAAAATGCTTTTAAGAAGTCAGGATAAAAGAGGCATTATAACAAGACATTAAAGGTGCAAAGAGCAACAGATTAACAAAAAAGGAAAATCCAAAATACTGGGTTCAAAAGAAAAAGCATAGTATCCAATTTATACATAGTATTTACAAGGATTAAAAAAAAATAAAAATGATCACATGGGAAAACTAAGGAAGAGTAAGTTTCAGTCTGGGTAAATGATTAGGCAAAGAAGTCAGAATTTATCACTAAAATACAAAGATTAAAGTGAAAAGATGTCTCCGACCTAACAAGACATACTGGGACTTGAACGTTCAGTTTCTAGATCTGTCACAGACATGCATGACCTTGGTCAAATCACAATAACGCTCAACTCTCATCTTGCAAAATGGAGATGCTAGTGCTTCCTTTCTAATTTACATTTAAATCATGAGGAAGACAGCTGCTTACGTACATCTACATATTAGCACCAGCTGCCGCCCAGGCCTCATTTTAGGTGAAGCGTTTGTGGATCAAACACTAAGTGACTAGCTAGGACAGTGAGAAGAGAGTTGAAACATGCCTGGGAAAAGAGAACACTAGATATACATCCTGCTTTAAATCTGGCTGAACAAAATAAATTAAAAAATAGGATGCTTTAAGAGAATGACACAATGAAAGTAATGGTAATTTAAAAGAAAAAAAAAAAAAACACAGACCTCCCAAAAGCAGGCAACGGACCTAAGTACCAACTGGTAAAGAGAGAACTTACAGGATGTTCCCTCCAAGTGAACTTCTATCAGACTTTTGTTTCCTTGGAAGCTACTTTCAGATGAAGCTAGGGATGATGCTTGACTGCGGTGTTTTATTTATACTGAGACATAACCCTGACATGAACTGACAGGTAACAGAGATGCACGTCTTCATCCTCTACTCCTATCGGAGCACCAGCTCCACTAGTTTCCAGAGCTTAAGGACCCTCCTTCCCCTCTCACAGGTATATCCTTCAATTCAGCAGCAAGCAGCTTCTCTATTTTAATACATTTTATGAACTTGCTAAAGTACATTCTTTAAATCTGCACAAATCCACCTCCACTCAGCACACCATTAACGTAGCCCTGCTTACTGTAAAGCCTTGCTAGCTATTAAGGAAGATACATTAAAAAAAAAAAATCACTAAGGTGGCTCAGGCAGAACAGGTATCAAGCTGCCTGTATTACTTCCAAACTGGCTGACAGTGTTATATGCCAGCACAAATTATCTCTGAGTAGTTCTGCACATCTGCAATTTTTAGTACCCACTTTCCACACACACCCCCTTCATCCTTATTCCCATTAGGAATAGCCCAGATTCTTTAATTGACAAGAGACTGCCCACAGTTTGACATTTTTATGTTAAACTAACAGTCACATTACTTTTTCATTTTTAAAAGGTACTATTCTTGATCAGCGCCAACACACATATTATTGAGTGCCTTTCAAAGATGGCATTTAAATATTGCTAATGGAATTTCTTTGTAATCAGTCCCAGAGAGTTTAGCTCTACCGCACAGCAAAGCCTTCCTAGCATCTGCCATCGACTCAAATAACAGAAGATTCATAACTAACTCTCACTTCAGTTTTTGTAAACATGATAAAACAAGAAAGTAACTTTTCAAAAGAAAGCTTGTGAGTGGTGCACTGGTAAATCTCATCTGGAATTGAGCAGTGTTTGGTGAACCTCTGAAGACTTTTCTGAACATGGCAATTAAAATAACAATTATGCAAGGAACTCAAACGCATTTGGATTTGTTCTCCATTGTCAGGCTCCTTCCTTTGTCGACAGAGATAACTCTATTATTAACCTTACCACAGATGCATATTGCAGCACTAACAAAAGTGGTTTTCAGGCTTAGATTCTTTTCCTCTTACTTTACAGAAATAATCTTATTACCCACTCTTGAAGTTAATATGTTATTGAAATAAATTCTAGACAAGGACAGGTTGGTGGGTTTTATTGTAGAAAACAGCCAACCAGCTTCCTTTAATCTGCTTTTACTGAGAAAGCAATGAAATATTTTTAACACTTCAAAAATCTGTCAGCCTAGTTTGGATTAAAAAAAAAAAAGGAAGGAAGCTGTTGGCTTTATTTGGGGTAACATTACTCTAGGGATCACAGACCAACGTTAACAGGGTTGGCTGTACCCTCTGCAAAGCAGGGACAGCTACATTTCCCTAGTTAATACTACCCTAGCACAGCTACCTTGATAAATACTAATGAATCAGACCCTCTTTCTATCTGTGCAATGGAATGTAAATTTGGCATCAGTGCAAAACACAAATTTTAAATGCAGGGGCAATTTAAGTTAAACGCTGCCTTACAAAGAAGTTTCTGATGGTGCAGTTACTAGAACTTTCCTCTTGTAATTGAGACCTGAATCTCACCCTGCATACAGCATGTCTTAACAAAACAGACGAGCTGGCTCTGTCCATGGCTCATACCAGCTACTTCAAGGAAAGGAAAGAAAACTCCTCTTTATGATATTAGAGAAACTTTCTTACAATGCTTTGCAAGCTGTGCTGGCCTGACAATATCCAGCCCTTGAGAAAAGGTAACCCATCCAACCCAATCGTGGATTTTTATTTCATCTACACTGATGTCTCATCTACTTATTTAATATCATGGACTCAGCAGTATGTTATGCCAATGGATTCCACAGGCCAAAATATCCTTTAAAAGTTTATTGCCTCTTGGTTTCATCAAAACTGAGAATCAATCAACGATTTAGGTTGGAAGGGACCTTAGAAAATCATCTGGTCCAAATTTCCCATTTTCCAGAACAAGTTGATTCAAAGATCAGTAGGATAAATAAGAGTCCCTGATTTTATGCACTTCTCTCATGACCCCTTAAGGAAATTAGAGGGGGAAAAGGATTTTTGCTCAGGAGTTAGTGGGGCTAGATAGGGCTTTAAACTAGAGTCAAAGGGGGAAAGGGATAAAAGCAGGCACACCAGTGATAAGCTAAGGGATGGTGTGCTAGAATCAGAGGGACTGTGTGCTAGTGAGGTCCTTCGGTCTGCTCCACAAGGTGCTGTGTGTAGGGAGCTGCATTTGAAGTGCTTCTATATAAACGCACGCAGTATGAGGAATAAAATAGATGAGCTAGAAGTCTTAGCCCAGTCCCACAGCTATGATATCATCAGCATAAGTGAAACCTGGTGGGATGAGTCCTGTGGCTGGTGTGTTGCAATAGATGGTTACAGGCTCTTCAGGAGGGACAGGCAGGGCAGGTGAGGTGGGGGGCTGGCGATGTACGTGAAGCAGGGGCTGGAGTGTGTGGAACTTCAAGTTGGCGATGCCAAAGTTGAGAGCCTCTGGGTAAGGATTAAGGGAAGAACAAATAAAGGGGATGTCGTTGTGGGAGTCTATTACAGACCACCCGGCCAGGACGACAACGCCGATGAATTATTCTTTGTGGAACTAAGAGATGCCTCGAGATGAACTCCCCTTGTCCTCATGGGGGACTTCAATTTGCCAGACGTCAACTGGGATTACCACACGGCCAACACGAGCAAGTCCAGGAGGTTCATAAAGCACCTAGATGATAACTTATTGGTGCAGGTGCTAAGGGAGCCAACTAGGAAAGGTGCCCTCCTAGATCTGTTGCTGGAGAACAGAGTGGGTCTTGTGTGGGACGTGGCAATTGGCGGCCGTCTCAGTCATAGTGTCCGTGAAGTGGTTGAGTTTAAAATTTTTGGCAACAGAAGGAAAACTGCCACCAAAACTTCAGCCCTGGATATAGGGAAAGCAGACTTCAGGCTGCTCAGGGAACTAGTCAGCAAGGTCCCCTGGGAAACTGCTTTTGAAGGCATTGGCGTCCATCAGTGCTGGTCAGTCGTTAAGCCCTGCCTCCTAAAACCACAGGATCAGGCAATTCCAAAATATCGGAAGTCAGGCAGGCGGGGCAGAAGGCTCGCCTGGATGACCAGGGATCTTCTACTGGAGCTTAGGCGAAAAAAGAAAACAGGTACGGCTGCTGGAAGGAGGGTCACGCAACATGGAAGGAATACAGGGACACTGTTCGTGTTTGTAGGGAGAAAATTTTTGTGACCAAAGCCCAATTAGAGTTGAAGCTGGTCAAGTCTGTTGGAGACAATAAAAAGTTTTTTTTTATATATGTGAACAGAAAAAGGAGGACCAAAGAAAACACAGGTCCGCTACTTGATGGGGAAGGTCACCTCACGGACAAGAACACAGGCAAAGCAGAGATGTTTAATTCCTTCTTCGCCTCCGTCTTCAACGCTGATTATGGGCTTCGGGACCCAGGGTGCCCTGAGCTGGAGGACCATGACGGTGGGAATGACAAACTCCCAACCGACCCTGAATGTGTGTGGGATTTCCTGCTCCACCTGGATCCATACAAGTCCATGGGTCCGGATGGGATTCATCCCAGGGTGCTTAAAGAGCTGGCGGATGTCATCGCGGGACCTCTCTCAATTATTTTTCAACGGTCTTGGGAATCTGGAGAGGTCCCAGTAGACTGGAAGCTGGCAAATGTTGTCCCAGTTTTCAAGAAGGGCAAGAAAGACGACCCTAGCAATTACCCACCTGTCAGTCTCATGTCAGTGCCTGGTAAAATTATCGAGAAGATAATCCTTGAGTTATTGAAGCACACCTGGGGGACAATGCAGTCATTGGTCCCAGCCAACATGGGTTCATGAGGGTTAGGTCCTGCCTAACAAATTTGATTTCCTTTTATGATAAGATCACCCATCTAGTTGATCCAGGGAAACCACCTAATGTGATCTTTTTGGACTTCAGCAAAGGTTTTGACACGGTTTCCCATAGGATCCTACTGGACAAAATGTCCAGCATACAGCTAAACAAAAACATCATCCGATGGGTGAGCAATTGGCTGACGGACAGGGCTTAAAGGGTTGTGGTAAATGGGGCCGCATCAGGCTGGCGGACGGTCACCAGTGGGGTCCCCCAAGGCTCCATTTTAGGGCCAGTTCTCTTCAATGTTTTTATAAACGATTTGGACGTAGGACTAGAAGGTGTTTTGAGCAAATTTGCCGACGACACCAAACTTGGAGGAGTTGTGGACTCTGTTGAGGCTGGAAAGGCCTTGCGGAGAGATCTGGACAGATTGGAGAGCTGGGCGATCACCAACCACATGAAGTTTAACAAGAGCAAGTGCTGGGACCTGCACCTGGGACAGGGCAACAAAACTCACTTTTCCTGATAAAGTTGAAGTGGTCTTTTTTGTGTATTTTCCCTTCTTGACCCTGTTTTCTCAGGTCCTCACTCATTTATACCATACACTACTCCAGATACAGTGCAAAATCACTTGCAGGTTTCCAGTTGGGAGTTTTACTACAAGACCCTTTGCTTCCAGCTTTTTAATCCAAGATTCTCCATGTAATACAAGTAAAGAAACTTGCTTTCTGAAAATTGATGTAGTATGTATGGGAAGTAGTGATATGCTGTTTTATGACAAATTAAACATTTCTGCTATGGAATGTTGTATGCATTTGTTGTTGTTGTTTTGTTAAATAAAAAAGCATGCATCCTTATCTTTGCAAACTAGGGAGATTGGAGTTCATTTTTTGGAAGACCTTTCTGCTTCCTCTCCCTCCTTTCCCCGACTGCAGCACAAGCAGCAATGGCAATGCCTGTGCTGTGCACAAGCACAGAAGGATATGAGTTGGAAGGGTGGGGGAAATCAGAAATATAGCATTAATTTCTATAGGTAGGAAGCTGTGTGTACCTTTCACAGCCCTTTCACCTTTCTAGTACTGATCTGCAGCAGCAACATCAGAGACTGAGAAATATAATAGCTACATCTCTTGAAAAATCAGCATTCACCTCATTTTTAGGACAAATTCTTAATTTTTTGAAATTTTTAAAAATTCTCCCAGACAAACTTTGTGAAATTTTGAGTAGTATGGCATCCCATCACAGTGCTTTTAAATTCCTGCCGGCAGTCTTAGGAATGCTACAGCTATGAACAAGTTTGTAAACAAAAAAAAATAGGCTCTAGCAAGCCTGAAAATTAAAGAGCTTTGGACAGCTTTCTCTGAGGTAAAGAAAATAAAGTAACAAATTGAAATTCAAGTCAAATTTCTTTTATTTGTTAGATGCGTGTGGATTTCTTTTCTGGGGAGTTAGATATGTAATTTTATCTTCCTTTGTTGTGCCTGAAAGACTGCAAATTTTCTGTGTTGCCTTTTCAGCAAGGGAAATGCTAGTACCTGAACAGCCACAACTTTACAACTACTGTATCAGGACTGGGGCTTGTCAAACAATCAAAGCTAATCCTAAATCAGGGTTATTCCTCTGGAAAAACCTTCAAATTTCTGTTGTGGAAAGCTAAACACATTTTTAATTTTCCAATGAGTGGGAAATAATCATTTTTTGAAGGAAAGGAATATTTTAATTAGTAAATAAAGTAGGTTTCTATTAGAGACAGTGATAATGGGTTGATGTTCTTTCCCTGTTCTAAGTAGCTCCTGCAAATTTACCGTTGAGAAGCTGAGAAGTTCTTTGGTAGGAGTTTCAGAGTATATATTAATAAATAATAAATTTAAGAAAATGTAAATCTTGCTTTTCCATTTGCATAACCAGTGCCATACACTGAAGCTGTGGACATGGGTGTTGCTCCTCAGTAAGCCAATGTACAGATTCCTGGTGCCTGTTTTTCCTCTACTGAGATGCATTCTTTAACCATGTAAAATTGCCTATATTGGGCCGAATGTAACAGATTAATTATTTTAGTATGTCTGGGGAACAGTGTAATCAAAGCAGATTCTATCAGTTGTGCAAGTAGTTATTCCTAGCATTTGTATCCCTGTCATATTTGGGATCTTAAAATACTAGAAAAGCTTGATAACCAAAAAACTGTATGAGACTGGAAGACAAAAAAAGTAATATTAGCCCTGGGTTATCTTTTTGATGATTAGTATGGCTTATTTTTTTCCATCTGTCTCCTGCTCCAGAAATGGTATTTATTGAAAGGCTTCAATATTGATTCCTGCTGCCCCACTGATCCCAAGCACTAAAGTAATGGCAGGTGTTTGTGCCTGCACCCTGGTGAAAACAGAATTGCTGTCTGCAAGAAAAAGTACGACCATTTACTTGGAAAATGTGTGGGATCTGGGATTCCCCCATAAGTACTTTCCAAGGTTTGTCAGCCTTCTTACCAAGATCCATCTTCATGCCTAAATCACATTTATTTATTTATTTAATTGCCACATTCCTAGATTTAGCCAACCTGCCGCTGGCACGGGGGCCAAAACAAGCATTGTTTTCCATGTAAATCTTCTTTGCTAGATTGAAAGACCCTTAAGCACTTTGTCTTTCTCTGGCTGCAGAGACAGGTCCATACCCACAAGTGTTTCTTCTGTAGCAAAACCACAGCATTGCACGTGTGTGGTATTGCAGTGTTTGGGAACCCAGTCCTGGGAAGGTACCTAAGCTCAGATACATGACAGTGCTTATACACATAGCTGACAATGCTTTTACATGTGTTAACTGTAATAACACTAGTCTGAATCTCATTTGCACGTTTTTGTGGTACTTACATGCCTGGCTGGATTGGGGGGCCCCATGCAGCGCCAGCTCCTCTTCCCGCTCTTTCGTCCAGGAGAGGCCAGAAGCCATGTTGTCAACTCAGAGTCGCTGCTGCAGCCTTGCGGTGGTCTCCTCGCTGCTGGTTTCTCTTAATTTAAACCTTTTTCTCTTACCACGTGTGCCCCTAGAGCCCCCATTTTCCGCCATCTGCCTTTTGGGGGAGGAAGTCCAGTCTGGGGGGCTGGGTGGGTGTTCCCTCAGCCACCTGGGGGGAGCCCATCCTGCCCCAGCTGCTGTCCGCTCCAGAAGGTTCCACAGAGGGCCTCTGGGCCTGTCAGCGCTTCAGGGGCAGCCAGTGCCTCACTTAGTGCCTGTGACTGAAGGTGCTTCTGGGGCTCTCCAAAAAAAAAAAAAAAAAGTTGGAAACAACACAGCTTTGGAGGGAAAGCACGCTCTCTGCTTTGGTGGGGGTTCAGTCACAGGGTTCACCCCTGGTGCTGTGAGAAGGGCAGTCTCCTGCTGTGGGCTGGAGGAGCGGTGGCTGCTTGCTAACAAAATGGCAGAAATGGTAGGAGGAGAGGGCCTGGGCAGTGAGCAGCACCAGGTAAGGGTGTGGAGATTGGCGTAGTGGGAACCAAAAGGGCTGCTCCTTGGCCAGGGGAGGGTGGAGATGGAGGTGCTGCAGGGTGCTTCTTATCCTAGGACTGGCAGGGCTGCTGAAGGCCAGAAAGTGGGGAAACCTCCTGAGGGCAGTCCCACAGTGATGCTGAAAGTATGGCAGGGTGAAAACATACTCCAGTACACTGAACCGAGCTAATACCACATCACTTGCTAGCCTATCCTTACTGATTCTTAAATTAAGTTTTCTTTTATGGATTTGTTTTGTTTTGAGGATTTAAAGATTCTTGTCCCTTTCTTTTAGCAATTATCTTTTTGAACTACAGCTGTGGAGCTGTGCATCTCTCCCCCGGGCTGTGGGGCTCAGGTAATGGCAACAAGCGCCGCACCGTGGGTCAAGGAGCAGGCACAAGAAAGGCTTCCCCCTGGCAGAATCATATTTTATTCCGTGGGGAGACAACATTTCTTTGCAAAACACTCCTCTGGCTTTAAAATAATACATAATAACTATAGAATTACCAAATGTCAGGTAAACAAAAAGTTATTAAGGATGACCTTATTAGTTCTATCTGCAATTCGCAGAGCGAGGTAATTGTCAAGTCTCACTGTTATTAGGTTGAAATAATAGTTTTGGGACCATCAACATTAAAATTTCATTATGATGGGACAAAAAGGCTCATGTATAATCAATAGTAAGAATCCATTATTATTGACTTGAAATGAATGAAGCATGAACACATTTGTGCAGATACGAACAGTTAGCAATCTTTTGAATAATAAAGAATTAACACTACACAGATAATGTCATTCTGGGAATTGGACTCGAACTTAAATTGGTACATGTCTCTTTCTTATGATGTCTGATTCACATCCCTTGGTAACTCCCATTAAGCTGTTTCTCAAAATAACGTGTCTACAATTTTGTATTCTCAGACCTGGTTTGTGAGGGAGGTGGCTGAGCAGGTCGGGGTTATGGTGTAGTGTGCTTGGTCAGTTGCTGTGTTTGGTGGTACCACTGAGACCATGACTGAACGGGGATGCTGCTGATGCAGTGGCCATGACTGCGCGGGAGCAGGCTGGGAGCGTGCAATAGTTTTCTCCTGTCCTGCCTTGGAGCAGTGCTTTAGCACAGTGGTGTATTGCTGCTTGCATTGCAGCTGCCAGGTTGCAAGAGGTAAGGGATGTTGAATGCCATATGGAGAAAAGTACAGATCCTCTGGAGTGTGCTGGCTCCTGGAGATGTGGCCAAAGCCACGGACATAGTGTGCAGTGTTACCTTGTCTACTGTACGTGATGTGCTGAGACAAGCTGTTCCCAGCATGTTCTTTTCTGTCACTGTGGGATATGTCACGTTGGTGTTATCGTTAGTCTCTTGTTTTCCATTGAGGAGGTGGACCCAAAGTGCACTTAATGACTTGCCTTTTTTTTTATGTGCTAAGTCTGATGCATTTAAATTTTTTTTTTCTAAATGTACTTTGAGTTTCTATAAACTAAGTGCCTTTGAAAGGTGTTATTATACGGGTATTTTAACCTTGCCTACAGACTAACAACTGCTTCTTAGATTATCTTCTGGCTCCAGTTCTCTTGTGCTAGTTTGCAGCTGCTAAGATACCCAGAATCATTGGAATTAGCAGCTGACTTTAAACTGATGTTTTACAGGGAAGAAAGTCTGGGTTGCTCTGTGCCTGTCTCTACTGCTATAATGAAGAACCTTAGACATGTAGCGTTAGTTTGTGTCATGGAACGTCCCTCAGTGCTCCTATTCTAATGCCTTTCAGATTTTCTGGCATGGAGTACTACTGTAGAGTTTTCTGTTCTCCTGTTATGAAGTATCCCCGCTCCAGGTATTGGATGTGCAAACTTACAAAAGCCCTCCACATGCATGCTAACCCAGCCAGAGAGCACCTAGGAACAGTCTCTTCCAGAAAATCTTCCCGTTTTCTCTAGTGCTGTCTTCCTTCTGTGGCATGCCCAATTACCGAAGGAAATAGGAGAGTCAACTGATGCTTTAAAAAGAAGAGATCTTGTGGCTTTGGCACTTGACAGGCTTGAGGAGACTTTCTCAGAAATCTGGAAAGTCACTTTTTTTTTTTTTTTTTCTTAATGTGAAATGGGAGCAATCATTTTCTTAGTCAGTGGAGAGGGAAGATAATTATTTATTACTTGTATTACAATAGCAGTGAGGACTCGTTGGGCTAAATGCCCAGAAATTGAAAAGTTATTTAAAGAATTAAAAGTGTTTTTTTTTTTTGAAAGGCACCAATAATAATACTTTAGATGGGAGCCCTGAGAGGGAAATAAGTGGTATATTGCAATAGCACCTGCTTTAATCCATTAGAATGGGTATAATTACGAAAGAAAAAAAGAGAGTGTCATTTCCTTTCAACTTTTACCAACAGTGTTTTTCCTCTTCCCTATATTTAACTTTCAGCTGCTTTTCAGAGGTAAGAGAGGAGAATAATTGAGACACAAAGGACAGTAATCCAGCTGAGCAGCCCATCTGTTCCTGGGAGGAGCATAGGAAGGAAGGAAGGTACCACCAGTAGGGCCTTTAGATTCTGTCCCCTTTGCCTTGCAGTTGGGGAATATAAAAATCGGACCCTGTCCTTGGAGACAGGGAGGTTTATACCGGTTTATTTCCAATACAGCCTTCTTCGAGAAGGGGGCTAGAAGAGGGAAGCCCTTAACATTTACAGAAATGGATAGACAGAGATCAAATGGTCTTAGAGCATGTAAACATATAGTTAATTTGCCTTAGCACTCAAAGCCTGTTTGACAAAGTGATGTACATGCATCCTTTTTCATCATTTGTCCTTGGGAGAGCAGATACAATGGATGGTGAGATGCCCTCAGTGAGAGAGACTGAGGGGAAACATTAAAAATTATGAGAGGTGATGGAAAGTTTTTGGCCTGTCAAAAGAATGAGTCACTTTCTCACTTTTTTTTTTGACCCATGATGTAAGACATTGGTATTTTATTTACCTGTCTGAGGTGAGAGATAAGGAACATACAAGTGTTTTAAACTTAAAAAAATATGAAAATAGAGGCAATTCTTCTGACTTATTTTGGGCTGTACCTCGTTTTTGAAGCTGTTCTTAAACTTTTTTTTTTTTTTAAAGCAAGAGATATATGCAGGGCACATGAAAACATTTAAAAAGTTCTAAAGAGCACATGCCACAAATCAATAAGTTGTTCAGAACAGCACTAACAATGAATATAACTGAGGACATATAAATCTAGGGAGAAGGAAACCTTTTTTTTTTTCTCATCTTGTCAAACCTCCTGCTGTTTTATAAAATGGACGAGTTGCCAGAAAAATCATCAAAGTATGTCCACGAATTATACCGTAGTTTAAAAATGCAATACTATTGTATTCACAACACAGAGTATTCATCACAGATACAGCTCCTTAATTATAATTATTAAACATAAATCCTCCAAACCAAATTTGCTACTTCATTAGATTAAATGATCACTGCAGAGTTTGTCTACCTAGAAGAATCCTATTTTTCTCCCGCTGAGTTGCCTTAACCTGCTTTTCATTTTAGTGCTAAAACTAATTTCACATAATCCATTTCAAAGCTGATTTTTCTAGCATAATGAAGTTTTCAGTTAAGTTGTAATTTTAAATTTAAAAGTAGGAAACAGTTTTAAGTCTTATCTCTTGTGCTTCCTCTGAGTGTTTACTCCCCTGCTATGCCATTTGATCCCTGTTGACTTCTCTGTGTGTTTGCATTTGTATGCAAAAGTTCTTCTTGTACCATTATCAAGAACAGGTAATATATGGGAAGAGTCTTACTTGAATTCTTTTAATGGGCAAAATATTTCAGTTCTGTCTTTCTTGTAATCTATTTCAGAAACTTTGAGGCATTCAAATGATAAAGATATAGTGTCTTCCATAAAAAGTAACACTTCAAGTAAAAGCATTTACTTATAGGTTGTAATTGTTTTTTAAGTCATATTTATAGGGGGTAAATGCAATGCAATTTATGATAGTTTAAACCAACCATGAGAATGCTTCATGCTCGTAAACTGAGTTTCACTTCACTGTAACACTAAACTGTTACGAATACCCAAGAGACAATGAATTTGCACACATACCTTTTAAAACCTGGGTTTTCTTCCCTTTTTTTGTATACATGGAAACTACTACTTTGCTGAATTGCTACCTCATGTCTTTGGCCTTGTTTTTATTCCTGTAGCATACCTGTGCTCAAATAATTGCAAGTGTAGGGAAGGTCTAATTTTATTTTTTCTTTCTTACCAGCTGGAGAGCACATAATATTGCTGAAGAGATGCAAAGAGAAGTTTTGATTATATTAAGGTAAGAGAATGTCTGAACTCAACAGTAACGCTTCTTGTATGACCCCTCCACTAATGCAGTGCTTTGGATTAGAGAGAAGGATTTATTTATTTATTTATTTTTTAAAAAGCAGTAATCTACTTACAGAACTGTTGGTACTGTTATTTCTTATTTTGTATGGAAGCCAGTATAGTGACAGAAACTGTAAGTTGTTACTTCTTGGTGGTTTATTTTTATTAGATGAGGGAAAAAAGTCTGCATGTTTTAGCATCCTTCATATTTAAAACAAAGACCTTCCTTACCTTCCCTCCAACCGATGAGTCCAACCAATGAGTCCCTCCAACCAATGAGTCCAAGTTCAGACAAAAACAATGAGTTTGTCTAGCTGACTCATGGAATACAATTTACAGAAATTGATCTTTTTTATTAAAATGAGATGAGGCAATTGTATCAATTCAGACTGAGTCTGTGAAAACAGTTCTAAAAATTTTGTAGTCACTCAGATCAAATTGGCAAGAGCTGCCACGTTCAATGTTCTTCAAAACAAGAGGTGTGAGCCATTGAGAAATGGAAGTCCAGTCTTCAAAAACAAATCTGTTTGATTCTGTGAGTGCAAAAAGCATCTTAAAAATTTAACTTCTGTTTCTATGTCACTTTTTGACTCAAAAAGTGTTTTTGAACTTCAGAAAGACTGTGAAGTTTACTGAATTTTGAGTAGTGGTAGGAAGATTCTGATAAGAAATGTGTTATGCTTACATCGGCTTCCAAAATCTTCAGTCCTTGTTTAAACTTGTTCTGGTCTTTGATCTGGCAGATGGACTGGAAGTTTTTTGTCATATAATAATTTAATATTTTTTTTTAAATTTCTGCCACTGCGAAGATTTTGTGAGAAAATTCTGTCTCACCTGGCTCCTTTCCCATCTGTTCTCAGGTGAATGAGAGACCTTGACTTCAGTGGGTCCTAGATTTGGCCTTCAAAAACGTAGGATGGAGGGAGGAGAGGAAGTTCCAACACTGAGTTCTACAGAGCATTTTGATCACAGAGAATCTTGTTAGCCAAGCCACAGTTTTGTTTTGTTTTGTTTTTTACTATTACAGGCTTGTCTTACCTAAAACTGTGTAGAGAATACCGTAGCAACTTAGAAGAGGGGGTCTCTCAAATACTGTAGTTGTTTACATCCCCTAGTTACAACTAACTGAAAAATGATTGTGCTTGCTGTAGGTAACTATCTTCCCTGTGATGTTTGAACTTCCATTATGGCATTTGTTATATCATGTAATATAAAGAGTTATTTGTAATCACAGTTTGATAGACAGCTTTAGCTTCTGCCTCGATTTTATTTCATGATGCACTATGTGATTTTACTGTTCTTGAGCAGCCGTCTTTTTAGGGAATATGCGAATGCCACATGTAAAAATGAATTCAAATTTGTACCTGTGTGTTTTCATATTTGTCATACTCGTATATCGGAGGTATAATTGCACATGTACTTGACTGAAAGCTTGTCTAAATATCTTAACAGCTGCACTGTCTCAAGTTGGTTTAACAAAGTCTTTGGTTCTTTAATTCCCACTTTAATGTTAACAGAACTGAAAAGTTTTAGAATGGGATTCATCTCACTTATTATACAGATCAAGAATCTAAGTGCCTAGACTGAGCTCTCATTGTGAGTATGCAAAAATACTGCTAGATTTGTCCCACTTATCTCAGAAACCTTGACCTACTGACTCCTCTCCAGTGCTCGTTGGGAGGGAATGATGACCCTTACGTTAAACACCTCAATGTTAAATTTAAACATAAACATCTAGCTTCTGTTCTTTCACCTCACCAGTTAAAATAACATTTTCTGAAGATGTAGACTCCATATTCAAATTTCACTGTTTTTTCAGAGATGGTAACATAAAAACAAATACTGTTTTCTACTGTAGATCAGAGAACTGTTGAGGGCAGGAAATATACTGGCAATGAGAATTTCAGTTCTCCCCATAAGCACTGCATGAATGTCACGCAGAGAAATACCTGACTGGGACTTGAGCAGCCTTGCACCCCTGACTGGGACTTGAGCAGCCTTTATGAACTGGTACAAAATCTTGTATGGAGAACTACTAGATAAAGTCACCATGACATACATAGGTGCAATATTCCTGCAGGAGCAAAAAAGACCAATAAATCCACTATACTTTTGCTTCCCTTTGAAAAAAAGGATTTATGTGAAAATGAGGAAGCTCATTAAAAAGAAACTAAAAGGGGGACAGCCAAGAGAATTAAATCCTTGCATGCAGCCTATATGCCACTCAATAACAATATATTGGAAGCACAGGGGCAATACATAATGACTGCATGTAAAGGTTTGAGAAAGGATGGAAAGTGTTTAGGGTAACTAAACATTAGTGCAAGAAAGGTTGCTAGAAGAAAAAAAAAAAAAAAAGAGTTGTCCTTTAAAAATCAAGTCCAAATTGAGAAAATAGAAATCAAAAAGTTCTTGTGAATTTTGAACTAGGATGTCGTGGACTAAAAAGAGTTTAAGCTAATGTGTCCTCCAAACATTAGGAAGAGGTCTGCTGAAGCTGTTCAGAGTGGTATGGACAGGAGGTGACTAAAAGGAATTGCAGTTACACCCTATGCTGAGTGTCTGGGCATGGCAGTGGCACATAACATGCAGTAGATGAGGAACATGGCAAATAATCCATTTCACATTTAAAATGGGAGGCTCTGAGGTGATTTTCTTGACTCAGGAGAAGAATTGGCTTGCCCTGGAGCTTGTGTATTGTGGAGAGATCAACATGTTCTGGTGGTCACTGAAGTCGTTTCTAGCATGACCGAGCACTCAGGGTGGGGTGGTTTTGTTGTTCTTTGTTTTGTTTTGGTTTTCTAGTGAAAGGAAAACGAATACTGGTTTTGAGAGCCTCTTGTTGGATTTTTGTGTGTGTGTTTTATCTACTCAGTTCCCCAGGAAATCGACTCCTCTGATTATAAATTCTACTCGAGCAAGCGAGTGTGTGTGGTTTGTTTTCTAGGCGAGGAAGATTCCCATTTACCAAAATTAGTGTCATTTGGAGTTAGCTGATGTTTATCCGCGCTTGGCCATCTCTGGAGACTGCTGCACAGCAAAGGGTGTATTTTGTATTTTAATCCTTAAAGCATTAAGGAGTTAATTCCTCCACTGAGCACAAGCATAAGTAAAACATTCTATCAGTAGAATCCTTTAAATCCTGAAGTTCTCCAAGTTGCCTCCAGTATTCAGGTTTGGTTTGTAGTATTTTTTGCTCATCCAGATCTATTGGACTGGGTTCACATTGTGTTTTTCCCCCATTTGCAGGAAAACATTCATATGTTTTTTCCACTTGTCACTTTGCTTTTGCTGATTGCCCTCTGCTCTTCAAATCATTCATGAGTGAGGCCTGATGGGGCTTTTAGGACTGATACCTCTGTGCTGACAATGAGTGAACAGTTCTTGTATTCAACAGCATGTGTTTGGTTTTGCAATCTGCCTTTGTTCCCATAGAACCAACTGTTTAGTCAGCTCTGTCCATTAATGGCAGACCACCTTGTATCATATTTATTTTAAAAACCATGGGAATATTGTTAATCAAAATAGCAAAATTGGAATACATTCAATCCAAAGAGATTTTTCTCCTCTGCATTCAAGGCATCAAAATTATTCTTCCATCAAAACATAACAATTGTTATGAATGATATCATAATACTGTGAACTGCTTAAGAGCTTCCACTTTAAAACTGTAATGGGCCATGCAGACAGAAGGGGAAAAAAAGGCTAAAAGCATAAATTGAAGATAATCAATGTGAATAGACCTTACCCATTGTGCAGTTTGAATAGGATAAGCACACATTATCTGGCATAATTGGTTCATGTGATTTTCTAATTGAAGAGAAGAAGTAATTAGAGCCTAATTGAACCAAAGTAACACAATGTCTGTCAGCATTTCTCCTTCTACCACACATTATATTATTACCTGTCATCTTTTACTTTAGTGGGACTAAAAAAAAGAGGGGAAAAAAACAGTATAAAACATTTTGGAGTTTTCCTAGCCAAAGCAAAGGTACAGAAAAAAGACACTAAATAAAAACAAGTAAGACCATGAGTAACTACGTACACCCATGTGCTTCTAAACTAGGAGCGTTCCATTTGCCTCATTAAGAAATAAATTGCATTTTGTAAGATGATTTTATAAATTCAGTCTTATTCAGTCTTAGGAAGAAGAATATTTACATCATATTTCATTTGACTTGGCTCAGTACTTTCCACTTTCTCTTTCTAAATGAAGAGTTTTGCAGTGAAAAAGATATGGTTGCTGTTTTTAGCAAAATGATAGAGAACACCTTTGCAGACTTCTCTTGCTGAATTTTTATATGGAAAAAAAATCCAAAAATTGCCTGACATGAGATGCAGTCACTGCCGATGCAGAAAAGAGATTGTACTCAGCAGTGGTCTGTGAGATTCCTTGAAGAGAGTGAGAGGATGTTGCAGGATATCCTCCACCTCTTGGGAACAGAAGCATGCTTTGGGGCTTTTTATTTCCAAGGGCAGAGAAAGGTCTGTGGTGGAGTGGTTATTTCCCTCTACGCACAAAACTTTGGGTGTAACTTGAAAACAAATTTCCTCAAGACAAGATTCAGTTATCCTTACTAAGGGTAGGTGATTTCTTAATGTAACAGGAGGCTACATTAAGTAAAGATGGCAGAACATTGTGGGCAGAGGAATTGTAACTCACCCCTGCTTCCCATTTTATTATTACATATTTACTATTGTCATTGCCAGTGGAGCAGAATAGTGAAAATTCGAGGTCAGTCCTTTTAGAGGTCAGGTCCAGCTGCAAAGCTTGTCAGGTTTCTTCCCCATTTCTTCCCCGTCATCCTGATATCAGCTATTAGCACACACTGTTACTATGAGAAATCATGTATCTGTAACCTTTGAATGCTTTTGTAGCTGTTGCTATCTTTTGGTTTTTCATTCCTGCATAGCAGTCTTCAAAGTGTGATAAACTCTTATGAGTGTTCTGCTGCAATGATTGCACAGGTCAGAGGTCCTTTGACATTATTTGCTGTTCCAGGTCTTCAGACAAAAGCTTCTTTCTGTCCTGATGGTGAGTTGCCCCAAAACTTGTGCTGGTGGAAGTGACAGCTGTTGCTAACGCTCAACTCCTTTCTGTCAGGTGTTCTCAGTCACAGGGTACCCTTTTTCTTCTGAAATGTGTTCTTCCTTTGCAGAAGAAAAAGGAAGCAGTTAGTGAGGGTGGGAATCTGAGGAGGTCTGGTCAGCAGTAATGGTGTTTTCTAGATCTAAAAACCTTTTGCTGGAAGCTTGAGATCGGCACTGTGAGAACTGGTTTGCCATGACTACAGCAATGCAGCCAGCTCGTGACCAGCAAAGTAGGGGAGGCTTACTGAGGTATCTTTCTCACCAAAGTGAATGAAGAACAGCTAGAGACTAAAATAGCAGAGGGATTGCTAAAAAGGTTTTTTAAGCTTTTGTATTTGAAGGGCCTAAATTCATGAAATTGAATAGGAAGGCATTTGTTTTCATCCTGGTGCTGTTTCAGAATCAAATAAGAGATTTCACAGTATAACTATGTCATTGTCTGGTGAAAACTGTGCTATCCTGTGTTAATGATAGGTAGGCTCGTGCCATCCAGCAGAAAGTGAAATTTTATTGAGAACAGTGGGAAACAGTAGAGGAGTAAGTGAGTCTAAGTACAAAAATGGGTAATTGTATGTAGGCTTATACACAACTTCAGGATGTACAGAATGGGACTATATGTCTCAGAGCTAGGCAGGCAACTAAAACTGAATGACTTACGCTAGATGAAGAAATGAGAGTACTTTAAACTTTTTTTTTTCTTTAAAAATACTGGAAAATGATTGGCTGTATTTCCTCAATGAAATCTGAGGCAATTCCTAGCTCTACTGATGCACTTAGAGAAATAATTTGGATGGAAAGGCTTTGTGGAATTTCTTCCATTTTTATTCTGTGGTCGCAATTTGACACGCTGCCCCCTAGTATGTTCTGGAAAGGTTAGAAAGACGTCCATTGATATTGTCCCGACTGTAGTGCTTTCTGTAAGTTTAATGGTGTTACTACTTACTTCTAAGCAAAGGAATCATGGGCATTGGAAGACAATAAGAGTCTAGAAATGAGTCTAAAGTCAGAGCTTAATAAATTGACTGGGCTGAGGCTTTGGCTGCCAAATTCCCAAGGCCGAGCCAAATACTTTCATTTGGGAGAGCTGACTTGTTTTGTTTGTTTCCTTGTGCTGGAATTTGGTTCATTTTCCATGAGATGAAAGATTTCTATTAGATTCTCTAAACTTTGAGGTTTAACTTTGGAACTGAAAGTTCAAGAGCTTTGCAGCCTGCAGTATTTCTTCTTCTTAGCATGGCAACAATGGAAGGCGCTGGATGCTCTCACTGACACCTTCTAGTTTTTCACATGTATTCACTTTTCCATTTCATGTTGTGACATTTTAGGTAGAATCTGTTACCCTCCCATCTGCTGTTGACCACCACTGGGGCCAGACTCATTTCTCAATGTCATTTACTATTCTGAAGTACATGCTTAGTGATGAATCTGTGAAAATGATTTGCTACATCATGTTGCTTTTTTCTAGAAGTGAGAAAGAATTACGCTTTTTAAATAAAACACTTTAGACAAAGTAAATATTAAAATAGTAATGTTCCAGATGCTGCCACTGCTGAAGATGCATCCGTTCCATTTATCAGCCTCTTAACATGTGGGCTTTTTTTCTCCTGTACCTCTTGAGTAAATGTGGTGCACTTTGTGTGCATGGAATAAAAATTGAATGTAAAGACATGCTTTGAACAACCTGATGGACAAAAAGGGATTAAATCTGACACCTGGCCAGGTGGAAATTCCCGGAGTGAGGGCTCTAAGGCTGAGCCAAACACCTGACTCTTGCATCATCTCATTTCCTCTGATGTAAGGCATATATTGGCAGCTGAGCATTGAACATGGTCTTTACAACCTGATCAGCAAGCACATCTTGCCAGCTGATAGCACTTAGCCCTCTTCCTTCCTGACCCCCAACTGTTTACGTAGTCTGTGTAGAGCCCAAGTCCTCCCTAAGGACTGAGGAATTGCAGCTCACTCTCTGACAACCACTACTTGTGAGAGGTACGGACAGCAGCGATGTGAGCTCTACAGGCTTACCAAATACCCCTCTGCCTTACTGCTTACCCTAAGCTTCCATTAAGCCTGATCTAATGTGTCTTCCCTTCTGTTGATTAAATTAGCTTGATTAAGACTAGCATATATGACTATGCTCCAATCATATGCCCTGGCTGATTGCAGTGTCAATATGTGTGTAGTTAAACTCTGTTTTGCTTTGCTTAAGCACTGTGAAACTTTGACTGTCTTTAATAGCTCTACAATTTATGCTCATTGACAATGGATGCAAAACAAAATGAAATTCAGGTTGTAGTGAACAGCCTCCTTCAATCTATGAGTTTAATTAAATGAGTCTCTTCAGGAATGCTAAATATGAAAAACTTCTTTGCAGAAGAGACAAGGCTACCAATGTATTATGAAGGCTGCACACCCTGGAAGTGATGTTTTGATCTTTGTGTATGTTCTTCTTTTTGTTTGACAATACATCTTAATAAGGTTTTACCACTAATGCCTTCTGTTCTCCTTGAGGCATATTGTGCTGATGTTTGAATGTGTAATTTTAAATGCTTCTCTGTGTTGTCAGCCGTAAGTGTGGGTGGAAATGTGTAAAGATCAAATGGATATCATCTGTGTTCCCTGAATGCTTTTCATCTAATTCTTCTAAAGCTTGCAACTGTTGAGGACATTAATGTGGAAGAGTAATCTCAAAGAAAGTCAAAGGCCAAGCTGTTTTTATTTTTCAATACAATGGGCCTCATTCATTTGGAAATTGATGGAGAATTAAATTAAGCATTTGCATGTACTGTAGATTGATGGAGGTCATATTTCCAACTCACTTTACGATTACTTACATTGCAGGCTTCCTCACAAAGCAGATAAATACTATAGGTAATCTTACTTAGGGCAAATGTGGCAAGAATAGTTGTTTGCAAGTGCCCATAATATTTAAGTTTGATTTTTACAGTCCAGAAACACCAAGAGTCTCACTGTGGAACCTAGGAGTACTGTTTGCCCCCCAAATACAGCTGCGTCAAAATACAGAGTCTCATGTATGGCTATGGAAGGTTGGAGGTATTTTGTGCTTCTTCAGTTACAAGTTGTTATTGTTTGACTCTTTTCTTTGCCTTAATTAAATGGGGAGAGAGTGAAAGAACCTAATGACAATGACTGGATCTTAAAACTCTTCTTTATGCACCTTCCCCATCTGTTCCTTCCAGTGCAAGAATTAAGGAGCATCACATATTTGTATTTTTTTTAATTTTTATTTTTCCTAAACATGTAGGCAAGCTCCTACTCCCTGCTGCAGGGTGTTGTTCATGGTGAAGTTTACAAGGTTTCCAAGTGATTCAGCAAATCCATGAATCAAAAAATCCATCTAGAACTAAAGGATAAAAAGAACCATTTTTGGCTCAGAAAATTTAAGGAGATGTAATGGCTTAAGACTGAAGTACCTCACAAATATTCTTTCCCTCATTTTACATTCTCCTTTTTTCATCCACCGTTGATCAGAGCTAAGACAGGCAACTCAGCTAGACACATCTTTTTTTGTGCTATATTTGCTCTTAGCTAATTTAGGCTGAACACAAGGGTGTAGTGCTATTCCATTTAACTGCATGGGCATCCTCTCTTCTCAGATTCCTTTCTATGCTGTTGCCTACTTAATGAAATTATTCTAAGGGAAGAAAAGACAGGCTTTAAAACTCATCTCTTCTGCTGAAATTAGATTAACTGGATTTCACCAAAAAATTTAATAAATTTCTACAAAATATTCCTCACAAAAGGATTTGATATTTTGTTAATTTGAAATAATTTTGATCCTGTCTTATTTTTTACCTCATTAGTCTAAAGATGGCCACAAAAAATGTAGCAAATAAATATAAAACAGTTAGTTATGGCAAAGCAGCTCTGTAGATTTTACAAAGGAGAAGCCTATGGTGCATACTTTGATAAAGTAATGAACATGGACTTATAAGAAAGTTTTTGATCGAGTTACTGAGATTATTGTTGGTTATGGGCTTTTAGAAAACTTGGCTCCATTGCTCCTTGATGTTCAGCAAAACAGATGAGCAAAAACAAACCAACAACAACAAAAACCACCTGAACCCCTTGAGTAGCTGTTGTGGACACTGGATGACTTTATTTTCATTCCTTTAAGGGGGCTGTATCTCAGATCTCAAAAATTAGTCCTTAGAATTTTTATGTTATTAAAATTAATGGTTAGTGCTGCAGCATAGTACGTCAATCCTCTTGTCCTGTTGAACTTGCTGTTCAAGCTGTTGAGGGAAGAGTGATATGTTGTACAACTCTGTCCTGTACAACTCTGTCCACTTTGGGCCAGCTAAGGCATTAGGTGGAGGCGCAGGACAAAGGTATCCAAGGGCAGCAGCTGCATTGTGGGGCCTTGGCTCTGAGAACTGGTCTTAGTCTTCAGCAGTGGCACTGTGTGAATTAAACGTCCCTTGGTCACACATCCTCCACCTCATGCAGCCCATCCTAATGGCAGAGCAGCTTCATTTCCATCTCCAGCAACAGAGACAGACAGTAGAGACGAGAGTACACCCTTGTGCCAGAAGCATGTATGGTAATTTTGGATGCAGAATGGAAAAAGAGAGAAAGAGAACTTTATCCTGATTTTTTCCTCTGATTAACTGAGGACTCTCAGCTTATAAGGCTTTTTAATAGTCAAGAGCATCAAAAAGGGGAAAATGAAAGGATCTTGAGATGACAAAGGATTCTCTGCAATGAAGATTGACATTACAACAATAATGCATCCTTTTGTGAGCTTGAGGATTACAAACTTCTGTGTGTTACATGTCTCATACTGCTAAGTCATAATATACTAAACTAAGTTTACCAGTTTTTGAGGCTCAGGTTAAGCCTTTAGAACTACAGTTTCAGCCTTGCATCTAATGTGCTTCTGTAAATTATAGTGAGATAAAATCATATATTTAGCCATCTGCGTGTGATAGATTGTGCCAGCAAATAATTGCATGTGCAAGAAAATGAAAGCCAATGTTTGAAAACTTGGCTCTCTGTTTTTCTGAAGTAATTTTCCATTTGTGATATATAGTAATACAGTAGCAAGTTAAAGTGTGTGCAATCAGTTATTTGGATAAAGCATCTCCGTTCTGCTGAAGGTACCAGTGTTGAAGAACTATAAAATAGTGAGGTGAAGGAGGAAAAAGATTTTTCTACATTGAAAAGATCAGCTCACTATGTGGCTGCAGTAAAACTAAGGCAAATGGATACCAGCAAGCATTATGTGAACAGGACGAAAGAAGGATCCAAAGACGTTTATATGCAAGGTGAAGGTAGAATCTCATCTCATCTAGAACCCTACTGTACAGAAAAATTATTACCGCCTTTGCAAAAGTTATATTATACAACAAGCAACCAGAACTAGTTATTTTCTAGGAATGGTTTTACTATGAATAACGTATGCTTATGTACATTCTTACAGGAAGTACTTACTGCTTTTGTTTCTAGTTGGAGCAATAGAAGCTCTTCTGTGAGATTATGGAGACATACTGAACTAAATATGGTTTTGTGATGTGCAGTTCTGTCCTGAAAAGAGCCTCTGAAATAATTTTGTATTCATTTGACTTGACAAAATTCTGTCAAATATAAATTTGCCAATAGATTGAGCAAATAACTCTTAAATCTTCTAGCTATTGGAATTCACTCAGTGTTTCACATTTGATAATGTTTCATTATCAATCACTTCACAGATGTCATACCAGCATCAGGATAACTGGGAAGGAATGGTGACTTCAATAGTGATGTGAGAACGGTGTCCTAAAAGGTTTTAGGCTAAAAAATATGTACAGAAGAAGTAGTGTAAATCCGTTGAAAGGGAATACCTGGATATGGCAGAAAGAAATGGATGTATTAGGATTATGCTTTATTTTTGAATGGAATATTTTTTTTTTTTGAAGAGAGAAGAGGACCACTAAATACAAATCTATTATTGTGTGAAGAGGATAGCTTGAATTTATTTCCATTGGATCTTGATTACATTTTTCACAGTCCTTTTAGAAAAGATGCTTAAAAATTGGTAGTGAGGAAGAAACCCCCAAAGCTGCTGATCAGGTCCAATATCTGGTTGTTAATAAGTAAAAAGTAACTCTCAAATAGGATTAATTTCTAGTATTTTTCTACCAATGTTTGGTTTTAGTTGCCAGACACTTTCTTTTGCCTTTAAGACATTTGTTACCAGAATTTCTTCTTCATTTATGTCCCTAAAGACAACAATCTTAATCTCCTCTTGCCTGAATCCTCAGATTCAGCTGCACAAGTGGTGATTAATATATATATATCTCCTCCATTTTTTCATTATTCTTGAGGCTTTTCTCATCTCTAACTTATTAATTGCCTTTCTGGACTGTGGATATTAAAATTAAACTCTGTATTCCAATACTAATCACCCTAATGCAAAGCTAAGGGAAATTCTTGATTTCATCTTGGTATTCCCCTTCTTCAAGCACATGAGAATCAGATTAGCCCTTTGGCAGCATCATTGTGTTTAGGATTCATGCTCAGCTGATTATTGGCAATGACTCTGAAGTCCTAGTCACAATTTGTGCTCCACAGCAGAGAAGCCCATACCCTGTACAGCTACACAGTGTTCCTGGATTAATAGCTTTAAAAGTGACATAAAAATATGTTCATTGGGCAGCAGGTTGTTCAGAATCTCTGCAGCTCCAGTATTAATTTTAGGTATAAAGATTTCAGCACTATATGATATGAAGTGAGATGATGGAGACCTTAAACTGTAGAAGCTGAAATTTTCTGTGTGCTAAGTCAAGGTGATGATACATTGCCTCTGTGCCAGGAACTACCTAATTGGTATGCATAGTTACTGCTAATGACTCCCCTTCTCCTCCATTTCAGGCCAATTCAGCAGCCATACTGGTTGCCATGAGGGAACTTTCAAACTGAACACCCTGTCAGCAAACACCTCAGAGCTACCATCTGTTTCATAAATGAAAGAATCAAATATTGCTTAAGAAATAAAATAACACAACATTAAAGGTAATGTTATGCAAATTGACTTAAGCCTCAATGGGCAGTCCTCTAAGCTGCATCCCTTCCTACGGATTTCCTGTTTGGTCTTCCAAAGCTGAAATGAATACTTTATGTGAATGTTTCCCTTCACTGTTTTTTTTTTTTTTTTTTTGAGGTGGAGCATTAAAAAGCAGAGGTTGAGAAACAGCTGTGTCCCAAACTTCACGTGTGGAAGGCTTTAGTAAGATATCTTATTGGTTCTTCTAAATTGTCTCTCGCCCCGACATTAAACTGCTGCAATTAATGCTGTCATTACACAAACTTGTTTCCTATACTCCATGTCTTGAAAGTTGTCTTAAAGATGGTGGCTAAAGACCTCTTCCTGAAAGGTCATCTGTTTTCTGTGGTGACCAACTGCAAAATAAACTACAAGAGATTGCAATTTCAGGAATAGGTGCGATCAAATGCATTTGTCTGCTTTGTGACAACTTCATCTCTTCTATATATACACCTGGCTACCAACCCCAGAGAGGGCCACGTTTTCAGTTGACCTGTATGAACCATTGAGCAACCCAGGCTAAAAGTAGCTGCAAGTTCTGAATTCCTTCCTATTTCAACTATGCATTTTGGAAGACTTGAATTTAACAGTAACTCAAATATGCAAGAATCTGTTGCCTTTGCAGTCTCTGTGGATACAAAGTCTTGTTGCAGAACTCTCCTACAAAGATATGTATTTTACACCCTTCTTGTTCTGAATGAAATTAGTAGCAAAATGGAACAGGAATTCACTAACATCTCTTCCCAAGGTCGTTGCTACTGCTATGAAGTTGTATCAGCAGAACTGTTTTGGCACTGCCTTTAAAAGGTGACAATTTTGGTGGGTAAATAGGAAGTTGGACAGAACTGTCTCTGAACCTATCCTCCGTTTGCATTTATTATATAATCTTAAAGGCTAGGTGATTAAAGGCAGTATATGTGTGCTTTGCTATCTCATATTTGGCAGTAGCTTGGAACAATTATAGCATAGCTTAAAAATACAGTTTTATGGATTTTTTTTATTTCCAGAAGCTGACAAAACTGGCATCTCAGAAGTTCAGTCTTCTGTAATAATGGATATATTTATAAAAGTGGATTGAATTTAGTGTGATGTTTCAGAAACCCTAAAAAAGCTGAGGTGACTCATAAGGTCTAGAAGGTATACTCATAAGGTATATAGATAGTCAGGTCAAAATGGATATATTCAGACAAGAACATGTCCGTAATCAGAAATTTAAGAAGGCCAAGGAAGAATCGGTTTTAGGTATGTTAATGAAGAATCAAAGTCACTGCATTTGGATTTAATGCACTTTGGTTAATGGCTCCCAACATGCTGGAGAGCTAGAATAAAATATGTAGCTATTGCTAGTGTTCTTGGGCTTTTTCCAGAAACAAGTCTAGGCAGCACTGATCTTTTGTCTCCTTTAGAAGAATATAACTCTGGAGTCAATTACTCAAAATTTAGATTTAAGCTAATGTAAAAGAGAACAAAATGTATGTCTCAAAGTGAGCCAAATAATACCTAAGATGAGTCTAAATTTGGGAAAGTCATGCTGTCTTTCATCCCTTGCATTGCTAGCTTTATGATCATGTGGATTTCTCGTAGGCCATATGCTATCAGAAACCTGTAGTTGCTATACATTTGCTGGACCTAGCATTCACTTATCACTATTTAACTTACACACCCACATCCATAGTCAGCTCTGAATTTGGCCATTCTGTCCTGTTGTTATTTCAGGGGCTTTTTTGCCTTTTCTTCTTTTTTTCTTTTTTTTTTTTTGGTCTCCCAGCTTCCAATTTTCTACTTTTGAGTTTCAAATTTCCTTTTTCTGTCACTGTGTTACTGACTGGAGTTTTTCAAATCATTGGAGCTTCTCTCTCCATCTTGATCAATTCACTGCCTTGAAATACAGAAGAGCTAGTGATCTCTTTTTCCCTTTGCCTCACAGGTGAAGGCTCTGGGGATAACAGAGGAAATTATGCTGGCAGCTTAATACAAGTCCATCAGTAACACTTGGTATTGATACTATGCATAGAATGAATCTATTAAAAAGTCAAAGAATAGCATTTATGAAAATACAGCATTTACAGCAATATTTTGCCTTAGCATCAACCAAGAAATATATTCATGTAGAGCGACATAATATTCAGTGGAGTGGAAAATAGTTTATGTAAAGTTGTCCTCACTATGAAATTGTGTCAATACACAGGGAAAAAGAAGAAATTTTTAAAGGTAGGAAGCAAAGCTGTTCTGTTACTTCATGAAAAAGGCTTTTATATGTGATAAAAATTAGTTTAGACAGCTAAGCAAAAAAGCTAATTCACAAGAATTACCAAAGAAAACAAGCCACAGGCACTGTAAAGAGTGGTTACATTAAGGTCAGGACCTCATAAATGATCATGACAGGAAATCGTATGCTCTTTTTGTCTGACCTGCATGAAATATCCATATGTCTTCCCTAACTCATAAATGATATTAGGTCTGTAGTGTGACTCGTTCGTAAACCTGTCTTTGATAATCCCCTGATGGATGGTCATGATTTCCAGTGCTGAGAAGACATTAATAGTCTGGTGGTTTGGGTGCTCCTTATGCAGATCATCTCTTCCGACAGAAACGAGGGAATGTAACAGGACAAAACCCTTCAGTATGTATGTTTCATTCCTGTCCAAGTAAGTCTTCAGCCCCTTTGGATGAGTGAAAGGCCAGAAGTGTGCATTTCGAGCCTGAGTTCTCACTGCTCTGCTGGTGCCTCGGTGCCACTGATTTGTGGCTCCAAGGCTCTCACTGGCTGCTGCCATTCCTTTTCAAAGAGAGGAGGTAGAGAGCAGTTAACACAGCCCCAGCTTTAGGCTGCGGGTGTCTGTTGTATTCACTCGCTTTTCCCCTTTTGACTGGGCCTGCAGCCAGAACCCTAGAGTTCTGAAAGGGAATGGGTACAAGTGCAAAGGTTTATGCACTCAATTAGGTCTAATCAGATAGTTGAAAACTCTAGAGACTTTTTTTCTGGTTGCATTGACTATGTTAGCTAGAGGGTATTCTATTGTTGTCTTTCCTTTTTCACTATCTTTTTTTGTTGCATGTACTCTTACATGTGTGTTTATGTAATGACTTTGACAGGTATTTGATCTATGACTTTGAGTTATGCAAGTACAAAGTCCAAACTATTCCTCAGTAAAGCGAATATTACAGTGCTCTGATAACCTCAGAAGGGAATATTAAGATCCAGGACTATGTCTCAAGAAAGTATTTTCCATATTTGACTAATATCTAGGAAGTCAGAGGAGCTCAGTCTGAGTTTAGGTAAGCTCTCTGTCTATCTCAGTATCTTAGAATATCTTAAGTGGTTGTTTCATTTTATCGGTTTCCCCTGAACTTTGCAGCTTCTCATACCGAATAATAGAGGAGACTTAGCTGTGCAGACTTCTAACATCTGAGGTAAATGTAAAATAGGATTGAGGGATTACTAATGAATCTTGCTAAAACAGTGGTAAGCTGCATGCAGTTGATAAAAAACTATCTCTGTTTTTGGTGGAGAAAAAGTGTGTTCAGTGAAAGTTTTTGTATTCTGAATTCTGCAATCCTGATACAGGAATGTTGTCCTTCGTGAGCTGATCTCCCCGTATGTTTGACAGGGCTCATAGGCTGCCTCCGCATTACGTTGAAGTGACTTTCTTCTTCAAGTAGTGGCAAAATCTTTAAACATCTGGAGATATTACCATTCCAAACCAGGCACTGCAGGAATCAGGATTAAATATAAGTTTTCATCACCTTACTGTTTTCATTTGAGTCAGTAACATCCTTTTAAGCAGAGCTTTATAATATTTCCTTAAATATGACAGACCAGATATTTTGATCCAATAAATGTTTATTAAAAAGATAATCACTTTTAACTGATGGCTCAAGTAAAGGAATGGGAAAGTGGACTTGCATCTGTGCCCACATGACAAGCATTTTGCTTTTTGATGGAAGTAAGAGGAAGAGGGCTGCTAACACCCTTATAAAATTTTTAAATGATGTGATGGGATTGGGTTGTTGAAGTATTTGGAGTAAATATGACAGTGCCATCATTGGGAGCAGAACCTGTGATGTTGCAGGAACCAACATGTGTCTACAAACTGATTAAATTTTCTGTAGAAGGGAAAGAGTGGAGTATGATCAGATCAGTAACACTGCAGGATCTGATTTCAGAGGTGCTCAGCACTCTGAGTTAGTACCTGTCCCACAGAAACACTTCCTACACCTGATAGCTGGGCCACCTTAGAACATTTTCTTGTTCTCCATTATCTACAAAACCCCAAACGAATTATGACTGTACGGAACCTGCTTGGTGGTGAGGAGGCTAAGGGTTTGCTGTCCATGTGTGATACGTGAAAATAGTAGGGGGAGATATGGAACAAAGTGAGGAATAAGCTTGGTCATGCAGAGAATTTGCTATTAATAGGATGAAAGTCCTCAATGTATCAGAAGTTGTCCCCAGAGAGAAAGCCAAGACTGGTTCACTCTTGCTTTAACCTTCTGTGCTGAAGGCAAACAAGCTTAAGGTACAAACAGATTGGAAATTAATTGGTGTAATTAACATTTTGTGATTATAATGACTTCTAATCAATACTTTATGCAAATAGCTATATTGATGTGTAGAACAAAGGCTGCTAGTTATGTTCGGAGGAAAAAAACCAACAACTTTAAAGCCCTAATGAAATTCAAACCTTTCAGTTCAGTTAAAGTTGCGAACGCATCTTTTTCGAGGTAAAAAAGAAGATCCTTTTGTGACCTTTTTAATTAAAAATGTCTCTGATACAGTTCCTGACTAAACTTCATAAAATGAGTTGACTGGAGGATGTAGCACGTTCTGCTGTTCATAGTTCCCAACATTAAACCACTGTGTTTCATTAGTTTAATGGAGGAAAATAGTGAAAACAACCTGATCCAAGCTCACAGCCGCAAGAACCCTTCCCATGGCAGGAGTAGTCTGGGACTTGCTCCAGATACCAAAGAAATGAATGGGGTATCAAGAAGAATGGGTTAGAAACCTTTTTTTTAGATGTGCAAATGGGATATAACTTTTTGTTTCTGGAAATCACCTTCAAATTTTTTCTCAGTTATTTTTCTTTCTGAAATTGTATTTAAAATGGGTAGGTAAGAGATGAGAAAAGATTAGATAGAAGCTGTCTGTTTTCCCACATTCCAACCTTCAACTTCACGTAGTCAGTGGTACCTCTAGAAAACCCTATTTGATAATGGTTCTGAATTTTTCCTCTTTCAAATAAGACTTGGACACTGGGCAGCATAAAAATGCAATCTGCTAAAATTGAAGTCAAATGCTTTCTGAACTGTTCGTTCAGGTGCATCACAGAAGAGTCTTTTACCTTGAGTCTTCGTGTTGAGAAATAGCAGGAGTGGGCTTGGAAAACTGTAAATTTTCGGACCTAAGGAAGCCTCAGATGTTTTGGAATTAGTCCTTCACAATTAAAGATCAGAAAGATCACAATTAAAGATCACAATTAAAGCTTCTTCCAAATGCTTTTCAAGTCTTCAGTCTGGGTGCTGATGGATATCTTTTCCCTGCGGACAGGAGGCCATGAGCGACAAGCCTTATTCGGGGCACTCCAAGGACTGTGACAACTCAGGACTGACAGACATTGGTAATACAATGTCGCAAAGACTGTATAATTGCTTTTTGTGATAACTTTACTCATGACCAGCAAATTTTAGAAAGAAAACAATGACAAAGTAAATGAAGAGGGACTTCATATATCTGCTGTTAATCTTGTTTTAAGAGGTGATATAAAAATACTTCTATTAGATTTTTTTGTATTCTGAAAGGAAAAGCTTTGTGCCTTAATGCTAGGTGCCTTGGTGCCTTAATGCTAGGAAAGCTGAAGGTGGTGCTGGACTTTGTTGTTAATGTGGTGTTAGTTTTGTAAAACTTGCGAGCCTTTCAGTCATAATGAAGCACTAAAGTTTTTCAAGACAGCCTGATAAGCAAACCCCATTAGCCCTCAGAGAGGAGGCAGTTCGTGCCAGGTATTGGCCAAAAGAGCTGTTGGGATTTCACTCAGTGAGTGTGTGTCTCATCAGCATTCTGCACTGCTGCCAAAGTTTGCTATAGCATGAAGGAGAAAGAAACAAAGAAACATAAGGAGAAGGAGGGGGGGAAAGGAATCTAATGAGAAGAAAAATTGCTTTTTAGCTGTTCACTGGAACTATTTTGGTTTCCCAATGAACCTGAACAGCATCTTAGGTGATGATGTGGGGAAGTTAGTGTTTTTGGCACCTGAACAGGAAGCATTTGCAGTTTTGGCACTCTGAAGGGATGGAAAGAGCTAGTGTAAGTGCTTTGCTGAAAAGGGGTGGAAAAGAGTTTTCGTCTGTAAGGCCTGGTGCCTTGCTGAACTGGGACCTCAGCCTGGCTGCAATGGTAAAAGTGCCCAAAGCAAATCAAGAATCTTAGGCTTCAACTGTCATGGACTGCCATATTAATGAAGGGCTTACACTTCTTATGTATTACACATGCCCGTTCAACTGCCCTGGAAGTATAAGGGGACCTTATAGTGGCTATAAATGCCATGTGGTACGAGACTTTCTTATGTGACAATCATACCACAGGCAGGTTTTCTTAGCATAGGACAGCATAAAGTGCAGTAACACAGAGAAAAAGAGACATTCAAAGGAAATTTGAGAAGAGTCCTGCCTGGGTATGTCTTTATCTGACATTGCTTCCACGATGCTACTTGGAATAGCAAATAGTGACTCTCCCTCTGAAGATTTCATCTTTTGTTTGCAGCTGATGAAACTCTCAGTGTTTGGATGGGGCTGACAGACTGTTGAAGTCAATGTGTTAAACCCCAAGCCACAGAAAGATGACAGGGTATGTGCCACACCTTTTAAAGATATAAAACTGAGAAGTGTTCAGAAAGTAGTTAGCAGGACAAGGATGGCAGTCTCACTGGCTTCCTAGAGAAGCAATCCCTGGGAACTTTTTTCCTTGTGGATATAGTCTTTATACGCATCAGTCTTCTCATTCCTCATCTCCAGCCAACAACTTTTGAATTAAGTGGTTAGTTAGAAGCACAGTGGTCTCAAAACATTAAGTTAATACAAATTTCATGAAAATAGACATTGCTGGTGCCCTAACAAGCACGCAGGCTGCTGTGCAACGCTCATCACATACTGAAGAGTCCTTAAAGACAAGAGTACTTATAAACCATAGGAGAAATTTATTTGGCATGTGATCCGCTAGATGCGCAGGATAAATGTGTTTGGAAACTTTACTTGACCTCCTGCTTCCAGAACTGCTTGCCTGGAGATAGGGGAAATGTTGTGCTGCTTATTGCAAATAGAATAAATTAATTTTATGACTTCCCGGTGTGTTATAAAGGTCCTTCACTGAACTAGTATACAGCTGTATCTACGATGTTTGCTCTTATGCTGTAGCCTAGCCTGATGGCAATAAAAGTTCTGAAGTCCTGTCTGCACTTACGGTGTAAGATGGATCTGACAAATAGCACAGTTTACCAACTCTAAAGTACATATGCAAAAATTCAGTTGCTGGAGAGACTCTTCTGCTTTGTCCTCAGCATAGCATAAATTGCCAGGAAAGACAGGATCCAACTGAAGGCTCTAATGTTTCAGCTTTGCTGAAAGTACAAAAAGCCAAAAAGCCTTTTCTGGGGATGCCTTTGATTTGGCTAAGGAAGCTGAGACTGCTCTGTATCTTCCTGAATTCTACTTCTGAAAAAGATGAGAAAATATTTCTACTCTTTGTACCTGTAAAAGATACAAAAGTGAAATCTGAGGAGTCCCTGTAGACTTTGGGAGTATTCTTCAGTCCATTTACTGGCTTAGCTTCTGTGCTTTCTGATTTGCTCTGTATTTGGCTGAAATAATAGTGGCTTAAAATCAAAATACTTCAAATACCCCGTCTCAGTAACTTGCTACATGCATCTTGTATGCTACTTGCCTTCCAGAGGATTATATCCAACTGAAGGCAGGCTGTTGTTTCTGCTGGCTTGTGTCACAAAATATTTTTACTTTGCATAACACTTGTGTCCATTTACAAGTGATATTTTTTTCTGGCATGCATCCTGCTTTACTTTTAATATAGAAATGTAGTAAGCATCCTATGTTTCTTTGCTACACATGTATTCTGTAAACACTCCTGAAAGGCAGGGCTTGGTGTGACTTCTAAGCCACTTTGGTATTCTTGATGTCTTTAAAACAATGTTGCTTGGTTCATACTTTTCTGCAACAATGATCTATGCTATTGTCAGAGCCACACTGGAAATAATAGCCATATTAATAGCATCAACACCTTTTCAAATCCATTAATTCCTTTGAATTCTCTTGAGAGGAAGGAAAGAACAGCAAATCCAAAAATAGCTCTTTGAAAAGAATTAGCTTGAGACTGTAAGATAAATGAACAGCGAAAGCTGACCAACTGTACTGGGCTGGCACAACTTTACTGGATTTTGAAGGCTATGGAGAGCTGTCAGGCTGGAACGTGGTGCTAGGACTGTGGCTGCTCACTGAGCAGGCAGAATGGGTGGTTTCTTGTGACATGGCTCAGGGTTCACAGAAGCAAACCAAAGCAGTTGGCCAGAACAAGGTGTTTTATAGAGATTGTGGATGTGTGTACTGTGTGCCATTGTCTCACTGAGCTGTGTGGATAAGGGCCACCAAGCATGTGATGGAGACAAACCACGATGCAGGAAAGCTGGGATTTGGAATTCTTAAAAGGTGGTCTGAATTCTAGGCTACGTATAATTTGTAACCAGACAAATCTTTATTTCTTCTTTTTTGTTCCTCAGTCTTACGTTGGAAAAATGGTTGTGAAACCTTTGTGGTTCACTTTGTTTTGCTGTAGGTTCCTTAATTCGCCTCTAGGTGAGCTCTGGGAAATAACTGATTAAACCACTTTAATCCAAGTGCGAGCCAGTTCCTCCATTTACCTGTTTTAAGAACTCCTTGTGACTGTCTAGGTGTACTGGCGTGGCTGTACAGAGTGCACTTTGCCTTTCTTCCTCTTCTGGGTGAGGGTGAGAATAGGCATTGACCAAGCTGGTGCGATATTTGGTGGGAGTCCTTTGCTGTGGTATTCTTCCTCCACACATTTTCATTACCTAATCTGTGTCAACTTGATGCTTAAAAAGGTCTGGCCGAGTCCTCTCCCCAAGATAAGAGCAGTCAGTGCATCTTTGAAGAGACGTCAGTGACCTGAAAGAAGCATTGGAGAAGGCCGGGGTTTGTTTATTTTTGTTGTGTGCAAGAAATGAAGTTAGTGCAAACTTCAGGACTTTCTAAATGTTCTTGTTTGCCACTTTGGCCATGTAAAGAATAGAACAAAATAGTTGCAATTGGAAGGGATCTACAAAGGTCATAGTCCAACTTACAGACTACTTCGTGTCTGACCCAAAGTTACAATACATCATTAAGAGTGTTATCCAAATGCCTCTTAAACACAGACAGGCACAGGGCACCTCTCTAGTAGGAAGCCTGATCCTTGTCAATGTGTGGAAGCGTTGTCTTCATGATGCTCCATTTACACTAGGAAAAGATGCTTTGAAAAGATGACTTATTCTTGACCTTTTTGATGGGACTGTGTCCATAGACATGTTCTACAGTCATAATTAAACTGATTTGAAATAGCTTAGCTTGAAAAAAAATAGTTGGAGACTATTTTTTTCTTCATAAATGTGTAGTAAATTGTCACGTGCTTTTTTTTTTTTTGTGACAAACATGAACAGATCATAGAAATAACGAGGCCTCCTTAAGAGAGGAAGAAAAGCATTTATATGGTGGACTGGGTATCTTCTGGTTGTTAATGAAATCAGACAATGCAAATCAAGTGAAAATGAATTAGATTTGATGCCTGGCAGGCTAGTTGTTTACAAGATTCTTCTGTGTGCTCTAATGTGTGGAATACTTTTGCCAAGACTTACTAAATGATGAAATGATAGTGCAATTATATAGAATTAAGACTGGCAGAGACATTTGTTAGAATTCTGCTATTTGGTCTTCAAAATATAATCAATTAAAAAAAAAGCCTTTGAAAATGAGAACAAATGAGAAGTCATGAGGTAGCCAAATAATCACTTGACTGCTTCTGTTCAAAGACACCAGAAAATTCTTCCCAGTGACATTAAAAAATAAATTACACAAATAACGTCTTCTGTCCTGCAAGTTCGTGGGGTGTATGAATTTGCAAGACAGAATAAGCTGTAGACTTGCCTACTTGTCTGCAGGAGTGAAGCCAGTAAAGGTCATGTTTAACCAAAAATCAACATGTTCTGAAAAAGTGATTAAAAAAACATTTAATGCTCCAAGTATTCACTACCTCCAAGTGAGACCATTTGAGCTAGCTGATGATTCTAAAACTAATCACATTCTTGATTCTATAAGTATTAGAAATAATAATGATTGATTTGCATAGCCCAAGCATACAAACCATCAACCTGGATTAATGTGTTACTGTTCCAGGGATTACACAAATAGAATAAAAGCAGACCATGGTAAACATTACAGTCTGAAAGAGAAATATCATACCTTGTGTGAATATAGCAAAACTGAAAGAAACAAAGAGACCGAAGAGAACGTTTATTTTATTTATTTATTTTTTCTGGATACTGAGGCCCACCACTGGAGCTACCAAATCATACATTTTGTTTAAAGGACTAAGCAGCATAACTATTAGGAGTAGGATTTTTGAGACATCCTGCACAAAAAGTCCGCACCAGTTTTTCTGAGAACTGAACACGTATTTCTCTAGAGAACCTTAACTTTTTGGTAATTAGATATTTAGGCAACAGAGCCTGAAGCCATGATGTGGAAAAATAAACCTAGCTGCTATGTTTAGACACCAAAAGTTGGACAAAATTTAACTAATTTTGGAAACGTAGACTTGAACTAAATTGTCCATTGTAAAACTGGGAGTCTAGAGCATTTTAAGATGAGATCTCTAAAAGTTCTTTAATTTCAGTGCCACTAAATTTATATGAAAAGCTTTTGAGGCTAGGAGGATTGGCAACAAGATAGACTGTTCCATCCACACTGGATAACAGTCATTAAATATATAGTGAAAGCCTTTACAAGATTTTGCCAAAATTACTGAAATTATATTAAGCCAAACTCATGTCTAGTGCAAATCCATCTGTGTCAGTGATCCTGCTTCATCTAAGTATGGGGAGATAGTGAGTCATGAGGAAATGTATATTTGAAAAGAAATGAAGGGCAAATGGGTTACTGTAGTACAAATATCAAGCAAGTTTCTAAAATTATGCCAAGTAAAGTCAGTATGTTTAATATTTTTCCAGCTGGTTAAGATTTAACTGAATGATTTTGGTTTCAGGAGACAATGTACAGGGTTTGGTCAGAACTGGTGAAGGGAGGGGAAGCCTTTCATAAAGAATTGCTAACAAATGGGATTCAACACTCAAGAGGCTCAGATGGCCTATTAATTCTGGTTCTGGCTTCCTTCCAAAACAACTGTGCTTCTCTTTTAATTCATGGCTAATTTCTATCAGAGATACCAAGAGACCATTTCTTTTTTCGACAGGAAGCATCCACATTGCTTAAATGGATTCATGCGAGGGGCTTTAGTGAGCAGACATTGATTGGCTCGTCTCTGGGGCCTGGCAAAGGCCTGACGGGTACTGGTTTGACATCGGCAGCAAATGAAATATGACCTCCTCTAAACAGGCCTGAGCTTTTGGGCCTTCGTGGAATCCAGTAGCTAAGGACCTTTTCAATCCCTTTTAATTAATGAAGTGATTTGACTTGACTGAGATTACACTTACAATAATGAATTAAAAAGTAATAAAAAGAAATCTAACAAATATGCAATAGGGAACAAGGACTGAGTTCAGTACCTATCTGATCCTCATTACGTATCTTATTTCTGTATACACTTCAGATCAATGATCTTAAAAGGGAGGCTTTTATTTTCCAAGCACTGACATCTGCATACTTCCTATTTTCAAATGCTTTTCTATAGAAGATGAAAACTATGAAGATCTTTTATGCCTGTGCGACTAGTTTAGTCATTTGTTATCTCTGTTGTGCTAAATCTCTCTATTCCTCAGGACTCTAGCCTCTTCTGCTCTGTATTCTCTCCTGTGGTGTGGCACATTTTTAGCTGCCCTTTGCTGGATAGCAGCGAGCAATGGTCACTGTGTATATTTTGTGTAATGGGAACGCAGTCCTCCAGTGTGACTTCAGTTGGGCAAGTAGTGAGTGTGAATCTGTGCCAGGCCAGTTCAAAGGATTCCCCTCAGTACTATGTCTGAAATCACTTTTTTTTTTTTTTCCCCCTCACCTTCTACTTTATGGTAGCGTATAGCAGAAATGATCCTAAATTTACCCAGAGAACAGACACACTCCGACTGTTTGGGGGGTACAGTATAATTTTGGAGGTAACTCGCTGTCACTAACTTTTCTTCCTTTCTGTTCTGAGTTCAACTGTGATTTTAAGCTGATGCAAATCTACAAGAGCTCCACACTGTAATGATCTGGGGCCATTCTGATCCAAGGAAAGAGCCATGGCCAGTTTAGGTTTCTTGCTGATGTTGTTTCAAGGTGTCAAAGTGTCTTGCTTGGTAGCTGAGAGGTTGCTTCACTTAAACTCGCGATTTAAATGCTCAAATGATAGCAATTGCTGAAGCTGAAAAAAATATGAGTTGATAGAATAAACGATTTAAGCCTTTATTGTCTTGGGTAAAACAATGTGGATTGTAGAGGCTTCCAAGAATACCAGATATATTTAAGTGTATAGATGAGGCTAGCTATGCAAAACCATGGAGGAAACTTCCATACCAAGAGTTACACCTGCCCACAGAATTATGTGTTTTGATCATGGATGCTTGGAAAGTCCTGCATGGGAGCATACTGTGGTGAATTTCTTCATGCAGAGGTAATTTGGAGACTTCCCCACACTCATGATTATTTCAGTGCAGAACTGCAAGATCACCATAGTCATCAGCCTGCTCTCTTACATTATAGCGTGTGCTTAACTTTCCAGTTTATTCATATTCTTCCCTTTTATCACAACACATTGTCATCCTCTGCTACAGCATAGACTTACCCATTTGCCAGAACCTAAAATTGTTCTTTCATTAATTGGCCATGGGAGCCAATCTTTTAATTTTTTTTCTTCTGCTGTAAAGAAGAAACACCATCAATGTAAAACTGAAGCAGAAAAGTTGTGTTTGTTTGTAAGATGAGTTTTTAATATTTTAGCATTTGACAGACTAGGGCAGAAGAGGTGTAGAGATGTCATTAAGGCCTTGGGTATGATCCACTGGAAGCTGATGGAAAAGCAGTACTAGTACTGGAAAAGCTACTAGTAGTATTATTAGGCTTTTAGGATGAGATGCATCTTAACATGTAGAAGAAGAGGATTTAGAGTGGGTAAGCAATGAGCATAGAGTGGTACCTGGTTAAATAATGGTGCATAGCTTCTATTAAAACTTTTCAGTGTTTACAGCTTGGTTAAGATGCCTCTTAATTACACAAATTTGTAAGAAACGCCTTAATTGTTAAGGTAGTGGGAGAATTCACAGAGAGGTGGTTATCTTCTAGTTTAATTTGTTCTCTGTTGCTTAAAAGTAAGTGACCTTAAAATTAAAAAGCCTTCCTGCTCTCCTGAGAAGTTTTATTGCAAATTTAAGCTTGGAACTGCAATCATGTTAAGTGTAGGTGTAGACTTTTAGACTAACTTGAAATTAGAAGCCCTCAATGAACGAACAGCTGCACGTTAATAAACGTGGTTGTACTGGCCAGGGATGCTCATCGACACTGCGCAAGGGAGTAAGTCCCCTGGCTACAGATTGGGTAGGCTTAACTGCATTTCCCTCTGAATCTCACGTTCGGTACTTTTCAGCTAATGCTATCCATTTGCAAAGCAATCTTTCTGCAGACTCGGTAACGCTTCTACACTCGTCGTTCTCCGGTAACTCGGCCGTCAATTCCTGCACGCACCGCGCAGCGCCCACCGCTCCCTCGCCGCCTACGTCCGGGGGCCGCGCGTTCTGAGTGGCCTTGCGGGAGCAGATACGGCGGGGCGAGCAGCACCTCGGGGCGGCAGGGAGGGAGGGAAGGGAGGCAGGAGGACGGGAGCGGGGCCGGAGGGAGGCCGGCCGGCAGCAGGTGGCAGCAGCGCCCCGGGCCTGTCAGCCGCCGAGAGGAGCGCGGGGCCCGGCGTGCGCCTGTCAGCGGGCGGTGCGCGGGGCCGCGGGGCTGACAGGGCTGCCCCGAGGAGGGAAGGGCACGGGGAGGGAAGGCGTCTCTGAGCGCTCGGCAGCTGGGGACTCTCCGGGTCAGGCCGCCCCGCTCCGGGGCGCCTTGTAACCGAAACGGCTGCAGAGTTGGCAGGTGGCCGACGAAGTAAGCGACAACAGACACACCTCTGTCTGTGGGAGGCGGCAAGCTGACCTGAGCATGGGAAGGTGGGAAATGTGGCTGAAGCCAGGAGGAGCAAGATGGCCATGAGTCACGCGTAACCATGCATGCATTTACACCCCCATAGGGCTGTGGTTGCTTAGTTCAGTTACCCAAATAACCTGGCGCTGTGACTTTCCTGAGAAGTGGGAACGTACTCATATCCTATAGGTGGGTCTGTCAGATTGGGATTTTAGAAATAGTTTCAGGTAATGTGAGAAATACACTTGGGAACAGAGGAAGAAGCCTAACTTGTAGAGTAGAAAGAGTAGAAAGGATACAGGACACTATGAAGGCAGGGAAAGAAATGTGAGGTGTTTTTATCTGGCAAACTTTTAAGAAGGTGCTTTGGTTGCCCACCACAGAAGGTGGTGATAGCTAGAAGTTACTTAAACTTTAAACAGAATCACGTGGAAATGGGGAAATAATACCAAGGAGGAGAAAGGCACGTGTGAGAGTCTATCTTAGAGTACCTTATCATAAGGTGACACCTTGTCATAAGGTGTCGTATAGTGACTGCATCAGTTGACGGTGACTGCATCGGCTGACAAGGGAAGACCAACCAATGTCATCTACCTGAACTTCTGTAAGGCCTTTGACACGGTCCCACCTGATGTCCTGGTCTCCAAATTGGAGAGGGATGGATTTGGTGGGTGGACCATTCAGTGGATAAGGAATTGGCTTGAAGGCTGCACTCAGAGAGTAGTGGTCAATGGCTCTACGCCCAAGCAGAGGCCGGTGACGAGTGGTGTCCTTCAGAGGTCTATCCTGGGACCAGTACTGTTAAGTATCTTTATCAATGACGTAGACAGTGGGATCGAGTACACCTGCAACAATTCTGCAGATGACACCAACCTGAGTGGTGCGGTTGATACAACAGAAGGAAGGGATGCCATCCAAAGGGACCTGGACAAGCTTGAGAATTGGGCCCACATGAACCTAGTGAGGTTCAACAAGTCCAAGTGCAAGGTGCACCTGGGTAGGGGCAATCACAGACACGAGGACAGACTGGGAGAAGAACTCACTGAGAGCAGCCCTGCAGAGTAGGACTTGGGGGTTCTGCTGGATGAAAAGCTCGACATGAGCCAGCAGTGTGTGCTTGCAGCCCAGAAGGCCAACTGTGTCCTGGGCTGCATCAACAGAGGAGTGGCCAGCAAGGAAGGGAGGTGATTGTCCCCCTCTACTCTGTACTTGTGAGGCCTCACTTGGAGTGCTGTGTCCAGGTCTGGAGCCCCCAGCACAAGAAGGATGTTGATCTGTTAGAATGGGTCCAGAGGAGGGCCACAAAATGAACAAGGGGATGGAGCACCTCTCCTATGTAGAAAGGCTGAGAGCTGGGGCTTGTTCAGCCTATAGAAGAGAAGGCTCTGGGGTGACCTCATTGCAACTTTTCGGTACTTAAAGGGGACATAAAAAAGATGGAGAGTGACTCTTTGTTCAATCAGATAATGAGAGGACAAGGGGGAATGGTTTTAAACTAAAAGAGGGGAGATTTAGATTAGACATTAGGAAGAAATTCTTCACTCAGAGGGGTGGTGAGGCACTGGAACAGGTTGCCCAGAGAGGTTGCAGAGGTGTTCAAGACCAGCTTGGATGAGGCCCTGAGCAACCTGATCTAGTGGGTGGCATCCCTGCCTATGGCAGGGGGGTTGGAACTGGGTGATCTTTAAGGTCCCTTCCAACCTGAGCCATTCTATGATTCTATCAATAGCATTCTGGACAATCTAGATTTGAAGCAATGGTTGTTTAAATCAGAAATAATGTAGAAGGAAAGATTTGGGAATGACAAAATAGATGAGTAAAAACTATTTACTCTTCCAAGATTAGGGCACAGTGGGAGAAGGGAGGGCTGGGCAGCAGGAACAAAACTATGGAATGTATTGGTATATGACCTTGGTATAACAGAAAGGAAAGCCATGAGATGGTACGGGAGGGCAAGCTGAAGTATTATGCTGAGATTGGAAGGAGCAAGAGACAAATCTCTTCCAGGAAGAAAAGATTTAAAGTGTACACCGTTCTTAACAGAGTACTTTAGGAGGTGAATTGAGAGGGTTCAGAGAACCTGATGGGGTCTGGCATTTCGAAATAGACATCTCTGTTGGAAATATATGCTTCATTTTCTAATGTGGAAATTTCTCATGTGGGCTCTGTGACCTATGTACCTTCAGTTTCCCTTCCATCAACTCTTTGGGTGTCACTAGTCTGCTATGTTATCTGAGATTATCGATGAGATTTGTGCTGCTATATTCCACTTCCAGTGTGCACTGTTTCCTGGAAATACTCATCTTTAGGATTCCTGTGAAGTCTAATGGTGCTTTATGAAAGCAGCACCCTTATTTTCATTATATAAATGGAGACTCTGTGCCAAGGACTAAAGAGTTTCGTGAAAGAAAGGTCCGTCACTAGTCAACGTGACACTCTGGACACTCTGTAATCCAGCATGGAAAGTCTCTTGGTGTTTGCCACCAGGAACACCCCAAGCAAGATGTGTCTCAATGGTGCTCTATTGTAAGTGCGCCCCTCTCCACTGATGAAGCTTGCTGGGTGATGTAGGCTGTGTTCTGACCTGGCATGTCCATTCTCGTGATGTCTGTGAGCAGAGGTTATGCACGTTTGCTTTTAGTGATAAACAAAGCAGATGATTTAAAAATTAAAAAGGAATAACATTTCAGAAAAGCTTACTTGTGGTGAACTGGAGATCCTTCTCAGTGCACTACCAGGTTGCAACATGTTTAATGCAGCACTCTACCTGTGGCAATATTTGTCTTCCGTTGTGTCTTCCCTGCCTTGTGTCATGTGCTCATCTCTCAGTGTATTGCCCTCTAGTATTGTCTAAATAAATATGAGAAGAGTCAGCAATAGAAATTGAGTTATTTTTACTATTTTCGTGTAATAATTGTGAGCCCTGCAGGCCTAGTGCTGGCAAAACACCGTAGATTTGTCATTTAGAAGCAGAAATTTCTGTATAATTTCCGAAATAGATATTTGGTCCCCTCTGCTGCACTGGATTTGTTATTGTTGCATGTTTTTCCTGGTGTTTCTAATGAGCTGTTAATGAGCTTGTAACTATGTATGTAAATTAAATGGGGTTAGACATTGAAAGGTTATCAAGAAATAAAATGCCATATAATACTTCAAAGTGTTATAAAAATAAATTAGTGTCTTTAATTTTGCTGGCACAAAGTTGATATTTAATAACCTATAGTTTCAATTCTTCTAAATGATGTTAATTTAAGACATTTTCAGTCTGTACCCTGACTGACACAGCAAACAAGTTCTTTCATTCACCCTTCATTACTAAGATACCTCTGGAGGCTACATGTGGGTTCCTTTGTGCCTAAAATGAATGATCAAGTTATCAAAGATAGGTCAAGACCACTGCAACTTCCTCTAAATATCTTTGTAATTTAATATGGCAGGTAAGAACATGGCAATGGTGAATATTGAGTGCTTTGGCTATAGAGACACTTTAGAAACTATGATACTGGCACCTCCCCTTATCTTGCTTATCACTTTTTGTTTGTTATGTTCTAGCACCACATTACAAAGCATTGTGGAGCACGCCTTAAACAGCACAAGGGTGCCACAGTGAAAGCTTATTGTATGCCACTGTCACCTTATTAGTATATTAGTATTTCTTTTAGATGTATTAGTACTTCAGGAAAAGGGCCTCCTTGTTCTCTCTCCAACTCGTCTTCCCAGTGCTGACCCCAGGCTGGCTTCTGAGAGCTTCGAAGGCCTCCTTGCATGTGGAAAACTGACCTCCACCGTAGGTCAACCTGCTCAAGCCTCACCTGAGCTAAACAACCCAAGGGCTTTAATATAGTTTTCATCTGGACCTTGTGGTATACAAGGCTACTTAAGTGCAACAAGGCATCAGCTCAGGATTACTGCTTTCAGGGTAGGCAGGTATAAAAACAGTCCAGCAGGCAGATTTATTTTGCTTGGACAATTAGCAAGCTAGGAAGCACGACCAGAGTGAAAAATCTAGGATTATGCATCACAAGCTGTAATTTAGTCATTTGTTTGACAAGTGTAGTTTAGCTTAAATTATTTACAATACTTCAGAGTATGCTAGCAAATATACTGTAGTCTGTTTTGTGAAATTAATGAGGTCATGGTAATATGAGACCTCACTATCACACTTTGCCATTAAATGTTTGCTGAGAAGTAGGACAGGACACAGTTCATTATGGTGGCTGACTCATGAAGAAGCCTGGTTAGTCTTGTGTGCATCTGCAATATTCTGCTAGACTTCAATGTAACTGCACATTTGCTGTGTCATGCTGATTACTATAAAGTTACATACAAAATGTTTAAATTGGAATGGCTTGTCTTTGTCATGCTTTGAATGTTTAAAGATTTTGCAGAATTTTATGGCTAGACTAAGTGTAGTATTTAATTGATTTTGAAAAGCAAAAGAATTATTAGAAAAAAAAAGTGTATTTAAGAATGCTGTGTTTGCTTGCCTTAGTTTCACTGAGTAGCTGAAGCAATTTAATCACATTCAGAGATGTCACATGCTGTACCATTTTATTGCAATACCTAGCCCAGAAGGATGGACTCGTTCTGAATTTCACCACACACAGAGGTCTGGGATTAGATCTTTAACTTTATTTTTCAGAGCTTTCATGGAACTATCCAATATGTCATTATCCAATATGTGGCACTGAAGCAAATGGTAATATTTTTTAAAATTCTTTTTGTATTGTGCCATCCTTGCTCTTTGCAGAAAATAAGATGCTTAATTTATGTTCATTTCCCAGGAGACTGACAAGTATGTCCTAAAAGGCTGTAGGGACTCTAGTACTCCAAAGTCAGCACTCCAAAGACTAGTAGCATAAAGCAGCCCTCTGCTGTAGGAAAACTAATCCTCCAACAGTGTTTCATTCAATCAAAAAAATGCTGCAGATTGACGGTGTTATTGCATGCCTGAATTTTCAAGAGATTATTGTGAATGAACTGTATTTTTCCACTGAATGGTAATGGCAAAACAGCCTAGCCATCTAAATGTTTCCCATGGTAATTCTGCCCTAAATAAGCAAAGATTGGGAAGCATGTTTGTTTGTTTGTTTTAACCTTTTTCCCTTTGAGTATGTGAATAAAAATTGTGGGGGAAAGAAAAGTGATTTAAAATTACAAAGTCAGCTTCTTTCATGTTATGTGGTGCTAATCAGTTCTAAAGCTGATTAGATCCTGAAAACTGTATCTGTTTTTGTCCTGGACTAAGTCTGAAAAAAAATTGCTGAGAAATCTTGTTGTGACACATTTGAATTTATTTTGCAACACTAATCTCTAGAAAGCAGCCACTTCTCTCCATGTACGTTTTTTCCGTTTTAAAATCAATGCCTGATTGATCTTTTCTAGTGCATATAGTTTTCTAAAAATTTGCATTAACAAAATACACTGCTTTGGACAAAATCTTATTTCTGATGTGGTTTTAGTGGAGTGCCCATATCCTGTTGTGTTTTGTTTTTTTTTTTCTTCCTTTTAGATGCTCAGCTATGTGGTCATATATATATATATATATAATTTTTTTTTCTGTCTGAAAGTATTTGTGTGTATCCTGATGATACACCAGGAAATATTTAAAAAGCAAGATTTGTCTGCAGAAAGAGAGAGTGTGGCTAATACTTCCATGGATGAGATGATGGGTCAGTACCCTGTTCTGCTGTTCCCTTCACCAAAGGCTTGAGGCTGATTCAAGGGGGCTCACAGAAGGCTCGCAGAGGGGCATACCCTTCTGCTGCAGTCTCAGGGCAGGATAAAAGTTACTGCATTTTCTCTGCTAAAAGCTCTTCAGTGAACTACATGAAGATAGATGATGGTCCTGTTGTCCTTCCTGTTGAGTACAATTTTCATGGCAAAAAAAACTTGAGGCTCTGCAAAGCTACTGTCAGATGTGGAGGGGATCCACAGTGTTGGGTCAGGGGCTTGACCACATCCCCTGGTCTGAACTGTTTGGGGCAGAATGGCTTTTCATGTTGGGGAGAAAAATCAGGCCTGTCAGCTTGGGTGAAAATTGGGAAGTCAGGCTGGCTAGCTGTCAGCTGGTTGCTTTATCACAGACCCATGGTTTGGTCTTAAAAGAAAAGTTAATAAGACTAGCCAGACAGCTAATCCAAAGCCGTGGGTGCGCACGTACCTTGTGAAATCCACATGACCAAGTAAGCTAATGACGCAGTGAGTGCTTCACCTGGGGACTGCTTTTTATTTCTATTCACGTCTTACTGCTTCAGAGCAATTAAATGTTTTGTTTCTAAGGTTCACAGCCCAGATTCACAAAGCAGAGGTAAAGTTGCAGTCTAGATTTAAAAGGGTTTTTGTGTGAGGTGCCATCAAGTACTGCAACACTACAAATGGACGCTTACAGCTTATTAAACTGGAAATAACTCCACTGGTGCATGCTGTCCCATTTGTCACTTTATGTGACTGAGATTGAAGATGAGGGGATAAAGGTGTGATTATACTGAAAGCAGTGTGGGTAGGAAGGGGTGATAATGAAATGTTTGCACTCATAATTGTTTTACAGGGAAAACAAAATGGCAAGAAGACAAAGAAAAAAGAAGAGAATAAAAATTAGTTTAATGCATGATGTATTTATGAACTCTTTCCATAGTGAGGGGGAAAAGGGTCTTTGAGCCAAAGGAGGTCATTCCATGCAAACCTCTGAAGGAAAGAGGATTTTGTAATGATAAAAGGAGGGGAGAGTATGCTTCTTACACTTTAATGATTTCTTTGCTGCTCACAGATAGGAACTGGAACTCCACACTATTAGCCACAAATGGCATTTTGAAATGACTTTTTTTTTTGGGCAAACCCAAAAGACATTGCTAAGATTTACATTTTCAAATATATGCTGACCTTTTTTTCCTCTTTCTTTTAGTTCATTTGTCATCAGTATGTAATTGAATCAATATATTTCCTGATCAACCCAAAGATTGAATAAGGTCATGGGAAGCCATGTGTGGACATTAAAAATCATTATTTTACTCAAAATGAGCAGAGATGGCATAGACCATTCAGAGTTCCAAATGAAATTCTATTAGATTCTATTACACTTTTACAATTATAGAGACGTTCCAATATTACAAGGGGAAATGAAGTCATAATAAAAAAGCCCAGAGGTGTATTACAAAGAAATGGGCATACTATTTTTCTAGTTAAAAACTTGATGAAAGGAGCTCTGCTACTTTTCAGTTGCTGAGATGTGACCTTGTTCTTAAAAAAAAAAAAAAAAAAAAAAAAACAGGCTCCAGCTTCCTTCTTATTTCCCCTTTATACATGTTTCACAACATGTTTTCAAGAAGAGCAAGATATTTAAACCGATTCTTATTGTAAAAATATTTAGAGGAAGAGGCACAGTAATAAGTCTGATACATGTACACATGTATTGTTATAGTCCGTGTCTCTGGGGAGCTGCTTGCCTGTATACAGTAGTTGATGAGGTGGGAGCTTTTGGCACATGAGACACCAATTTCATCACTATTTTATATGTTTTCCTGAACTGCTCCTCTTTATTTCTGCCCGCTACCCCCACTGAAATCTTTCGTCAAGCCAAAAATCCTAGATTTGAAGTGAACTTCTTACGATTGGAAATTTTGGGGAAATCTAGAAATCAGTGTTGTAACAAAACCCATTCCTATATCTAGGAACGTGTAACAGTGCATTGACCTGTAGCTAAGAATGAGATTAGTGTGAAGCTGTAAAGCTACAGTCATTATGTGATCAAGGATCGTTTTGTTTTGATATTGCAGGTAGAAGAGCAGAAGAAATGGGTTGGGTTTGCAGAGTTTGGGATTCCAGTCCTGCAGGAATTGGGAAGGATTTGGGTGTAACTTTTTTTTCTGGGAATCAAACACATTGTTTGCAATAGCTGCGTGTTTAAATGTTGGCCTTAGCATTAGGGAACCGTTTCTCTACTGCATCCAAAGAAATGAGGCAAGTATTAGGTCTGAAACAAGTTAAATGACAAATGAAACAATGAGATATTGCTTGCCATACCCAAGAAACAGAGAAAGCTGGAACGGCTTATTAAAATCTTCAATCTGCATAACAAAAAGTTACTGATACTAAAGTAATATAAAACATAAAGTAATACAAGCACAAAGTTGGAGTCTGGCTCCTCGTGTACGATTTTTGGACATCTGTGAAGAAAACTGGGGCTGTGCTGGGAAATATTCTTTGGTATATACAATGTGTGCGCATACGGGATTCCAGGCTGACATAGGCTGCAAAGGCAGCTCAGCTAACACAGGCAAAGGGGAGGGAAAGGAAGTCTTCCACAGAACTTTTCTATGCTACAAATCAGATGGCAAACTTAAAGGGCATCTGTTAAACCCTAGAATAAAGCACATTACCCACCACAGTAAATTATACCTGTTTTCAGAAATGAACTCTTCAGAGGTCATCAAGTGCAGCAAGTGGAGGGGTAGGATAAGAAACAGTATCTTCTTTCCCAGGTCTGGGACACTAGCAGGGCAGTAATGGCAGAATTCATAGTAATTAGGTCACCACTCGTCTCCTTTCTGCATGGTTAAAGGCAGAAGCTGTGATTCAAGACAGAAAGAAGTACTTGAAGAGTCCCCTGGTAACGTCAACAAGAGTTAGTGTGTTAACTTTCCCTGATGTTTCCAGTGTAACTTTTTTCAATATTCCCTGGGTACCTGAGCTTGTTTCTGCAAGCTATGAAGGCAGGCTGCAATCCAGGGACCACCCTTGGTACTCGCAGCGTTACTACGTGCTTACACAGCCGAGGCAACCAGCTGTGGGCATGTCTCCGAATGCTGCTGAGCTGCGCTGTTGGATGGGTGCTCTCTGAGCACATTTATGATTTGGCCTCTAATTTTAATAGCTACGTAAATGGAATGTCTTGGGTCTCGTTTCAGGATATAGATCACAGGTTTACCCTGGTCTCTCTTCAAAGCTACCAAGAAATATAAATGTGCTGCAAAGGATAAGCTTGAATGTGTTTCACTGGTGCCTTTAGGTCCTTTTTTGCAGGCACTTACGTATGCACAGGAGTACATATACATCAGCTGCTCTGAACTGACTCTCTGAGCTGGAGCTGTTGTCTTGGGTTTGCTTCTTGATAGCCACCTTGCATCTGACACTTTGACCTCATAAACTGCAAATCTGTTCATCTTCATTTTTTGTGTTCCGTGGTGGGCCTTCTGTCACCTGGGGAAGAGACTTCCTAACATCTTGGATTTTTTTGGCACCTCCTCAGGACTTAGACAGCTTCACAGCTTTCAATCAAATAGCGGCAGAATGTGCTGTAGCAGTATGGTTGGCTGTTGCAAATGAATACAAATCTAGGTTAGTTCACTTCCCTCATGGAAGTGGCTTATAATGCCAGTCCTGATAACATATCTTCATTTTTCTTCTAAAAGCATCTTGCTTGGATAAATGTATTTTGGTTTGCATTGGTTGCCTTTACCTTACAAAGTCTTGTGCTAGGCCTGTCAGAAGGGGTTAGTACAGAATGCAGTGAGGAGGAAGTAAAGTGTTTTAATGAAGTGTGCAGTCCCTTTAAAATTAGGCTGAAGTCATCTCCAAAGCAAGAGGCCGATATTGAAAATTGAGCGAAGATTTCTGCCTGGTACAATGCTACCTCCAGGTTGGGCAGTGAGCTTTGTTTTAAGCTGGTTGTGTAATGACAATATATGCAGGTGTCACAGCATCTTTTAAATGGCTTAGTAATAATTGATGAAACAGTCAGTTGCTAGAATGACCTCCCCAAGCCCTTCTAGCTGGTGCTGAGACATTAAAGTGACAGAGATGGGATCAAGCTAGCAAATGAGAGCTTGTAATGCCGTGTTCTTGGGATGATTTCCAGTCTGAGTAACTACTTGAGCCCAGCGTATTGTGCAGCATGTTTAAAAGCAAATGCCCAATGAAAGATTGTATTTAAATGCCATAACTGTTTAGGGGGATTTGACACCTGAAAATATTGATAGTTTTGCCATTATTCTTTCACTCTTTGTTCCTCTCTTTGTAGTCGTTCTGTATGGAGGAAGTACAGAAAATGATAGGAAAATTCAGAAAAGTAGCATGTTTGCAAAGCAATTTTTATTGCACCCGTTTTCTAAGGGACTTTTATCTTAAAACTGGAAAGGTCCTTTTTTAGCCCAAACCTTTGTCCAGCCCTATTTAGTGTTCTTCATATCCAAAGCTCTTTCCAAATGTTAACTACACTAATTCATTCTGGTAACTGCCTTGCAAGAAACTAAGTGAATATTTTACACTAGTTACAGCAGCGGGCTGATTTGAAGGGCAAACTTGCTTTCCTCTGTTGTACTGCATAGTACCTGCCCTCCTGCATGAGGCGAGCTATTGGAATCTGACCTTAAATGATTTGTTGAAAGCCAGAAAAGGAGTTGGTGTTAGAGTGGAGGAATTTTGGCTTCTAATCCGGAGTTCAAATGACTAAACCATGCATCTGATAAAACGAAACTTAGACCTGTGATACTGCATACTGTACAGCACATTTAAAATGCATTTACTTCCCCACCCCAGGAGCTTCAATAGCTCCAAAATAACTTTTAAAAATAAATTGTTTATTGAAAGATTAAGAGCATTTTATTGACTTTGCAGTTATGGCCAATTTCAGTGCATTTTTGTGACGGTATCTAGTCACAGATAGTCTCTTTCCTACGTGTGATGGTTTTATTATGTGAAAGAAGCCTACCTCCTGTTTATCCTTCCCTTGCTCTCAATCTCACAGTCTCCAATGTTCCCCCAATGCTTTGTATGTCAAATGATCTCCCTGTCTCAATTCAAATCCCTCCTTAAGAGATTTCTTCTGTGCACATTTCCTATAATGATCCCCCCAAGATATCCATACTGATGTGAGACAGGACTTTCATCTACTGTAGCACGTGTGGCTGATGACACAATTTCTGAACCTAATACTGCTGTGTTCAGAATAGTTTTGAAAAAAAAAATCTTTAAGAAAAAAATCAAACACTTTTTTTTTCCCCTTGACTTCTTTCACTGTACCTCTATAACAAAAAAGCTTACTTTAAAAGCAAGGTAAATGAACAGATCAACTTCTAAAGATTAACTTCTCAATATGCAGAATGAATGATAATTGCTTTGCAAATATTTTAAATATGAGCACTGTTCTTTATTAAAATCTTGTGGTACCCTCCACATCCAAACGCATAGAGCAGCGCAGAGAGGCTGAATGCCTCCATAATCCTTGGCACTTGGCTGACTCTTGCAGCCCTCTTGAACTTTTCTTCCCTGCTTTTGCTGCCTATATCCCTCAATGCTCAGGTGTGTTCAGGGCTGAGTATGCAGCTGGGGTGCTTTTGCAACCATTGCCTGCCCCGTGGAGAACCAGAGGAGGTTGCCCTTGGCGAGGCTTCCTGCCTTCAGAGTTCGCCTCTGCTCAGCTTGGTAAAGCCAGGGCTCCATACTCTGGCATGCTGTGCCAGCCCTACCTCTTCAGCGGAGCCTTTGCCAAACATTAAGTTAATAGGTTACATTCCTTTCATACTTTTCACTTAGCTGAGTAATTTATTATTTTCTCTATTGGCTTCTGTATTATCACAGGAGGATACATATATTTTTAAATAATACAGACTACTCCCCTATTGTGGGCACGATAAGTTGTGGAAATGAAGAAGGGGTGGATTATTTGGTAGTTGCACATGTGACTATTGAACAGTCTTCTAAAGCAGCTGTATGCTGCTAATTTCTGCAAATGAGACAGAATTAGTTGACCTTTGGTCTGCAGCTATGGCAATTACTGTGTTCAGGGTACTTTCTGGTAATGTGCTACATGAAATCACAGAAAACGGGGGGGGGGGGGGGGGGGGGTCGCAATTTTTTTTTCTGTTATTTTCTCAACTTACCTTTTTTCCCTTTTTTTATGTTCATTATATTGGGGGTAAAATTGACCAATAGTAGTAGCAATGCAAATGGCACCTTTTCCTAATATAGATTGGATATTAAATCCCCAGAAAGTCCAATAACCTCAGAAGGATTCTAAAAAAATGCATGTTGTTGTTGCAGGTGGGCTCATGACTTATGAGCACTATGCACGTTGGACAAACAAGTGCACATAAATACAGAGTTTGTGGACCTGCAGTAATTTTTAATTGCAAGCCTAAAATGTTCACAATAATTCAGTTCACTCTAGGTGAATTTTGAACTTGTGTCTGTCCTATGGTTTCTATCTGGAATATCATGCAACAGAGGTAGAGTCACGGCTTTTAAATTCCAGTCCTAGCAAAGTTTAGCTTTTGACAGGTGGTCTGAAAACATGCAAACCAAAAGGCTTTAAAAAAAAAAAAAAGCTTCCCCTTGATTTGTTTTGGATCCTCTGAACTGGAACCTCTGAGATAATAGGTATATCATGGATATAGATCTATAATCCACGACCTTATTACAAATGATAAATTAATATTTCCAAACCTAATTGCCTTGCTAATGTGCACCCACACCTGTCCTAACTTACTTCTGCCATTTTTCAAACAGCCAGTGAAAACAGCTGATCACCAGTCTCTGCTGAAACAAATCTGCATCTAGAAGGCAGAGTGAATAAGAGTATTCTACTGACACAAACAAAAATAAGCCTTATGAAATGTAGGCAGGAATGGTCTGGAAGCAAAGTTTGCTAGCTGGACAGCTTTGAATAGAGAGCTGTTTAACTTTCAGGCTTCCCAGACGTTCCACCTTGAAGCTAATGGGCTGGGACCATTACAAATGAGAGAGGAATTTGGTCGCTTGTGTCAGAACACCCAGGGCCTCTTTTCTCCTCTTATGTGCTGGTTTCGTTCCACGATGACTGGTGTTTCACAGCCTTCTCTCAAGCTGCTGTTCCTTAGGCTATAGCCTCTCTGATTCCTACCTATGCCTTACTCAGGCAAACTCCCATTACAAGTCAGCAGGAACCTGACCAAGTAAAGTTTAAAACAATAAATGTTCCTCTGTCGTTCAGCAAAGCATGTCTCTGCAGGATCTGGTCCTGTTAGATTTTCTGCGTAAAGCTGAATTAAATCAGTGTGTGGCCTCTCTGTAACCTTTTGGTGATGTAGCAGGTTTTGTGGTAGTTTTATCTCTAGGCTTCTTTTTCGGTAAGGTGATCTGTAATACCATGGTAAAAGAAACAAATGAATGCCGTCCTCACTGCTTCCTCCCAACATTCCCCCTCCAAATATATTTCAGTTTGTTTGCATTTGATCTATATAGCTCCTCCTCTTATACAGAAGGTTTTGGTTTGATCAGATCATCTTAATTTCATAAACCAAGCGATAATCCCACTTTGCCATGTTTCCTCCAGTACTTTTTATTCGTCTAAGAACTAAGTGATTTCAGCAGTGTCTAATATGTGTGTTGGTTCCTGTGCACATGGGCTTTGGGCAAAGTGATAAATGGGAATATATTGATTAGGAAAATTACTTAGCTCTAATTTCACAAATGTCACTGAATAAGAGATCACTCTCCTGTGAAGCTGGATTGCCTAGTTTGAATACTTCTAGGATTTTTCCGTAATCCTGGTCTTCCATTTCAAAAATCAACAGTCTATTGCTAATAATAAAAACAGGACAAGATTTCTCCAGTGTCTTCAGATGTTCCTCCCAAAAACAGACATACCACACTTTAAAAACAGACCAACCAAACAAGCAAAACACCTCACCACCAGCAGAACAAAAAAACAACCCCCCCCAAAACCACCTTATTTCAATTTAATTTTACAGTCCTTGAAAACTGAGAAATCCTTAAAAATCATAACAGATATAAAATTAGAACTGGGTTGGAAATAAAGTGGAGGGGGATATGGAATCTCATGAGAATTTCTATAAAGAAAGTTGGTATACTTCCAGAGTATGAAATATATGATGGGCTATTTTGAAAGCTGATATTGAAAGAGAACAAGATATGAAAAATCAGAGCAAGACAGTCAGAATTGTGTGTGAAAAAGCCACAGGTGATTTTTAATAGAAGGACAGAAAAGATTACTTATTTTTGTGGAAATAGCAATGCTTTCATTTTCCTGCAAGTTTTTAGCTGAAAAAAAATTAAGTGCAAAGTAATGCAAAGAATAGGAGGATAATTGTGAATTAGGAGCCAAATTATGCCAGGCACAATTGAATAAGTTCTGACTTTTCTTACTGACAGACATGTATATTAATAGTTGGCACTTATTGAACCAAATATGAATATTCATCTTCATTTATATTTCAAGGCCTTTCATTCCTCAAGGACCACAGTGCTTTTGACCAATTTTCATCCACATTACTAAAATGACAGCTTTCACTCCTGGGCCCTGACAGAGGTCTGCAGAATTCATTGGAGGTCCTGGGAGGAGGGAACCAGCTCCCGCTCCCAGCTGTCCACAAACACTCATTAAGAGAGGCAAATATCCAGCAGAATCTCTGTGAGAATTTTTAATCACGCAAAGGCTCTGCTAATTAGGTAGCTGATGGGGCATAGAGAGCACAAGGACGAATTCTTTAAACAAAGGACTAGAAACTTTAAGAGCTTTAATTACTTGGGCACAGAGTTCATTTCAGAACTTGGGAGCAAATTATTCTAATAACAATAAGACCAAGTAGCAGGCCATATTAGTGAGAATTGTGTAGAAAAGTTCAGTTTTCTTGGGCTGTCACAACCATAATTGGAACATATTGGAAACCAAGGGGGTTATGAAAATATTATTCATAAAAATTTTAATGTGAAATGAATTTGATGCAGACAGTTTCCTATAGGTGCACATTCTGCTCCTCTTTTCTGTGAGCACTGCTTTGCCAGGCAGTATTGCACCGTGGTCAATACCTCAGCCTGCTCACATAGAGCATGCTGTGCTCTAAAAAGAGGGGTATTTATTCATTTACACAAATGAAGAACAACAGCTATTTTCAAAACAAAATCCACCCTTTTGTTTAGCACAGACTGTCTCTAAAACCTAAAAACTGGAAATACATTGCTTTTCTGTAGGCTAGAAGGAAACCTATTTCCCTGGCTGAAAATTAAGGGTTTGGTTTTTTGTTTGCTTTGCAAGTGCCAAATGGCATGGCTGCGTTGTATGTTTTCTCCCAGGACACTGTTCAGGCTAGAATAGTTTCCAGTATCCATTTCTCCTAAATGGAATAAGGAAGAGGAAGAAATAGAGAACTCAAAGGATTCAAACCCAGAAACTGTGCCCTCTCGCCCTTCAAAAAGAGAATGTAGAAAATACACAGCTCTCCCTTGAAAGCTGGAGAACAGCTGATGTGCTGCTCTTACCGGTTATTCCTAACAGCTGAGAAATCTGATCAAGCTGGTCAATAATTGAGCACAGGGGCACAGCCTGCCTGCGTGCTGGATAAAAGTTGATTTCCTGGGGACAGGAATTGTAGTAGGAAGGAAGGGGTTTGTTGGCCGCTGTAAAAGGTTTGTTGGCCTTGGAATAGCTATGCAGTCAGGGCTGGGGGGTCCACCGTACCTCTTCTGTAGGTTGGAAGTTTTCTGTGAAGATAGCTTTTTCCCCTTTTCTTTTAAGGGCTATAACTTGTCTGGGGGTTGGCTTCTGATAAGGAAGAAGCTGGCAGCTATTACATGTGTATGGTGTATCTCCAAGGAGAGTTAACTTCTAAGGGCTTGTGGGTTTTGGTAGGTTTGATGCAAACCATGTGCAATGGTTACTTGTATATTAAATGCTCCTTGAGAGTTTAGTATCCAAGAACGAAGGGTTAATTTTATAGCCAAGAGGCTTAGCTTTCTGCTGGTGGGTGGTTGTGTCAACTCCTTGATTGAACATGTAAGTGGTTCTAGGGAGTGCAAAGGGATGAGTGGGGATAATCGGGGCCTAATTATGTTCAGTGAGCAAGTGGTCTGGTGTTCAGAGTTGCAGGAATAAATTAGAGAAGGAGGAAAGAGGTATCTTAGACCACTTCTCTGAGCAGATAAAGCTTCATGATTAGTCTTAAAACTTGAACAACACTTCTTGCACTTGGTATGGTGTTTACTGAATGTTTTAGCTACTGTGAGGAACAGTGAAAGAGGAACTGCTGCAGTCTGTGGTTGTAGACAAGCTCTTGTTTTGTGTGGACCTTCCTCAGGTGGGTAAACAGAGGTGGGAATGCAATAAACGTAGCGGAGTCATTGCGTTAGAAAGTCATTCTGCCTGGGGTGCTCCCTTGTGAAAGCTGCTAGGGTAACGAAACTTAGATGGTTTTTGGTCCTTGTTGCTTTTGGTTTTAATTCCCAGGACAGCAGGTTATGCTGACACGCAGGAATAATTCTGTCACCTTAGTTCCTGATGCTATTGACAGCAGTTACAACAGAATAAACAAATATGTTAAAGGGGAAGTGTAAAAGGAAGAGGTTAGCCTCATGTCTCACGTAGTATCTTTTATTTTAAAGTAATTCCTCATTTTTTTTTTTTTTTAGAAGTGCGTGAGCTTCAGATATGCTGTGTTAGTGTTCTCCTGGTTCCTTCAGGGGAATGGAGATAAGTGTAGTTTGATGTTCAGTTCACGTGCTGTTCTGTTTTTTTGTCCGTTGTTTTTACCTATTTGCAAGTCAGGTCCTGGACAGGCAGCATGCAAACAGTACTCTCCCCAGTTTGATCACACTACATTTTTTTTATTTAAAAAAAAAGAGAGCTTTTATGGCATGTAATTTTACAGTGACTGTAATTTAGCAGTTCTATACAGCTTAAAGACCAAAATCCAGGAATCTAGCTGGAAGTGAGGTATTTTTTGTATAAAAATATATGCGATCTACTTCTTAAAGCAAGCACCACTATAAATATTGCTTTAATATCTTAATCTCCAAGTGTTACAAAACAAGCATTGTGTGATTGAGTTTAATTTGTCCTTTTTTGAGGAAATGTGACCTGTGGCAAAGGTGTGTGGCTATGCTGCCTCAACTTACCTGATATGAGTCGGATCCAAAATAAAGCTTCAGTTTTTCAGTAATTCTTCCATAATTCTTCCATACATCAGAAGATTTCATTACAATTTCATCTTTATAGGTGTAAATTGTGTCCTTTTCTTCTTTCTGCCTTTGCTAAGTGTAGATATTAGTTGCCCATTATGTAATTGTATTCTGAAGCTATGTTCCTTCAACCTGCACAGAGATCCTTAGCAGAAAGAAAATGTGTAAGACAAGAAGACATTCAATGACGTGGTTTGTCAGCACTGCACAGAAGTTTTAAATGGGTCTGTTTTTGACATGCAGTCAATATCAAGTTACTGACATATGGACAGTTTTGCTCAGAAGGGTGTCTGTCCGTTCACATATGCAACATTTGTCAAATGTTCTGTTTTCTTTAGGAAAAGAATCATTCATCATGTTACAATCGGTGTTCAGTGAAGAGTTGATCAAGAGGTATAACCATTAATTCATATTTGTCCATAGATGTGAACTATGGAGATCCACGTTGTTTATAAGAAAATAATAAAACTATTCAAATATCTGGGGTCTTTAGAACTCTCTCATATAATTTTGAGGGAGTTTTCCCTGAAATTGGAGTGCGAAGGAGCTAGCATTTAGATTTGCTGTATGCTGGGGAAAATACTCTTGGAACTGGGGAAACTGCTAATGGCTCTTGGGTGTGGTGTCTTAACTGGAAAGAGAGGTGGAAGAGAGTCATTTCTCCTGATGTATTAATGTATTATGCTGGGTTTATGTCAAGAGCCACTCTGAGAAACTTCCATGATGCATAAATGCTAGAATTCCTAAGGCAGAAAGAAGAGGTGGTTTCATATTTGTATCATACCACCCCTTCCGTTTTAACCACTGAGTTAGATTCTCTTCAGGAAAGAAATCGTGAATATCAGTGAATTTAGTGTTTGATAGCAGTGCTGACAAAGAGGGAACAGCAGGCTTGTATGGACAAGGCAGACTTAACAGATCCCATACTGATTACATGGTTAAGATGCTGATTGAGAAGAACTTTCACCCTAACTGATGTGATAGTCTTATTCTTCTCCTCTGTAGGATTTCCCTCTCTCCATTTGGAGCTGTGACCAGGCCTTTGACAAATGCTCAATTTGGAGTACTCAGGCTTAAAATAGAGACTTTTAAAAATCTTTAATTGGGGCTAAGCGCTAGTTTCTTCACGAGGTTCATTGTTTTGAACAAGGAAGCAGGACTAAAGAGTTAACTGCTTCCAATTGTAAATACATCAGTGGCAGGCACATTACAAAGCTCTATACAATCCTGTAGAGTAAATGGTGGACAGCTCATCACAATTAGGCATGGTCATAATGAAGAGCCAAAAGAGAGAAAAGAGGGCATGGGGAAAAACAGACCTTTTACAAATGTTTTATATGAAGAGAAATTATAGCTAAAAGGGATAGTTAATTAGTTTAAAGACTAGATGATAATGCCTTCGCTTTGCAGAAAAAGAAAACTTTGAAAGCATGGAAAATGGGTGAGTTTCTAGCAGCTGATCTGGAAAAAGAGAAAACAATTCAAAGCAATACTGTACGTGGGTGTTTCTCAAAAGAAACTGTGGTGGGAAGTGTGTGAGCTGAGTAATTTACTCTTAGCAGAGACCGTAGGCACTGTTGTGTTTAGCATGGACCCTGCACATAGCCTTGTTTTCACAGGAATGCATCTGTATTATTACAGGTGCTTATCAGAGACATAGATGCTTATGGTCTGCTTCCCAGCTTTGCGTACCGCCATAGGAAGGCAAAACCCCATCTGGCCTGTGCTGAGAAGGCTGCACAGAGGAGCAAGGTTACAGTCAGGCTTGTGCTTAGCCTCTGCAGTGTGCTGGCTAACCAGTCACCTATAAAACCAACGTGCATTCTGATACATGTTATTTGGAGGAGAAATAAAATAGCAAAAACTTGTGTCATGATCCTCTAAGCAGCAGCATGTATAATGTGTAGTGTTGCCTGTGAGATATATCCTGCGTGATGCTTCCTGGAGATGGGGCTTTTCTAGCATCAGTGAAGTTTGAGAGCATCTTTCCTTCCACAGCTCCCACTGTGTGTATCATGGGTAAGAGACATCTGTGCGTCGTTCATGGAAATGCACGCTCTCTACACGGACTCTCTTGTTTGGGTATGTGTATGATGGCAGTCATTTCTCACCAAATTCAGTTGAGTTCATGCTGCTGGAATGAACTTGCTGCTTCTACTGCTGACTTGGGTATTTCTAGGTTATGCCAGAGCTTCTGAGAACTGCACAGTAGATGCAACCTTTACTTTGTAGGCTGGGATTTGGAAACTGCAATCCTCGCTCCCTATGACAGCTATGGAGACAATATTGTTTATTACTCTCTATCTCTGTCACGTGGCACAAAATAAACTGCATTATAGTAGTATGTGTAGCATGCCTTCTGCTTGCAAAAAGGACATAAATTTGTCATGAGAGCCTGGTATTTTGTTGGTAAGTGGGTGGCTGGTCTGGGACTGCTTCAGTCTCTCCTATCCCAGAGAAAGCGAAATGCCCTGTAGGGAAGTAAGGAGGAGGCTGGTACCGTGGTTGTGTTTACCCTGTCTCCTGGCCCATCTGAGCTGTTAGTACCCCTGGAATCTTGCTTTTGCAAGTTGCCTTCTACTGCCATCTTCCTCAGTCTCCAAGGGGAAATAATGTTCAGCTGCATATCCCAGGAGCTGTGATAGTGCCTCAACAACCCATCATTTCTGCAGTGATTTTGTAGTTAAAGCTGGGATACAACAGACAGAATTTTAAAAAGGACTTGATATTAGCCTAGCTTTATTGCTATTGAAGTCAGTGGTAAGACTTGTGTGGGAACAAAGTTAAGCCCGTTTTCAACACTTTAAAAAAATCCTTCCTGGAAATTTTTTTTTTTATTATTAGCTGTATGCATTGGCTTGTCCTGGTTTCATAGGCAATACTGTAGCAAAAACTTTGTCTTTCAGTATCGTTCTCTTGCAGCCCCCAAGTCAATGTTTTTGTGACTCCCCTTTTCTTTAAATCCCTTCCAATAAGATCTACTTTAGCATTTCAATATGCGCAAATAATATGGATTCATGCCCCCAACTACATTTGCCTTTTACATGAATAAACTGCACCAGGAACTTAAAGGATAAAACTGGTGTCAGTGGCTTTATTGGGATGTTTGTGAATGCAAGCCCTTAAAAATTACACTTTGTTAGTGCAAATGTGTGTAGAAGACAAGCCAGAATCACAGCAGACAGGTACACTGCTGAATGCTCAGAAGGGCAAGCGCAGGAGTGTAAAACTGGGAGTTGTATCCAAATTAGATTGATCAGGTCTTTCCAAACACTTCTTAAATGGAGTTTTGTAGGAGAAAAAGATGTATTCATATCATATAGTATAAAAATAAAGCAACACTTGCTGGGTGCTTGCCTTAGTTTAGATTTAACGTAGGGCTGATGTAGGCTGTGATACCAGAAGGAAGAATGGAGGATGCTGCTAGAAGGATAACAGATGCGTGAACTTATTCTGAAAGAGACATGTGTCCCTAAAATAATAATATGCAGATAAAACATTACAAGAAAGACCCATGTGAAAATTTGGAAATAATGAATAGGGTTTTGTACTGTATGGAGACAAATAAAATCCTAGGGTAAAGTAGGAAGTTGGAAGAAAATGTATTTTTCCACTCAGCCTTCTGAAAGTAAATTATTGTTGCTTTCATATCTATGGTTATGTAGAGACTGCAATTTCAATAATTTATTCAGCTTCTCTGCAGAAAGCTATCCTGAAGCTGTAAAAAATCTCTTTAACTCTGGTCTTTAGGTGGGTAGGTGCATCCGTACCAGATCAGTCCACGTCTGTCACTTTACAGAAATATCCAACTCAGAACCAGAAATCTCTGAACTTCAGTGTAACAGAAGCAAGGCTCTTTCATATGCTACCCCGAAGCTGGGACAGAGAACTAAACATCTTTAGAAGAGTGTTTCTATGAGATTTTTTTAACTGTGGGGTTAAGCAGGGCGGCAAATACGGAGGTGATCCAAACCCAAGAATGCGTAACACAAATTACTGGAGCATATGTAGAATATATTTGAGAGAGAGATGGGAGCAAATAATGAGAAAATCTAAGATTTTAAAGGTCATGGTGACAAGGAGAGGTAGCAATTGAAGAAGGCCAGACCTATAATACTTGTAGTTAAAGCAAGTTTTAGTAAGTTCTTCTATCAGTCTGTGACAGTATGCACAAGGTATTCTGAGAAGACCCCACTCAGTTGTCTGGTAAAATCTTAAGAGAAGCAAAGGTGGCTGAGATGAAGATGTCAGGGTCAGACTGCGGGGTCTCAGTGGATAACGAAGTCTCTGCTAAATGGCACCACAGATGTGGGCAATTGCGATGAAGAAATCTTGCTGTTACAAAAGGTTGGGTTCTTCTGGAAGGTTGTTTGGTAAGACTGAACACAGCAGCCTGACCACCTTGCCTCTGTTGTGATGGGTAGCGCATTTGTGGTGTTGGTTGTATCAGGCTGAGTCTGTAAAAACCAAGCTTCCTCATGGGCTGCCATTTACATAAGCAGTAAGATTCATGCTAAACTTCAGTATCTGAGAATGTGAGCCCTATTTGCTAAAATTCAAATGCTAGTGTTTAGCTAGAAAGCGTTCTTTGTGACCAGGTATTTTTGTCACATCAAAACCTATCAAAATTCTTTTAGCTGTAAGATTTATTCATAATTGAAAACTTGTTATTTAATCTAGAGCTTAAATGTAGTTACATATGCCAACTTAATGCCACAAAATAGCCTAAGAATATTCTTAAGCAGTATGTCAGCTAAATTTTATTGCAGGTCCATTAGTATTACCATTAAGCTGCTGACTAAAGGTCATAATGAATACTTACTATTTTATATCACCCAGGAGCTACTAAGCACAGCTGGAGTCTATTTCACTACTTGAACACATATAATACTCAACAAATCATTGATCAGTGGATATGTCCATCTTATCAATGTACTTTGCCCAAGTATGCAGCAATTCTTCCAGTGTGCATTGCATAATAGACTGAGGAATTAAAAAATATTAAATGGCTTGGTGTTACAGTTCTATTTTAGGTACTGCCTATAACTGTGTGGTTGCACTGATATTTCGAAAACCCAGTCAGGTCTTACATGGCTTTGTCTGATCAGTTCAACAAGTGGGAAAACTACTGTTGAGATTCCTGATACTTAAGATGATGGGAAAAGTTATTCTGGAGATTTTATCTAATTGATGCTTTATTGATATTTGTTTTCCGTATTTTCCCACATCATCTTACATCGTTCCTCCTATTGAGATCAAGTTCTACTGGAGCAGCAAGAAGATTACGTCTTTCGAATTGTAATAGTTTCAAACAGCTATTGCAAAATATTCCTTAACCCTCAGAATGGACTTTTTAAAAAGGTAATATAATGATAAATTTATCAAAAGAGATAGTTTAATTTATATAATTACTTTAAACTTATTTCTTGTGAGAAGATAAAAAGGATCATGCTGAGGTGCGTGAGCAGGATGGACTTGGGATTTCTTCAGCTGTTATCTAATGGATTCTCTGTAGTTCAACATAATTTGCAATAGGGAAGCCTTGTCTTTAGGGTAGAAGTACTTGATCACTTCAAGTACTAGTATTTGCCATGTCCAGGCGATTTCATGAGTACACACAGCTACTCAAGACAAAGGGGCAACTTCTTTATGACAAAATATTCCACAGTTCTCTTGGTTCTATTTCTTTTCCCTGCAGAAAGTCTCTGAAACTACACACTATATTCAATTTCACATTCATTTCAGCAGCAATGACACTGTAAACCTACCCATTTCTTACAGGGCTTTTGCAATATGTGTCTTAGCATAGACATTCAGCAGTGACTGACTTTTGATCTAAAATGAACTAAAAATATTTTATTATCAAAAATTGTGTGTGCCTGTGTGGGTGAGTAAGGGAGCAGGGTTAGCCCTCAGCTGTATTTTTCTTGAGTGTCTTCTGACATAAACTTGTTCAAAAGAGAATTATTTACATTCAGAGTTATATTAACAAATGAAAATAGGATCCTCATCTGGAAGATTTGCTTTAAGGCCTTCAGGTGAGCAAATTTATTTCCTTTCCTTCCTAAACACATTTTTTCTTCTTTTAAGTCACATCTCCTTCCTCTTTAGTCCATTATCACTAGGCAAACTCGTAGTAGTAGTAAACTGCAAGGCAAAAAAGAGTAATATTATCATGGAAGAATGCCTCCGTGGTCTCATTAGTCTAAGCAGTTAGGTAGGTCATTTGCCACTGTTGGTGGTGACTTGATGTTTGAATGTTGATGTTCTCTAAACCTCAGCCTGGCTGAAGCTGGTAGTGTACCTGAGGTTGCAGAATACCAGTGCTCAGAGGTATCCTGATCTCATTGTTAATGCCAAGATTATGTGCTCATCAGGTGGCGCGTAGCAGAGCTCGAAGTTGAAATGCTGCCTTCCCATAAAGGGATAAAGTAGATGCATCTTAGCTGTAAATCTTACTTTCTTGGCAGGCTGCTCTAAACTGGAATATCTTAGTCTGGGGAGAATGGCAAAGCTACATTGTGAAGCAGTGGAAATTGAAAAATGCAAGCAGAAAAATGGGAATGAAAATTGAGAGTTATTTTAAGAGTATCAGAGACTGAAAAAGCCAGAATTTCTGTTCTGTATCAGAGAGAAATAGAAGGCACCCTTGGAATAAATCAGTTAAGCTATATATACCCTTATCTATCAATTGATATCTCTATTTAAGTTCTCATAAACTAGAAGTAATGAAGTATAAAAATTGAAGAGGAAAACTAAGACATGAGGGATCCTGCTGACAGTATCCAGGACAATAGGTTTTGTAGCTTATTTAGAGACCCAAAAAATATCCCCTGAGCCCCAAGAACTGTATAGATCCTTTAACAGATGGAAACTTCAAGATTGTTTATACTGGAGGGAAAAAAAAAAACAAAACACCAGATATGATCAAATAAATAGAATCATAGAATCATTAAGGTTGAAAAAAACCTTCAAATACTTATGCTATGTTTTGAAAGAAACATGGTATTGTGTCCAAATGCCATGTCAATGCAATGAACAACTTCAATTAGTAGTTTAATTAGTCTTGAACTAAAAAAAATCATTAAAAAAAAACTTTTCTAAAATGACCTCACTGCAAGAGTCCTAAAGGACTTGGCTGAGCTGATCTCTGGTCTACCTGTGTTTGTTGAAGTATGTGATTTTGCACTTATTTTAAACCATGGAGTGATGATACTGTGCTGGTGTTTAGAACTGTAAGCAGAATGGTTTTGACTTGTATAGACGAGTCAGCTTGCAATTAATGCAGGTAAGCTAATGGAAAAGTTGGTAGTGAATTCAGCAGACAAAGAATTGCATAAAGGGAGCTTGCTTTATGGCTGTCAGCATAGTTTTATGATGAAAAGACCTTGTCAGGGAAGCTTTCAGTTTCTTCATGCAATTACAAATCTAATGAATGGATGGTGTACACATCGAGTATTTAGGCTTCAAAGAACTTTGGATGCTGTGTCTGGATTAAGAGGGATGCTAGCACTTTGCATTGTTGCTGCAGTATGAAACAAGGAAACTGAAAATGGGCTCACTGACAGATGCTGGAGAGCAGATCTCAGTAGAGAGCCCTCATTGCATCGGATGCTTCCAAGGGTATTCTGTTGGGATTGGTTCTGGCCGTGTTCAATGTCATCCTCAGTGGCTGGACAGCAAGCATGACAAATATGGCCAAGAACATGTGTGAGCAACGATTGGTGGTAAATTGAGAGAGGACATCCTTAGATTTTTACCACTTCATATCATACAGACTCGGCCTTCTTGTAATATGTATTTTGATGTACCCAGTTATAAGGTTGTACAAAGGAGGCAAGTTTAAACAGAAGGGGTAACTGTGTCTTGTGAAACAGTCATTGCCTTAAAAGATGCTGAGGTTGCAGTAGAAGGAGTGCTAAACTGGAGCTCCTAGGGAGATGCCTGTGGGATCCCTGGATGCTTACCTGGCAGCGGTGGGCTGGTAGGCTCTTACCTCCTAGGAGTAACTAAGAGGTTGCCAATCAATACCTTGCTAACTGTTCTCTTCCTAGTATTATCTGTGGAGGCATCCTGTCTTTGTTATTGTATTTCATGCCCCTTTAACTCTGTTATTGACAGAATGTTATGAAGCAGAAAAAAATGAGGTACACACGCTATTTGAAAGAAAAGTGCATAAATACTGCCCCAAAATGGTCTTGTGGTTGAGGCAGTAAGGGAAGACTTGGGTGTCCTGGAGCTGTTACTGGTTTTGTGCAAGTTTTCTGTGCAACTTAGAGCTGTTTTTAACCTCCTGGAGCATCCCATTGTGGTCAGGGAGATGAGATTCTGGTCTCTACTCTTGAGGTAGATTTCCTCTGGGACACTGCAGAAATCACACTGTGTGTTGGGTTTCCATTTGTAAATAAGGCTAATGTGTCTTCCCAGTCTTGGAGGCACTGTGAAGGTGAACACATTAACAACAGTGTAAGAATCCTGCAGCAGTGAGCACCTTAGGGAAACCTGTGAGTAAACGAGACAAATGTGGTATGAGGGGGGTGGATAAAAGTGAATCATCTGGGAGGAACCTTCTCTCAAATGCTGCAGAAAAATACCAGACAGTCGTCTTGAAAGCTGACTGCACATTTGTTTTAAGGAGACTTTTAAATGCTTAAGACTTAATTCTGAATGTATTGGCTTTTGTGTATTCATGTAAGCGCTTCAGTTCCTTGTACGCATTGGATATCCATTTACATTCAAGAATGCATCACTTCTTTATTAAATATACACTCTGAGGTCCTAACATACTGGCTCTAAGTAGTGGTTCTCCATTCATGTGTACTTTACCCCTTCTAAAACATTTAGCTCTGTGTAAAACATTTAACTTCCTTGCTATCTGTAAGTACTGTGGTAGCTATCTGCCTAGCTAAGGGAGACAAAGATTAGCTGTTTATTAACATAAATAATGTTTTAAACCTCACCAAGGCTTTTTAAATAACAGAGATGCAAAGATATCTTAATACAAAAATGGTTTGGGATTAAATGTAATGTACAGAGAAATAAGTGTATATGTTAGAAAACCAGAATAATGTTCAAACTAGTCAAAATAAGTACTTATTTGTTTTAAAAAATGTTTACTGTTTAAAACTTCTAATATTTGGTTTTTGCTTTTAGGTAGCCAGAATCTTCCTACTAACACTTTTTCCCAAATTCTTTGCAAGGTGTAGTAGCTAAGTAATTCGATAGCTAACTGACAATAATTAGCCTATTAAGATGATTAATGCTTATTCAGGACATTTAATTTGCTTGCTATAAGCACGGTGAGACAGCTAATTTGAAGTTATGCCAAATGCAGTATTTAGTTTTTATATACAACATTTGTTTGGCTTTCCAAATGTAAAATAATTGACAAGAATAATCATAGCCATGGATGTTAGGTCAGCAAGTTTTCATTTCTCCTTTTAATAACAATGATGTGTTACTTAGTGAACCAATTAGCAAGGTAAACTTTACTTGCATTAAAAAAATGCATAAGGCTAAGGAAGAATTTCTAAATTGTAGTTAATGAAATGTCAGCGAAGATGCATATTCTGTCACTTTTGCCCAGGTGAAAACCATCTGTCCTATACAGATAGCATTTCTCCAACTCTTCACAAGGAAGAAGGATCCAAGGTCATTTTTATACACCTTGTGATCAGGGTTGAAATTATATATTTATTTTTTTGATTTATGAAAGTCAATTAAACTACTACACCTGAGCCAGAGGTTCAAATAAATAGACAGTGAAAGAATAAATTTCTTCAGTCATTGCTACAACCCTCCCTCACTTTTTTTTTTATCCTGGGAAAAGCCTACATTTTGTGTGGCTCTTGTATCCCCTTTGGCATATTGGGAGAGGCACCGTTTCTCTTCTGCTGGTTGGCCAGGTTCTTTGCTCCAGATAGCAGGACATGCTGTAAAACTTGGTGCTCTTCACCAAACTGCCCCTGGATTTGAAACTGGCCTCCCTAAGAGCACTCTAAAGGGGTGAGCCAGTAGGGGAGCCATGTCGGGGCTTGTAGGGAGAAAAAAACTTCTGCAGTCGTCTAGAAAGCAATCTGATCTTTTTGGAAGCTAAGGGTAAGGTGTTTCTTCACTATAACTGTTGACATTTTCTTTAAAATTTGACTTGGGTTTCTGCCTCTGAGGCAGAATACTTTATAAAAACCCACTGTGGACATCACAGAGAAGTAGGTAGCATGATCTAAATCCACATAACCTGCAATCTAATCATCTCTGCTTAATAAACATCTCCGCTTGTTTGGCACAAAAGGCATTTTCAGCTAAGTAAATGGCAGTGGCTGGAGATGGGGATTCCTGATGGGAAACAGAAGGGTCTACTTTTGTGAAGTGCCCTACATTTTTTAACCATCTATCAACCTCAAATTTGAAATACTTGGGAAATGTAGCAGTATATTTGTTCTTGTTCATGCCATTGTTTCATCAAACTGCTGAGAAAGCAAAGTGTCCAGATGCTTTCTGACTGATGAATAAGAGGAGGAAGAGGCAATTGTTCTCTTAGAGGTGATGACAAAACCCAAAGTCTCTGTCGGTTGCCCAGGGTCCTTCTAACCTTTTGTTATTCGGAGGAAGCCGGCAGCTTGTATTAATCCGTATAAAAATAGTGGACCTATTTCTGTCCACTTGATCTCCCCTACCCTGAAATGATCACAAGCTAATAGTGCAGGTTATAGCCTGCATTTATCCCAGCACTTCCACTTTGTCGCCAAAGCACTGTCATAGCATTTACGACTGTCTTGCAAGGAGCCAATTAGCATGTCCTGAATCCAGTTAAAGTAGAATATAATAGCTCTGTCTGCACTAGTAAACTAAGCAAGGCCAGGCACGGACTCGAATACAGCACTGCAAGTGTTCGTAGGGCTTTGCTGCTATCATGTTGATGATGTGATGTTGATGCCAACTAGCTCTCTCCCAGATGATGCCCAGGTGGGGGTGAGGGGGTTGCACTGGCCAGAGGTTTTCCAATAAGCTGTGTGGATGAGGGCCCACATGGTGCGTGAGGCAAAAACCTGGCCCAGAGCTGAGCCATGCCACACCATGTAGGCCTTTGTCTGGTTTTGTTTACAATTCCAGCCAAAGACACATGAGAAACTGTTCACTCTGAGTAAGGTCATGGGGACTCACTGGATACCCACCACCGTCTTAGGTTGTCTTTATTTTTTGATTGGCATCTCCCTGTACTTCATTACCACCTTTCTAATTTAGAGGAGCGTGGGGACCAATTTAAAATCCACTGAAACAGCCTTTGGCTCTCTGCAGTGGATCCTGGATCAGGGCCAGGGGGTAAACTGCTAGTGGCAAGCTTACAGTAGTGCTCCCCTTGTGGGTGCCACTGCTGGGGTTACTGGGGTGGCTGGAGATCGTCACAAAAGCGGCTTGGCAGGTTAACCCTGTGACAAGCTGTGAGGTCTCAGGGGAATTGCTCCAGAGTTTTAAAAACAATTACAGTTCTCTCTCTGTGTCTGCCGGACTATCATACTTCCAACATGGAGAAGTTTTTTTGGCTATGATGAAGCTCCCTCTGTCTTTGTACTCCAGCTAAACTAATCAGAGATTAATTTGCCTCTTTATTAGCTCAGTAGTCAAACACACATGATGTAGCTGTTTTGTGAGCTCACCTCTAAAACAGATTATAGCAATGCTTAAAAAAAAAAAAAGCCTCCTAGCATTGCAGATATATCCACTTAGTACAATACTAGTCATGCATTAAAAATGCTTCTGATCTGGTATTACCAGGGAAAATTAACTGTAAACTGAAAGGAAAAGTGGTACATCACGCTTCAGACTCACTCTTTCAAGCATGGATTTATTCAGATCTAGTGCCTGAGCAATTTAAGTACATTAGTCAGTAATTCAGCTCTACTTATTCACAGGTAAAAAAGTCGTCATTTTCTTAGTTTTGTGAAAATTGTTCTGATGGAAATGCAGATCTTCAGGAAAAGCACTGACATGGTTTAAATAGTCCATTCCCTATTGCTGATCACTTATATGGGGCCAAGGTCTGCCCCAGTGGAGGCAAAGTTCTCAGCTAAAGCAAAACAGTGAAACGTGTTTGTGGGAGAGCAGCTGTCTAAGAAAAGTTGCTGCTTTGCTGCATTCCACCCAGGCTGGTAGTTGAAAAGCGGTAAGGATGCATCACTAACAGATAAATCAACCCGACCAGTTATTGCAACAAATGCATTTCTTTAAATTGAAGCAATATGTGCTTGAAACATGCTGAGGCTCAGAGAGTAGGGTCCACAGTAGGCTTTCCAATGAAGGAATATTTTATTTTTTTTTCATTACAGATATGATCATTCATATTTGGGTTTCTTTGCTGTTGAAAACTTAGCCAAAACTTGAAAGTGTTTGATGTAGTCGGGCAGCCTTGAATTCACCATACACAAGCTAAAAATCCAGTGATGTGGAAGTCGCAGTCTATTTATTTATTTATTTACTATTTCAGCTGTGGTTTGCTCCGTTCTGCTCCCTTCTTTTTAAATACCACCTGAAGGTCCCTGGTTGTTTGTGCATCACTGATACAATTCTTTTGCAACAGAAAAACAAAAGAAGGCACTAGTGCTTTGAATAGAGGGTGCCTGATTGATAAGCTAGTTGCAGCCAAACCTGCTCTGGCTAATTGTCTTTCAAATGCCCTCATTAATCAAACAGAGGAGTAACTCTGACAGGAGGGCTGTCACTGTTTTCATGATTTCCTAGCACTCCTGCGCAGTGTGAGACCTGGCTGCATCCCCAGCCCATGGCCTTTAAAGCGGTTTGAACGCCTGCTTGCTGCGGAGCACACCTGGCTTTGGCGGGATGGGGGCCTGCCCAATGCCGAGGCATCATCTATCCCCGGAGACCAATTTAGCAGTTACTTAATGATTCATAGCGTGATGTCTGGAAATGAGTGCTCCACACGATAACATACATAAACAAATTTAATTAGTTTTCCCCTTTTTTGCATAAGTAGCCACCAGTGTATTAAAGCTGCAAACAAACCAGGTAGGCTGCCTGAAAAGCACTGAAGCTGGTTAACAGCCTGTCTTTGAAAAAGGCAGTGGTGGTTTCTTTCAGCTGCTGATAGTCAGTGGTGCTGGCTTGGTCTGCTCCTGGGGTTGCCAGGTCCTCTTGTTATGGAAGAAGGAAGCAGTGATCACAGCTATTTTCTACTCTAGATGTAGAATTGCGTACCTACAGAAAGGCTTCAAACCGTCTCTTGTCTGCTCCCATTCAAGGCTGTAGAATATAGAGGTTTTTTGGATGTGTTTCTCAAGTGTTTCATATATTTCCCATTTGCAGTCTGTTCCAAGTATCTGAACACCTTAGGTTTATGTTTACTGAATGATTTTTTTTATTTTGGCATTTGACATGGGATTTTTTTATTTTGGGATTTCCATACATGAGGACACTGTAAAATTATTTCTAGTCGCTCACACTAAAAAGTAAGGTGAAGTGCTTCATCCTTAAGAAAGTAAATTGAAGGCTTAAGTGACAGGGTGACTCCTTTCTTTTTTTTTTTTTAACCTCTTGCAACATTGCACAATTAACACTTGTGCTATATGAATTGTAAGGAGGTTTTGTTTCTCTGCTGTTAAGTGTTTCCTATAGTCTGTGGAACAAGGTTCTAGAGCTGATTGTCCAGAATAATATATTGTTATTCTGCTGAGGAATGCAAGTGAATATATTTGTGTGGAAAAAGCGTTGTTCTGCATGTACTCATACTGTGTGAAACTTTAATAACATTCCATGCGGCTGAAAATCATTCAGTGGAGCACAAAGTATAGAGAAGTCTCGTATCAGAGGGATGCGATGAGCTCTGGTCAGCAATACAATATATAAGGGATTATATGAATGAGTTCTGCCCTTTTTCTTTTGCTTTGTTCTTTATAAGATCATGTAAGGCTGCCCATAATGTTGAGTAATGTTTGATACTTTTGGACCATGGAAGATGTTTAATGATGTGAGTTGATTTCTTGTTTAGTGCAAACTAGTTTAGATATAAACACTTTTTTTTAGTTTTTTCCTAACCATAGTCATAAATGACCTTATCTTTTTCAAAATGTCATCCTTCTCATAGATTTTAGGGGCTGAATGTTACTAATTGCTGCTGATGATTTGATAGCCAGGCATGACTACTGATCAGCTGGACCGGTTGCCACTGTGAAACGCTTTGGCCAGGGAAGAAGCACTGTTGCTGTTATGGTCATTCCAGTCCAATGTGAACGTTCACAGGCACAGTTGTGTTCATAAACATTTCTGGTTGGCTTGTCCAACATGCTGGTAAAGACATCTATTTCAGATCACGCATTAATTAGAAGAGCGCGTTCCATCCTAAAATGAATTAGAACCAGCTAATCTGCAAGTTAAATGAAAGTGCAAGCTTGCACTAGAAGATAAGCGATGTTTATTTTAACATTGTGTTAGTTGATGTTTCCAAAACGATTCACATTCTTAGCTGGTCTTTTCCTCTTCATTTGGGAACAGCTTCCAGACTGAGGGTTATTCCTGTGAGGAGTGTCTTTTTCTTTAATAGGGAAGTTCTCGCAGATCTTGGTTTTAGATTGCAAACTGCCTAAAACAGGCACTTTGCTTTCCTAAGCATGCGCAGGAAAATCATGGCACAGAATGTGTCAGTTCAGGTGTCCTGCAGTCACCACTGTATAAGCATACTTGATCAAGGGGGACCAAAACTTCATTTAAGATGATATTTTACTCTCTGCAAGTGAAATTCTGTCTCCAGCAAGTTCAGTGGGAATCCTGTTATTGACCTCAGTGGGGCCAAATTTTGCTCCAGGTCTTTAGCTTTTGTTCAGGTATTGCCACTATGAAAGCAATTTGGACAGAGGGTGGGTGGGTTCTGGGGGGACAAGATTGCTTGTGACCTTTCTTTTAGAAATTTAACAGATTTTTAGCTCATTTGTGCCAGTACCTCCCAATGCCCATTTTCGGACAGTATTTTCTGTCTTGCTATTAATTTTATATCAAGGCATTTTATTTTACTGTGAGGGCCAGGTCTCCAAGTGCAGTGATTGATAGGGTGTGTATACTGGGGTGACTACTGCCTCTTTCTTTCTCTTTAGTAACCAAAAGCTAAGAGCTTTATGGGGTATATTTAAAAGCTAGGTACCTGCTCCTAAAACTTGACTGGCTTTCACCAGTGGCCAGTAGCATGGAGGTAAACATTTCCCAGTGGCTGTGATTAATTTTCTGGACTCATTCAATGCCTTTATATTGTACTCTGTGGGCATTCATAAGGATTTCTAATCAGTGCCACCATGCCCCTTATAAATCTGTTCTCAGGACTTTTGTCTTAGTAATAAAAGCTTGTCCTGCTGTGAAACATGACTTGAAGGTCTCCACATACAGGCAGAATTATTCTTATTTTTACTGCATTTGAAAAGCCTTTCTTACATGTTGCCCTCATCCTACAGAAACATGTTCTGTATTTTTTTCTGTGTATAACACAAAACCAATGAATTTTTAAAACTGAAATATGTAGACCACTAGCTACTTCTGTACAGAGAGTGTGAAGGGGACTCAATCCTAAATTAATCTATAAAAATAATGCCATGAACAAAATACTTGCTCTTTCCGTGTACAGAGAGTGATACCTAGAAAAAGACCAGAGCTGTGAGATTTGGGAACACAGAGGAATGAGAGACCTTCAGACAGAGGAGTGGTTTTGTCAAGTTCAGTTGTTAACTTTAATTAGGCCATTTCAACCCATATATGCTTCCTTTCTGCTACTGTTTCTTGTGGGCTGTATGGCTACAGCCTTGTAACTGTCACCTGGATGCTCGTGCTGGCTGGCTGCTTCTGAAGGGCCCTTGCTGGGCCGAAGCTGTCTGCTTCTGCCTCTGTTCCTGTTGGCTCTTTGAGATGAGGCTTCCTAAAATGTGGTTGGCAGTAAGATACAATGAGGAATCAAAACTTGTGTTTAAGCACTTTTTCAAGAACTATGAGAGTTCAAACCATTTTAAACCTTCAGGTATAAGTTTTTCAGACCTTAGCGTGACATGAAGAGGGACCCTTTGAGAAGAGCCAGAGCCTGATGCTCAGCGCAGTGCAGGTGCCCCCTTGACAGCCCCAGGCTGCTGTGTTTGGTCCTTGGGGTTCTCTGGCCACCTTGGTGTGCTGTGGAGCGGTGCATGACAGCTCAGCCTCTTAGGTAATCGTTGGTGTTTTCGGTGTCCTGGTAAATGAGGAGCTTGGTTTTGTCCTGTCTCTTAACTTCGGTGTGTAGTCCTTGTGATCCCTCATGGCAACTCTGCAGCCATGTAAATAAAACACTTGTTTGGGAAATAAATTGCTAGCAATTTACACTTTAGATCTGCATGTGGAGTACTTGCAATATTTATGAGAAAAACACGCTGCCATTCCCATTTGAGATCAGCCATGGGTTTTAAGCTAAGCCTCTGGTTAAATGCATTCCTATGTGGGACAGTTATGAATCATTGGCAGAGAGCTTCCCTAAAAATACACTTAAGTGTAGCATCTGATTGCATGTAGTTAAGCACAGCAGTGTTTAAAATCTGCTAAAATTCAGGAAGTGAATAGGACATCGGTAGATGACGGCTCCAGTTTCAGAGCTGGCATTACTCACAGCTTCACGTGGGATGGGGTTCGCGTTCTACATTCACACAAGCAGGAAAGGAGAGTCTGCCACAGGGTAACTGCAAGAAGATCAGTAATCAGATACTAATAACTTGACTGACTGCTGGAGGCGCCTTTTTGAGCAAATAGATTGTTCCGTAGCAACGCTGTATAGAGTGAAATTGTGGTTAGGCAGACTGAAATAAATGGATAGAGTTGAATGAAACTGATGAATTTTTTGATTTTTTTTAGCTGGTCATGTGGCAAAATTTTTTTATTTAGTGATGATAGTTGTGATATATTAAAAATGAACAAGTTCATAAAGAAGATCTCTTCAGTAGCATTTTTTTCATCTTGGTTTCCCTCTTGTTTTTTTGTATGTCATTTTGATTACTGTTCAAAGTTATTTTATTAGCTGTGACTTTTTTATAACAAGAAAAAACACCCAAAGCATACTTAAAATAAACAAGGTGGCAATCTAATACTTAAAGAACGCTGTATTTATGTATTACAGAAATAACATTGTTCGTTCAGACTTGACGAGAGAGAGATGGGAATACATTGTACATCGGTGGAAGAAGACATATGGTAAGAGTTTGCCATTAAAGGGAAAACATATAGGACTGTCATTTAAGTTAAATGCTGATGGATCATGGATTAGATTCTATCTGAGGGCTCATTTAGCCTTAAGGTATAGAGTATATCCGTGAGTACAGTGCTAATGGTGGGTGTTGCTCTAAGGGATCATCTGTCCAAAAATAATAATTGAAAGGACCTTCCTGAATGTCTAACATCACCTTATCCCACTGGAAAAATATGTAGCTGGAAGACTTCTGTTATGAAAGGGATATGCATGGAACTGCTTCTTTCGGTAGCATATCCTGTAATTAATTTGTATGTTGCTATGAAGTTACAAAGGCTTAAAACTAAAGTTCCTTATCAATAGACATGGCTGGGAAGAAGAAGTTAGCGGGACTGTCGGGGGACAAAATGCAGTTACTGATGAAAGATATGCTCATCACGCTTTATAATAATAGAAGTGTACGCACTGAAAGCGCTTCACTGGTGGTTCCGGAAAGTTATCCTGTGGAAGTCAGCTCTGAACAGGAGAGAACAAACAAAAACATTAATACTTCAACAGACAGTTACACTCATTTTTGCCTTTTCATTTTTTTTTTATTGTGGGGTCCTACTGGCTTGGATCTGCAAATAATTAAAACAAAGGCAGTAGTCTTGTGAGTGCTAGGACTGTGAGAGTCAACAGAAATGTAACTTGGTAGTTTGGTGTGAAAATTTGAGTTTTACAGAGTGGATACTTAACACTGCTGGTTTGCCAAATATATTGGTTTGAGTTCTAAAAATTGTGGGTGGAATTCAGGTGTCTTCACCACAGTATCATAAATGTAGATGTCTAAATGAGGGGAAGTCACCCTACATTCGCTTCACAGTCAATTGAGGAAAAATGAGCACCTTCAGAGATTCATCTTAGCCTGAAATGGGCAGGTCAGATGAATTGCCCCCTGGAGATGCCTGTTTCTCTCCGTTGACTGTAGAAAAACGTACAGTGACAAATTCAGAATTAAACGCCTAACCTTTTGATGTCTAAAGCTAGGTTAGATGAATCTCAACACGTCTTGATAAGGACAGGCTCTGTCAGCTGTACCAGTGTTGAATAACACCTCCCTCGGGTACTTCTGTGGGGCTATTTCTGGAGTGAATTTAGAAGGTCTGACTGAGAAGTTCTGGGGGTCCCCAAGCAGAATGTTCCCAATGCTGATTTTAGGTTTTCATTTTCCTTTTTAGTTTCATTGGTGGTAGTTGGTTTTATTCTAAATGGAAAAAGACTAATCTGTTTTTTTTTCCCCATGGAATCTTAATATTTTATTCTGTGCAGTGTTAAAGTGGCTGTGTAACTTCTGCAAAAGCTGAAAACTGTCTGGTATGTGTTGTCCAAATTTCCTCTCCCCATTTGTTGTATTGCAAAGTAGATGGCTGCTTCCTTGTTAGCCTGGTAAGCATAGTGGAATGGGAGAAAAAAGTTTTTTTTAAAGGCTGGCAAAGAATGCCACTCTTGGAGAACATCTGTGAAGCTGAACACGTAGGTAGTTTCATCACTGAAATCTTTACCATGTTTTAGAAAACAGTGTGTTTTTTTTAAGAGGGATATGTGAATGAATCCTTTTGTTGTCGTATGTAACACTGGGTATTAATGGAGTAAATCCAGGAAGGATGTAATGTTACAAAAAGATTTAAAGATATGTTATGATTGTGTGTAGTCTGCAAATTAGGTAAACAAGAACGATCAGAAGTACTCTTTCTTAAAAAGGAAATAGCCAATAGTTGATTATTCAGCTATGGTGTGATATAATATTTTCAGCCTTTTAGGTCACAGAATAGTTTTCATGCTCAACTACCGCAAGTACAAAACAACTTGAACATAATAGGAGCAGGAGGGCTTTTTACTACTGCCAGAAATCCCCAGATGTAGGAGGAAGGAAAAAGTCCCAGTAGTATCTGACTTTTTGTGTATTTTCTGTTGCTCAGAGAACCTGCCATGCATATAATAATCAGAACTTTGTGCTTGAGGTCATACTGGTTCAGTGAACTTATACCCAAGCTGATGTTTTCAGTTAGACTGTTCTGAATCTTCTGACAGTCACAGATGGGCCAAAGTGGCTCAATGGTTCAACCTGCTTGTCTCCCTCCTCCATCCATTTTTTTATTCATATTTTGTGGAATATTTAAAAGAGAACATAGATTGCCCAAGAATCTTGTATATTTTAATTTTTTTTCTTTTTTTTTAATTTCTTTAAAAAAAAAAATCCAAACACACAAATCCAACCAAGCATATGGAGAGAGCTTTTACCAAACTTTTACCAACTCCGGAAAATTCGGATTTGCACAGACTTGCTTGTATGTCCTTAAATTAAGTCCCTCCTTATTTAAACATTGCCCGATATTACCTACCATCCCCAAATACTCTTTTATGGAGAAATATAGCCATGAATTTGGCTGTTTATACTTCAGTAGGAAAATGCATAGGGAAGGCAGGCTTCATTCTCTGAATTGGATTCATGTGCCTACTTCAGCAATAGTGTTAGGATCTCTAAACAATGGCAATAAACCTTTCTATAATTCAGATATAAGCAGGTATGTTGTATAATACTCTGCATCCTTCTCTGAACAATTCAGAAATGAGGTAATTTTGACTGCCTGGAGTTGAGAGCATGTTGCTAATTGGTCTTGTGTGTACAACCACGTCAACGAAGGAGGTCCTGGACTTCAATGAGGAAGTTGTGCAGTAGTAAAAATGTTTATCAGAACCATCTCCATGCAGTGGGCTGCTTCATCTGGATTTACTTTTGAATTAACCCTGTGTTAGGTCTGCAAAAATAATCTCTGAAGTCTGTTCCTCACTCCTATCATCTCTCTCCATTGAAAATGATGTCCTCAAAGAGAACAAGAGCAGAAGGCAGCCTCCTCTGTGTAAGAGCTTTGAGAACTGCTAAAGGCTTGACTTTAATATGTGTATGTGATAATATCACTATTATAAGGCATGTTTTGACCACATAGGCAAACAACTAAGATAAAGTCTGGCTCTGATTTCTGTTAATGAATGTATCTCTTATAATGCACAACCTTCTTAATGGGGTAAATCCTTCATCAGAAAGATGAGCAAAACTGAATAAAACCAAATATATTAATCTTGTGAAGGGCAAGCTTCCTTGTGTTTCTGTGGCAGTTACTATTTGCAATCTGTAGACAGGTGAGACTTTGAAATAGAAACATCACTTTTAATGACAGTGAATACTGGGATAAGTCTCTCAAGATTAGAGAAAAGCATTTTACCTTCACTATGGCGTATGGACTAAAGCAGAAAAGTTTGCTTACACTACACAAGTGTTAAGACTATTACTGCCTTTTTGGGCTTCTTTGACAATAATGGTGAGAAGCTAACAGGATTAATGCATTCTCCAGGAAAATGATCAATCTGACAAAGCTGAGGAGGTAAGATATTAGGCACTTCATTTGGAGGAGTGTTTGTGCGAGGGGTGGTTCTTCAGCAGGCACAAGTCAGGAGAAGCCCAAGTTATCAGTCCTTTAACAAAGAAACTTTCTGTAGGACCTCACTGCATGTTTCAAAAAGTTTAAGAATATAGTCATAATCGTGACTGTTATGCTCTGTATAGAATGTTTCAGGTTGGACTTGAGAAAATGAGCCCATAGCCACAAGTAGTGTAAACAACAGAATTGGTACAGCAGAAATGTCTCCCTTTGCAGTCAGTCCCTTGTTTTAAAGAAAACATTTCTGGGCCTTGGAAATGGACTGTCTGAGCCAGTTATTTATGCACTAATGTGAAAAAATACTAGTGGAAGTTTTTTGGTTGTTTTTTTTTTAGTAGTGCTAATTTGTGATAGGAAATGAGATGTCAAAGTACATCATTCAAGTCTTCATAACACTTCTTTCTTGCCTGCAGTGATCAGCAAAGAAGCAACTGCATTTAAGATACCAGTATTAGAATTCATCGCTAAGTCTCAGCTGAGATCAAGAGAGTCATGCCAGCCATTCCTCTATTTCAGGTGTCTACAGACTAAGTTTGTTTAGGAGGTTTTCTTCCCAATCAGCTCTAGAAGTACTTTGGAAAATGGAAATATGATTGAAAAAAAATAATCATGAGGATCGTAGGTATGCAGACCAGGTTCTCATAAAAATGCCAAATTTGAAGGCTTAATAAATAAAATTTTGAGCAAATTGGAGGCAGAAATAACTTTATATTTACAGAATTCACAAATCAGGACTTCGTTCAGACTTGGTTTTGAAAATTCAGTTTGGACTTAATATTGTGGTGGTGTTTTTTCTTTATATAGTGTGAACAAATACATGGATGTTACTGTGTTTAGCTGTAGTCCTAAATCATTGTATGCACTGAGTTTGTCTCACTTTTTTCCATTTCATGCATGTGTTTGTGTGTAGCTGGCAGTTTAACATGCCATCCGGAGCCAGAAACTGCTTGCTTTGACAAGGGCAGACTGGAAAGGTGGCAAGATTGTCTGAATCAGGCCAGAGCAAGCTATTTCATCAGGCAGCCTAGGACTCCCTTCTTACAGAAAAAAAGGGAAAATGAATGCTATGGAATTTAAAATAACTATTTCAGCTTTTCTCTAGCCTGGAAAACGTTCCTCTTGGGCAATATTCTGTTAATGACCACTGTTGGGCCAGATGTTCACACATGTAAATTAGTGGATTTCCATTGACTTCAGTGGAACTGAGCCAGTTTACACCATCTGAGGATCTGTCCCCTCAGCTTTCTTTCTAAACCAGTAGTGACTTTAGATAAGGGAACCATTGGACATAGTTCCAGTTTCCAGGGGAAAAGAAAATTCATGTTAGTATTTACATCATCAACGTGAGTACAGATTAAACTGTGAGAAGGAATCAAAGTAGTTCAAATAAGCAAATCTAAGAACACTGAATGTAATCATGTGCTTTGTTTTGCAATGAGGTTTTTTTTATCAAAACAAAACTTTGTAGCTTCTAGACAGTCAGTCTTCAAAGCTTCTGATATCACTTGGGCCACTGGAGTGGAGTAAATTGTATATATGAACATGAAAAAGATCTGAAATGTTTGTCGTCATTTTTTTTAAATTAAGACTTAGACTTGTGCAGGGCCTCTAAGAAATGGGATGAGCTCTGAACTGGGTGCATTCCTTCTGCCTTTCTATTCTGCTCCCATTCAGCACTTATAATGGTAATGAAGTCTAATTACAAATGCATGTGACTGCCTGTTGTAATCTGTCAGTGTGTTTCTGAAAAACCTTGTGCCAGTTCAGTATTGGTCATTAGATAATAAGGATTGATAAAACGTAAGGGGCAAAATGTTAAAAATGCTACTATCGATTAGAACGCACCTTAATAATGAAACCATGGGCCTGGGGACGAAAGCCATGGATCATTTTGACAATTCGGCCTTAGATTGTGGATGAGACAGAGTGGGGACAATTAATCCCTCAGAGCCACAAATCACAAATAAAGTAGTTGCAGCTCATTACAACCTGACCTTGCTAAACGGCCTTGAAAACATAAGTGACCTTCTAGTATTTCAAAAGATTACAAAGCTCTATTGAGATTTTTTTAAAATGTTTGGGAACCCCATGACTTAATTTTAACAGAACTGTCTTGATGAAAGAAGCTTTTAACTTCACCACCTTTCATGAGCTAAATTGCTAGCATCTCGTGGAACTGATGGCAATACTGTAGGGGAATGGTCGGGAAAGATCTTAAAAGTCAAAAGTCTTGCTTTGTGCAATTAATCAGTGGAAGATTGTGCTACAATAGCTTTGAAGAGACAATAGTTTCAATGAACTATCTAGTAATTCCAGTTAGGTCTTTTATAAATGATCTGGTATTATTGGAGCCCTGCGTAATTACAGGAAAACACACTCCTTTGTGCACTGCAGCCAAGTTCCATCTCAAAACTGGGGAATATGTTCAGCAAAGTGTTTCATGAACTCTCCTTGTGTTTCCACCTACCCCTCTTTAAAATATCCTGACATGGCAATGAGGAGAGTGTGTGTGTTTTGCATTCATGTCTGTTCACATGTGCTGCAGATGTTCTTTGACTAAGTGGAGTCATGACTTGAATGCCTTGTCATGGGCTAATGCGTATGGAAATCACAAAGCATTAAGCTAGCTTACTGCATGACTAATCAAAGATCCCATGATAAATAGCTAGATTCACATCCCTAAATTTTCTGTTTAGAACTGTACACAAAGAACTGAGTTTCTAATGAAATAGGCCAGTTTAATTTCATCCTTAACATTGAGATAGGCTCAGCTCTTACATATTCTTCCTTCCGACTGTGGTAGATGGAGACATCCCTTTAACTTCTTCCTGAGAAGAGGTGATGATAACAATCTCTGGTGTTGTGGTAGCTGTGCGATGTATTTGCATTGCTGATTGACTTGGTGCTTTGAACCAGGCCTACGTGTCTCTTTGCCTATTACTCTTTCTTCTTTTCAATGAATCTGAATGAGATGTTTCTAAAGGTCCTCAAAATACATGAAATTAAGGCTTTTCTTCTTTCCCATCCCCCTCCACTAGATAAATGCAGTTTCCAGTAATACCCCACTTCTCTGTAAATACAATAAATACGTAGCTTTTCCATGCCTATTCTAGGCAAGAGATAGGGTCTGTTGCAGTGCTGAAGGCTACCTGTTAGAGTGCTCTACCTGCACACCTCGCTGGTTTTGGTAAGAGATGCATTTAGCATGACTTCAGGGATGGTCATGGAGAGAGTAGCTCCAAGTTCAATAGCTCTTTGGCACATAGGGAAAGGCATCAGGTATCGTATCATAGTATGGAATCAGTAGATGAGCATACATCTGCTGACGCATGCTGACCCTCAGAAATGGCATGTGACAGATCATGTTTTTTGCAACAGTGCAATTTTCAAGATAGCTCTGAGATGTAGCCAGTGTAGAGGATGTTGCAAGAAACTGCTGAATGCATCATGAGCGGAAACAAGCCCCATTTTTGAAGTAAAGCCTTTTGGTCCACTGGCTGTGCAGGTAGCAAAGTGAAGAAAGCTCCATGCTGCTGTTAGAAGAACAGCCTGCTCTCGCAACAGCTGGATTTGGGGACAGCTTCCAGGTTGTTTCACCCTGTTATTACCAGGGCTGAGTTTCAGCCATGCTGGATCTCTTGCTTTGACACTGGGCTTGGATGATTGTGCTTTCTGTTTTGAGAGTGACAGAGAAGGGTGTGTTATTGCCCTCTGTAATACATTGATACTGGATCTATGCCGCTCTTACCGGCCTGGAAGACAGATGAACAAAAAGGTTCAGAATGCTGTCAGATGTATAAAATATTTGGGCATCATGGAGGCTCTGTAAGTTACTGTAGTGAAGTGAACAACCCTTTGTCTTGCATTTAAGCACTTGGCTCTGCCGTAGTGTAAGGCAGGAAGGTAAGGGGGAGTTACAGCTCCAAGGTCTGTTTGTGTAACCATGTTGGTTGCTTTCTGGGTCACAGCCTCTTAGAGCAGTGGGCAGCTGGCCCTTGGGAGTAGCTTCCTTGGCTAGCTACAGGGCCTTGTTGGGTAGGAGGGATGGAGGAGTGGATACACAGGGAAAAGGTGCACACAAGTCTTGGAGATAGATTGTAGAAGTGAAGGGGAATGTGTTTGACATACAGAAAATTCCTAGTCTTTAGCTGCCACTTCCTTGTTTCTTTGATTGGGTGAAGACCACATCAGTGTTTTTAGCTGCTTGTTTGGAAGCATAAGGTCTGTTTCCTCACAAAAGGAATTGTTCATTTGGTTTAGATCCTTATATTAGTCAACACTGTTAATTATGGTGTCCTGTCACCATAGCATACTCCACCAGCTGTGCAAGTGGATTCTCTGCTCACACAGCTCTCTAACTGTTGGCAGCGGCCTCTCATGAATCCGTGTTCCTCTTTGTGGAGATCTCCTTCCACCTGCCCAGCACCGTACAGCCATGTTGGGCCCGCTGCCTCCTGGCTTCTCGCGGGCCTGGCTGCAGCCTGGTGCAGGGCCAGCCCTTTCTGCGCCAGGAGGCCATGGGGGGCTTCTGCCAGGGCTCTGCTCTTTACTGCTGGTCTACTGACTGCTCTGGTCCTGTGTTCTTTGCTGCTGAGAAACCCAAAGATGTCTTCCTGTGCAAGCCGAAGGAGTGCTTGGACTTCTGTAAGCTGGGGTATTCACCTCTGACCTCTGTACTGAAAGGAGGTGGAGAGTCTCGGGCCTGGCCTGAGGCAGGCCAGGCAGGGGTTCTTGGTGCCTAGCTTAGGTGTTAGTTTTTTCGTACTTAGGTCTATAAAGGCCCATATCTGCTTTTTTTTCCTCCTTTTTATAGATAGAATTAACAAAAGGCAATAGTATAATGCTTAGTGTTGGTTCTAAGTGATCTGTTTTAAAACTTCAACTGCAGTTTCTTAGATTTTTATAATTTTCATTAAATAACTTCAGCATTATCTTTGCTGAAACTTTGTATTCTGGATGCCTGCATCACCTACTTCTGCCTGTTTGAAAATTTAGAAGGGGGAAAAAGTTTTATTCTTTCCAGGAAGAAAAGAAGGCAAAATACATTTTGTGTGTTCTTGTATCTGTTTGATAAGCTCCATCACACTGGTCTTTAGGCTCAGTCTAAAAAATCTGTGGGATCATTGTCTTTTGCTAGTCCAGTGAAAATCCATTAGGGAGAAGAGTGAAAAAATCTTTTTTTTTCACTCGATCAGTGAAGAGTTGGTAGTAGCTAAATTCCTTGAAATTATTGTCCGTACAGCACACACAGAGCACAGCATTGCAGGGGTTGAGCAAATCTCACTGAGGATTACTTATCACAGATTTTCAGGCTATTGTGGAATCAAGTGTAGGAACCTGAGGCGCGTGCCCACCCAGCGCGGTGCAGCGTGCTTCTGGGGGCGCTGGGGCTGGGTGCTCAGCTCTGTGCTCTGAGCGCAGCACGAGATGGCAAGGCTGACGGCAAGGAGGTGCTCTGGGGGCTTTGGGGTTCTCTTTACTGTCACTCAGACTGAGAAGGAGAGGAAGATCTACGTAATTGTAGAACTGAGGAGCTGTAAGAGGACTAGGCTGGGACTGGCACCTAGGAGTCAGCGTGGATATGGGTTGGGGCAGGAAGCAGAAAGAAAAAAGGTGGGGAACCTGGACTGGAAGAGTCAGGGTTGCACGTGCAAAGAGATTGGTGTAGGACGAGGACTGTGAGTAGGGAAGAACTTGAGAGAAGCATTTGTGATGGCAAGTGTCAGGTGGGGACCAAAGCTGATTCTTCTCTAGACCTGAAAAGGAAAGCCCAAATCTTTGGTACCCGGTGCTCCTGGTCTGCCAGCAGGGAGACCCGTATGCCCCTCAGGCCTCCCTTCAGCCTGCTCTGTGCACAGGCTGCTCTTGTGCCTACCACGTGCCCTGTGTTTTGGTGTCAGTGATGTTCCATATAGTGCATCTTTCCTGGCTTTCTTTTTCTCTCCCATTTTGTATTTTTAACAATCTGTCAAATTACAGATTGAAGGGTACAAACACATGAACATTACAGTGTAACCAAGTGCTCAAAAGTTAAAATAATAGAAAAGGCTGTCCATGAAGCCTTAATTGGGCCCCCTTGTGTGTATACGTTTTGATACTGTCGCTAATTAAATGGTCACACACTGCTTTTTCCTGTGGACCCCTGCATCATTCTGTGCACTAAGTGGAAGATATCTGCTGAATGAGCACAGCTTTAAGTTTTTATTCTCACTGTGACTCAGGTAGTCCCAGGCCTGCTTTACTGTATGCTGCTCGAGACTGAATTGCTAATTTCCTTGTGCATTCTTCATTGCTAACTGCTTTGCAAACAGTAACACTTATTTTCAAAACACACTTTCTCTGAGGTGAGCAATAAGGCTCTTCTGCTCCCACGTGTGGGAAATGCGAACGCAGGGTGTTTGAGGTAGAAGCAGCCTGATGCTTTCCCAGTTCTCCATGGTGCAAGTCAAGCAGTGTGTGCAGAGCTGCAGCCTGACTCCAGGCTGCAGCTGGTGAGTGCAGTCTTCTGAGATCTGGAGCTCTTTCTTGGGTGTTCTTTCTTAGGACACAAAGTGAAGATGCTACCAGTAGTGACTGCTATGAGAAGGTTAATGCAAACGACTTGCCTGAGTTTTCACAGGAACCAATGTTGAAGACCGACTCTTGAGTTCTGCTCTTGCAGATTAGGGTTAATCCTGTGACTGTTCACCCCCAGCTTAGTCCCTTGCCTTGCTTACCTCATATTTCCTGGTCTCTGCAAAGAGCAAATGGAGATGGGGTGGGCAGGCAATCTCCTTCACTGCTCAGGCCAGGTCTGGAATATTAGTTCGGTATGAATGATATTGGGATTACCTGGGGGAGGAGGTGATGCAGTCCAGCAGCGTATCATAATGAACATGCAGGGGGTGGGGGCTGAATTAAGATTGGATCTTAATTATGGCATCTTAAAACTTCCAAGAGCTTCGCTTTGCAACCTTAACGTTCTTCTAATGTAGTTCGAGCGTACATGTGTCTAATATATATTGTTTTTCTGCTTACAAAAAGATGCTAATGGGCTGCACTTCAAATACTTTACAAAAATTCTGAGTTTAGCTTTCTGAACAGGTATTTGAAATCAATACAGAGAGAGAGCCGCTAACAGGAGGTAAACTACAAACCACAAACACTTTCAATAGGATAGCTCTTTTTATATAACATTTGATATCATTTTCACAGCATGATCTCTACTTTCATACTGTGATAGCTTTTACCTGGAGTTTAGATGATTCATTTTTGTAGTGGATACTTAACTTTTATATGAGGAAAATGCAAGAGAAGCCAGCACAGCATTAAATGAGCTATAGTTGCAGCATTAAATGAACTACAGAACAGTAATAATGTAGACTGCTCAGATCCTTGGTATCGCACAGGTTGGACTCATGAATGCTCTATTGATCCATATGTGAGGAGATATGGAAGCCTAGGAGGAATTTTTCTCACTGTTTTTTGGCTTATCTAATTCAGTTTTTAAAAGTAGGCTGGGCACTCGGTCTCGTTTAGTAACTGTATGGAATCCTCACAGGATTCTGCTTGAAAATTAACTGTGATTTCCTGTTGGTGTGGATCATGAAGATTCACATGACTACATCAGTGTTCTTTCCACATCTTTTCTTGGAAGGTTTCTGGAGGAATTTACCAATCCTATCTGTATACTGAATTCTGCAATAACTGCTGCAGAGCGAGGAGAACTTTTTTAAAAAGTCTTTCATGTAAATGGTGATTATTCTTTCAAAGACAACTAGATTTTGTGCAATGTGTCAGGAGTGCGTGGAATTAAGTGTGATATTTTGACTTCTCTGGAAAATGAATGCTGGGGTTGAGGTTTTCTGGGGCTACGCTGCCAAGCTTCTGTTTTCACATGCTTGTAATTTCTTATGAACGGTTTTTAAATGAAGTTTTCTGCATAAGGTTCCCAAACAGTGTTTCAAGTGAACACCTCATGTCTGTATATTTCTGAATAATGTAAAAATGCAACATTAGCGTGGTCCTGTTGAAAGATGGTTTAAAGATAGAAATTCAAATAGTTTGCCTTATTTCCTCCATTCAGCCCATCATCAGCCTTTCTTTCTTCAGGTTTCCATCACACACTTGTTTCACTGTTCCTCCCTAGGAAAGATGTGTGTAAAAACATACACTTAAAATGGCCTGAGAGTTGCATGCTATCAGAAATCTATCAAACTCAAGACCATTCATCAGAAATCATTTCCTTAGTTTCTGAAAAGGAGGAGCAGACTGATTTATAACATAGGTCTGATAAGGTTGAGCTAGACTCATTTATTTTAATTCGTCTGAAGACTTTGTGTCTAATTTAGTTCTTGCTTTAGAAACAGACAAAAAAGAAACCTTTCCTTCATACTCAAAATGCAACAGCCTTTACTGACTCCAAAACAAACAAAAAATCTTTTGGCTGCTCTGTTTTTATAAACTGAGGATTGACCTGATTCTATCAAACAGCATCTTCCAGGGCCTGCATTGCAGTTGGTCAAGATGAAGGTGTTCAGCCCCTTCTATGTTTGTCGTAATTATTTTTAAGTCATTTTAAAATGAATGAGTCAATTGTTTGAGCACTACCAGCTTCGCTAATAGGTGATGAAAGGTCCTACCCTAGGGTTTCATGCGCGTTTGAAAGCAGCTACCCTTGATGATTATCTCCTGTACTCTTCTGTACCGAACAGCATACTGTGTCAAATCGATATTGCTACTGCTCCCTGGGGTTCTTAATTCACGTGTTCAGAAAACTTCATGTTTTGTATTCCTTGAGGTACATCCTATAAAAGCTCAAATACACACAGAAATGCACATTAAAGGGCCCCTGCTTGCACCTATCTGTAGGAGCTTATCTCCAAGAACGAGCGAGGTTTGCTTTACAATTCTGTCTTTTTTGCACAGGGACTTGAATGGTGCTCTTCTCACCACCTAGCTCTGTCTTGGGGCTCTGTTGTTTCTCCGGCTGGAACTCAGGAGACGGATATTACGTAAAACATGTTTACAGCGCATGTGTGACTGCAGCGCATGATGGTAGTCATCGGGAGACCCCACTCTGCTGTTTTAGAATTCCACCTTTGAACTAATTTCTAGCAGGCTAAATTATTCCCTAAATTATTCCTAAGCTTAGATGGAATAACGTTATTTCCACAGCCACCTAGCAGTTCTTGTTTCTAACGTCGTAGGGATCCTAGTCAATCAGGGTCATAGCCTGGGTGTACTAGCTGCTGTACAAACACACTGACAGCTGTGCTCCAGAGAAGGAGCCGTAACTCTGAAGAAGGTGGCTGACTGGGCTTTAGGGTTTCTGTCCCTTGATGTAAAGGTTTCAGTGAAAACACTGGGATGAGTGAAGCAGGGCTGATTTACACCTTCTGAGAACTCTGCTCAGGAACTCAAGGTAAAATCTGGGACAGAGCTCCATGCGTTCCTGTTGCTCTCTTGCATAAAGGACAACTCCTCCTCACCCTTCCAGCCTGTGCTTCTGAAGGAGCCTGCACCTCTCCATCTCAGGGCTCCCGTCAGGGGAGCTATCCTGATCCCAAGGAGACTGCAGCCTTGTAACTACACAGACCTCTAATTATTCCCTTTGTTTCTCATGCTGCTTGTGTTAGTGTTAACAGGCACTTGAGAGAGCCACCCCATTGTGCTGATTTCCAAGTGAAAGTGACCGCTTCCGCCATAATGCTGCCCTCTTCTTCCTTGTTTATGTGACATAGGCCCCTATCAGCCCTGTTTTGTTGGTTGCAAGGTCCCTCCTCTCCACACCACTCCACATGCTTTGCTTGCCATCCCTGTCCTCTTCTTCCTCATTTGGTCATCAGTTTGGTCGTCAGCTCCCTCCCATGTCATTCCCAGTTTAAAGCACCTTAGAGAAGCTATGGTCCACTAGGTCAACTAATGGAGAATTTAATGTCTCTAAAAGAATTGTCTTGTAGCTGTGAACAAATACATCTCTGAATGTTAAAAAAATTGTCTAAAGATGCTTAAAAAAAAAGTCTCATTCTGGTGCGTGGGTGAGCTGAGATGCACAGAAAGAGTCGCAGGGATCTAGATGGCAGGGAAGGGCAGGTATGTGAGAGACCCTCCCTTGCTGAGTGGCCTTTACTAGTTAGAGCTCTGCTCTCTGGCTTGCTGGGGTCTGGGAGAGGTTGCTGATGGAACTACACCAAGCGTCAGCAGTCAGTCTGAGGACCTGCAACTGGGAAGGAATGTTAAGGATCATTGCTCTAAATGGGAAACTCTGGAGGAGGAGAGCAGCTCATGATGCAAAAGCTAATATATTTTTTGTCTCTTAAGTGCAGTAAATCGTAATTCCTCTCTGGGAGTTTTCTGCGCCACAGCAGGAGCATGAGCTGACAGCTAGCATCTCCCAGCATATGCAGAAGTCATAAAGGTCCTAGCAGCCTCTGTCTGTGGCTGGAGCTGCCCCTTCCTGTGCCCCACACCTTCTGCTCTAGGCTGCTTTTGTGAACTGGGCAGCAGAGCAGCTTCCCACTAAAGATGCGTTAAGGCCAGGAGGTTGGAGATCTCCCTCTATGATGTTTTTGCACAAGGCAGGGAATCTAGTAAGGATCAAAGGTGGCCAGAGGGGAATCCCAAAGCTTTCACATCCTGGAATCCCTGCAGTGAAACTTCAATCGCTAGTCTTAACTTTGAACAAACAGGTCAAAAACACTCCCTGTGAAAACCTTTTAATTTAATTAGACTTTCTCGTGTGATTAAAACTGTCTTTGATATAGTTTATTAACAGTTTCAATCCCAAATTAACGTCTTAGTACTACAAGTTAGGACATTGGTCTCTGACCCCTCCCTAGGAAAGGTTTCAAGCAAGTCAGTATCTTGCTAAGCAAGAGAGAGAATACCGGATAAATAAGCATGTGTCCTGCGGAAATAGCTGCTCAGACACTAAAGGTTAAAATAAGTCTTTGGTTGTGTACAGACATTCTGCAAATGATAAAATTATATGAGCTACCAATTAAATTATAAAATTATAAGCTACCACTGAAAGGGTAGCTTACCTGTTTTTTTTTGTTTTCCCCAATATGAATACTGCAACATGCAGAGGCCGTTGATAATTGAATTAGAACCATGTCTACACTTGTAACACCCTTGCTATAAGGATCTTAATTGCCTATTACTAATTTCTATTAAAAAAAAAAAAAGGCTTAACAAGACCACAGATGAAGTTTCTGAAAAGCCAAAGAGTTTAAGTCTTAACCTGAAGTGAGCCCTAGCACAAGATTTCAGGCCAAGTCAGAATCTGCCTATTCTTAAAGTCCTAGGCATGCTGTTGAGATGCTGTAAAGAGAGACGGGTACAAAGGCAAAGCCAGTTTCCTTTCCTTTTATCTTCAAAAGAAGCATGATATCAGCTTCACCTTGAGCTAGACTTTGCCCTCTGATCTGATAAAATCATTATTTGCCACTAAGATACAGGAGAATTCTCCTACCTGCTCCTGCACCCCTGCTGTGCACAGTGGCATTCTGTCTTCAGTTATGGCTCATGTGGAGCTGCGCCTTGGTGTCTAGCAGCTTCTGAGTGCCAGCAGAAGCCTGCCATGGTACCTGAGATGGTATCTCTGATTAACTTCTCATACGTGGTGGCCATAGAGGGCTTGACATCACAAGTTAAGGGCAGTGAGTGTTTCATCCTCCATCCTGAATCTGCTGCCATTCACTGACTGAATTAGAGAGTCAACTTTAGTTTTATGTATGAGAGTTGTCAACTGGAGGAATAATTAGGCTTTTGTCATTAAGTGAGACTTAACGAAAATATACCAAGAATCAATGGTATAGCTGACTTTTCAGTCAGAATTAGAGAAATGGTCATTATGAGTACTCACCCCCTCCACTCCTCTCACTTTTTCATGTGCAGCCCCTCATCATATCACAAGAAAAATCCTCCCTTGGGCAGAGCAGTTGACAGCAGCTCCTTGATCTGCTGATTCTGATCCCAGCAGCATTCTGAGCAAGGGGGGAAAAACAAGTGTGTTTGAGCTGTAACAAACTGAGTTGTGGTACCTACCAGCATTTAAACTGATTGTCTTTCAAAATATTTAAGTATGAGCAGGTGTTCATGTAAATGGTGGTTCTCTAATTTGTCTAATAATGTTGATTTTTTTTTCCTGCTCCTATTACTGACTTCACTATTTTGCTGTTGGCATCCAGATTGATGGTCAGACCATTGTTTTTAGTTCATCAAAAGGAATTGTTTTATCTAATAACATCCAATAATGACATTTATAATTTTCTGCATGTAAAAGTCACTCAAAGGAGTTCTGCATGCATGAGGTAAAATACATGACTGAGGGAGGTAACCATATAGATGACCTAATCAGCTCAAGCTGTTCAATGAAATAAGCAGTGTGATGTGTTGGAAAATATAGGTAGCTTTTCACTGCTGGAAACTGCAAGCTAAAGAAAGTGTCTTTTAAAGTTCTTTTTAATATTTATAGTGGATCTACATATAAAGATTTTGTAACTAAGCATATATGCTTTAAGGTACGCAGCAAACTGAGTGCATTCCTGGCAATATCATACATCATATATAGAGTATGCACTCAAAGGAGAGCAGTAGGTCTGAGCAGCTTATTTTTAACTGGTGGTGTTATCGTAACAGAGGTAGCTGGGCTATTTACCCGAGTAGCAAGAATTTCTTTGGTTTGGCCAACCGTGCCTTGCAGTCGCAGAAACTGCAGGTAAGGAAGGAGAAAGTGCGACAAGGATGGCTGCAGAGCAGCTTTTTGTAAACCACCAGTTCTGAGGCACATGAAGGGCTTGAGCATTGCTGCTTGTCTTCTTTGCCCTGAGCTGGCCCCAGTCGCTACGTGCTCAGGCAGCAGAAAGTCTCTGGATTTCAGTGAAATCCAACCATATACCCTTTCCTGACTTCTGGCTGCCTCCTGCAAAGTGAGTGGCACAGAACAAGCTCTGTGGGCCTCAAACATCACAAGACTTTCAGAATAGCGTTTTTCCTTGCTATCTGTATAAGGCGAGTCAGCCCAGTCGGGATGCCTGTTTTGGTCCGTGTTATTCTAAACTGTATCTGACCTGCTATGTGAGTTGGTGTGGGGGATCACGGTGAGCAGGCAATGGGGGACCCATCTCCTCTTCCAGGACTCAGTGGGATTATGGCCCTAAGCTAACAGTTACGCTGAGCTGACCAGCCACCCATTTCCTTTTCCTTGGTTTACTTTCTGGCAAGGATTTTTATTTTAATATTTAGTTTTGAGGAAGTGTTATAAATAGCAATAGTAACTGATAGCGTGCTAATGCAACCAAACTGCATTTCACTCACTTTTACCAGGACTACTTTGAAACTTTGGTTTTCAAAAACAACCTTAACTGCTGCTGCCCAGAGAGATAGGGAATACAACAGAGGATGTGACCTTTCTGAATGTTTTCTTATCAGGCAGCGTAAGTACTGTATGTCCCACTAAGCTGCTTCAATAGAACCTTGTCAAGTTATCACACTACTCGACATGTTGCTGATAATGAATACATAAAAGCTTTAGATATTGAAGACTCAGAGGAAATAAATAAGATTTACTGAAAAACTGCTCAACATATATCCCAGGGCCATGTTTTTTTCCATGTGGGTTGTCTGTTTCCTTTGATCCCTTAGATAAATGGGATGATGCAAGAGTTTCAACTTCTTGAAATGTAAAAGTGCAGACGTGGGTGGATAAATGAATGGTCATCTATCTAATGGTAAATGGTCATCTATCTCCATTGCGGAAAACTCAATTGCATCGTAATCATATCAGTCTCATTCTCCAAAACTGACTAATATTTTGCTTTTGTGCTACCACGCGCTGTTGTAGCTGGTATCTGGAATATCTTCTCTTGTCCTGTATTTTTATGAGGGCTGAATGCTGGGGAAGAGTTCATATTTATCTTTGTAACTTTGCCCAGTATAGGTCAATTATTCTGACTTTGAGGAATTAAAGAAAAAACAACAGCAAAACCCTGCATACGGAACTAGTGTTGACAACATCCCTTGTGTCACTGGCAGGAGGCCTTCAAACGTGGGTATTAAAGAGCACTTGTGGAGAGGTTGCCCAGGCTTTGCCTGCAGATCCCCTGGCAACAGGTGGGAACAGGACAGGATGGAAAACTTCAGGATCTGCTAAAGAGGTATAACGAGAGTGAACCCCTACACTCCTTTTCTGAAATAATGCTTTGGGAGTCATATAGCTTTGGAATGCTTTTGGCTAGGTTTGGTTAGTCTTATGTCTTAGCTGTGTCTAGGAAGCAGTGTCTCATCTGACCTGAAGATAGCCCCACTGGTTGAGATTTCATGTTTGCTTTATTAGCAGTCTCACAGCATACTGGGCAATAACAGCTGACAGTGCTGAGCTGATGATTTCTTGCAAAGAAGCTTCTGAACTTTGGATGCAATTTTTGATAGCTATCAAGGATTTATTCAACAAGAACAGTTTGTGTGCCTTTTACTGTAGATGGTAACTTAATACCTTCTGAATCTGATCTCCACAAAGTCTGACTTGGAAGGGCTGTAGAATTTTTGACAGTTAGTTTCTTAAATAAGTATCTAATAAAGTATTTTAGTAATCTCTTTACTTCAAAAATATACATTCTCTTTCCTCTCTAATTCCTAATTTTTCATGCTTAAATTAAATGTGTTCATTCCTTCAGTGAAGATGACTTTGAGATTTACTTCCAGTTTACTCATTTAGTAGACTACTGTATGTTTTATGCAGAAATTAAGAAACTCCTATTTTCCCCTTTCAAAATGGCTCTGCACACATGCAAATGACTAACCTAAGAAGAGGCACCCATAGAAGCTGTTATTTCCTTGTAGTGCTCTGAAAGCCATCTTTTTCCAGAAGGCTGTGTTTTCATTCTGGGCTCCCCACTGTATGTAAAGAGACAGTTTTGTGTCTGGTATCCTTGGCTGCTGAGGCTTTTTCTTGTGTTTAAAGTCACCTCTTGTATTTGACTGATCAGGAGAAAGTGGGAAGCGCTATTACAGCACAGTGGCTCTCTCAGTGGCTGTAAGCAATGATATCTAACAATGCCCCAAGGAGCTAGTTAAAAAGTGCCTCACACACTCAGGAAAGCACTTTAATGTAACTGCATTAGAAAGCTGTCAGTTGCTTGTTAGGCAAAACAGACTTTTTTTGCATTGTAAGGATTATTGAAGCATTTGTTACACAGTAATTTGGAAATCATAATAAAACATTTCTAATTTTATTTCCCCCAGCAAACAACTAATGGGGGTAGTACATAGCAAGCCCAGAAAGCATGCTATAGAGCCATGAAATCTTGTTCGTTCTCCTAATTGGGAGGGCAGGGGATAGAAGCTGTAGCTATTCTTTTAAAGTGTACTTCCCAGAAGTAGAATTTTCAAAGGTAGAGGTAGGAAAAAACTTGTTTGTATCTTTTCTACTTCCCCACTGCCTTAAACTCTCGGTGTATTTCTGCAAATGCATTTTAGTGTTCTTCAAATGACATGTTAAATGCTCGTGAGGTGTCAGAATTCCAGTAGGCAACTTAAATGTTCTCAATGCTCCCCTGTAACAGGAATTGTTGCAAAATGGTGACAGATGAATAGAGGTTAGATTTTACAAACACCTGAGTGTGAATGGCAAAAAGTACTTTGTAGAGGGCATACTTAGATGCTTTTTACAGGCCAAAGTCTTACATAGTTGAAGAGAGATGAGTGATGCTTAAAAATATAAAAGAATTAATTTATTTTCTGAGCTGTTTCTTTAGACTGGTGAACTCGTCTCATTCTGATTTCCTTCATGAATTATCCTTGGAACTGGAGATGTAGAAATCTGATCCAAAACTCGTGCATAAGCCTCTAGTAGCTTTTTGGTAGCTGATTGGTGAATAGTAGGGATGTGCTTGGGTCCAGATATCCAAAGTTTCTACTTTTCAGTTAAATTGTAAATACAGATCTACCATTAAAACAAAAATAGCCTAACATCAAGGAAGAGGGACAAAAAGAAGAAAGGAATGAAGGAATGATTTGCTGACTTTCAACCTTAAGTCACAGTTAAACCTGATCACATGTCGCTGAAAATGTCAACTGTTATTGTTGTGTGAATAAGCTGTGTGAATTTTTGCAGAATTGGCATTCCCGTGCATCCAAAATGTCATAGGCCTGAAGGTATAGCAATGACAAAAGTGCATTAGGGAATTCATAAATCTGTTAAATGGGTTTGCAGTTGGAAATCCAGAATGCTCAGGTGCGTCTGAGCAGAGGCTGGTACATTTATTATTCACTGCCCTCCAAAATTTCAGGTAAATTTCTCCTTTAAAAAAAATCCTCCCAAAACAACAACAAAAAAGCACTCCATATTGGGAAGATCATTTAAAAAACAGTGATACACAAATCATTTATTTTTGTCAGCTAAGACAAGATCAATTTATTGCATCATATATTCTAAGCAATACTTGCATGCAAACTTGCTTTCTTGGATTCTGAGATCAAGATGAAAATTGTCTTACGTTGTCCATCAATCACACTTACTGGAACAGCTCTTCATGAGCTAGAGCTTATATTGTTCGAGCCTGGATATTAGATGAGCTGCAGTAGAGTTTGAGTCATGGACCTTGAGCATGAAAAACTCTGGACAGCATGTATTTTAGCTGAAGGGGACGCGAACCTTTTGCTTCAAAGGGACAAGTGACAATGTCTATGTTTAAGTCTCTAAAAGCAGTCTTTGGCACAGAGGACAACTTAAAATCTGAGTCTTGAAAACCTGTGTTTCCTGACTGATAAACAATGGCTGTTGTAGAAGTTTTTTTTTTTTTTTTTAAGTTCATAAATTTTAGCTTTGTCATTATGATTTCAGCCCATCTTTTTCAGTATGGAATTTCAAGTTAGATTTGAAAAGCTTGGAAGTATTCTAGTTCACAAATTGCTTATGTTTCATGTCAGATTTCAGAATGAAGCATTGTGTTGAATATGTTTATTTGTTCCGGTACGTTCAATATATGCTGTTAAACAGTGGCTGTTCGGCTAACCATATGACACACGGTGGAATGTGTGGCAGAATACAGGGAAACAGAGAATGAGATGGAAGTCTTGACAGAAAAGATCAAATACCTGATTTTATTTTTGAATAGCAGCACACGTGAGAGAATTTTTAAGAGATCATTGCTGTGGAGACAAGGAGGAGAGGAAGACAGAAGGCCCTGGAAGAAAGTAGAATCGAGTTTCTGAAAATTGTAGCCTTTACAAAGAAGGTCCGTTAGATACAAATAATGTGCAGGCTTTAAAAAAGAGAGAAGTGGGTTTGGAATTAGGAACTTAGAATACCAGTGAGCTTCCAACAATGAATCTGAGCAAAGGAAAATACCTATTGCTGTAGGAGCTCCAGTTGTGCCTTGATAGTACGACGGAGAAAGCAAAAAGACGAGTCTATTCTTCTTTCCATTCAGGAAAGGACTAGCCTTCTCTTCTGACAACTGCCAGCTAGGTTTGTGCAGTGTTAGCCCTTCATGAGACCTGGAAGGAAGCTTGATGGTAAACTGTCTTCAAGAAAGAACAGTTCATTACAAAAAGCTTTAGAATTTGGGCCTCCTTAACAGCCTTTCAGATGAAAGGGACAGACCAGGCTTTCTTATATGATTTAAGTAAGAGTGTGATCACTGAATAGATCCGCAGGAAGGCAACAAGGACAGCGATTTATATAAGAGCTTTAAGAACAGAGGTTTATAATTAATTAGTCAGTGGTGAATTGGTGGAGCGTTGGGAAGGAGAAGTAAAGGAGAGACCACAGTGCTGCTTGCAGGTTAGTCTGAAGTGAAAGCTCTTGGGGTGTGGGCCAGGCTGACAGGGTTCTGCTAAAAGGAAAGAAAAAGCATTAACCTGTGTTCATGCCTGGATTTAATTCCACAAGACACTGCAGGACCTAAAGCAAACCAGTTGGGACCTAAGGTACATCAAGTAACATTTAACCAGTTGTATGTTCTTTTTATGACTTCTGTTTGTGAGGGAGATAAATGCATGTCTGAGGCAATAAAACATTTCCCCTGATTATAGCAAATGGTGTTTCTTTTCCCTCGTGGGATGTAATAGGAATATCAATGTTTTATATTTCATATTAAAAAAGCCCAAGTTTGATAAAAAATGAAACACATTTAGTAGAGTTGTTATCTCAGGTAAGTTAAAGTAGCATCGTGCAGTCACAGGCACAGAACTGTAAGCACGGTGGGTTCGCTTACTGCGAATCCGGCCAAACTTCTGTGTGCTACTTCCCAAATCCAAATGAGCTTGGAGAAGAAGGCGAGCAGCAAGGAGTTCATAAAGGCCACTAAATGAAAGCTAAGGCAGGTGGTGCCTCGTATCACAGGTAACAACCGTCTCGATAAATGCAGCAGATGGAATTTAAACTGGGACAAAGAGTTATATAAGAGAGAGCAAAAAAAAAAAAAAAAAGCAGCAGAGGCTGGGAAAACACAAGAGAAGCAGCTCAGAAAGAGAATCCCGGGAAGTGTGTCCAATTTTTCTAACATTTCTCATCACTAACTTCACCAGAATTGTGTGGGTATCTGCGAAAGCAGAATTTGTCCCCAATAGAATATGATTAGTGTGTTAAGCAGATGTTTTATTTCAGGAATGGAAATATGTAAAACAGATATGCCAAAATATTTTCTTTTGATGTGGAATATTAAAAATCAAAAGAAATGGTGATACAAGCTCTCCCTTTTGTTCTTCTGTAGTGAATGACAACTTAACGTTTAGTTGGTTTTTGTGTGGCTTCTGGGGGGAAACTTTTCCAAACCTGCCAGAACTTCCAGGAATTCAGGTCTGATCCCATTCTGCGCTGCAGCAAAACCAAACTCTCCTGGCGTGCGTGTCCCACTTGTCCAGCAGACATGCCTGTACTGGCACAGCCCTGGGAAGGAAGCGTGGCCCTCGGGGGGCTCGGGGCAGGGTCCCCAGTCCACTGGCCGGCTGCTGCACGCTGCCCATGGTGGCAGAGTTTCTAGGGGTGCCCCAATCCCCCCCCACAATGAGCGTGGAGCTGTGTGCGGGTGGTAACGTAATGCCAGCAGGAGGAACCGAGAGACCATCGAGGCTTTCTTAGTTTTGTTTCAGGCAAAGGACTTGGAGTTAAACGTTTCATCTCGAGTTTCAGTGGTATTCTCAGAAAACCAGAAAAGGCAAACAGTGAAGAATTGGGCGTGGGTCTCTAAAAATGTTGCTCTGAGTTTTCGTTTTAACTCCCTAGAATTGTTGCATCTTATTCAAGTAAATAAGAAATCTTCTATATGCTTCTAGGGGAGCATGCGCTGTTTGACAGGTTCTGCATATCCCTTCATTTACCCCCTTTGCTAGCAGTCTGGTTCCTACTACTTCTCAAAATATTGGCTTCATATATGTGATTATGGCATACAGGTCTAAGCAGGGGGTTTCAGGCATATCAAGGCGTATGTCTGAATGGAAGTGGTTACTGCTGTTTTAACTGGGATTGCACTGCAAAATTAGGCAGGATAGTTCTTGCAGTTAATCCTTGTGAAGGGAGAAGGTCGGGTGTATGTTTGCGAGATGGCATTTACGGCAGCCAAGACCTATACAGCACAGAAGAAGTTTTTAAGAACAGCGTACGAGTGCAGTGCCGGGGGAGCGCAGCGCGGTTTGGCTAAGGCTCGGCTGGGATTGAGCGCACGCAAAGGGCAGCCAGCTCGGGTCTGGCGTGGCACGGTGCTGCCAGCCTTTGCTCCTGCCCGCGTGGGGTCCAGCGGCTGTGGCGAGATCTCAGCCTGCCAGTGCTGGCTGTGCATTGCTTGTAAAGTACGAAGTATGACATTGTATAGAAAATTGGATATAATCTGTGTTTTATGGAATATACATGAAGTTCAAGGAACAGATTTCAGATGCTGTACGTTGGCACATCTATTTCATGTTTTATGTACGCACTGAATTCGATATACTGTGGTTTTACATTTGTGCTGGTTTACATTAGCCGTAAATGTGACCTCAGCGTGTTTACATATAATGTGCTGAAGCTTCTCAAGTTGACAATTACCAGGATGTTTCTTGTGCTGCATTACAATTGAGAATCACAGATCCTACAAGATAAATTTGTGTCGAATTGTGTTTATCTAGATTTTGCAAAAAAGCAAAGCAGTTAGTTTAGCTTATCTTTTGTCATGTTTTCTGCTATGCCAGTTGGAAATTTTTCATTGGTAAAAGCTTATTTTCTTTCTAACAAATGTCTGTCTTCCAGTTTTGTGAAAGTGAATAATTGTTTCCTGAAGATTAATCCCACAAACGTTTGTACTGAGTAATGTCATTTCTGACCTCTAGTTTCATGGGCTTTTGGCAGTAAAAAATTGAAAACCTTACAGAATTTAAAAATCTTGGGAAGAAACCACAAGAATAAATTTTAATGTGAAAAGATCATACAGTTTTGCAGAAGTATGGAGCATCTGTTTTTTCAGTTAGATGCTTTAAGTTTTGCTCACCCCCTCAAATATTAGAACTGAGCTAACCTAAACATTATGGTATTATTTAAAATATATATTTTTTAACATACATCATGCGTTTCATGTAATCTAAACCCCTTTAAAAGTACTAGTCCCTGAAAATGTGACTGTGGTAGCCTGAATTGTCAGAGAACACACACTAAATTGGAGTGTAAACTTATTTTGTTACCCACAGCTTCTTTTGCTGCTAATAACTACTTCCTTTCTTCCTTTAAAAAAATAAGCCAAAACATTAGCAGTTTTGCAAATTTAAATATTTGTGAAAAATTGGGCATGAAAAACCACCCTGTTTAGCCATGTTCATTTCTTAGATTGTCTTTGACAATCCTTAGTAAGAAGTTTATGGACTGAAATGAATGTGACAGTTCTGTATGGTTACCAAACTGCCCAAATTCACCAGGTTTGCTTGATCTCTGAAACTCTGCCTTCCCAATGGTGTGTGTATCCATAGCTGCCTAAATACCAGGGCAGCGGGGGTGTGACACCTGGCTGTGCCTCAGCTGCGGCAGTAAAGTCCTACCTGAGAGTCGGGGTTTGCGGTACCCTTGCGGTCCCGGCAAAGTCCCAGTAGCTAACAGGCAGCTTGGAGGCGCAGCACACCACAAGCAGCCATCCCACAGTTGTAATGCACTGCAGTCACTTATTAGGGTGACCAAGACATGCTAGAGTATCCTTACGTACTGTCTAGTAAAATGTTACTTGCATCATGCAGCATTCCTGTCAGCCCTGTGGATTAGATGTTACCCAAATTTTCCTGATTTTTGTTCTTCTGTAAATAGAGCTGAAAAGCCAATAAGGAATGTCTTGTATACCTTTACGTGACATTTCAGAATTTGCTTACAGGAGATGTTTCTACTTCAAGAAGTTTGCAAAATACTGTTGTGATTTTTTTTCACTGAATCCATTTAGACTTTCATTTTCTTCAAAATAAAATTAAAAAGGAAAGAAAACTCGCTGCAAAATAATGTTTTCAGAAATTATGTATCTTATAACCATTGGTGTTGAAGGCCTGGGGTGTAGTATTTCCATTTTGCAATTTTATTCAGAAATTAGAAAGTGTTGTATCTAAACCTTTTGCATATTTATTAAAAATTAAAATATACCATTGTTTGTTTTTTTTTTCTTCTTAATGATCTTTTAAAACATTCATCACTGGAAAATGCCCAGCAGAATGTGGTTCTGTGCTGTAGTGGAGGTGTGAGTTTCATGGGCTACAAGTTGTGGAAAATCAGTATAACTAACACACTCCAGCGAGGTAATTTAGGATTGCATCATCCATTTCTTTGCAAGTGTGCGCAAAGCTGAAACAGCTCTACAGGAGCTGTGTGCAACGTACTTGGACTTGCAATGTGTCATCCGAGTTACAGGATATGTGCTGCCTATGGATCAAGCAGCAACTGTGTTTTTTCCATCTGTTTTGGGGTTTCTTTTTTATTTTGTGATGATTTTATTTGAATCTTTGGCTGAAATTTCACAAATTCAATTGGTTGTATGAAATCAGGATAAAACTGGATCTTAGTCATTTTTCAATGTAACTAACGTACGCGAGGTTACTTGTACAGGTCATACAGTTTGTGAGCAAGGATTGCATTAAAATAGGGTTTTAAGGAACTGATAAAGAGATTAAAAGCATGCTTTTCCCACATTTTGATTTACACAGAAAGTCTGGCACTTGTAAGTCAAAGCTGTGGTTGTACAGCCTCGATGTGAGCTAGCAGTGATCATGCAGGTTCGGCACCAAAGCGGGGCCCCGCGGCTGAGGACCAGTGCCACCTTTCCCTCGCTAGGAACGGGCAGCATTCTGCCGGCAGAAACTTGATTTCCTTGGCAAAGTCCCAAGCAGCTGAAAAAAAACAGTAATGCCTTTTGTGTAAGGTTTCAAAATCTTCCCAAAAATGTAAACCAGAACTGTGCCTCTGTTAGAGCTCCACGGGACAGGATAAAACAGTTGTACTGAGAGGCCACCCTTCTTTATTAAATTACGCAGACCTTGGAAGACTGTTTGTGGGAGCCAAATGCATCCTAGACCCCAATTTGTGGTGTCGCTCTTTAAATCCTGTGGGGTTTTCCATGAGGTTTGTTGTTCAGTGCAAAGAGCCTGGCCGTTGCTGGCCCTGGGTGCGAGGGTTGCTCTCGCCCCACGCTCCGCTCCCCAGCTAATGGCTGGGTTTCACCTCTCCCGCGTCTGTCCCAAGGGAGGAGCTCGTGGGAACGAGGGGGCAGGTCATTCTCAGCACCAGGCTCCTGGCTCGGGCCGCACTCCTGCCAGAAATCTGTCTGAGCCTGAATCTGGCAAAGTTTAGGAAGCTGTGTTAAATGCACCTCTTTGTTCAAGTCTTCCACTAACGGCAGGCGCAGGAATTTCACTTGGCAATCGGTATCCTGGCTACCCTTTTCAGGGTACTTCTATAGCTGCCTCAATAGCTGGGAGGGACACGGAGTGTTTTGTGTGATTTCGATTTGGGTTACATTATGTAAAGGGCATCCAGGTGCTCTGATAATCATCCTTGATGACGTAGATATAGATGATTTGGGGCTATCGCTTCCTAATTTCAGTTCGAAAGGAGAGCCTTTCAGGTTGTATCGTTTTAGAAAAAGTAGTAAGCCTGAAAGTACACAGAGGGATAAGGTCTGTGTGTAGCAGGTGAGCAGTCTGCAGACTTCTTATCATGATGTGTTTCCTTTATTGCATTGGATAACTGCTACAACTCAGAAGTAGTAGACAGATAGGGATTTTTGAAAACAAAAGTTTTGTTTAGCCTTAGAAACAAATGTGACAATTGGGCGTTTCAATGTGGTTCTCCTTTATTTTTCTTTTAGAATTGGATCTGGATTTAGATGCCGGCTTTCATGGTTGAAGTGTGTAAAGGTTCTTTGCACAGAACAGATTTTCCTATGGGTAAAAGCATGGCAGCAATTAGATACTGAACAGTAGCTGCAATGGCAGCCTGCCTTGGGAATTGGCTAATTTCACTGCAACAAAAAATTGGCTAATTCCATTGCAAAAAGAGCTGCTGGGGTAGCCCTTTGCAGAAATGAGCTGATGTCTGTCTCAACAGGCAGGAGATCATTGCCTATAGGAAATTCACTATGGTGCACAAATACGTTGGGGTCTAGCCATTAGAACAGGCCCTCGTGGAGGAGCACTGTGTATGTGCCTTTTCCAAATCCTGACGGGCTTTCTCAGTTCTACAACTAGTTGCTTCTGTTGCACAACTGCTGGGCGCCGTTATCCAGGCACACAGGCAGCGCTTTCTCCTAAAAGCTATGTTTTCTGTGAAGTTAGTGCAAGAGTTCCTTTTGTGTTTTGTTGCTTGCTGTCATGCCACTTAGGTGTATTAAAAGATGCTCGTGCATGAATAGCACTCGTTCTGTTGCTCTGCATGTGTATTTGCCAGGATAAGGCTTTCTGACTAAAGAAAAGAATTGAGAATAACACCTTTAGCTTATATCTTTGACTAGACAAATCAGTGAGTTTGACTGTTTGTTTTCCCTTCCTTCCCCAGTGTGTTGACCCAATAACAACTGAATAATTCTTTACAGCTCCTATAGCAGAACAAGATCCTGGAGAGAGGTGTGGAGGGGAAGAGGAACACGGAGGAGAAACAAGTAGAGGAACTTTAATATTGCTGCTGTTGGCAGAGAGAAAATGCTGTGGGAAGTGCTGTAAGGCAGAGGTCAGACAAATATGTGAAATGGTGAAATTTCCATGGTGCTGAAGAGGAGTTGCTTGAACATTGCCGTTGGATTAGAGAAAAAGGCAAGTAAGAAGGCATGTGTCTAGGTGGCAGGGAGCTGGCAGTCTGGAGTGACAAGTGAGCTGTTGGGTTATTGCTTGATCACTGAGGGTGGGTGGAACCTAACGTTTTTTTTCCTAAAGTTTATAGGGAAATGATTTGGAAAGTAACACATCTCAAATTTGCTTCCCCCACAACTCCTTTTTCCAGCTTGAATCACAAAAGGAAGTTCAGAAATCAAAGGACAGGTTCTTGTACTGTACTCTTTCCAACCTAACTTAAACTGGAGAACATTTGCATAGGTGTCAAGTCCTCATGAGGACTGCAGCACGATTGTTCAAAATCGCATCTCTTTAGTTACTTTTAATCTTGAAATGTTCACCCATCAAGAAGCAAATGGTGAAATCACAATTGCTTCCCATGCTTATACCTATTTTTAAAGAACATTTTCTCCTATGTCCTTTTGCTTTTCCAACAGCTTTTTGTGAGCGCTATCTTACCCTCACATCCCAAGTAAAGCGTTCCTCTGGATTCCCCAAATGTGTCGCTTCTTCATGTTGACTCCACTCCTACTGGGATCGGGTGCCCAGATGTCATGCCCAGCCCTGCTGAGTTAGATTCGTGGTCATGTCCAGGATATGTAGCTTGCTCAACGTGTCCCAGGTGGCTAGCAGCCCGCAGCTGGGACTCTTCTTACTGCTTTACCCACCACTGATTCGCTCTTTGTTGAAGGCAGAATATGGTTCAAAGTCTCTTTCAAGGTTTTTCAGAGCTTTCCGTGGACTTGTTTGCTACTTTTGAGGCCATGAGTGAGTGTGGTCTTTCGTTTTTCACTGTCACCAGGGGACATGAATCAGACTGGGAGACCTGAGACTCTGGGAGGCAAGAGCTTCCAAAGAGCCTAGTGAGACCTGCAGAATGCTTGCCTGGATGGCATTGTCCTTTCCACTAGACAGTGCACCAAAATGCCGGTCTGGAGATTGGAGGGGAAGGGAAGAGAGAGAGAGGTGTGTTGTCATCCTGTTTACCTATCTGAGTTAGCACAATGCTTCAGCAGTGATGTTTCTTAACAGCAATACTTCTATTTCGTTCATTTCAAGCAAATCGGAAGATTTCTTTTTAACTGGTCAGTAGCTATTTTAGGTTGCATTTTTTACTAATAACTTATGCTGACTAACAGTGCTAACAAAGGCTTTACATAAAGCAGGCTGTATAACAACTTGATTTTTTTTCCAAATTATACATTTTAATTAGTAATAAGTGCTGTGAATGGAGATAATTGAAACATTTCATCACTACATACTTAATCTTTAGATTTGAGTTGGACTCTGGGGAAAGAGGTTGCATTTAGACCTAATGGCTTAAACACATTCCTGATTAATAGTCAGAAAACAATTCCTTAATTTCAGTTTTGGGGAGTCTTCAGTTGGATGTGCTTTTAGCTATAGCTATACATGCTATTATTTGAACAAAGGTTGTATGTATGACAGTGCAATTGTCTTGTTGCATACATTCCCATCCTGTTAAATTTCACATTTCTGTAGGATCTCAGTCTAAAGAATTTTTCTCTTATCATTCTTTGGGCTTAATTTTGCTTTGGAAAATCAAGCTCTGTTCCCTTTTTGTTTCATTTCTTGTCATTTAGAATCAGACAACAATAATTCTGGAATCAGAATGTGCCTTCTGTTATCTGACTGATTTTGATGGATTGTCATGCGTCAGTTTGACTTTGCAGGGGTTGAATGTAGCATTAAAAATGTTTTGAGCATTTAACTGAACAAACATGCCATGGAAACTAGAGAGAAAGGTCACTGGCACAGTGTTTGGCGAACAAAGCTTTTGTGGTGGTGGTGTTTTTTAACTTTGCAAAAAGCTTTAAAGTAGTGTATCGTAACAGTTTGCAGATCACTGAATAATGTACTGTACACATGCTTAACGATTTATGGGGCCATGAGTTATTTAATCAGGTAATGGATATACTTTGTATGACAAACAAGCAGATGAAAAACTCTGAATGGAAGAAATCGCTCATCTTCTGAATGACACACATTATATCCGGCCTTATCAGGAAATAATATGACTTTTTCCTGCCAAAAGTTATCATTTCCAGTGGCCATTGTCTCATCTGAAAACATCAATTAAGCAAAAATGTGTAATAAATAGTGCCTTTCATTTGGAGTGTGTTAAAGAAGTGCAAAGCAAAATAGAAGTGATCTCAGATCTTTGGCATTAGGCTCTTGTGTTGTCATTGTCATAAATTCTGTTGCTTTGCAGAAAGGACACAGACTGCAACAACACACTTGGTTTTAATACCTGATGGAACTGAAATGTGTTCTTGCTGTAGGAGAGATTTTAATCCTAATGACTGGGAGGTGGTAGGTAGCTGTAAGGATGTGTTGCTGCATAGGATAAAAAGGGTAAGGACAACCAAGCAAAAGCGTTGCGCTGTTCGCAACAGGGATGGCTTTTTCAAGGTGTTGGCACAGAACTTAGCATGCTGGGGCTCTTATTATGGACTGTGATTTGTCAGTTGTATAAAATGAAAGGACAAGAAAGGATGAGAGAGGGCCACAAGCATGTTGAGGTAGGAAAACACAGGAACTGGTTAGAGGGGAACCAGAGGTACAATGCAGAAGAGGGGAGCAAAGCAAGTTTCAGAAAAGAGATGAGATGTGAAGAACTTTGAAGTTATCGTGGCTGGGGAAAAAACCTTAATCTTCAGCACTGCAGGGGACAAAGTGTTGAGTGGAAAGGGAAGATCAGCTCTCTCTCTGCCACAGGCGGCCATGTTTATTGACACGAGAGTGGTGGACGTGGAGGAGCAGCAAGGTCTTGTCCCACTTTGTCCGTCCCAGCAACTAGAGGCACAGATTGGGTCAGATGGGTGACAAGAAGCTCTTTAAGAATAAAAGCAGAAGAGCTGTGTCAAAGTAGGGGGGCGGCCTCAAAGGAAATAAAACAGCATCACAGGCTCGGACCCCTCTGTGTACCCTAGAAAAGTACTCCTGTGGATCCTTGAGGGCAGATCCCACTCCAGCGCACTGGACAGATCTAAGCACTCAGCCTCCTGTGAACTGAGACAGTTTGAATGACACGTTCTAGATGTGAGCAGTGGAGCCAGAGCATCACTGAGCACCGAGCTCGGCTAGAGGGCTAGAAAGCTGCATCGAGATGACTGGCTGTGCCAAATCATATAGCAGTGAAAATATGCCTCTACTTCAGCCGTGTATCCTGTTCCTCTAGCCAAAGCCTCAGGCCAGTGCGAAGTTTTCACCAGCGCCGCTGCTGAAAGCAGCTCGGGGAGCAGCGTGCCCTACTGGGTGAGCAGGAGATGTGATGGAGCAACGCAGACAAGCGTGGAGCCTTCTCCGCCCCGCAGTGTCCCCGTGCTCAGCAGAGCTGCCCCTGTCCTGCTGCGCCTTTCTGCAAGCAGCACTGGCTCATGACGATCCTTTCAGGTCAGATTTTTCTCTGAAAGCTGGCATACCCTCTGGGAAGAGAGGGAGGTGCCCTAACCTGTCAGAGAGCACGGCTGCATGTGTACTTCTGCAACAACTGGGCTCTCTTTGTATTCTTCACAGAGTTTGGAGGATTTTTTTTTTTAAAAAAAACTCTTTTTTTTTAAAAAAAAAAAAAAAACTCCTGAGAAAGCATCTACCTTTGAAATTTACCCTGTACATGAAGATGCACGAGTCTTTCTTCATTCATATTTCCAGCATCTGACTTGAACAAAAATCCCTAAGGTTTTCTAGTTTCAAATTGTACTTTTTTGAATAATGGTGACTCAAATATTCCAAAGCGATTTTAATGTACTTCAAATCCCTCAAAATGCTGCATCTCTGTCCATGCAACCAGCCTCAGAAAGCCACGTGAAAATGCAAATGTTTGCTTTCTCAACCAGAACTGAAAAATATCAAGCATTTCTAAAGGAGAAACAGAACAGTATGTTCTCCTTTCCTTATGCATTTTATAAAAAATGCATATATATATATATATATAAAGATGAATATAAATTCTTTTAGAAGCAATTGTTTCATAAAAGAAACATGAGTTTGCTTTGGCAAAGATGTCTATGATTTATGGTTCATTCTGTAAACTTGGCCAAACAATTTCCTTCTCCTTCATGACTGGGGAGCAGAACTGTCGGGGGCAGGGAGTTACAGGATGGCATCTGTTCTTAGAGCAACAGGATTATGTTTATTCATGATTAGTTTATGCAGAAAATGCATCAAAGAGTTTATTTGAATTTTTGATAAATTTGCCTTGTAGAAAAGAAATATTTTTCTTAACTGGACCTTGTAGGAAAAATCCCAGTAACGGCAAATGCAAATGAGAAATAATCTGAATTTAAAGAGCTTTTCTTCAGAACCACTAGTGCTAACAGTAATGCGAGGCCACTCTCTGCACTTTTTAATAAGATCATGCTTTTTTTTCTCTACTTTAATCCCATATGGATATTCTGTGGTAGTGCAGTAATGGTTTGACATGTAGCTTCTTCAAATATCTTTAGTGAAAGCAGGAGATCTGTTTATCACTGCAGTGCTCAATAACCTTCTCTCCCTGCTTGCTTTTGAGTCTTGAATGAGGTTTATAGAGTGCCACAAACCATGCCAATTTTCTGTATTTTTGACTCTATGTAAATTTTTGCAAAGAGGTAGGGAGAGCAAGTGTAAAGATTGACACTGGTATCTCCTGAAATGTTTTTTTCTTTTTTTTAAGCAGCTTGATTTTCCTTATAATGTTGCCAAAACCCCTAGCAGATGATGTTTTCAGGATCAGAGACAGGAGATTGAAATGTTGCTAATGTCTGTAGCACTTTAGTTATAGATTTCTGCAAAGAAATGTGCCATGATTGATCTGATTAATCTTTTAGATGGGTGGCAAAAGAGAATGAATCTTCTTCACCAGTACTAAATAACTGCTTCTTAGACACTGAGCTTCAGCATCCTTGCAATATTCTGATGTGGGTGACCCACACCTCACAGTTTCTGTTGAATTGAATACTCTTCCTTTCCACCACAAAGCTTTCAACATCTGCCTGGGTGTAATGGGAACGTTTTTTACAGTTCTCTCCTGTGAGCGAAGCCCTGTGGGATCCCCTGGGAACTGTAAAGCAACGTGGCAGGTTTCTGCAGGGAGGCTGCCTAAGTGGTGCAAGGAGGTTCTCGGCCTTTACTTAGGTTGAGGGTTCATTGCTGAAAAGCTTCACATTATATCTCATCATTCTGAAGGTTAATTGCAATTGTGGATGAACCCAAACACTACAGCTGTGCTGGGGAAACTCGAGTTTCACTGGCAGTTACCCTTCCTGTTGTGGTGTGTGGTAGTCTTGCAATATGTGCAAGCGGAGCTAAAGGACTTTTTCCTTTTCCCAGAAATTCATGTAAATTCTCAGTCTCTCTGGGCAGGTTCTAGAGGGCAATAGTGAAGTATACACACACATAAACATGCACAAAATTCATTATTTCTTTAGCAAGACCGTGGAGCTTTAGCAAGAATGTCAAAATGTCATGGACATTACAATATCATTGCTTTATTTTGAGAGGAAACAGACTTAAAAACAAACAAAAAAATAAACCCTTTCATTCATTCTTTAAACTAGTCAAAGAACAATAAATGAATTTGTTACCAAAATTTAGAAAATTCTAAATGTTGGATCGAGTCTGGTTTTCTCTCATCAGAAACCTGCTAAGTGAATGCCCAGAGCAACATACTTGAATTGATAGGCTTCCACACGGTTTGAGTTCCAACTTTATATGTTATTTGTCCAGTGCCTAGAATGCCACGCAGAGGCTAAAGAACATATTACAATTAATTATGTCATGTTGGAGTAAATAATTTCCTAAATACGCGCTCTGTCATGGTGGCCACTGATAAGGAATTTAATTTGAAACTCAGCTCTTGCCTTCTGAAAATCAGCTTTAACTAAATTGTTGCAGTCATTACATGTTGTAAAGCTTCTGTATTTCACACTTCATTTTCTATCCAAATGGATGACAGCCTACTTCAAAGGGAAAGAAGTAAACCTGTGCTCAGAGTGTTCACCTGAACAGCGTGCTCGCCCAAGATCCCACATCTGCCAGTTTTGACTTTTTGAATTCCTGCAGGTTTATGATTTAATTGGTCAAAAATCAAAGGATGTCCAGTTGAACTGTACCCCCTAATAACAGGGTTAGAGACTGGGGGATAACTTTTGATGCTCTGCCTTTCCTGACATTTCACTGTTGCACAAAAATGGGAAAGCTGTTTCAATGAGCTTCCCAAGCTAGAAACATTAACTGCAAGTGTTTAAAACTTACGAACGTGAAGTTTATATGAAAGAGAGACAGTCTGAGAGCCCAACTCTCTTTGTCTGCTAGAGGTGTAATAGAAGAAGTGAAAATAATCTGCTGATGGTACGTTGTTATAGTCTGTAAGATAAACTCAAGTACTTAGGTCCTCATTTAGTACCTGTGAATGGTCTCGGAGTGTCCAGCAGGGCTTTGAGATGGCATGCAATGCAGTAAACGTACATGTTTTTTATACTCTTGGATCTCCATGGCCCTCAACATCATCTTTTCTGGGTGCAGTCCAGAAAGACCCGTTATGTCTCTTATTACAGACAACTCAGAGGGTACAGGTCCCTAGGTGCTTCCTTTGATGTTTTTGGATGTGATCATTGAGGGAAGTACTTGGAGGTGGAAGGTAAGGAAGCAGTTGAAAGAAGATTGAAAATAGAGTTGGTATGAATCTGAACAGAAAATTAAAGTTGTTTGATGCTATGAGATGCATTACTTGATTACTTTGGAAAGTTTGCTTGAAGTCAGACCTAAAACAGAAGCGTTCTTTAGCTATATCCTGTTCACACGTCCCTAAATACAGTACAGTTGGCGTGGCTGAGGACAGAGGCTCCAAATTATCACCGTCTCACTCTCTTTCCACGCTCTCCAGTTTGGGCAGTGGGAGGCCACAGCATGCTCTAAAGCAAGTGGATGGCATTGTGAAGTCACGTTGAGGTTCAGGGAGGGCGTGGAGCTCTGCCCCACCTTCCCACTGCCTCTGATGATCCTGTGTACCGAGAGGGAAGGCAGCAGGAGGCTTTGGCCAGTGGTGACGTTGCAATGGAGGCTGTGCTGCCTGGGGCCACTGTGTTAGGGTTACTGCGTGCGGTTTGTAAGCCGTGAATTGGCAGGAGAAATGAGAAGTGTGCAACTTTGCAGTGGTTGGCTGCATACCGCTGCTCCACCAGATGTCCTGTTCTGAAGGATGGCGTTTGTCTGTCTTCTAGTTCATGCAGTATTCCTGTTGACATGCACTGTGTTCGGCTTACAAAAAGAGATGCTGTGTAATGGCTATATAAATGAAATTTTTATGGGGCCACACAAACTATTCATTTTTAGATTTATTTATTTTTTTCCTCCAAATAAACTCTTATTGTCTGGGGCTGTGTCACAACTGATAGTGGCATTCTTTGGGGACCTCAATGTCATATGCGAGTAATAAGGACGTTGTCACTGTTCATCTGATCAGAGATTGATAGCTCAATACCTTTCAGCTTGGCTGGGCAGGTAAGGTGCAGGGATTTTTAAACTGTGCATTTCCATCACAGAACTGGATAGTGATTTGGGCTGGTGTTGGTAACACTGTTCAGATGTAGATGCCAGCTTTTAAAACTGAACTTGTGTTCAGTTGCTTCCCTTTTTGGAAAAAAGGGAGGGGATTCACCTAGATGATCAGAAAGGGTTGCTTATTCTAGAAAATATAAATGCTTAAGACTGCTAACCATTGCTGCTATGAAAAGCAGTAACAGGTTTTTTGGAGTACATGCCACAGGAGGTAGCCACCCCAGGGTAAGTGCCCGCCTATGGCACTCTGACTGCCTTCTCGGAAGCAGACATCAAATGCAGCAGATGAGGCATGAGGTGTTGGCAGCGGTATATGTCTGTGCCTTAGACGTAGGAAGGAAGGAAGAAGAATGTGCCTATGGAGGAGAGGAGGGCAACCATATGTATGGTCTGGAGGAAGCAGAGGTACAGAGCTCTTTCGGAGCTCTGGAAGTGCTGAGCTGGAAATGGCCTGTTCTTACGTCTGCGATTCAGGGAGAGACCTTTTATAAATTTTGTTTAAAAAAGCAAGTTTGCACTAAACAGTGTCTGTTAGCGTGAGCTTCTCCTCCTAACAGCAACTATCTAGTGAGACCTTAAATGCCACTTGATGGAATAATAGCACATAATTAAAGATAAGCAAGTCTAGAAGGCTTAACTTGCAGATTTGGGGGCCGAGACTAGACACATTGTAAGAGATTCTTAGGAAAGTAAGCTTACCATGTGATTTTCCCTGAGATTTCATTCAACTCAAAGGTTGGGTTTGTTTAAATATCACTTAGTTATAGGGAAAACATGTAGATTTGAAAAAAAAAATCATATTTTCTACTAACATTTGTATTCATTTCTCCTTTATTGTGGAGTTCAAGTTATGAAATGAAATGTTCACACTATCCATGCAAAATGACATTTTACACCCTGGCAGATTCTGGATATTCCATTATCTATTTCGTTTTCAACATCGCACCCAACATGTTGTCCTTTTCAAGTTATATCCATCCTACTTGGTACAGCTTTCAAAAAAATGACCAACCAAACGTTGGCAAGTGCATTATATAAAGTTGCCCCCTCATCCACCTCCTCTTTCTCCCAGTCACCCGTTTCACAAGCAGGTATCTAGACTTGGCTTGGCACAACATCGTTATTCTGTAGCAGGTGTCGATTGGGAGGTTTTTTTATATTTCAGGATCCCTTGACCTTTCTTCTGGGCACACATACAGCGTGTTAATGATGAACAATGTCCACACATCAGCACTAATTCAAACCTGATCTCTTCCAGAGTTTGAAATATGCATGGATAAAGTCTGTGCTGATGGTCCTGAATTTTAATATATAAAAGTCACAGTAAAACAAAGTTAACTTTTAAAATTCTGCAATAAATCATAAAAAGCTGAATATGGTCCTCTGGATATCTTAATTAGATGAATTTCTTTCATTTAATCAGACATACTCAAAGTCAAAGGGACAAAAGATACTGCCTTTCTTTAGACACTAAGGCCTGAATAACATCTCAGTGGTCAGAACAGTTGATCGAATTACTTGCTGTCACTCATGTTTATATTTGATTGTACTCTTATAGCTCTGAATAATGTCTTGAACATCACTGCTTCCATTTTTTTCTCAGTCACGATCAAGAATATTCCCAGCAGGTTTATTTCTGGGCTTCGTGCTGCCACGCAAGGATTTTGCATCATGCATATTTGCACACAAATATTTAAGGAATTGTTAGTTTGAAAGCTGAACTTTAAAATGGGAAATAGCAGAATCAAGATAGATTAGCTCCATAGCCTACTTCACGTGCACCTCTGATCGGATCACCAGTGCCAGGAGGAAGGAGAGCAGAGGTGAGGACGTGGGACGTGCTCTGGGCACGCCGAGGAGCCCTGCTGCCTGCCACGCGCAGCTCCGGGTGCCCACATGTAGGGAGGCCGTCAGCTTCAACAGCTGGCCTCTCGAGGGCTCGTATGTGTGGTGTGCGCACATGCGGATGGTACATGGAAAAGACTGCATACGGCTAAAGTAAGAGGACTTTTTATGGGGAAAGTAAAAAATTCTCTGTCTGCTTCAGGGTTATCTCAGTGCTGAATTCCCACATTTCTTCTCCAAATCTCCAAAATGTTCCATTTTGTTTTAAGAAAGTGGTTTGTGCTGGCAATCTCTCCAGATTTTTCTAGCCTCATTGAAAACAGCTGTGATGTTTTTGCTGAATGGAATGTCTTTGGGTTTGTGTTTTTTTAAATTATTTTTAATTTTTCATTTTCAGTTAAGTCAGAGGTGGAGCCTAAGCACAGAAACATCAGTTAAAGCTATAAACAAAGCTTTTTGAGAGAGTTGGGGGTGAGAGAGACAGAGTGGTAACAAGGACTTGCAGTGGGAAAGTATTAGGCAGGATTGACTCTAGGTGTCACTGTGAACTGTGCCTATAATTCTGCAGCTCCATTTCCACTTTTATTGTGACCCCCCACTTTCCAGCCACCTTCTTCTTCCCTCCTTCCCTTTCCTTCTTTCCCTCTCTCTCTTTTCCCTCCTCTGTCTCTCTAACACACATGCGTGCACATGCAGAGAAGTACGAGACAAATAATAGCTGGAAGCAAGCAAATTACTGTGGCCATTAGAGAATGTGGCAAATAGAAATTAATAGATACTTAATAAAAATGCTGGTTAACTGAATAGTTATGATGTCTGATATCTCACTTATATGAGAGCCCTGGAAAGCAAATTGTATATATACACAAAAGAAAAAGCTAAGCTTTCTTTTGTCCATTTGTATTTGGCTACAGGTAAGAGCAGAAGGCAAACGTCAGGAGACATGATACTCTTCCAGTCTTGCTTGTCTGGATTGGACAGTAGCAGGGCCAGATCATTTTAAGGTTTACAGACCTGACTGCTGGTCAGAGGGGTTCTGGTAAACTTTGAAGCTGTGCCCACCTGTGTAGAGACCTGCAAAAGCAGCCTCTTTTAGCATTTTCTCTTCACTAATATTAACTTAGCTTCTCAATTTATAATTTAGAATACTTTCCTATAAGATCCACTTAGAGAATACTAACCAACGACATACAGCAACGTCATTAAACACTTTAGTGCCTCGGGGTAACAGACTACAATGCATCCTGCAAAGTAGCACTTAGAGGCTGTATGAACATATTCTGTCACCTTGCAATCTTTTATAGCATAGCCCTGGGAATGCACAGGGAGATAACATGCAGTGGAATAGAACAAAGTCTGCTGGAGTCACACTCTCCTTAACGTGATGAATTATCAAGATGCCATACGTTTGCTGGTTAGGTCCCAAACAGATGAACTTGTGTAAATGAGTAAATTTAAACGCCTTCTTATCACACATAGGCAGAACGCTGTTTTTGTGGCGCTACTGAGAGTCTGATGTTACTTTTAAGTGACTTTGTGCAGTGATCGGTACTTCGGCCCTAATTGGTAGAAGTAGTAATTGCCTTAGGTTAAATCATAAACAGAAAAATAGCTTGTCTAATGTTTTAGTTCAACCCCCCTGCCAACCCTAAATTATTCCTTGTGGTATATATTGTATTTTTTCTTACATCAATTTAAATATCTTAAGCAACAGCTTCCATGGTTTCCTGATTTTTTCTTTTGAGTTTGATTATTTTATTTTATTTTATTTTATTTTTACTGGGATTTAGCAGGGTTCTCGTGAAGGACAAGGGCATTTTTTAAAGATGCTGTGTAAAATGCCATTTCTTTTTTGGTTCAGGCTCCTCTGATAGCGCTGAATCTTGAATTTTTGTAGCATCCTGTGGGAAAGGGAAAACAATCTGCAGAACACAAATCCTCCTGGCACGTCTTGCTTGTTGCTAGATGCAACTTCTAAACCACCTCTCCTTGGTTTTCCTCCTTGCCTGAGCTGTATGTTCACTATGGCGATGACTCCGAGATGCACCCTGTCACTAATCTAGTCGCTGGTGGCTGCTGTGATTAGCCACTGGCTCCATCAAAGTACTCTTGGACAATGTCATCAGTGTAGTCTCACCTCTGAGTGGAACAACCCTTTTTTTCCCCCTTTTTTTTTTCTCTTTAATCGGGATTAAGCAGTCAGATCTGATGACACTTCACACAAGTAGAGCTGTTTGAAAACACACTGTCCTTTCAATCACAGTAAGTGACAGGGTGCGCAGCGTGTGCTCCGCCAATGCCACGGCTGCCTTTGATGCCTGCTCTGACACGCTTTCAGGTAAATGGTTCAGAGAAAAATTCTTGAAAGTAGCGAACTAGTTTTGCCAAATGGTTAGCTTTACGCAGTGCTTTCTTTCCTCTTACTTTTTTTCTTTTTGAAGGAAAGCATAACAAGGATTAAGTCGGGGGAGAGTCGGGTAGCCGTTTCCTAGGACAAATCCTTTTTTTACTGGGGACAGGCTTAAATTCCGGTATATTTAGAGCAAAGCAGTGGGTGTGAGGAAATATGTCTAAGCTTCCTGCTCCCATCTCTGTGCCCGGTTTCTCTCTCGTGGATATTGCAGAGCATTTAGATAGAGGCTTGAGTGGGAGTTTGGGATTTTTCAGTATGTGGGAGAGAACTAGTGGCAAAAGAAACCCGCGGAGTTGGCTAAACCATGACTGCCAGTCGCTCCTTCCTTCTCTCTCGCTGTCCCCTGGGTGATGGGGCAGGGAAGATGAAGTTACAGACCGCACGCCGGGGAAGAAGGGGCGGGCAGTGCTCGGCTCTGGCAGGGGTTTTCCTTCGACCACGAAGCTTGCCCTGAGCTGCAGCCAGCGGGGCCTGTGGGGAGCAGAGGCGCAGAGCCTGGGGGGGCAGCGGGGCTTCGGGGGGCGCGGGCCAGGCAGGGGTGAGAGAGGCCAGCGGTGCCTCTGGTGCAGTGGGAGGGCTTCACTTGGAAGCCACAGCGCGAGGTGTGCTATGGGCTGAACCCTCACAGCCAGCCCGGGGAGCCCCACGTTCCTGGAAAGCGCTCTCGTGGGCTGCGGGAGAAATGGAGGGGTGCAGAAGGTGCTTCTCTGCGCCTCTGGGGAAGCGCTGGATGGCTTTTGTAGCACATGCTTGCTCTTGCAGCAGGGTTTGGGGTTGAGGAATGTTTCCAGCAGGGGAAATGGAGAGGAAGAATGTTACTGGAAAATGTTCTTAATCATAGCAGAAATTTTCAGTAAGTGTTTTTTTATTTTTTTTTTTTTTTTACTTTTTTTCTGTAACATTTTCTGGTGCTGAGTGCAAGTAATACAGCATTTAAATTCTCTTCATCTCAGATGATTCACTGAAGGTCAGGTCTCTTGAAGTAATACTTTATCTGCACCTAATCAATCATGTGATATATAAAAAGTCCGAGCTATTGTATCAGTGCTTTAGTGCAATGTAACAATGTCAGACCAATCAAAATAAACTAATCACATATTAGAAATTATTTTAAAGTGATACTGTGAAAAATATACACACAAGCTACCCAATCACACCGATAAAATAATGTTCATCAGTCATTAAAATGGAGATAGTTGCAGGATTTTTTCTTCTTCTAAGATATTTAACTGGCTGGCTTCTAATATTTCTTTTAATGTTTGCCTTTGCCTGGCAGGAATGTGATAAAATTATGCAAAGCTATGATTCACATAGAACAAATACAGATTGCAAACTATATAATGTTATCCCAGCCTGCTGTTTATAAAGCAGTGAATATGCCTGCTAACTCTGTATGCTGATGATTTTTTGCAGCCAGGTTTATATCTGGATGAATGACCTTTACTTTTTCTAATTATTATTTTACACAAGCAAATAATTTACCTTTATAATCATAAGCAATCTTCGAGAGAGACCCTTGGCAGGCACTGGCATATTGTGCTGTTCACATCGTTCAGTAAATAGCCTTTTTCTGGTTGAAGTATGGTTTCTAGGCCTTATATGTGGCTCTGCACAGGACAAATGTGAATTAAAACTTAAATCAAGGTAAATTATCTCAATTGTTTATAAGTGAATTTGCATCACAGGCTGTCCTTGTTGCTGACTATGGGGTGAATGGCCTGATGGTTCTGATGCCACCTCTGCTGGAGAGCAGCTGGAGAAATCAGGTTCTTCATACCCCAGCATACAGTTACTAGACTCAAGCAGAGACCTAGTCTGGACTTGGAGAAAACCGGGGCAGTTTCCCTGTCAGTGCACCCAGGAGGCCGTTGTAACCAGGTGGTCAGCGTGCTCAGCCACAGACAGTTAAGTATGGGAAAAGCCTTGCTCAGTTTCTTCACTGTTTGAGGCCTTCTGAGTGTCTTAAGGGTCAGACTCCATTCTAAAGCACTTAAACAGGACGGCAGTGACTGAACTGCCGACAGCATAGCAGGCAATCTTGCTCAAGAAGTGTAGCATTAGGCTGGAGACAACATGGGGTAGTTCAGAGACACCTGAGCTGTTTCAGCAGTAGCACTGAACTTTCATGCTTCAGCTCTCTCTGATACAGCTGCTTGTTTCACAAACAGGTGTCTAAAAGTGCTGCGAAAGTCACTTCAGCTGCAGGCTGAGCAAAAGTCTGCTGAGTTTTGATGCGATGGTATTGCATCGAGTAATAATGCGTGTTAGTGTCTCCTGGGGAATCACAGTTTGGAAGCCCTGGTCTTTGGAAGTGAGAAGAGGTGCGTGCTTTGGGGGAGCCAGGAGGAACCAGCTGTGCAGTTGCTAAGACTGCTAGCGGAGGGACTGATTCTGTGGTCTGTGCTACAGGATTTTTGCCCTATTTCTTTTCCATCTCAGGAACAAACTCATTGTTTTTTGCTGGTGAAAACATGGAAGTGCCACAAAGCCTATTCTTTCAGCAGAATCTGCTCCTGGACTGTGTTTCTGCACAAGAGTGAATATAATAGCCATGTGACATGTTGACAAGAGTAATTATACCCAGAGGGGCTGGTAATTTATATTGAGTAGCAGGTGGTATCATTTCCTGGTTAGCCTGTACCTTAACTTGTTGTTATCTGTGGCCATCAGCAACTAGAGTGACACCTATGGAGGAGACCTCGGAACTCGCAGCAGGAGCACTTGTTGTTCCTTTTGACTGTATATTGAGGGAATTCCTACCGTCCTTCATGCTGTGCGTAGCATAACCTTTGATAACGTAGTAGGCGAGACAAGTCATGACTCATCGCATTGACTTTCCTCTCTTGTACATGACTCTTTTTAACAGGTTATTCTTGAGAGAGAACGTGTTGTTACTTACTGTCTGCCACCATCATTATGCCACTGACTCAGTCATACAGCATGCCATCTAAATAGCTACTGTCCCTAAGGAAATATTTTTTATCACAATATATCTTTGGTTTTGGTAAGTTAGTTCATTGCTTGTTTCTAAGATGAGCACCTCATTATTTTAGGAGCTGTACACGTACATAATTAGGGCCAGAGTCTTGCTCTGAAAAGCTTATGCCTTCAAAAGAGGAGAAAGAAAGGAAAATGTTACTTCCATTTTGTGAACAGGAAATGGATGCAATGAAGTGAGGTCAAATAAATTTGCCAAAGAAGGTCATACAAGGGATCCGTGGCGGAATAAGAAGTTGATCAAGTTATTGAAAGAGCCAGATCCAGTAGCCCTAATCATAAACTCATCCATATTCCATATTTTCCATATATACATATATATATTTTACCAAGCCTATTCTGTTACCGTAGTTTCTTTAGAATCCTCCTGAACTGTTATATTCCAGCTCACGCAGTTCATCACTGTCCTAAAACTGTAATATGATCTCCTCAGCCTTGTGAATCTGTCTGGTCTCCTGAGCACCTGAAAATCTAGATCCATAGTTGTCTTTGATCTTAGAGGTTCTGTCATCTCCCCTCCCCTTCCCAATTTTAACCTTCCCACCTCATTTCATCCAGTTCTTCAGTCCCTCCCCAGTCCTTTGTTCTCTTACTAGTCCTGCTAATACTGACGTTTTCTCATAACTGCTGTCATAAACTTTTTTTTCTTTTCTCAGATCTCATCTACTTTGCCTTTCCTGCATGTTCATCTGTTCATTTTTTAAACATAATTTATGGAGCTTCCAAAAAGTGTAGCCACTGTTTAGGTCATTCATATATTTTATTCAACTGAGAAGCTCAAAATCTGATCTCCTGCAGGTTTGTCCTAATCCTTGTTACTTACCTAGAATCAAACAGATGAAGAGAGTTTTCTCAGTCACAGGTCCAGAACTCCTTCAGCACATATATGTTCCTGAATTGAAGGTATTTTCAGAAGATGCCTTTCTGCTTCTGTGTGGTTTCTGCACTGCATGTATCCACTTTGTATGGATATCCAAGCTAGCTCCAAACAAATGTACCCTCTCAGGGCTAGAGCTCTGCCAAGCACCACACAGACATAGCTATAGTGTTTAAATTATTCCGTAGATGAGACACTGGTTCCCTTTGGTAGTTGTAAAAGTTTTACCTTACACTTGGATTCTTGACATTTACCTTTTACAGCTGTTACAATCCTTGAGGTGATCTTTCTTCTAAGCCATGTCTGGAAATACTGATATATGCATTATATATTTTGTAGGATTTTTGTGGACTGTTTTTAGAGAAACTATAGAAAAAGTTTGTAAAGATAGTGGTAATATGCTCACAGGGACTGTCATGGATATCTTTACATTTTGGTATTTGCAACTAGAAGATAACATTTCCAGAGCATTTGCAGTATTCTTCAGACCGAGACGTGGAGTGTTTAATACAGCATGATCCTTTCTTTTGATATTAATTATTTCTAAGACATTAAGAGTGACTGTTTTGTACTTGTACAGGGTCTTACATCCTGAAAAGTCTCAAAGTGTTTCATGAAGAATGGTCTAGGAATGGAAATAAGGAGCATCACAACCTGCTAGGAGCACAGGAAAAGTAGTGGTCAGTGGGGAATGTTTTTCTCACAGATGGAAAATAGTTGGAAACGTGGGGTTCACACCCCACTCTTAAAAAGAGTGCCTGGTTATTAATAATGTCCATGTGTAGACATAAGCCTCGAATGCCATTCCACTGAGTAGAGCCAGGTGAACAATTCATGGCTGGTCATTGTCAGTAACAATAAGAAAGTGTGTCATTGTACATGTCCCAGGTGTGTAGTTCTGGGCATTTCTGTTTAAAACAGAAGGTAGAGATGCAGCAAGGAACCTGCTCATGATCAGGGAAATGGAAAACCTTTCTTGGTGGAAGTAATAATGGAATCCAGCTTGCTTAGCGTAGTAAAATAAAATCTATAAAGATTTTGGTGACTAAAATCAAGGAAGCAGGAAGAAAAACTAGTAAAGGCAGTAGCTATGAATAAATGCGGGCCCAAATTAGAAAACCATGTAGCCATTAGAGGAGCACTTTTCTTGAATATCTTGCCTAAAACCTTGCCTAAGGTTACATTTGTCCAGAGGAGATGATAATGGCAAATGGCTGTGGTGGTTTTACTCGGGTGGGCGGCCAAGCTCCACCACAACCACTCTCTCACTCCCCCTCCTCAAAGAGGAATGGCGAGAAAATATGATGAAAAGGGCTCAAGGGTTGAGATAAGGACAGGGAGATCATGCAGTAATTATCATGATGGGCAAAACAGACTCAGCATAGGGAGATAGTGAGATTTATTGCTTATTACTAAGAAGCTAGAGAAGTGAGAAACAAAGGAAAGAAACCAAAAGCGCCTTCCCCCCCATCCACCCTCTTTCACCTCCTCTCCCCCAGCGGCGCAAAGGAACGGGGGAATGGGGGTTATGGTCAGTCTGTAGCGCTTCTTCGCCGCCACTCCTTCTTGGTCACTCTCGTCCCCTGTGCTGTGGGGTCCCTCCCACGGGATGCAGTCCTTGCTGAACTGATCCGGTGTGGGCTGCCCACAGGCAGCAGCTCTTCAAGAACTGCTCCAGATATGGGTCCGTACCACGGGGTCCATCCCTCAGGAGCAAACTGCTCCAACCTGGGTCCCCCACGGGCAGCAGCTCCTGCCAGCTCACCTGCTCCTGCGTGGGTTCCTCACCACGGTCTACAGGTCCGGCCCGGAATCTGCTCCGGCAGGGGTCTTCCACAGGCCACAGCCTCCATCAGTGCAGGTCCACCTGCTCCACCGTGGTCTCCTCCACTGGCTGCAGTGTGGAACCCCTGCTCCACCGTGGTACTCCCTGGGCTGCAGGGGGACAGCCTGCTTCACCATGGTCCTTGCCACAGGCCGCCGGGGACTTCTGCTCCGGCGCCTGGAGCACCTCTCCCCCTCCTTCTTCACTGACCTTGGCACCTGCAAGGCTGTTCCTCACTCCTCTCACTCTCCCAGCTGCTGTGTGGCGCAGTGTTTTTTTTTGTTTTTTTTTTCCTGTCTTAAACATGCTCTCACAGAGGCGCAAACAACATTGCTTATTGGCTCAGCTCTGGTCAGCAGTGGGGCCCTTACCTAACATGGGGCAGCTTCCAGATTCTTCTCACAGAGGCCAGCCCTATGGCCCCCTGCTACCAAAACCTTGCCACATAAACCCACCACAATGGCGAACCTGTTCTGAAAGTTACGGAAGTAGTTTCATGACTTTGTGGCTTTGCTGCTGCTACTGGAACCTAAGCCTAGCGTCCTAGGAGAAGTCATTCTTTTCTGTATTCTAGTGCCGCAAACAGTTTTAGTTTAATTTAAGGAATCCGTAATATCCCAGCAATTTATTTTCTAGTGTCTCTTTTTGTTGACTGAATAATGATACTTAATTTTAATATCAATTTAAGAGTTTTCAGGCTATCTCCCTTCTGAGGTTCCCCAGTTTACCAGCAATAGTTGAATGAACCATTCAGTTTTGTCTGACACTCTGCTCTAGTTTTCACATCAGGAGCACTAAATTCTGTACCAAAGTCAGTGAAGGTTCCCTGAGTGCTTACTTTAGTGCAGTTCCCCACAGGGACCTCTTGTACCCCATCTAGTTGAACTTGGCTTCAATCTCTTTTTCAGTTTACATTTTTTAAGATTTGACAGTACCTAAGGGAATGAGTTACCTAATTCTCATTGAATTACAATGTGAGTTGGCTGAATAATTTCCTTGGACTTGTTTGAAAATTTCAGATTCTTATTCTAATATTATTCACTCTGCTGCATGTGTTTCATAGCTAAAAATCCACAATGCATGAGTTTCTAGAATCATATTAATTACAAGCATATTTACTTATGGAGTCATATTGTAAGAAGCTTTTGTAAACAAAACTCACACCTTTATTAGGCTGTATGGCTTTTAAAGAGTATGACTGAAGACTAAAAAGATGGACACACTGTTTTACATAACATCTCTAGAACATGCAGTGGCTATAATTTCCACATACTGACCTTTAAATGGGAAAAGACGTAAAAAGTTGTGGCCAAGAATACACTTGGAAGTTTCAGTATCTTATTCTGTACATTGAATAAGTGAAAGTGAATGGCATTTGTCACAATGCAGACTAATTTTCTGTCTGGGTTGTCCCCAGTTAATGTGGTTTTTTTTTTTTTTCCTTTTTTTTCCCCAGAATTATGAATGAGAATGGGAAGCGTGTATGTCAAGGGAATCATATTCCCTTAGCAGAAAGGGAACAGATACCTAAACTGTAAGTTTGCATAGCCCTATTTTATTTCTGAGGGACTTGTCAGTTCTAGGGTCAAAGCAGGATGCTAACTAGTGGGAATGGAGTGGAAAAGAAAGTTAGAAAGATAAAAGAAAGAGATGGAATCAATAAGAAAGGGTTCAAAGCATATGTCTGATGAACTCTTTTTAAGAGATAACATTGTCAAAGAATAAAACTGAGCTGGAGGGTAACATGCTACCTTGCTGTCCAGTCAGCTCACTAGAAAAGGCTGTGTTTGCTTCAGAGCTCTGTAGAGACATCTGATAGATGCCATTTTCCATGATGTGTAAGAAATTCTGGTGGAACCAGTATTTTGGCGGGCTGTATGGTGCTGAATTGTTTCCATTAACAAGGGGACTGCCAGAAATGGATGATCTCTCTGACTTTTCTGGAGATCAAGGTATTTCACATCATTTGGTGTGAAAATAGTCCTGGTCTCTTCAAGGGAGGATAAGACAGTGGATAAATTAAGAAGCTTTGGGGTAAAACCCTGTTCCCTTGAATGGGACCCGCTGAGAGATTCCAGCAGGATTAGTACAGTCGTTTGCTTCCCGTATGTTTCTGGGGTAATCCAATCTTTGTAACAGCACACATAGTTTACGGCTGTTGGAAAGGCCTGGCACAAAAGGGTTATAACTTATATCACATTTTGTGGAGGGAAGCATTTAAGTTTGTCATTAAATCACATTTTCAGGCTGGGACAGCACAAGGTCTTTATTCTGGTTTTGCAAAGAGGGTGACCAGTTTTACAAAAGGCCGTGGAAGTCTTCCCACCTGCCTTGAGGGGTTTGCGTAAGTGAGCTCTTTGACATCTGAGTGTCACCACTGCAGAGCGCTAGGTGCTTTGGGAACAGCACTCATGTTGCCTGTATAAGCACCCCTTTAGAGCTGATCTGCCTTTGGTGTGGGGCGTTAGCTTAGAGCAGGCACACAGCTCTCAGGGACCCAGCACTGCCAGCCAGCCTCCTCCAAGACCCCAGGGTTGCGGAGTGGGCAGCACTCACCACACACCTCTGCTTGCTGGGTAGGTCCTTGCTGTACTTGTCCTTTGTTGAAGAAAATATATTTTCCAGCCTGAGTCTGGCTTATGAATAAACCCAAGTCTTCTGTATCCTTGGATTTTTTGGCTCAGTCCTTTATTGGGTACAAAACGTGCATCTCAGAGTGAAAGGTCAATGAACCTTGGGCCTGGGCTGGCCCGGTATCAGCACAGCAGCTTTTTCCTTGACTGCAGTGGGGGGTGAATGTGTGGCCTGTTTTAGAACCTGGCTTTACATGCAGCTCAGGTTTAGATAGGGGAACCTTGTGTAGTACAAGTCCTCTGTGAAATTAGGTGAGTCTATGTTGAAAGAGGCAATTTTTTGATTAAAAGAAAAAAAAAAATCTGATAAAAGCATGTGTTTGTTTTTGGAGAACAGCACGACAATGTGTATCGGTTTTATCTGTCAACAGCCATCACCTTGTCAGAGTTTGGCTGCTGTTGATTTATTACAACCTATGCGAATGTATAATTGGTAGGCTGGTCCTCAGATCTGCGGAGGAGAGGCACAAATTTGGAAGCCAGATGTCCCATGGTAATGCGCTAAGAGAGAGATAATCACCGAAGGGCTGAGGAGCCCTTCAACTCCTCATTACTCTTACATACTCTCTTAGCCTTAAGATTTATCAGTGTTTGTAATGAAAGCATCTGAAATGAAAAACAACTTATTAACTTCACTAAAGACACCATCTTCCACTCCCCACAAATAAATCTTTTATCGTAATCTGCACTGCGGAGTCCCAGCTTTTTAGTCAGAAATGGTGGGGGGAATCACTGAAGCATACTTATTTAGCATCACTGTCCCAATGTCTAGGATAACCTTCACAAGGGGAAAAGACTTTGAAGTTGGAAACTTCCTGGTGAAACAGTGCATGCAAGAAAGTACTATTGTCAGTTGTGGAGTTCAGGGATTATTCCTGGAGCTATTTCTTCAGGGGTTTCTAGTACTTCTGTGCTAGTACTGAAGGCATTCAAACTACTCGTGGAGGTGTGGTCTGTCCTCCACATTTATATGGCCAGGCCTTAAAGTCTTGATAGCAGCAACATTGTATCTGAAGGGAATGTCTTGTCAGAGGAAAGGCAGGGTAGTAGTCCTGGTAGAGCTCTCCTCCAGCTGAGGTGAAGGAACATTAACATCTAAAATACTGATTTGTACTTTTAATTCACTGTTCGTAGTGGGCTTCATGGTGTTTGGGTTCCATGAGGAGACCATGGCTTTTCAAAGGTAACGCTGTGAACAAGGAGCCTGCTCCTTGTGTTGGAGTACTGGCTGGGAGAGGGCAGAGCAGTGAAAAGCTTCAGGAGACTGCCGGGGCCTTCTGTAGAAAGTCGTCTTGGAATGGGAAGTGGGGACAGGAAGGCAGAGCTATAAAGCCTGCCTATAAATTATCATTTGTCTTTGCCCTCTAATTCAGTCCTGATCTGGAGAGAGGAGAAACTATATGTCATTAAATGAGTCTTAGTGGGTTCATAGACCAGGTGATGTACATCCTCTATTTGCCTCAGACAACTACATGTACATCTTTGTAATGTGATTAGGCCGTCATACAGGGCACAGAACAATTTATTATTCTGCCTGAGAGCGCCATGTTCCTCTTTAAAAAATTGTTACTCCTGGAGTCGGCAATTACTTTAGAATAAATTTACCAAAGACAAAATTGTGCCTCTTGGGTCAGGAAATGACTTCCCTGTTTTTTCTTGAAGAGACAAGGTGTTTATTAAAGACCTCCTTAGTTTACTGTGTTGGGTTTTTCACTTTGAATAATTGTCCAATTAAATATAATTTGGAAGTCCATGCTAACCTACTGCTTGCATTGTGCAAGTAAGAATATCTCTGAAAGATGTGCATTAATAAATCCCACTGAGCCCTATCTCTTTTAAAAAATGGCTTCTTTTGTTTAATTTTTAGATTTTTTTTTTAAAAGGGCTCTATGCCTTACATTCGGAAATGCTGCTGTTTTCACACAAATAATTTATACAGTTCGTTCTTTCAAATGCTAGGGAAAACAGTTTTATCATTTATTGTAAGTTAGCTTTTTATTATTATTATTATTATTTTTAACCTTTTGTTTAGGTTTGTAAAATACTTCACAGTCTAAAACTTTACACATTCACACATTCAATTCTTTTTTTTATTTTTTTTTTTTGTCTAGGGATTTCTATCCCTACTTGTAAGGAGAAAATAATATGAAGTTAAGTGGATTTAGAACTGGAGGTTCCTTATAACTAGGAAAAAAAGTTGAAATTATTTTTATGAAACAGACACTTAATGTAGACTTTTTCTTGCTTTTTCCTTTTTTTTTTTTTTTGGTAGTGGAAGATAGTTGATAATTAATTCCAAGCAGGTGATATAGTTTGTACTCTGGAGAACTAACAAATTTAAGTCATCAAAATGACTTGAGAAGTAATTAAATGTGGAAATCAGATGAAGTTCTGAAATCCAAGATGGAATTGATCAATAATAAGAGAGATGGTAGAAAGATAAAGAAAAATAATGTTTCCTGACATAGCCCATTCCATCGAGATATAGCCATCCTTAGCCAAGCAGACTGGAGTATAAGACAGGGAGCAGGACCTCTGTTTTTTCCGTAAGCATGACAAGTTTTGACATTTCTTTATCCACCAGGATCTACGTCACTCCAACTCATTTTTTCTTATAGATATAGGGCTTTTATTCCTAATGGGAATATAATGAGTATTGTTTAGCCAAACAACCTAATTAATAAAGATTTTTAGAACTGGGGAAATAACCAAATAGATGGGGGGAAATTTTATCTCGTACCCATATTAAAAATGGGTAGCCATAAATGCCTTAAAATGAATACCTGAAAATATTTTATACTGTTGTAGTTACACTTTTTATGGTAGTTATCATTGCCATTATTGTATTAAAAATATCATTTTGTTTTGATATAAGTAGGAACAGACGTGACATTAAATTGACATTAAGATTGAAATTAACTGCCTACTGTATGTCCTTTATGTTCTGTCTGCCTTTACCCTCTAGAGAAACATAAAGAGTTGGAAATCTTATTTGCCTTTCCTAGTCTATCAATGTACAGGACACACAATTAATACTGAGGTCAATAATACAATCTGCTGTTTCCTGGGAGTTAAGATCCAAGAATCATCCACACACAAGCCTCAGCCAAGTATTTTCAGTCTATGGCATCCAAAATAAGACAGAAGTTGATGAATACTGCCCTCTTCAATACAGCACCATCCATGGGCAGGAGGGTGCATATAATTACATATATGTATATACATATATCTTTAGAGATCTGAAGTAGCTCATAAAGTTCCAGCTGAGCTGGGAAGCTGCTGAATTTCATTAAATATTGACTGGAATAGAAGAGAAGTAGAAGTGGACTTCTGTTATGCAGTAGTTTCATAACATAATCCTTCAGGAAAGAGTCCATGCAGATAAAGGGCTTGGTTTCATCGTAAAATCGGGAGGATTGTGGTGTTCTATATGTGGAAATACCTGGGCTTTAACAAACATTATGACAAAATATCACATCTTGCTTTGGGATAAAGGGCAAGTAATTAGAAGCTGCCATTATTTGAGCAACACAGTCATGTACTGTAGCAATTTCAAGGCTGGGTAATGGGATAAAGAGTAGATTTTGAAAAATATCTGTTTGTGGAGACTCTAAAAAAGTTGAGAAATGGTAGAAAAGAAGATAATCTCAAAAATAAGAGTAAAGATGCTACAGTTATCACTAAATGTTTTTAAAATATACAAAGAGAAAAGGGATAACTATACTTATTTCACCTCCCTTACTGCATGCTTACCTATACAGAAGCCCAATCATCTGTTTTCTGCCTTTGAAATGATGTATTGATTGCGTTAAGCATGCTTACAGTGCACCTAGCCACTCTGTATACTCTTACTTCTGGAATATTCTTCTTGGAAAGATGGGAAAATGGAACTTTTGGAACAAAATGCTTTCCTGGCTCCTTAGTTGTCTGCCTGATGGATATAAGCAACAATGGCACCCCTTGGAAACATCCATATCAAATGGCACCTGCAAGGTTTTCACACGTCCCTGTCTTGCTCCACATCCCAAAGTCCTGGCCTCCTGCTGGGGAGAAAGTGGGAGCCAGAAGTTTGTTGAAATGATGCCATTATGTGAAATAGTACAGTGGTGATAAGTTAGCAAATTCAGACCATTTTTTATCAATATTTTTCCAGCCAGCTTTTATTGGCTCTTTCTCATGTGCAACTTCATTGAAGGCAGTACTCAGTTCATGCTACGGTTACAGTTATTCACTAGAACCCGTCTTTCTTCTCCAACTTCTACATAAGCATCTACTTCACAGCTGTTTAGCTAAGTGATTATAGTTTGAAGTTTACAAGAGTGCATGAGGGGGAGGCACTGTATCTCTGTCTATGCTGAAAAGTCCTGCATGAGCTGTTCTTATGTTAATAGGTTTATTCAGGTTCTCAGGTAAGGTTAGGTGGATTCTGACTCTACCTCTCTGAACTGAGCAGCAAGTTTCTTAGTTGGAGCATAAGAACTTGCCCATGTCTCATGTCACTGAGATGCACTCAGTAGCTGCCTGAAGAGCAGTAACAGATTTCCAGAAGGGATTTTTTTTAGGGTTGGAAGGCGGGTGACAGCAATTTGCTATTATGGATTGTAGATCTTCACTGTCCATCAGTGTGTGAGGCATTGCAAAGGTGTGTGATAACTAATAATGTCTAACACAATTTTTATCAGAGCCAGGAAAGAAAGGAATTGGCATTTGGCTTAATGAACCACTTACTTCTCTGAAAATACAATTTGTTTCACTGCATATCAGTCCTTTCAGGACCACTGTTAGCCAAACGGATAATCAGTTTGTTACTGTAGACAATGCTGGTGCTTGAAATCCTCAGGCTGTGTGTATTGATAGTTGTTACTTTTTAATGGTTGGGCCAGTTGACGACTTGTATAATTTTTCAGTTTCTAAATTAGCACAGTCTGAGCCAGTCTCGGATAGTTTAATGGACAAGTAAATAGAGGCAAAAGCCCTGTTGCTACTCCCTCATGTTGCTTTTAGACCCATTTATACAAGGTTAGGATTGATTATGAATCAGATGATTTTTTTAGTAATTTTAAGTTCAAGTGCAGGAAACAATGAGTAGCCAACAGACCTAGCAGTTTGCTCAGCAAAGGGCCATGAGGATGATTAAGACTCTGCAGTGGTGCAAAATGACAGGACAAGAAGCAACGTGCACAACCAGAAATACAGGAAAATCCATTTTCACATAAGCAGGAACTTTTGTACTGTGAGGGTGATCAAACACACTAGCACAAGTTGCCCAGAGAGCTTGTTGAGTCTCCGTCCTTGGAGATACTTAAAACCTGACTGGACACAGCGCTGGCTAATGTGCTGTAGTTGGCTCGGCTTTGAGCAGGGCGGAGCAGACTGCTCTGTCTCCAGAGGTGCCTTCCAACCTCCTCTGTTCTGTGACTGTTTCCTATCAAAGGCCAGATTTCTGGAGTGTGCTTCGGTACTAACTGACGCCAACTGGAGTCTTTGCATCAGCTTCAGTGAACGTGGTTGAGGTCAAGCATAAGAGGAAAAAGGAGCAGTATTAATGGAGATAAAAAGCGACATGAGATCCAGAATGTGTTTTCGAACTGGATCTGGAAGCAGAAGAACCAGAGCAGGTACCACTACAAGCAAATAAATAGCTGCTGGAAAGATATATGCAAAAGGCCTAGGAGATATCAATAGAAAAGCCAAAGGGGAGCAGTGCTAACATTTCTGCTCGCCGTGCACCTCTGTTGTAACAGAAGGGCTGGATTCTAGGTCTCTTCAATTTCCTTGGCCTCCTGGGACTCTTCAATACCAGCTTCTGTGCTAAACAGCACTTTTACTTTGCAGCTGATCAAGTACAAGATTTTTTTTAAAAAGTGGGTAGTTTAAATGAATTTCCTGGGCAACAGCTCTGTCTGATAGTATGCTTTAAATAGTTGCTAGATTTTCAATCCAGTCTCCATTTAAGTTCTTAAATTACAGTTTATACAAAAACGGGAGTTGAAGTTCTTATTTTATGTAAATGCTACACTTTATTCAACAAAACAGCTGAATGTATTTAACACTAACTACATGTCTGGCTGTAGACACACTTTAAAATTGAGGACAGCAAATTTTGACCTAGCACTAAAGTCTAGTCACAGTTGCTAAGCATTTTTTTGAGGACAGAGATTGTCTTAAACATTTCTCAGAGCTTCTAGGGGACCTAGCGGGTATTGGTGTTCATTTGTTTCTTAGTCATGAATATGCTTGTGAATATGCGGGTGGCTTTACAAATTTTCTTCTCCTTACGTAATGAGATTTATGCTACTTGATTACAGAAATGTGCAAGTCAGTGGTCCATCCTCTAAATAGTTTTGGTTTCTGAGCGTGGATGATGAGAGCATGGAAAATGGGTCGGTGTTTTGTATGGATTTCTACTCTTGGGCAGGTGTGCTACTTAGATCTGCCTATGAAAGTGGAAATCGTTCGTCTCTGTTTATGGAGAGTTTATGAATCATGTGCAACAGTATTAATTATTTTCTCATAAAGGTGCTTCTGATAGAGTTATATTTCACTGGGGCACCAGGAAGTGTGAATTACTGTTCTTTAAGAAAAGTTGAACGGCTTGGAGAGTATGTAGATGGGATGGTAATTCAGCTTGTTGAATGATTTCGGGAGTGAAATGAGTCAACCAAATGCAGAACCGAAATGGCAGTCAGCACATGCAAATTCTCTGCCTTGCTCTGCTGCCAACCTGGGACTAATAATAAGATATCTGCTGTAAGCTTATGAGCTGAGAATTAGAGGCAACGATGTCAATGGTTATGAATTGTCGACATGATATGGCAGTGGAAATGGCTGAAATGGCTCTTGGATGCACATGATGAAGTCTTGCTGGTAGAGATGAAGAAGGTATTGAATCACCTTGTAAGGCATGCAGCAACCGTACAGTTGTGGTTGCCCATGTTTAAGGACTACTTGGGTATGGAAGAGATGCAGAGAGGCAGTGAAGATGACAATAGAAATGGAGAGCCTAACGGTAAAGAGGACACCATACACCTTGTCTTGTTTAGCTCTGCAGAACAAAAGCTTGGAGGAAGACAGTATTTTTTGTAAAGTGCTGAGGGCAGACACTGGGAGTTGATAAGAGCAGTTTAAATTAGGGGTCAGTGCTGGCTCAGGAATGAATAGGTATGAACTGAACATGGAGATAATGGTCTGTAAATAAGGAGATCTTTAATCATCAGAACAGCCTTAGTGAGAGTGATTGGCACAAATGACCAAAATAATTTTAAGATGGAACAGGCAGATCTGACAAAGGGATTCTGCGATGCCCTTTGCTATGGAAGGGGGAAGGCGATTCCCTTACCTGTGAGCTCACTGGCAGTCCTGGATTCTTATATCCTGGGCCGTTGGGTGCGTTTCCTCTGAAATTTGGTCTTTACGCTTTGTTCCAAACTGGTGGTCTCTTGCTACCATCCGTCACCTGCATCAGGACTAAACGGTGCCTTACGCTGTGAAACATAGAATGTGTGATTTGAAAGTTAATGCACTATTTGTTCAGTGTATTTGCATTTTTGTGCTTGATGCTAGCGGAAGGTACAGCCCTAGATTCTTCCTCTGTGGGCTATGATTCACCTTCATTATAAATATTTCACATCAGCCTCATGTTTAATGATGCTGTTGGAAGGAGGAACATCTGGATTCTTCTACCAGGTGCTGTAGCTGGATCTTATGAGCTGTATGCATTGCTTTTACTGTCTATATTAAAAATTAAAACAGGGAAAATATGCCTAAATTCTTCTGAACAGCCAATCTTGAAATTACTATATTAGATTATTGTGTAATTCCCACTACTGTAGTATTTGAATAATGCCCTACAATATTCATTTGTGCCTAGAGGACCTGATGTACTGAAGAGATAAATGATATGCTCAAGGTTATAAAAGAAGCCTGAGGTGGAAGAAAGCCTGACTGTGTCTCTGGGCATCTCTGGCTAGTGCTGTGGCTACTGGGCTTGATCCCACTCACTGGTCCTTTGACTCTTCTTATGGAATCATCTATAGTCTTGATTCTTGAGGAAGTTTCTCAGTTACAGAACAGGCCATTCATTTGATAGTTTTCGTACATCCAGAAGACGTGGCCTCCTGTCTAACTGTGCTTTTTCTGTTCTTCATACTGATCCCTGGTTCCTGTATTCAAGTACCGTGCTATGAACAACGTGCTATCTGCCGTTGAAATATTTATGCGTGCTGTTTGCAGTGTTTTGTCTTCCCTCAGTATTCCTGTGGACCTTCTGATCAGTGAATATATTGAGTATTCACAGAAATGGAGAGCACAGAGGTGATGCAGGGCTTGGTGCTAGCCTGCTGGGTGAATTTTGACTAACAGCATCATTTACTTGGATGGATATTTGTGGGAAGAATTATACCGAGATATCCTCCAAGCTCCATCCGTATTGATATCAGAATTACTTTCTGAAATGAGGTAACTAGAGGCCAATATAAAACTTGTATGTCAAGAAAGTTAAAATTCCTTCTGCATCTTCTGAGATCGGTTTTTACGTTGTTCAAAACTAGTTTTAAATAACTGAAAATATATTTACTGGTATCTAAATGTCTCATTAAAAAACATTAAAAATCTGCTGCTGATGATCTCATTTTCTGGAGTTTTATATGGTTAAACTACGGATGATCTAGACTTTTCCCTTTACCCTGTAAAATTGATGCTAATTTTGTGTGGTAGAGCCTGAACACAGGCAGAGTGCTTTGCATGGGGTGTTGAGAACCACTGGAGAAATCCAGCTCATTACAGTTGTGATGAACTGAGGGGATGGTAATGAGACAGTGGTGGGTTTATTATGTTAGCATTAGTTTGCTGGTGCAGTCTGCTCATAGTAGGTGTAGTTCAAATCCTTTAACAGAAAACAAAGTCTTTTAAACCCTGTGCTTTCAGCAATTCATTTAACAAGGAGTGCTTTGAAATTAGTCCTTGGATATCGTGTCTTCAATTTACGTCCTCGGTGCAGTTAGCACTTAATATATCCCTTTCAGAAGCAGATTGTCACTGCAAAGTGTCTGTACACATTCTATCTAATTCATCCACAGAGGTCCCACTGCATTTCAATTGTGTCTTTTCTATTGCTTTTAGGAGCAAAGCTTGGGGTGCTGCACATTCTTGCCACCTTTTTCCACTTCACTGAAATCTTTCACTTGATTTAAAAAACCCTACACAACTAAATTGATTCAGTAAATCCCTTTTTCATGTACAGTAAGTGGTTTGGTGTAAGGCACAAAAATCTTTCTACTTTTACACTTCCTTTCATTTCATACAATTGTCCTTAGAAAAGTAAGTCTATAAATGAGGAAAAAAAAATACAAAGTGTAGCCAAGTTAGAAGGAAAAAGTTTTAACTAGCTTTTTTGTCAAGCTTCAAACAATGCTTTCTCTGATTCTGACTTTCTCTTTCTGGCCAGTGTCTGTTTACATTCATTCATCATTAACTATACGTATTTATCAGGGTTTGCAGCCATCGCTGGCCTATTTGATACTTCTCTTTTTAAACGAAAACACCCTTAGAAATTGATACCGTAGCCAAAATGGTATTCATAAAAAATTTAAGAAAGAGCTCTCAGCGTTAAAAAAGAAAAAAAAATTTTTTTGAAGGAGCTGAAAAGAAAAAGGTCTTGGAATTACAAGCAGTTAGACTTGGGTTTTTGCGTAATGACTCCTGGTATCCCACTGTGAGAAGACTTTCCCCAGCTTCTCGTCTGCATTCTTCCTCGTTCCCTGCGGGAGAATGAGTTGGATTTGTCTGCCATATTCACAGCAATCGAGGTGATCCAGGTTGAAAGAAAATCAATAAGATGTGTCCATTTATGCCTCACAAAGGAAGAAAGGTCTAAAGAACAGACATGGGACGTGATTCAAGCACTAGAGACTTAATAAGACTTCTACTTGTGTTTGAAGGGGATGGTAATTTATATTTTACTTTGAACTTTTTTTTTATGCTTCATAACTATTGGGATTCGGGCTGACATGGGAAGCAAGGAAAAGAAGGTTTGATGCTGTCTTAGAAGACCTAACCCATTTGGGAAGGCCATGCTCAAAAGTTCAAAAAATTTTGTTTTAGAAAAGATTAAAGAGACATCATATCATCATACTGATTTATCGCTATTGATAAAACTGGTTTAAAGTATTTTGGATTGGGGTACAATAAAAAAAGTCTTTCTTTCTTCGAGAACAGCTGCAAGTTTCTCATTATTGGCTGTCTTTTCTGTGTGTTTGATATCATTTTGCTTAGAAATAGAGGAGCAGTCATAATAGATACCCTGGTGCCACTTGAAGCTTTGTCAGGGCAGCTCCCCAAAAGTGGTTGTTGTTCTGCTTGATGTCTGTCATGTTCGCCATCAGGGTCCTGCTGTCCCAAGGGTGTACTCTGTCAGCCCTCAGCAAAAATGCTGGCTCTGCTTTAGCGTAGGTTGTTTTTTCAAGCCATTCTTGTGGTGTACTTTTGCAAGTGAGATGTAAGCATGCTCTTATTCAGCAGGAATTTGGACCTGAGGAAGTTTAAGAAACAAAACCCAAAAAAACTTAAAATAAACCAAGACAGGCTGCAGGCTTGGGTCTAGTTATTGCAATCTTCTTGTCATAAAAGACAAAAACAAGCAGCCCTTCTTACCAAAGGAGTAAATGGCCTCAAAAATTATGTTTCAGCAAGCCATGAAATGAGCGCTTGCTGATCAATGAGGTAGTACGATAGCATGGGGGATGAGGAAATATTCTTTCTGAATAGACCCCAGATGGAACGTCTGAAATGGCGGTGGTGTACCTGAGGAAAGGGAATCCATGCTCTGAAATCTCACTGTTCTTGCTCAGTAGCTCTTTAAGAAAGGTTCAATTATAACAGATCCTTCCAGGAAGTAAATTGTGCTTAATGCTTTATTCAGGATAAAGTTGAAGGTGTAAAGAGGATAGAGACAGATTTAGAGCACACTTTAAAGGTATGCAGAGGTTTATCGTTATTAAAACCACCATTTGTTCCAAATCAGCCCCTTTTCACTGAATTTTTGGCAGATTTTTGCAGTTTCATCTAAGTTTGAGTCTTTTCAAAATAAATTGCAGAGTGAGTTTGAGAAGCATTCAGACTGTTAATGGATTTTTTTAGGGCTTAATTGGTATCAAACAAGATTTTAGTGAACACTGCCAAGTGTGCCCATTGCATCGTTAAATGAGCAAAGCTAGCATTTAACTGAGATTGACTTACACCGCTGTCCTTCACGTTCAAGAACTGTACTTAAGTGGGGTGAGATCAGAATATCAAAGCAGTCCGTGCAATGTGCAGTCACATTTTTTTTTTATTCAAGTTTCCTTTGTATTCGTTGTGGAATGACCACTATTAAAGCAATTAATAATAATAATAATTAAAAAAGACATGCTAAAAAAGCAATCGTACTACACTGCAGGAAAAGCAACATGGGCCGTGCTGTATTGCCTGGGAAGAAAATGTAAAAATAATCCCAGCAAACTGGAAAGGGATTGGTTGGAGCAGCTGAATGGCCTGCCACACTGCGTGGGATTTTGCAGTTTATAGTCAGCCCCTTTGCCTCAGAGGATCTAAGTGTTTTAGTATCTCATCTGCATAACAAAGGAGGTACCGACTGGCGTTGCCTACCCGAGACTGCCCAAGTCTGCGAGGGCTGCGCGGTGCAGGAGGGGCGCGGAGAGCAGGGGCTGCTCTGCGAGGCTGCCCACCAGCGAGCGCCATGCCTGGCACCGGGCTTCCCCGGCCACCCAGCGCCGGCGGGCTGGTGCCCAGCGGTTGCCTCTCTGGGCTGTTCCAAAGAAACGCGAGCAGTCGTTCTGCTGCTGAAGAGTCCCGCCAGAGAGGACCTAGTTTCTTGGCACCTCACTTGTTCTCAGGGGCCGAAGTGGAAGCCACCATGACAGTAGGTGGGAGCCTGAGGGCGTTTCTGCCCGGTCCTTTCCAGAGCTCTTGGCAAAAGAGCTGTAGAGCTGCTAGACCACCCTGGTTACTGTGCTGCTGTTCTTCCTTCCTCCTGCAGCTCTGCTCCACTTCCAAGTTCTTCTTTAGAAAGAGTTTCCTAACTTGTGGTTTAATTAAGTAACTGAAGAAGCTTGGTGATTAGGGGTCTGCACGTTCTCCACTTCTGTAAGCTGTTAACAGGTAGACAAAATCTCAGCAATCCCATATGTAATGTGTGCGCGCACTTTTGTGTGCGTGTGCTTCAGCAGCACTCCCGAAATGGCCTTGCATAGGGAAGGGGATCGGTATCACTGTTTTGGCATTCATTCGTCCCCTCAGTCCCACTGTGTGCACACATGCTGTGTGTGTGTGTGTGCATGCGTGCCTGCAAGCACAGGATGTCTTCCGCAGCCCCTAAAGAGAGGTCACAAATGCCTCTGGAGCATCAGGTACTTTTCTGCGACAAGGAGTTTGCCACGCTGAGGTCCTGGCCCACTGACAGAGCTCCCCACTGCTGCCTCAAACACAAGCAGGAAAAATATTCATAGAACTGGGCGCTTGAAGAAGAGTAGGCTCATGTGCTTCCCTGGCAGTTTTAGCTGAGGCTGGAAGTTAACCCTGGCTCCCCAAGGAAACCATTACATCTCCATGTAGTATCCACCAAGGAAGGCCATTGTAGGACTGTGTGTTGGTAGTGATCCCTGACTCTTTGGTTCATTCTGGCGAAGATTTTAAAGGAAAATGAAATGGTTGAGGTTTAATGATGTGTTTCTTGCTTTGGTGCAGCGTTTCTGCCTCAAAGTGGCAAAAGCTTTACTGAATAATGGGATGTATATTAAAACAAAGAAATCAAAAAAGGCAAAAAAACCATACGCTTCAACTCCCCAAAACTTCAAGTAACTGAGCACAGTTCTCCTTTACAGAAGAACTGTGAGAATTATTTTTTCTTTTTGTCAAAAAGAAACTCTCATTGGAATGCAAATTTTGATTTTGATTATCTGTCACGGCCTGCTTTGAAGTTTTTCAGACAAAAATAAATATCTCCATAACAGAGAGGATTATAGTAGTCTTGTTTAGAATCATCTGACTAAGAGTGGCTTCTAATCTCAGAATATATAAGGTTTTATTGAGGCCACCGAGACTTTGAAAGAGCTTGACTCTTTTCTGTTTTGTAAGTTTTCTATAAATGGTTTAATAAGATTTTTATTTCAGCCAAAAAAAAAAAAAGGAAAAAAAAACCACCAAAAACAATGAGGACTAAAACATTTCCATCAACCATATTGTTGAAGAAATATAAAAGACATATAATTCAATTTAAATAAATCTGTAGCTAGGTTATATCATCCTTATCTCAGTAAAAAGTATTTTCTCTTACAATCCTAAATAAATATATAAATATCTGTGACTTGGCTTTGAAGGCTTCGCTTGGATAAATCAGGTTTTGGCAGCTCTGTAATTCATGAAACAATACCTCTAGCTCTACTGGAATGGGAGTGGGATGTTTCAAGCTTTATGATTCTGTTCAATTCTGGAGCGTTAATGGGGCTATTTGTAAAGAAAGAAATATAATGAGTTATCACAAAACACAGCAAGAACTCTAGAAAGGGGCAGCCTCCCATCCATCACCCATTCTAGCGTATTCACAAAAGAACAGGGCAAGAAATCTTGTGAGGACGGTGGGGAATTTAGCTTTTACTCTAACCTGACTTTCACAAATTGTGATGGGCCTGGAACATTATTTTCTTTATAAAATGACCCCAACCCGATCCTAAATTCAAAGTGGGAGTGTGGGAAACACAGACCGTGGAGGGCTTTTTTTCCCTACTTTCTTCTATATTATGCTTTGAGAAGATGCTACCTTAATTAAGATTTATTTATGAAATAAAAGTAGTAGATCATTTTTATCTGATATAGAGGCTAATTCGGGATGCCGACATTGCCATATTTCTATAGCACCCTCTTGCAGGGCTATAAGTAAAGTTACCTGTCGTTTCCATTCTGTTCTCCTCTATTTTGGAAGTTTATGACTAAACCTTGAAAAGTTCTTATGGGTTCACACTTTGACATATGAGGTGGGAACCTGAGAACAATTTTTATTTTAAACATTAAAAAAAAAAAAAAGCAAAACCACACTGAGCTGTTTTTGTGGGTTTTTTTGTTTGTTTGTTTTTAATGTTGAAGCAGCACAAAAAGAACCAAAACTTTAAGTGGAGTATGTTGTGATGTAGCTTTAGTCCTGTCCTCTCACATCACACTCAGAATCCCTAACGAAGCCCAAAGACAGTTTTTAGTGAATATGGTTTTTAAGAAGGACTGAAGGTTTTGCCCCAAAGTTGATGAGATAATTAATGTATTTCATAGCGCAGTCCAGAGATGGTGAAACAGCTCAGAGTAATGAAATGAAATATGCATACCAAAACAAAGGGCACAGCAGGAAATAGTTTAAAGTACACGATAACCAATTTTCACATTATAAGCTTTTACATCTCTCCTTCCATATTTCCCATGATAAGAGGGCCTGTTGCTTATTAGAAAGGAAATTGAGATGTCGCTAGCTGTGGAGGAGTGGATCCTCAGGCAGCATAAATCAGTCTAGCAGCACTGCAGTCAGTCTCACCGGCTGCGGATCTGACTCGGGATCCATTCAGCACAACAGATCATTTTTAATCTGAGATCATTTTTAATCTGCAACCTTGGAGTTTTACTCTTCAAACTTTCTGCATTTTGAAACCTGGAAGGCTAAGGGGGCTTTTTGGAGCTACACCAGATAGAAACCACAGTTGTGCACACTAATGGCAGAAGCTTTAGGAAGAGCACAGGGACCATCCCATCGCTCCTGATACTCAGGGGGTGATGCTGGAGTGGGCTGCGTCCCAAAGACCCTATTGCTATACTCTGCTTTCCTTAGGGCCATTTCCCTCAGCAGTGTAATTCCGATGCCTAGGCATATCTGCCTTGGTACCATCTGGCAGATATTGGCAAAGGAACAAAGACTCGATGTTTCTCTCAGCTCGCCTGTGGGAGAGACTGTCTTCGTTATGTACAAGGAGATACAGGAGGAGGAAACTGCGTTTGCAACTGAAGTGTTTTTTCATCTGAACATGGTAAAAACTTGCCAATTTCATACACAGACCGCGTTATTACCTATGTGCACCAAGCCCTTTACAGGAAATGAACCTCAAACCTTATACTGCATCCTTCTCCATATGAGATTCACTATGCTGGTTCCTCTTCTCCTCCCTGCCTCACTAGTTTTTCCCCAACTTAAACCAGGAGGCAAAGAGAATCATTCAACCTCTTATAGCATGACAAATATATCTTGAAGAATTTTAACTTTTAAATAAAGAACACATGAGACTTGACCCTCTGTGAGGTATCTGAATGGTGCACTTCTGACTTATCTTAGGTGTCCTCCCAGGGTGTACAGGGCCTTTTTCCTTCCTTTTTCTGTCTGTAACAGTGAGGGACAAACCAGAGCAAAACTTCTCCTGCGACTCCACTGCTTCCAGGACAATGCTGAGGCTTTTGCTGCCTGGGGTGTGATTAGGTGGCGTGCCCATTGATCTCCTGTCTCACAGAATTTCCGCAGATCTACAGTCCTGGCCAATATATTTTTCAGTGATGTGTCCCTTGTGTTTTCCAACGAGAGAATTATTTCAAACTTGGGCTTTATGGGATTATGCTCTCTACAGTATATAGGTATATCAAGGTGTACATGAGAAATGACTTGCATGCCTTGACTCTTTAACCATCCCCTGAACACTAATGAAAATAGGCTCAGCTGTCATTCATCAAGTACTTGGCTCCACAGAAGTAAGAGGAATTCACACACAAACGTGAAAGGTTATGGCAAAGTGTTCAGCACGCTGCATCATTTTGAGACAGCCATTTCACCATGTGCCATAAGGCCAAAACCACGATATATGCAAATGTGAAACACTTGATTTCATGGTATCATGAAGCAGGACTAGACAGGCTGGTGCACTTGGCCTGTAGAGTTGGTGGCACTACAGTGCCCTGAACAAGGTTGTTTGGAACTGTTTTCTGCAGAAGGATATAACCTGCCTTCCACGGCTATCGAGGTCTTTGGCTCTGGATGGGGAAGACAAGACTTAAATGGATTCATCCTTCCTTAGAACAGCAAGCTGAAACCTCCGCTTCCTTCTCACTAATGCCAAGAGGTTACAGTTTGCACAACTGTAAAGTTATGCATGTTTTCAGTCTGTCAAGTATTGAACTCAGTGCAGCTCGTGCTACTAGTCTTCACGCAGCATCTGCAAAGAATTTTCTTTTTCCTTCAGGAAATGCTTGAAGAACATTTAGTTGCTAGTGGCCATCACCATATTATTTACCTTCCAGCTTTCTCTCCCCAGCTAAACAATGTATGCTGCAGTATTTTTGCAGTTTTGCTACTGATGTAACTGGTGCAGTACTGATGCAGTACTGATGCAGTACTGATGTACTGCTCAGTATAACCACCTGTGAGGCTCTTAAATGAGCCAGTTCAGGGGCTCTTGTCCACAGCATCTCATCGACCATTTTCCCCATCAAGGCATAAGGGGAGAAAGATCCTATTTCTGTACAGACTTGGAAGGAATCCAGAACAATACTGGATCTCTCCTGTGTCAGAGGAAATGCTGTTGACTCTTGTTTGCTAGCAACCAACCTTTTAATTGTAGATTTATACAAACCTAAAAGGCTTCTAGCTGTGGTGGCAAAAAAGCAAGGCCATATGCTGAGCCACCTGGTTGTATGGAGGAGCTGCATGTAAAGCCCCATGGCCAATGAAAGGAGATTGTTCAGGTGGCTTTGAGGAGGAGGCAGGCAGGATTGCTTTATACATTATACATTTCTCAGGCAGAGGAAGCATATTAAGCCTACTGAAGGAGAGATTTCTAAGTCAAAGTTTTATCAGTCACTTATATATACGGTGCAACCTCCTTCCTTCTTGCCTTTGGGGGAAAAATGTTTTCTTCTTTTGCAAGTTTTGAGATACTTTCAGAGCCCCACAGAAACCATGTGGGACGAGAAAGGATTTGGATGCATTTAGAAATATTGCAGTATAAACACTGAATATAGAGGATGTTCCTCTCCCATTGATTTATGAGGACTAAAATATAACTTCTGGTTGCAGCCAACATTTTGAGGCAATTATATAGTACAGGGGGAATAAGAATGTGCCCTAGGTCTTTGCCCAAATGCTAAGGAATTGAAGCTGCTTAGAGATGCTGTGTAGGAGTTCAGTCCAAATTGTTTATTTTTTTTCCTGTCAGACTTTGACTGTCAGGGTTTTGAATCTGGTCTTTGTTGTAGCCCTTATGTTGTCTTTGCGCAGATCACAGTAACACTCCCAAAGCCAACTCGAACAGCCCTTTGAGGAATATCCTGCTGTTCGGTGCTTTTCCAAGCAACGTAAAGCTACTGAAATGGCTTTTTGTTCCCCCACTGTTCCTTGTCTCATGCCTGTTTCCCCTCCCACAGCATGATAGTTGATATGAATGGACGTGTGTGTAGAAGTGTTTCTGATAAGGTGCGGGCGGCTCAGGCTGCGCTCTGATCTCACCTGCACAGAGCAGCACTTGGGGCTTGGACACTGCTCCGCTTCCCGAGGGGCGACGGGAGTCCTGAGACGTGCTGAAGCTCCTGAGGCTGACGGTGTTTCTTCTTCTTCCCTGATGTGCCCCAGGCTCAGACATCACATCTACACCAAGGCCTTGCCACCTCATTCATGGTTCAGTGGGGCCTGGGCCATGGGCAGTTTGCAGTGTTGGAGGATCGCTCTGACTGTGCCTCCCGTGGCAGGAAGGTGCCACCAGCTTCCTCGTGGCTTGGCAGAGAGGTGGTGGCTCCACTCAGCCCTTAGAGGAAGAAGGTCAGCTAGAAAAAGTCTGGTCTGGGTGCAATAGGGAAGCAAATCCATCTGTCTGAGTAGTCTTAGGGGTGGGGGGCCTGCCACTGTCAGCCAAATTCTTGGCATGGGGCTGGTGTCGCCAAGAGCTGCGCTCTCAGAAGGGCTGTGTGTTGTTGCTAGGAGGACAGAGGGGAGAGGAGAGCTGAGCGGGCTCCTGTGTGAGTGCTTCCCTAGCGTCTATGGGTTTAGCTTTTGCTGACTGAGGCCCTCAGAGTACTTAGCATAAGTAAAGTTTTCAAAAGCATGAGTAATTTAGGAGATTAAAAGGTATTTTCAAAAGTGACGTCTTTTCAAAGTGCCTAATTTCCAGTGATTTTCAATGAGGTCTGGGGGGATCTTAAGTCATCGGGCTGCTTTGGTGAATAGCCCTGTTGACTGCAGTGTGATGCATCATCGGCTGGTACCCTGCCGATGTCAGAGGTCAACGCCGAGTGACTCGGGAGGACACAAGTCCCTGTCAGCAGGCAATGGCAGGGAACTTCTTCCTGTCCCTTCCTGCAGGTGGTCCTGAGGCCATAGAGCTCCTCTGGGTTTCTGGGAGAATTACCTGGGGATACAGCAGGAGGAGGTCAGGCAGGCTCCTTTTTGAAACGTCTGTTTTCTTCAGGTTTTAGTGAAAGGTTTTATATCAAGTATTGCTCTGACCAATTTGCCACGTTTTTCTGCTTTTCTTATTTTGTTTCATTCATTCCTTTGTTCTGGTTTGCAGACAGGGTCTCTATTTTTATTAACTTATATAGGTATAATATAACATACAAAAACCCTCTCAGCATACAAATTGTGGGTTTCTTATGTGTATCTTTGGTGTCTAAAACAGTCATGCAAAGCACTGAGTTAAATACCTTGCTGAATTGTAGGCTCACAGGGGGAGAGATGCACATGCTTAGGAGGAAGGGCTCAGCATTTGCATTTGGATGCATGTCTTAGGGCTTCAGAGCTCTTTAGACTCTTGAGTGGAGCAACTCCAAAGTTCAAAGCAGTGTGATTTTTGGTAGGTTTTTCTTTTTTTTTTCTTTTTTTTTTTCTAAGGCTGCTTCTTCAGGGCATAAAATATTCTGCCCTCAGTGCATGTACGTAACTCTCATTGGCCTTAAAAGAAGTTACATGCCTACATCAAAGGAAGGATTTACCCCATAATGATTCATCGTGAGCCTGACAGGCAAACACAACAGTGGAGAGCTCACAAGTCAAAGCTCCTGAGCTAGGGGGATGGCAGAGTTCAGATCTCCGCTGATCAGCCACATTGCAGCTCTGATTTTCAGCAGTTTCTAATTTTTGTAATTGTTTAAGTATAGGAGGGATCAAACCACGTGTTCCCCATCTGGCAGGAGAAACGGCAGGAATGAAGCAAAGGAGGTAGCCCGGTAACATCTCACTCGGGAGGTAAATCAGGGTCAGCTCAAATGGTGATGCTTTTTTTCCTGGAAAGGGGATCTCCTTATCCCTGGTGTTAGGCTGGAGACACAGAGCTGTGATATTCTAAAGCAAATCAGAAATACCTTTTTATTAAACGTGATTGCAGAAAGTCCTGGGAAGGAATGTGTTAATGACTGGTGATTGAATGCAGTGGTTTGCAAGCTCTAAGCAGCTTTAGTGTCTCCTACCACAGCCCTGATTTAAAATTCATAAATGCTAATCCTCCATAATTTACGGTTTAAAAAGCAGCCCCACTCACAGGCCCTGTGGCTACAGCTCTGTCAGAGTAATTATGCCGCCAAGCTGAAATTGGACTACTAACTGAGATATTAAACAGGGTAGGAAATCCTCTTCCCTGGCAGCCTACCCAATTATTCCAAATAAGCAAACAGATTAGTGAGTAATTTTCCAGTTAAATCTGGTGATTGGTGCCAGAATTGTATGTTAAATATTCAGAAGTAAATAGATTAAAGATGAAATGTCCCCTTTTCTCAAGCTTAATTTAGTGTGTATATTAAAACTTTTTAGGGGGAAAAAATCTTCATTGAAGTGCAATACGCTCACTTTGAAAACAGAACCTTTCCCAGCTTGTTTGCACTTGGGGCACTGCCGTTCATTAGCCGGGGCACGTCGTGCTGAGGGAACCTTGTGCCGCATTAGACACAGTATCGGTCCCGCTGTTCCTTTATCCCGCACCTCGCAGGAGCCCTCCTGGGTGGCAGCGCCGTGCCACCGCCCGGGACCCTCGGGGCCAGCTCTGCAGGAGAGGCGAGGGCAGCCGGGCGCTGCTCCTTCTGTGTTGGCAGGAGAGGAGGCATGCGACAGCCAGCTCCAGGGGTCGTGGTGGTGGTCCGGGTGGTGGGACTTGTGCAAGGTGCTAGTAACGGTGGGCATTTCGTCTTCCTTCTGGTTCTTGGAGGTGGGGGAGTGTCTTTTGTTCCTAAACTCAATCTGAATTTCCACAGACCTGCACAGAGGTCACGTTCTGCCTCTCCAAATCGTCCCTATGATGCAGTACTTGACTGAGACCCAAAAGAGAGGGAAGAGGAGGGGCAAAAGGAAAGAAGAGATGGTCTGAACGCACAGCGTGACAGCTTCTGTGCACAGGGGTGAGCAGCTGGGAGGAAAGCTGCACTTGAGGAACCGGGATGGTTTTAGCTCCTGATGGAATTTACTTTTAAGTTATTCCAAGGATCCCAAATATTACAGACAATAGTTTATTCCATTTCTAGTGTTTTCTCCTGGCACTAAAAGCTTCTTCTGCTAGAGAAGCGTACAACCTTCTTATTTGAAAAGTGAAGTGCTGTGAGTGGTGCCTGCTTGGAGGGAGGTTTGGGTACAGTAGCCCTGGGGCTTGGTATTGCGAATCGCCTCCGGAAAGGCAGAGCTCTGGCCTCTGCTTCAGGAAGGAGAGTAGCTGGAGCAGGGTAAGGAGGTGAGTGCTATGGGGCTGAGGAGCATTGCTCTGTCACCCCCTACCCAAGTATTCCTGTGCTAGCCATCGTTCTCGTCTCTGTCACTGGGGCAGGAGAGGGGCAGAGGGGCTTGGGGACCTTCGGTCCCGGTTACGGCTTGCTCTGTTGGGCAGGTGAGAGGAGCAGCTCCTTCCTCAGTTTAATATTGTTGGTGCTGTGGGTCGTGATATTCTCTGGCTTCTAAGAGTTGTTAAAAACAAGCACGCCAGCCCTGTCTGCCTTAGGATACACAAGCTGTGTGATCTCTGTGCTTACTGAGAAAGGCCAGGTCTTGGTGATGGAGTGGTGGTGACAAGACAAAGCCCCCAACTCAAATAACTTGTTCATGAAAAGGTCTGCGGCGGTCTGCAACCTGAAGGAGGGTTTGGATCAGCCCCCTCACACTCCTGGGCACAGTGTGCCAAAGGAGGTAGAAAATCCCTAGCCGTGGGCCTGCAGATTGGCTTTTCTACTGGGAAGCCTGAGAGCTGCAAGTAGCTCCTGCCGAACGCATGCCTAGAACGGATTAGCGCCACTCCAGCATGTCCCAGAGGCTTTCTTTTCTGCTGCATCCTCCCTGGAGAGGCTTTTTCACCTCAGCCCTCTGCTAGAATGTGCCTTAAAGGCATCATCGAGCTCATAAAAATTAAGTGGTGTGCAATCGTTAAAAACAAAACCAAACAAAAAGACCCTAACTAAATTTTGTTCAATAAATTCTCTAGAATCAATTCAGTTATGTTTTTATTACTGTCAGAGCTCACAGCATAGTTTCCCTTTCTGTGTTTCACAAGGCTGCAGGGGCTTTTGTATGTGTTTTTTTTCCTTCACCCCACTACATGTGACGACATTTTGGTTTTGTGTAGTGAGGTGTTAAAGCAGAAACCACAGCTGTATATTTTTTAACTCGTGAAGGTCCTTCAGATCAAATCCAAAGGCTTCCCTGTTTCAAACTGGATGAGGAAGGATCAAGGGTGAGTTATGCTGCTGAGGACAGCCCTGGGGATGTCAGTTAGTTACACAGCATAATAAGTACAATTATGCCAATTTCTGCCTGTCTGATAAGTTCACCCAGTAGGGCTAAAGATGCATTTTCTTGCTCCTCCTTGATGGTAGTGATGGCAGAATGGGAGAATTTGTGGCATCCTGTCTGCACAGATCTTCAGCACACCCTCTTGCTGCTGTAACCAGGTGGCCCAGCACATTTCAAAGGATGTCACCTTCTCTGTCTTGAAGGAGAGTTGTGAGTCTTGTGGCTTCAAAGTACTCCAAATGTCAGCTCATTCCAGGTATCTCATGTCTCCTCTCTGCTGCCCTGTCCCTGTGACTGAACGTGACAGAAGTCACTTCAAGGATGTCGTTGTCACACAGGTTTGTCAGTTGGGCGCTTCTCAGCAGAAGCCGTTTGAGTCTCCTGGGCGGTGAAATAAAGTGTTTTCAGTTGGTTCCTGATACTTTCCATTTGAAATTGAAATCTTCTCTATACGTATACTGTTTCCAACTTTTCTGTTAAGCCTTTGTGGTCAGCCAGGGCTTTATGTACTTTTGGTTAATCTTTCTAAGGTTGTGAAGGGCCATCACATGGGATCTAGCAAGTAAGCAGACATGAAGCAGAGGTGGACACAAAAGCCGATGTCTGGAGTAGGCCAGAGGTCCATTCACCTGCTGCAGCTTGTATTCCTGGCTCTGGGAGTGGCTGTTTCTGAAGACTGTAAGTACACTGGATTTATCCGACTGGTTTTGCCCATCTTATTCAGCTCCCACTTGGTGACTGAAGAATCAGTGACTAGTTCCTGGTTTTGTTTGTTGTTGATATCCAAAAACACAGTGGCCATTACCAATGAATTATCACTAGTAAAAATACTGTGATAATATTTGAGTACATTCTTAGAGCTGTTTATATACCATCCCTCTTAAAAAAATGGAAATCTCTCTCATACACAATGATATCCTGCTACAGTGAGTTCCAAGGGTTAATTATATGTTTTGCTCAAAGCTACTTCTCTAATAGGGTCTTTGGGATGAAGGTTGCTGACCCTTTTAAGGCAGTGTAGAAAAGTGAACTAAAGCAAACAGCAAAACAACTCACTGAGGCTGTTACCGTGCGGGTGACTATTTGTCTCTCTCATTTCCTTTTCATCAGGGCAGCCTTACCAAAAAGACAGGCTCCCTCTAAGAAGGTGACCAGACAGTCTTTGCTGGCATCTGTGCTGCCAGAGAGATTAAGGCAACAGTTTCCTTGCCCTTTTCCCAGAGCATCAGTTTTTTGGCTTTGATTAAAGGCCATGCCGAGGGCGCTGCTCCCCACCACTGGGCACCCCTCTGGCATCCCTGCAGGGCTCAGCTGCCCTCTTCCTCTATCCAGCACAGCCCTTTTCTTGCTTCAGTTTGTCAGCGAGCCACGCTTTATTCTCATGTCCAACAGGCTTTCTCAGGAGCACCATTTGTTTTATTTCTCGTGTAACTGAAGAAAGGGCGGCTTGATGCCCAAGGTTTTTGTCAGCCAAAAGACGGGTGTTTTCCCCGTTACCTTCTGAGTTTTGGAGGTAGCTGGGAGTCAGACCAGGGCTTTCTGTTCCCAGGTATGCCCACAAATGCATCTTCTCTTTGCTGTGTTTTAAATGGGAATGTAAACAGAAATTATTTTGGAAACCTGGAACAGAATGCCGTGAACAAGAAGAGTTCCTTAAAGGGATAAAAAGCATGTAATTCAATCTGTGTTTATAACATTTAATCTTAAAAACCTGCAATCTTACGTATTTTATGTATCTCTTTCCCTTGAGGAAAGCAGATAAGGGCATCTAGTGCTTCAGCAGCTCGTGCCAGTTAAAATGAACCTAAAATGGAAAACAGACTTTTAAATAAAGTACAACTGGCCAGGACCTGCTCTCATTAGCTAAGATGTGCCGGTGGCACTGTGCGTGTTTTACGGGGACCTTGCTGGAGCCGGGATCAGCAAGGGCTGCCAGCCTGGTGATCTTACCTGGATGCCAGGAGCTCAGACCTCCTGGGCAGGTGGTGCATGTCAGAGTGTGATTTTTCAGCCCTTGCACTGGTTCTGTGGTTATAATAGGAAGAGAAAAAAGGCTTCTTGAACAGCTTTCCTGAGCACATGGCCAGGCATGGCCAGGCCCTCTGTTGCTAACATGGTGTAAAAGATTGCTCAAGAGATTAGCTAATGTTTGTCACACGGAAGAGACCAGGCTTGTACTTCTTCTTGAAACAGTCCTCTGAAGCACTGTTGTGCACAAAGGCTGATGAGGACAGGCACCAGGCTCGTGCATCTTATGTTGGAGACACGGCACCATCCACCTAGAAAATGAAAGCAAGAAAATCTGGTGGGCCTGAATTACCACAGAAGATTTATAAGGGGAGATGCTATCTCTCAAGTAACTGGGTCCCAGACCATTTAGGGCATCACAGACTTCAATCAGTGCCTTGAAATGTATTTATAAGCAAATAGAGCCAGGAGTGTTTTGTGCTATTAGGCCAGTTCAGCAGATCACTTATGCATCACTTAACACATGCTAAGTCCACTGCACCCAAGGCAAACTATGGATATGATAAAGTCTTTGTCCACAGAGTGTTCCCCTCTGGATAATGGAGCATCACCTTATTGCTACGGGTGATTTTGCATCTGCCTCTATCAATGAAAAAATTGGTAGTAGAGCAGTTGTGCTTTACCTGTATTGTCTGTATGATTGGTTTGCTCAGTGCATAAATCTTAAGTGATAGAATTTTGTAATACACAGTATAACAATTGGTGAGTGTCGTACATTTATTTTCACAATTGAGGGAGTGACCCATAACTCACATCCATCACAGGATATGAAAGCGCAGCTCACTGTAATATAGCGAGCAAGGGAATCATTCATACGCGGGATGTTATTCACTTCAACCTTTCCCCTTTCTTGAACATAGTCAGGATCTATATGGCTATTTCTGCATGCTCTGCCTGCTGGCATAGATGTATTGTGGCGTCACAAAAACTGGAAGGGGAAGAAATGAGATAGGAACAGAAAGGGGAGTGGGTAAACGTTGTCTGAGCTGATAGAAATTTAAGTGGTCAGGCTTGTCAAGGAGAAGGAAAACTGCAGGGCTGGAGACCGACTGAGATTAGAACTGACTTTTGGAGAAATGGGAGCTGAGGTAATACCTTCCAGTTCAAAAGCCGTGGGTGATGGCACAGGGCGAGCATGGGAGAACTGGAAATTAAATCAGTAAATAAAATGGAAATGTATTTGATGTAGGGAGCATCAAAGCATGCCTCATCATTTTAATTGTGCTCTGGTTCCTCTGTTGTTATTCCCAATTTTAGTGCTGTGCTTTTCAATGGTACCTCTGTCCGGTAGCAATTTCTGTGAAAAATCTCCTTAACAAAATGGTCATGGCAGCTGGGGAGAGACATGAGTTTGGGAAATCCGTCGGCACTCAGCACCTACCTGCTTCCACCAGGCTTGAGGACCCACTGTGTACTCTGCAGAAAGTAACTGTCTTTTCCTCTGTGCTGTGTGGGTAGTGAAATTAGCTCTGATTAGTTGTGTACTGAACACCGAGCTACCTAGAAAGACTGTGACTGGGCGCTTCTTTGCTAGAAACCATGCACAGCAAGCTGAACCCTGTCCCAAATATCTGAACGAGCAGGAGAGGCAGAAGAGGAGGAACGGTTATTTCCCAGGTGGAACAATTTCAGATTTGCCAAGGGACGTGCGAGAATCCTGTGTCAGAAGGAAGAAATGAGTCTGGATCTCCTGAAACCCAATTTAGCAGTGTAGCTGTAAGATACACTTCCTCCGTGCTTGCGTCTGGCCACAGCAGGGTTGTCACTCCGTGGGTTGTGCTGCCTTGGGTGGGTGGCTTGGGAGGTCCCCTGGGAGATGGAGGAGGTGGCCATGGGAATGGGGAGCACCAATTGGAAAGACAAAGTTTCTCGGCAGCCCAGTAGAGAGCTGCTGGCTTGATTTTAAGCGTGTAATCAGTCTGCAACTCCTGTCAGGGTCTGGTAGGTTTTAGTCTCTGCTCAGGCCCTAGCCTGTGGCATGTGTTCCAGGTAATGATCCGGCACTGCTCAGCGCGAGGGATCTCCTGTACCAAGGCCAGAGGAGGCAGCGCCCAGGCACTTCTGCCCCCGATGCTGAGGCAATCTCTTTTGCTCAAGACCGACTGCCTCTGCCGTGAGCGCAACCCTTTTGTCATCTGCACCGTGCTCCCCTTTGTCATTGCACCGCTGGACTCACATCCTTGAACTCAGAGCACAAAAAACCCCTCTGGTTTTTGAAGTGATGGTTTGTTTGTTTTTCCTCTTTGGTCGATGCCGGGATCAGTGATGTCAAGTTGTTCTATTTGCTTTGACAGGAAAATGTTTTCAGAGTTCATTAGGATGGCATCAATTCTAGCATTTGGCACACAAACATTTGATGACCTTCATGTGTGGGAAGAAATATGTAGGCAAAACTTCCATTAGTTTGAAAAAATGCTTCCACTCAACACCAGTCAGATTCCTGAGCTGCCCGAGTTGTGATCGGCCGGGAGGCTGTGGGCATGGAGCTGCGCCCGGCGCTCCTGGGAGCCGGGCTGGGGTACCGCTGGGTCCGCGCCTCCGCCTCGCTGCCCGGCAGGTGCTGCCGCCGTCCTGCCCTACCCACACAGCGTCCTAACGCTCGCCTGGTAGGTCGCCCCAGTGCGCTGATTTCATCCGGCAACTTCGGCCTCGTTTTCACCAGCTATAGGGCTCATCAGAAGAGCTGGGTTGACTCGCGTTGCTTGCAGCTGAATCTCTGGGCTTGTCCGCAGGAAAGGGGTGTGAGGCGCTGGCTTTCCTCTCCTCGCTGCTTCTGCCCTCCGGTGAAGGAGTCGCTGTCTCCAAAAGCAGAGGGGCAGGGAACGCTCCTGGCTTCCCATGGCCTCTGACAACGAGGGGCCAAGTATTAGGAAGAGCTTTCACAGCAGAGAAACCTGCTCAAAGGACGCTGGGCAGAGCCCACCAATGCACCCGCACTGACCGCTGCGCGGGCTGAGGACAGCCTGTGGTTGCCACCTGCCCGAGGGTAGCGAGGGCACGGCCAAAACCAGAGTGCGGCTGCTGGCCACCGCTTGGACTCGCCTTGCACTACAGCTGTGCAGCTGCCAAACCGGTCTGCTTTGCCCAGCGCCTGTCTCCAGCCCTTCCCTCTTTCCCATCTTAGCTCTTATTTACTTTTTTTTTTTTTGTTTTCTTCCTTAGGATTCACCATGTTTTTATGTTTTGCTCTCACATCCTGTAATCAAGAGGAAGGCCCCGGTGTGGATAGAGGGGATTTGTACTCAGCCTTTGTTTGATGTTTGCTCGTTCCTAGTGGTGCTGCCTGGGTGAGGAAAGCCGAATGCTGCCCATATGTTGTAGTGCTCCCTTAAATTATAGAGGGCGAACATTTATGGCTGCTCTCACTGTTGCTCCGTCTCCGTCCCCTGCTAAATGATACGTTTTCACAGGCAATTACGGAGGTGTGGAGTCAGGACTGGTTTCTGAGGTGTGCCACTTAACGGCCTACATGTAAAAATGGGAGACGGGAGGAGGAGGATGGCAGAGGTTCAATATCGTGCCTTGCTTAAGAGAATGTCCTTCAAGTGAGCAGAATTCTGCACCTTGTGAAAGTATGACTTTAATTTTGCCTTTCAAATATGAACTATGCAAGGCTGTCAACACATACTATGTTCCTCCTTGTCAGACCGTTTCACTTAGTCTGTCAGCTGTAAACAGCTTAAGAGGCATGTCATTCCAGCATTATTATAGCACTTTTAGATTTGCTTTTAGATTGGGTCTGTATCTGTTCTTGCAAAAGGTGTAGATACAGAGATGACACGGGTTATTTATTGTGTTACTGCAAAATGCTACTTGTGCTTTGTGGTAAGCGCAGAGTAACTCCATTTCAAATAATGGACACTGCCGAGTAATAGTCCCGTAGTACCGTGGTAATGCCAGGGCCATACTTGGTCTCGTCAGCTGTGTCACTAGAGCAGGGTACTTCACTGCCTGGGTATATGGCCTCACACTTCATGTGAAGTTTTATTTCCCAAGAGATCGGGCAAGCAAAATTAAGATGTATGGAGAAAGAGCTCTGATCAACAGACTCTGTACTTTCAGGTTTTCGAAAAGTTGCTTTACATATTCAAATAAACAGTGTTTAAGCTGTCGATGACAGCTTAACTACTTAATCCCAGAACATTTTGACAAGTGTTTTTCAACGTTTTGGTTTCTCAGGATTTTGACAAACCCCCAAAAAACACGGACTGATTTTGTATGTCACATGTTTAATTTATTTGAGACGCATGTATTACTTTGCTAAAGCAATGAGGAGGGAGCTAAAGGACAGGGTGATGCACTCCATATTTATGATCATCAGCTTCTTCACCATGTCATTACAAGAGAAAAATGTTCAGAGATATGGAGTATGCAAAACAGCCAAACTTTTGTTGCCAGCCCATCTGGATTGTGATTTATACAAATTGTTGGTGCGATTTCTCGATGGCTGCACTAAAATCAGTAGAACTGAGCCCATTTTCACTGCAGGGAGTCCCAGCTGCCCCCCTTTCGCTTCCTTCTGCCGCGTGTTTGTTGTCCCCGCGTTCCCGGCTGCGCGGACACGTGGGGTGGCACAAAGGGGACGCTGCTGTCGCCTGGGCTCTGAGCAGCGCTGAAGTAGAAAGGTAGATATTTTCTCACTAGAAATGAGTGAATTTCTGCCTCTGTGTATACCAAAGGATTGTCACTAGAAATAACATAAACATGTGAACAGATCCTCATTTTAACCCCAAACTCACATTTAGCCTGGACTTATAAAATAAAATATTTTTGAACTCTATTCTGGGACTTCTCTTAGACATTCTCACATTTTGTCTTGCTTCTTTTTTCTCCTCTTGCATTAAAGCAGGAGAAGATTGGGCAGGGCATACCTTCCTGGGCCCTCAAGCAGTGGGGAAAATGCAGGGAGAGAATTGCTTTTGCAAAGCTGAATTAGATATTGAGAAACACGAAGACTTTCACTCAAAAAAACGTACATCTTTCATCATCATACCTCAAAACCTTTCGATATTAGCCAGTGTCTGTTTGTTGGTACTTCTGTCATCAGTACTTGATGTGCTAGCATATTAGGATAATTGAAATAACCTTGTTTGTCCTCATGAAAACTCAGGGCATCACCCCGCTTTTTCTATACCACCAGCATGCCCCTCAGCCTATTACGTGACAGAGTTATTTCCATCAATACTAAGCAGCACCCACTCTTAATAATTTTTAACCTAGCTATTTTGTTTTAACTAGTTATTGATGTCAGGTTAGGACATCAGTGAAAATTAGTATTTTATCGTATTGCTGCAAAGGAAACTCCATACGTTCCAAATAAATATTTGAAACTTCAACTTACTCTGGGGTTAGGAGCTGCAACTTTCTTCTGACAGCTGATGATTAGTATCTTTCTGATGATTTGGGAGTTTTAGCAGCTACTCAGTACCTGACTAAATTAGCTCTGACTTAATTGCGTTGGCAGCCTCCAGTGTTATCTTCAGCCTGCTGCTTTCAGGAGTGGAAAGAGAAGTGCAGCCCTGTGAGAGGAGGCTGTACAACAGTTTCAGGGACACCGAGCTTGATGAGAGGGCAAGCAGAGAAGAAATCAGGCAGTGACCTCAGCTCATTCTTTAAGAAAGGGTCTTTTCGGCCAGCCATCTGAGATGGTATTTCATTAATGGGGTGGGGCGGGGGGTAGGGAGCTGGCCAGGAGCACAGCGAAGCGCCCTGCATATCACAGCGCACTGGGAGGCTGACTTGCGCCCTGCCGCACAAGTGTTTTTCCTGAAGCCCTTCGAGAGTCTGGAGGAACCCTCCCCACAGGCCCAGCACCGCAGCGTAGCATGACCGGAGGACAGCCAGCCCTGCCCGCCTGCAGAAACACAGGTGCCTGCAGTTCCTCACTGCCAAGCCAGGAGCAGGTGTGTTTGGTTTGGTTTTTCCCCAGTAGGAAGGGGAAACGGGAAGAGTTGTGACAGCCCTTGACAGTGAGAGGGAGATAGAGGTGCCTGCAACGGGAAAAAAAATAGCCACTTTTGCAAGAATGAGTGGTTAGAAAAACAAAAAATAAGCATTTTCAATATATTACAAACAAAATTATCTGCCAAAAGGGCAAGATAATTATCTTAATGTGATTTTTGACCAAGATAAATTTATCTTATTTTATAAACTGGGTAACAATTTGAATCTTATGCAAAACCTAGAAATAAATCTAAAAAATATGATAATGTAATAAAATCGAAATTATTAGCAGTCCAAGTGCCATACTTGAGGCAGTAAAACCTTTTAAGTTCCAATGGAAAATAGGCTAGTAAAACCGGAGTAAGTTACTCTACTTTAATCACTTGATAAATAGCTACAATGTTTGGAAGAATTGATAGTGTCATTATAGCAACATCCCTTTTTATAAACAGCCTGGTGCTGATTTGATTCTAATTGCTGCCAGAGGAGCAGTATCAAAGTGGTGCTGCGCCGGCCGTGTAACCTGCAGGGTGAGCGGGAGGGGGATTAGCTGCCTGAGATGAAGAAGTCGCATCTTTTTCTAAGGCATGGATTCTAATTCCGGGAGTGGTGGAGGCGGCGGAGGAAATTCAGCGGTGTGAGAAACTACAAGGAAAATGCTTAAGGAAGAGAAAGCATAAAGCAGATGAAACAGGTGGCTCGAGTGCATGAAATAGTGGAAAACCAGCAAGAGAACTGGCAAGGTTTGGGTGCGGATGCCTGCTTGCTTTCTCTCCTAATTCTCTCGCGGAGCTGGTGAGGTCCTGCAACTAACTGTAGCTCCCAGCTCTGAGCTTTTCTCTCCCACTGACTGGATGGCCTCATTTGCAGCCCCCCATTTGTAAATGCCCTATTTTTTTTGCAAGCCTGCTATTAGATACCAAGGGCTCAATTTTTCAGGCATTCTTAATTATTAATTACACCCTCTTTGTATACTTGTGGGTGCTGCGTCCACATTTTGGTGGCCACGAAGACACATAAAAATGAAGACTACTTTTGCAAATTCAGCCCTTAGCAATTCTGTGCTTCAGTTCTTCCTCTACAAATCCTGGATCTGACCCTTCTTGGGCTGCAGAGCTATTAAGGAGGCATCAGCATTATTCTGGTGATTGCTAGGACATTTGAGGGCAACAAATTTATATTTATCCAGGAAAAAAGTCTCTAGAGCAGGTGCTTCTAGGCTAGTTCTTCTTTGATAAACTACTAAGAAATTGTTATATTATGTGAATGGTAGCAAGAAAAGCGGGGTACCATAAGGCGAGGAGAAGAGGAACACATTTAAAGTTCGGTCGTGTTAGTAACAAACGCGAGAATAAACAGAAATGCAAAAGGGAGATGTACTTACCTTTTCACACAAATCATTTGATAAGCTTCTCCCATGAAGATTGTGGGCTAAGATGATGAGTGAAATATGTAAAATAGCTTGTTGAAGAAAAGATTGGTTCAAGGGGGACTGAATGGCTCAAGAGATTAGTGATGGAATAATAGCTTTTCTCCATTTAAGTGGTAGACCAGTTCGAATCAATTCTAGGTCTCCAGAGACTGAAAGGTGTTGCTATCCAGTGACTCCTTCGTAGTTATTTGAAATGATTTTTTTGGTCTCAATCCCATCCTTAGTTGCCGGGAAATTATCCCCAACCCAATCAGCACTGAATTACTTTGAACTAATTGTTGTCTCCTTCCCCTAAAGATGCACAACCTTCGCGGCTGTGCCTGTGAATGGCATTTTTTCATATGGTGCTGTGTTGCTGGTAGGAACCATCTTGTTTTCTATGGAATGGATAGATTGCACTAAAGAAGTAGATACTGGAATAGGATCCGATGTAAAAATGTTCTTTGAAAAAAAAACACAATGGTTTGTTTTTTTTAATGGAGATTTCCTGGAGAAGAGGGCTGCCTTTGGACACCTCTAGCTACCCCTCTCTTGCACGCTGAGCTGCACCTCTTGTGCACTGCGGGAGCTTGCCTACCTGCCTGTAGGCTGTATCGGGACTTTCCCCTGCATAAATGTAAATCATGAAGCTGGGCCACAACTTAGGAAACAGCTATTGGTCATAAGTAACAACTGGAAAATTCAAATTGGCGGCTTGCCCTCCAGGTTTGTTTTGAAGCATCTGTTTAATGTGTGAGGCTGGACTGCTGAAGTGATGCTAGAGACATGCCAACTTAGAGCAGCTCAGAATCTTGCCTAACAGTTTTATTCTGAAAGATTGTAACAAGTAAAATAACAGGCATTGATTATTCTGCCAAATGTAAAGATTAAGCAAACAGTAAGAAGCAATGCTTAGCAAACCGAGGAGGATTTGGATCTTTTATTTGGCTATAACAGTAAGTCTAGAGCTAGTGAACCACAGCAGAGTTCATATTATTCAGTGTACCAAAGAAAAAAGAGACCTGGGGTTATTGGAGAAAAATCCCAGCAATTCTGTGTGTATGACTGGTTGGAAAAGAAACAAACAGGTTATTATGACATTGCAAAGGTGTCAGAGAACTGAAATCACATGGCTATACCCAAATTTTCTGTAGAACTGATGCAATATGGATTCAATCATAGTAGCTTCTACAGGAGAAATTTTATTTTCCCTTAGCCCAGACAGCTCCAGGTTTAAGAACGCTCATCGGGAGGGAAGGCTAAAGGGGTTAAGGAAATAAGACGCAATAGAGGTGACCTATGAGAACTTTCATTATTGTATGGAGCCTTGATGAGTGAAATGAGAGGAACTGCTCTCCATCATGAAAGGCTGAAATGTCGAGGGAGCAATCGCAAATTAATCTATTAAGAATAAGTAGGAGGTTGAACAGTGTGACTCAAAAGGATGGAAATATACGGAATAAACTGCAGCATAAAGTCATGATGATTTTTAAACGCATCCTTAAAGACATCCGCCTACGATTTTTCCAATGAAGCAGGGATTTTTTTTCTGTTTACCCATATATGAGACAAAGTTTAAGCAGACAAAATGGGCCTCTTTCTATTCAGCTACTCCCAAGATTTGTGATGACCTGGCCTGGATGAGAAGTTCTCTTCTGATTTGTGTGGCTTTAACCAGAACAATGTGCCAGGAATTTTTCTTTTTTAAAAGACACTCCAATAAAATGCTTCACAGGCGGTTTTCTCTGTGGTGATTTTCCTGTTTTGCTGTGACATTTTTAACTTGAATTTAGCGTTTGTAAAAGGTGCTATTTGACAGCATTGTGTAACTGAAAGCCTCTTATTATTGACAGATCATGCACAGTCAAGGCTGGGGAAATTTCTCCGTGTCAGCCTGGTGAGGGACAGCCATGCAGCCTGAGGAGACCAGCTTCCAGGAGGAAAAATGGTAAGACCATGTCGGTCCGTCCGGTCTTATGTTAAATGTCACTCAGTGATTAGTTTTAAAGAGCTCGCATCCGAAGGATTTTGAGAGAGGTGTGAGAAGTTACCTTACTGACAGGGCTGTGGAGCTTATTTTTTTCTTTTCCCAGTAGTGCTTGCAGCTTTCTGGAGCGTTAATGCTTTGTCCGCTAGAGGCTGAAGTGAGACTTGACACAGATTACCAAGCACATTCTGGTGGGGCTGATCCTGTAGGATGGAGCTGTACCCTCAGTGTGGTACTTGGGAAGCGAGGGTCTGTTGTTTGCTCAGTGCCAGTCCCTCATGCCAATCTCAATATTAATCATTTCATGAGGCTCACATAGTTTCAGACTTTTACCTTTGCCAGCTTATTATAGCCTAGGAAGATGAGACGTGACTATGCTGAGATACAACCCCCAGTGATGGCACTTTATAATACTGTATAACTGGAGGATTGCTATTGTAGGCAGAGAAAAAGGCAATAAAGCAGCATTGATATCCTGCCTGCCCTCTTATAGGAGTTATTGAATCAAACCTACCAGAACTGCCAGACAAACAATTTGCAGCTGCAGTCTGAAGCCTGACAATGACACAGAATCAAAAAGAAATAGTTGGAGTGCATGGGCTTGTGAACTCCTCTGCGACCCACCACAGCAGGCTCCCTAGGATTGTTCTCCTCTTTCTGGTCCTTTCCCTGCACAGCTCCTTCTCTTTACTTCTCTTTTTCTCTCTCTCCCATTTTTTCTCCTTGCCTTGCCATTTGCAGCTCCTCACACCTTTCCCCCTCCCTCTTCCTTCTCTCACTCATTGCCTCACCATTTCCTTTTCTTGCCTCCAATTTACCTCTAACCTTTTGGTCATTTTTCCTTTGTGAGTTCTAGTGCCCTCCTCTGTTTCTCATTTTCTGTTTCCTTAATTCTTTTCCTTATTTTTGGTTATTTCAATTTTCCCCTGCTGTTTTCCATACTCTCCCGTATTCAGCCTTCCCTGTTGAACCTTTTTTCCTTTTCATTTACGTCTACATTTTTCTGCCCTTTGTTTCTCCTTTTTCTGCCACTTCTCCCTTCATTTTTTTTTGAGCCATTTCTAGCCAATAGCTGAACTCCATGTTTCTCTTACTCCTCAGATGTGAGGATTTAAACCTTTCCTGTGTACTAGGATTTCCAAAGTGCCAATCCAGCTCAACTAAGGGGAACTGATGTGGTTTGGCTCCAATGTCTATGAAGTGAGATACTGGAAAAGCCAGCGTAACAGTAGCACTCACAAATATTCTGTGGCTCATGAACCAGGTCTACACTCATGGTTGGATTCAAAGCTTATCAAATTAATGGGATCTGAATCAGACCCGCAAGCAATATCTTCTACACTCTTACATCTTATCAGACTTCTGTCCTTTATTTGAATAGAAATCTCATTGCTCTCAGTTTCTTCAGTATACAGTTTTACTTTAGCTAAAAGAATTGTTTTGCTTTTTGTTTTTTTATTCTTCTAAAGCACATACAGTGTTTGCAGGGTTCGATGGAAAGGGGCCATATTGTGAAGTATGTTCAGGCTCCCCTACAAAAGAGATCACTTTGTAGCTTTTGTATGCTCATAACAAGTACCTGCTATTTGGGGGAAGGTTTTTCCCTTCCTTTCCTTCTCTTGCAACCAGCATCTAATCATTACACTTGCAAACTTTAGGTGTGCAGGTTTCTCTAGGCTGGCAGGAAGCTAGGCAGCACGGGTCTTTATTTTTTTTTTTACCTTGTCATAACTGGAAGCTCGAGTATTGTTCTGGACTTGTTTCTTTCCTTTGTTTTTCTTTTTTCTTTTTTCTTTTTTTTTTTTTTTTAGTTTCTTTGTTTACTTAGTTTCTCTGTTTCCTTTCCCCACCCACTTCCACGTGTGCATTTTGATTTGCTCTCTGTAACAATATTTCCCCACCTCCTTTTAAAAAGTATTTGCTATCACTTGGCAGTCATGCAGTCTGTGGGAGCACCAGAAGGCGACCTCGTGTGAGGAGACGGCTGACCAGAGGCAGCTCCTGTTGTTGTCTGCCACGCACACTCCTGTCCGCAGAGGTCTCTGGAGCTGAACAAGCTGCCTGAGGAAGGGAGCAAAGTGCTCACTGTCCCATAGCTGACCCCTAGCAGGACCAGGAACCAAGTCAAACCTGGATCTTATTCACAGGATGCCACCTCTCCTTGTGTAAAATTAAGTATAATATGAGCGTGAAAGAAAATCTTCCTTCCTCTACCATTTTGTCAGCCTCCTTCCAACTCTCCAGCTGCTGCTCCTGTGGAGTTCAGTGCTGGTGAAAATGGAAAGAAAATCAGTTCCTCTATAAGCCAGCCCTTTCTGCTCTGATTGGATTTTTCTCCTTTTGTCTGCTTCTTTATTTGATTTAAAACCTTAAACCCCTTGAAGCTTTTCCATTAAGATGTTGAGCACAATTTGGAATGGGGGGAGCAGTCAGAGCATTACCTAAAAAGTCCTAGTTTATTTCTAGCTAATGGAAGACGAAGGCTGATTGGATTAGCCCAACAATGTGAGCACCTGATGCAGACTGCTATCAACATACCAACAGAGGAAGGGTTAAATGCAGTTTCTTCCACTTTCTCTCACTCACCCCTTTCCCCCTCTCCTGCTTTCCCTTGCTTCGCCCAGTAACCGACACTTGTGACAGCACTGCAAATTCCTGGGCATGTTCTAGTACTGCTCAATACAGGAGCAAATCTCCCAGTCTCTCCTGCTGTTTTGCATTTGCCACCTGACAGGAACTGATGCTCAGGAAGACCAAGGGCTAAGTTTTTAAAGCTTTGGACTGGGTTTTAGCCATGTGACATCTATTAAAGCAATTGGGAGCCAGGTGGCTAAAACCCAGTGCAATTCTTTGTAATGGTACCCCTGAGAGTGCCCATCTCCTTTTAGCACTGCTATTGATTAGGCAATTCTTGACTTTGAGGGACGAAATTGGTGTGTGCATCAAGAATCTTTTCCTCAATTTGGCCTGGTTTGAAATTAATCGTTCACCTTTAAGCCATTTTCGTAAGCAGCTTTAAGCTTCAATAAATTTCAGTGTGATTTGATTTTTCTATTGCCTTTTGCTATGGAGGCCTGTTGTTTACCAGTCTTCTCCAGGACATCTCCAGCACTGTTTGGTCTTTATCCTCATCTCCCGCATTGATCCCGGTATGTTGTTCAGTGTGATTGTCCAGGCTCGGTGAAATGCTGGGGGCTGTAATTAACGGCTGCACATGGTGCCCAGGTCTGCGGCCTTGAGGCTGACAGGTATTTGGTTTTCAGTAGGAGTAATGTATTTGGTGAGGTAGACCATGCTACACTTTGGGGTATTGTTGGGACCCTGCCTCTCTCTTCAGTGAAATGATGTGGTGCTCTTAGGGGGAGCATGTGAGCCCTGAGCAAGTTCTTCCTCATTTCTGAAACTCTTTTTGGGTATTTGATATTTACTAGGGATTGGAATACCACACAAAGGTATATGAATGTACGCTTATGTTTGTGAGGTGAAAATAAATACATAAAAATAACTTCCCCAACCCTCTTCCCTTCTGCAGTTCCCTTCCAAATGTTCTCTGCGCCTCTTTAACGTAGCAGATTCTTCAGTCATTGGCGGTGGAGTGATAGGACCTGCTCTGCATGAGGACGTGCCCTTTGATTTGGGGGGTTGGTGCATTGCAGTTACTTAATAGGGGTTTCTCCATCTATTTCTTTGGGGTGTTGCAGAGAACCTTTGTGAGCTGTGAGATAATGCTAAGCACTGCCAGCCACAAGTAACTGGCATTGAACCCAAAGTGAAAGCTGGTCTAGACCTACATGGAAAAAACTATTGAGTTTGTCCAGTGCCTCAGCAGCTGGGAAACCCCGCGAGAAGACTCAATGAGCCTTCTGCTGCGTTGCTTCTCTCAGTGCTGCTCTGTGCCTCCCCGTGGCCGTCTTGTTCCTCTGGGTGACCAGAGGAGGTGATATTTGACATTTCCGTGTTGCTGGGAGACCTTCTGTGGGAAGTTTTGCTGTGGGGTGGGATGCAACAAGAGAGTTGGAGATGGCAAGAAAATTCAGAAATACTGCCTTAGAAAAATGAGCGTTTCTTATTCCTGTTTCTGTTCGAAATGGCAGCATAGGAAGTCCATCATCTCCTTGCCAAAGGATGGTGATTTAGGATCCCACAGACAGTTTTGTAAGAGATCTCTGTTGAGATGTGAGGTTGTCAAAGCCCCCAAAATTCTGTTTAAACAAGCTGATTTATTCCAATCAGAAGTCGTTTCATCTGAAAATTCACAGTCAGTTCTACAGAAAATTTAGCACCTCATAAGCCTAGTGTTACGTGTGATGCCAAGGTTGCAAGGACAACTTTACTGTAGGACTTTTATGGGGCTCCAACATGAAGATAAGTATGCACCACTTCTCCCATTCCAGCTAAGTTAAGTGGAACTTGAAAGAATATTTTTAGAAATCTCAGCAGAACTTCAAATTCCAAGCTCGGTGATGTCTTTTTTTTTTTTTCTTTTTTTTTTTTTTGGTGAAATGATGCAGAGCACAACTAGTGCAGAAACATAAGTAGTGAAAAAATCGGAACTGGATTGCCTAAGCCTATGTAAAAATATGTGCGAGTTTGGTATCAAACGCCTTGCCAAAGTAATTAATGAAGCATATGCAAACATCCTCCATTGCAAACATAGTTTGTGTTTTATTAGTTCCTCAGAAAGCAGTATGGGAGATCTAATAGGAAAAGATATTTTGTCTTTAAGTTGTTGCTGTTGCAAAAATGACTTCTATATACTATTTTACATTCACAGCTGATGTCATGTCACACAGATCTATAGTGAGCTTTATATTTATATTGAAACCTCCTCTATTTTAATTGAGGCTTGTCAGTCACGTATCTGAAACTGGTGTTTTTCCACAAATATTTTAAGTAGCTTCTACAGTGCATAGAGCTAAGATATTCCCCATGTAGGTACACTTGCCATACGGGGAGGTATTGCAGACATAAAAATGCTGAAGGCCAGAAGGGCAGCCTGCTCATCCAGAGTTCACCGACTGAGCTCACGATCTGTGACTCTCCCTCTCTTCTGGAATGCGATTTCCATTTTGCAGACCGAAACAGAGGGCCAAAAAGGTTGAGAGAACAGGGCTGTGCTTTGATGGTGAGAGGAGAGTGTGCAGATAGCTCTTTTCAACTGGCATTTGATTCTTTTGTGTTGCACTCTCCTTTTGAGTCGAGTTGCTAGTTGGTTTTCCAGGTGTAGTGGCAGGGAGGTGCAGAGATCAATAGTGAAAGGAGAAATTAATAGCAAAATCAATTCTTCCTTTAGTGTAGTCCTATTTATTTGGCAAGAAGGTACAAACTCCCGTTACCTTTCCTGAGCATAGAAAAGATTCTACCATGGTTATTGTGCTTCCTATTAGGTCTAAGGCATCCCTGAGCCAACACTCTTATCTGCTCTTGCCTGGTACTTTTGGTTTTGTTTTTTCCCCTCCAGCTTTATGCTTAAGTGTGTCTGAAATCCTTTGTCTTGCCTGTTTCAGGTGGAATATCAGATTTGAAGGTAGCCATTTCGTTCAGCAGCTGCTTAAAATGTCTTGCTCTCTGTCTGTTTTGGATAGTGGCTCCTGGTGTTTCATTTAGTTGATCTTTTAAAGGACCTTATTTTTCCCGGTATTCTAATAAAGGATGGTAGATGTGTCCACAGATCTAAGCTTGGCTTCATTAACTCCTCCACATGAAAATGTTTCACGTTGTAAATATATACATCTTTAAGTATTCAGTATAATATTAAAGTGAGGAACAAGTGTGTCCAGATGCTCTTAGCTAGTATAAAACATGGCTGCTTCCACGGACCTTGGCAGAGCAGCGCCATTTTATGTCAACCAAGGCAGTTGTCTCTTAACAGTTCTACCCCAGTCAGTGATGGCAGCACTCAGACAGTGCTTTTCTTCCCTCTTTTCTCTAATGAGGCTGTTTGTGTCCTTGTATTCAAACATAGTCTCAGGAGGATGATTTTTAATTCTCCTTAGGAAAAATTTAACAAGTGAACATCACCTGCTTAAAGAACAAAAATAAGTTTGTGACCAAAGGGCTGTTCATCTTCTTCTATAGAAGTGCTACCGTTATTTTTCATAAACACCAAAGTTCATAAGTGCTCTCCTTGGTATACTACATTTTACAGTGTCAAAGAAGCAAGCAAGTCACAACTGGTCTACTTGAACGCGTTTCCTACACACTGATCTGGGATATATCTCCCAGCCCAACAGGCAGGGATTTTTCTTAATGGTTCTGTCAGCAGTTCTCCCAGAGACAGCAAGAGATGGATCCCAGAGACCCCCTCAGAGTGAACACCTGGGACTCTTTCATGCCTTTACCATGGACGTAGGGAGCAAGCTCACAGAGCTGCATCAGACACTGCTGCTGTGGTTTCGCCAGGAGAAGGTACAGGTGCTTTTGTGCTGCCTTACAGGGTGCCAGGTGTCTCCAGTCCTGGGAAGAGGAGTGATGAGGCTGTTATACTGGACTATTCCTGAGGCATCCAGCTTAAAACAATGGCTGGCAGTGCCAAAAGAAGATTTACAAGAACAGTAATATCTCACAGCCTTTGTGGCATGCTGTCTGTACCCTTCCCCTCAGGGCCATCCATGAGCACATCATCCCCGAGGCAGAGTGCCTTGCTGTGAGGGATGGGTTTGAATGACACGCTGTGGTTCCCAGTGGCACAGTTTTTGTTTGGATTCCTGTGGAATAGAATACCCGAGAACGTAATAAAATCAGCATTTGGAAAACATTCTGTCCCTCTCTATGCTGATTTTCCAAAGCTGCTTTCCACTGCATGCCTAGAAGGTCCCATTCAATTAGGAAGTGCAGAAGTGCCTGTACACAGTTTAAAGCAGTACACGGGAGGCTCTTCTGTTTTCTGGGCTCTTAAAGAATGAGCCCAGAGGATATCAACACAGATTTGCAGGATCGTCTCAGAAAAGGTTGAATATAAAGTTTTGTTTGCAAATACATATTCCATCAAAACTTGATTTATCAATGCTGTTTACCATTTGATCAGATAAAAGAATATTAGCTCTTAAAAACGAGGCACAAACTGAATTCTCTTCCCAGTGCAGTATATAATAACGCTGTGTGTCTCTTTGCTTGTGTAGCTCCTTCTGTCACCCAACCTGATATGTGCAGAGGAGCCTCCGCGTTCCCTCCTGCTGCTGAACACAGAAGTTGTTCAGTGCGGCAGTGGGCCAGGTGTAGTGAGGGCGATGAAGGTTTGAGACGTCCTCAGGTGCTTTCAGTGCTCCTGCTGGTGGCTTTCCCCTGTCCCGCCACTGGGGCCAGCAGCCCTGTGGCTGTGGCTGGAGCATGGCACGCTCCCTGGCACCTCCGGAGCCTTGCTCCAAACCAGAAGAAGTCCCTGGGTTCTTATTGTGCAGTGCATTACAACAGAATAATGTCAAGTCTGATCCAAAGTTCCCTGTACTGGTGTTTTTCTTCTTGCTGCGCTGGGCTCTGAAAGAAACCCAATAAATGGCCTATGAACAAAATTATATAGAATGATCAACATGCAACTGTCATGCTGCATTTGTCTCATGTCGTTAGTCATTATGAAAGCCCGCATAATTCTGGAGCAGAACAACAATTTCCACACAGCAAATTGCAGATTGTGTTTGCCAACCCACAAAACATCACAATATTTATTCTGAAACTTTATAATGCTATCAAGGGCAAATTCACTTTACTTGTACAAATAGCCCCGTCGAGACAACTTAGGTATTGCGCACGCGAGCAGAAGCAGACGGGACTTGGCTCTGCGCACCAGCAGAGCAAAGCTCGCCTCCCCCTCTGTGGAAATGGGGTGAGTGGAGGTACAGAGCCACGGAGGCACTACTGGAGGCATAGCGGCAGGACCAGGGCACAGACGTCAGGCTGCAGTCGAGATACTGGTATTCTGGCTCTCCAAATTCATAGCTTTTTCGCCTTCTTAGCACCGTCATTTGGGAAGGCTGCCTTTCGTCAGGTTTCATTCAAAGCACAGCATCCCCCACTGCGCTTCGGTGGTCCTGCAGATTAAATTTGTCCATGGTGTGAGTGAGTCTGCCCCTATCAGGTACAGCACCCCATGTTCAGGAGTTAGACCCCCTGAAAAACTACTTTATGTCTGATTTTTGTATTTGGGTTATCAAAGGATTTCTAAAGCTAATTTTATTGTTTAGCACTGCAGCCATCGCCAGTTTTAGGCTCCGTTTTAGGTGGAAAGTTTTTTCATGTTCCATCATCTATCTTGACAGAGTCTCTGCGTGCCAGAGGCAGTCTTCTTAACCCTGGATCAAAACCTAATCTCTCCTGCTTTTGTAAAACCTTTTCCTCTAATTCTCTCTCTAGTAAATTATATTCTGTTCTTTGCCCTTGAATAATTTTAAAATGTATAGAATATAGCGTGCGGGGTGGGGGGGCTGTTCTGTTGAGCGATACCTAGTAATCAGAATCCTGCATTCGTATCTCGCTGCAATGATCTCATTCCTATTGGGACAGCACTCCTGTGAGCACAGGCCCGTGTTGTGTTCATCCTGTTACAACCAGATAAACTCATAATGTAGACAGATAAGAGCTATGCTCATTAATCTATTAATTGCCTATTGTCAGTTGTCAATATGTTTCGCTTGATGAGAAGCCTGAAGATTAGTTTGTATTGTGAGGATGTAGATTTTTTTCTGTACTACTCTTATTTTATTTGGATGTGTGGAATACTACAAAATGACATTCAGAGTGGTAGTGTCTCACCCGACCAGAGTATGGCTGCATGCTTTTTAAATCTCTGAAGCCAGAAAAATGTGATGCCCCAAATGGCTATGAAATAAAAAGCACATTTTCAATTGGAGGACCCCACAAGAGCTATGACTGTGTTGAGGAACACGTTTTTTGCGATGGGCATTCAGGACATCCTTAAAGTCAACACAGGCTGAGATACCCTGATTTCCCGGGGAAGCAGAAGCTCTGTGGGGACTTCATTGTTCGCTGGAAATTTGAGGCTGATTTTGTCTGTGACTGGAGCTGCTGGAGCAGGATTTTATTATAATTGTGTGACCTTTAATACACCATGAAGAGATTTCAAGTTCTCTATTTTTCTAGCCTATAACAAATCAAATGTTTAACCATAACGTACAGTCACCAAGTTTACACCTTAAGAAGGGTGATTTTCAAGGGCTTATCTCTACAAAGAACAGTGGAGCAGAGACAGTTTCAAAAAAGGGGGAAAAAAAGGGAGAGGAACATCACAGAAGCTCTTTATAGACCTATTTGAATCACAGCTTTAAGTCATTTATATCACGTCCAAAAAGCCCATCCATGTGTGCATTTAATAATGACAACCAATTGTAAATGGAGACTGGAAATTCTCCTCTCTGTGGCAGGAAGCAAAACCCTGCTTCTGAGTTAGTAACTTGGCCTGTTTGAATTTTTTTTGTTACTTGTGAGACTATCAGCCAGGTGGCTGGCATTTAAACTCCAAAGACAGATCTGGGAATTGATTTCTGTGGAACCACCATAGGAAGGAGCAGCTGATGATTAAGCAGCTCAGGTAGGTTTTAGGCGCGCGGTCTGACAAAGAGCGGCTCATCCGTGGGGGCAGCGATCTTGGTGCATCTCCACACACGCATGAAGGACGCAGGCAGATCTTCCATGCTGTCCAGGACACGTGATAGCACTACAAGTCTGGGCATAAGGACCTGCCACCCTCATTTTCTCCTGTGACAGAGGAAAGCAGTGCTGCCATTGCCGCAAGGCAGATGCGATGTGCCTTGAGTAAAGCCTTTCAGTAAAGAAATTTCTCCTAGGTTGGATATTAGGAGCAATTTATTTACTGAAAGGGTTGTGCAGCATCAGAATAGGCTGCTCAGGGAATGGGTTGAGTCACCATCCCTGGAGGTCTTCAAAAAACGTGTAGATGTAGAACTCAGTAGCATGGTTTAGTGGTGGACTTTAGTACTAGGTTAAAGGTTGGACTAGGTGATCTTAGAGGTCTTTTCCAACCTGGATGATTCTCTGTTGTCTTCCCCTCTGGCTGCAGCTACCCTCAGTGACTGGTGCAGGAGGCTGTTGACAAGGTCCAGAAGCCTCTGTTACTCTTGGTAGGGATGCTCGCTTAGAACAGAGTATAACTGGAAGCATTTCCTCATTATTTGAGTTGGGGGCAGGATTTAATTTCAAAAACGTTACTGAAATGTGCAGGGGTCTTTTCATATCTATTTTTCTAGCTGTTTTCTGGGCTTCTTTTCTTTCAGCAAATGTTGAGGAGGGAAAAATATTTAAATTAAATAAAACTGCATGAAAGGAGAAAGGAGGAGAAAATCTCCCTTTCCCTGAAAATGGTCCCAAACCTTTCAAAATAAGGAAATTGCTTTTCTCAAATGTCATTAATGTTTTAGCTTCATTTTCCCACAATTTTGGTAAATCAGCAACTTTACAATTTCACTCTTTCTCTTCTACTCTAATCTCTTCAGAAGAGAGGGGGGGTGGAACATGGCAGAAGAGCAAACAGTAAAATAGGAAACATGTAAAAAGAGCAGAGGGAAAAATCTCTGGGTAGCATTCACATATCTGTATTCACTGGACTCCAGTCAGATATTTGCATTCAGTGGCTCAAAAGTAGAAAATGATAGAAAGGTGTGATTGGAAATTTAATGCTTTGAAAACTTAGTTAAGAATAAACATGTCCCATTTAAACTCCTGCAAAACAGAAAAATTCAAACTGGGATTTTTCAGAGCTCCCTGTGTCAACAACCTTTTTTTTTTTTCCTTTACACAAGTGAGGTATGGCTAAGCTTAGGGGACCCCAGCGCTAGGCACTGTACACACCCGAAGTATGTCATATCCTCTCCCTGAGTTTTTATTCCCTGATGAGGACTGAATTGCGGAGAGATTAAATACCCCAGTTACAGTCCCACAGGAAATACACGGCAGAGTCCTGAAATGTAGCTCTCCCAAGTCCCAGATGAAGGCCTTAACCAAAATCCCACTCTTCCTTATCATACTTTCTTTCCGATATCTTCTCTAAACATTTCTTTTGTTTGGTTCATTGAGGGTCATGGTCTCAGCTTGTTGCAAGCACCACAGAATTTCACCCTTTATTTTCTTTGTTTTGTTTTGTTTTGTTTTTTCTTTGTATGTTGCCCATATATTGAGTTGCTAGCTTTGCGTTTCTTCTTGCTCTGGATCCTTCCCTACTGTGCAGAAGGTGACGGCTTCGGGAGCACAATGTTTTGTCATTTTTGACCTGTGAGATAGTGCACACCACTTTTTAGCCTATGTCCCATTGTAAATCAGCCCCTTTTGATCCAGTCTCCATCCCCTTTTATTGACCAGCTCCCCTTTTTTTGCTAAATGTTTCAACCCTGCTGCCTGCTCCCTTTGTGCTTTCTTTAATTCTCAGTATTTCTGCAGTAGGACTGAGTCTTCCACTGGTTTGTTTAGTGGTGCAGAAGACAAAGCCTGGTTGGTGCCGCTGCTGTCGAATAGGTCATCAGTGACAACAACCTGTGCTGCAGAAGTTAGCCCCCACTGACACTGTTTTCACTCCACTTGAATGGAAGCTCCTGGGAGTCTTTCTTTAAAGAGCCCAGGGGTGGGGAAGGCTGGAAAATGGAGAGAAAGGGAATAAAATAATTATAGAAATAACACTTCAGCTTTGTCAGTTGTGCATGGACGTGGCTAATTGAAATGTGAAGTACCTTGGGCATCCATAGATGGGGTAGGTTAAGAGGTTGTTCTTTGTCCCACTGTGGCCTCTGCAGTGGGAGGCAGTGACTTTTTGTATCTCTGTATTTCCTCGCTCTTGTTAGGTTAGGTGCTGTCATCTTTAGAAACAAGATCTTTTTCCTTACTGAATGAGGTGTAGCCCCGACCAGGAGGGGAAACAATCCTTTCCTTAGGCCACCAAAGGAAGGTTGTACCCAGCCCCACAGCTCTGTGTCCTCCCAGCTGAGCGAAGCCCAAACCTGGGACGTGAGCCACCAGAGCCGTGCCTCCAGGGCAGGAGGGGAGGCCGTGGGCAGGCAGGGAACAAGCCCTGCCTTCCAGTGCTTCCAAGGTGCACATCCCTCATCTGGAGAAATTTGTAATTATCAAATAGTTTGTTTATTGTTCTCCGTTGCTTTATATTTTAGTTTACATTTTGATCTTAATGATGCCCATGTTATTAAGACGTGATGGGAAACAGCAGCTGTCTTTGCTAGAGGATGTTGAGGCTATAACTGCTGTAGTCTCATAGGGCAAAACAATTTGAACTGTAGATACAGGAAATAATATGCTTAAATAAGAAAAGCTTTGGTAGTAGAGGAAAAACTAGGGAAACAGCTTTCTTTAATAATTAGAAAGCTAATTTCTTCAAAAGAAGTAGGCAAGTAGTTTCAAGAAGTTCACAATGGATATCCAGCCAGAAATTAAACAACCATGAAAGAAGAGGTAGATGCTGAAAAAATTCAATTTTTTTTTTTAATGTACTTCTAGGCTATGGATTTTTTTTTAAGGAGCCCTCTAGATAACTAAATCTTTCTTCACAGATTACTTAACCTAAATACTTGGAGGATATGTACTTTCTCCATACAAACAGAAAATGGATTTTATGTAAAAAACTGAATGTAATTTTAACACAGAAGAAAAAGAGAAGAAGATGGAGAGAAATACCAATGTAAGAGTTCATGGGCTAACAGAAATTAATTTCTTTCTGCATTGTAATAAAGAACTTGCAACTAAAACCAGTCAAAAATGGTAAAAAATAAAGAATTTCTGAGTATCTCCCATTGAATGTAAGAAGTTCAAGTAAATTTGTATATTTACTGTAGATGCTGCTCCAAACTTTAGACAGGCTATTTACTTTAGAGAGTTTATTCTCATAGTACCTTTTTATGGTTCTTCAAAAACTGAGGTCTCATAATAAATTTAACATAGTTGGCTTGTATGGTATGATGTCCATTACTTAGGCTCACAGTTTGTATTTTTGTAGAATAGTGTCTGTTTTATTCAGTAGAAGGCTATTTCTGCTAGCAAATCACTTAAACATAGGGACGATGGGTATGCCAACAATCAGAACAGGGAGTGTGCTAAGCATTGGAACATAGCATAGCTTTGAAATCATGTCATTTTTAGAAATTGTTAATGGTTTGATGGTATATCTTAGCTGCAGATAGTTTAAATGTGACTGTCAACAGGATGGATTGTTTTGACTTCGGGGGAAGATGGAGCTGCGTTATGTTGCACTGGTTTCCTTTGCGGTTATTATGACTGTCTACCTGTTGTTTGTGGTGTTGCTGTAGCATGGCTTCCGTGCCTACTTCAGCAGCTTTACATAGTGTTCAGTCTTCTGATTTTTAGTTTATGAACATGTTCAGGATTTGTAAAGTACTTTTAATCCAGATTTGGGGCTAGAAAAATATAGAATCTGAAAAAAAAATAAAATCTGAAGGAGTGAAAAAATGTTTCCCTATGCGTTTTCATTATTTATACTGCTGCGAGGTGCTTATAAATACTACTGTTCAAATTAGTAGCATTTTATACCTACTTTGCATAGCAATAAAGCAAGCATGGACTTATAAATAAAAATGAGGATGTGGAACCTGTTCTGATGAATTGGGACCCAAATGATTTCAGAGGGAATAACGAAAGAGAAAAGTAATGCTTTTATTTATTTTTCAATATTTGATAGTTGTCTGTTTTTCTTGGACTGAATAGGAGTCACATGATCATCTAAATTCACGTAAGAAATACTTTTTGCTCTATCTGAATCCATAAAATTCTTTTTAAAACCAGGGAGTCATTCTGGGTTGCTTTCAGGAACTGGCAACTAACCCAGAATTTTTGCAACACATAAAAATTAGCACTATTGAACATTTTAAAGAAAAAATATTTATTTACACATGAAATATGGAGACACGTTGAAAGTCTGTCTTTTAGGAACCCTTTTTGCCACTGGCGTACCACTTATGCAGTGAAAATAACTGTTCTGCTATCAGCAGGGATTGACATTCACTCCTTCAACTTTGAAATATGTTGTTTAAAATATCTTTCCAAATGCTGATACCTTACAAGAAAACTTGGAAAAATATTCTATTGCAGATGGTGATTTTAAATTTCAGGCAATTTATTTTAAAATTCTTGATTTTGATTTTATGGTTTAATGATCATGATCTTCTCAGCATCTCCCTGGTAGCTCATCGTGACAGTAATCACATCATCTTGCGTTGCAAAGTTTGTAGCTTCAGGACCCTCACACGGCCCCACGCTCCACAAAGGTCCCAAATAAGTCATTGCCTAAGAGCCCTGATACCTTTAGATGGCACCCATCTGAAACATCGTGCTTTTGAATGAGGCAGTTTGTGTGCCTCACCAGAAGGAGTTTGGATGAGGCGGCAGGGACAGTGGGTATCCTTCCCTTTGAGGCCAGTCTCTTCCCACCAGGGTCTCGTCGCGGATGGTACTCAGCATTTATTCAGAGGCCTAAACTCAGGTGGTTTACCAGGGCGCTAAGCACAGCAGATAGAGAACAGGTTTGTCTGCGTAATGTTAATGTCAAGGGATGGTTAAAGAGAGGTTGATTTGATCTGAATTTGAAGGACAATATACTTCATCCTTGCTTCAATGGGACTAACCCGTCCTGCCCTCTTAATTAACATTCATAGAGGCCACTTTTTTGTCTTGCAGCACTGGAAGACCTCTAAGACAACAGTTACCTACCCAGAAAAACAGCTGATGCTGTCACACCTGTGTAACGTGCCAGCCAAAACAAGGAGGGGCAAGTGCCCTGCGTCCGGTGCCACCAGGCGTGGACGTCCCTTTGGACCTGTGGGCAAGAGGTGCGCTGACCAAAAGGTCCCCTGTGTGGCCGTGAGCTTGTTCCGCTGCAGCTAATTTATAAGTGCTGGCAGCCCATGCTCTAGAAGAAGAGCTTTGTGGGCTCTCAGGTGACTGTAATATTCTTTGTGGCTGAAAATCACATTTATAGGAGTTAATTTTCTTAAATGAGTGCCCAGTATGAGTTCATTTGTGTCTCATAGCAAAAGGAGATTCAAGTACAACACAGTAAAAGGATTAATCACTGCTGCTGTCCTCTTGGTTTTTCACTAAGTGAAGCACAACCAGGGAACCGGACGTGTAGGAGCTGTCACTTATGCACAATTTTTGCTGAAGTATAATAAAAGTGGTATGACAGCTTACAGTATGTATCACAGGGATAGCACTATTTTGTTAAAGACAAGAAATTGTTGATTTTGTTTATCACAGTATTTCAGGTGTGTCTCAATCTTCCTCCGTCCTTGTCATCCTCTCGATTTGCTGACTCCATTTAGTTTCATCATCAAATTTGAAGAGACTTGTACTTTCATGTCACTCTTGGGTACTTCTGAAGACTGTAAGAGCTTTCTTTCTGAGTTTTCAGTTCATTGAGCTGCAGATAGATGTTCTTTCTCATCTAAAACTCATCACTTCCTTACCATTGGAGAAAAAAACACATTTAGGAAATTAGTTTTGTGGCTTCCTTCAATTTGTTCCACATACAGCTGCTCATCAACAGTACACCAGCAAGGAACTGGCACGCAGCTACAAGTGTGTATTCAAATTAAAAATGTATTCTGCACTTATGCTTGCTTTGTGCGATGATTATGGAAGAAAATATTTTTATCAAACAGCCAGGAGCACGTGAGCACCACGAAAGCTGTTGCCACCTTTGAATTTGTTTGTGGGAGAGCACCCACGGAGAGGAGCAGGGGCAGCCAGCACCAGGGGCCTGAAATTTCCTGCCGAGTCGCTGCCCTGATGATAGCTGGACTTGGTCTACGGGGTCTTTTCCACCCTAAATGATTCTGGCAACCTGTGATGGTTGGTCTACGGGGCAGGCCTTAATTGAGGGGCAGAGAAGATTGGTCTGCAGCTACCGTATGATAGCTAGGAATAAAAGGTGATAGCTGTGCTTCTGTAGGCAGGTTACAAGAGTAAATTCTTCAATTTTTTTATTTTTTAATTTGGTGGGGAGGAGCTTACTTTCTCAGTAAACTGGGAAAGAGAGAGAGAGAAAAGTATTGAACCTAAGGAAACTATTTCACTTCAGTTGTTTCTAGAATAATTTTTCCATTCTGACTCTGTGTTTCACCTTATTCTCTGAAATCTGTATGGCATTTTTCACATTGTTTTGAAAATACGATGTCCTGTGCTTTCAAAATGGCTGTGTTTGGCTTTTGTGCCACACAGTCTCAGAGCATCTCGGACAGTGTGCTCTTTATAGCATAAGAGAAGTGTATTTCGTGTTTTATTTAAGAACACCAGATAAAAGACTGAGTGAAACCTCCTGCCTGGTCTCCCCCCGGCGCGGTTCGGTCACAGTTACGGTACAGAGCATCCTGGAGCGACTCGGTCGCTTACGCAGAGGTCGTGGCTGATGGAGCTGGGAACACAGAAGGTGTGGGGCACTCTGCACCTGCGAGGAGGGGATCAAAACAAATCTCCTTTATCTAACGCAGAACCTATTACTGAATCAAACGGAGGGATGTGAAGGGTCTAAGTGTGCTTTTAATAATCTGTGTTACAAACAGACCATAATCTGCACAATTAAGCCTCTTGGAGTTGGCAGGATTTTGTGCAGTTGGCATTTTTCCCCTTGAAAAAAGGTCAAAAAGAGGGGAGTGAATTAACCAATGCATACCTGTTCAAAGGTATTCTGTAACGCCGCTGAGCGGTAGTAACGTTTTCTTTGTTGCACAGGTGGCTCTGGGGAGGGGAGAGGTCTGTGTCCTGATCTAAAACCCCACCTATCCAAAGAGTAGAGACTGGCTACACACTAAACGGAGGAGTAAAGGTGGGTGGGAAAACTCCCTGTACTGCTGTGTAGGTAAGAGCGGGGCTCTGGAGGGGGCCTCTGACTGTAGCATGCCATGGATCAGGCCCCGGGGAGCTCTGCACAGGAGTGCTACCTTGGAGTTGCCCTTAATGGCTCTCCCTGACTGTTTTCCTGGTCACCAGAAGTGTTTGCAGACCCCTGGGAAAAATGGTGGGGTGCATGCGTACTCCTTCCCGGGCGGACTTCTCGCCACCCAGAGTATGATTTATCCAATGCAAATGTGTATTCTGTTCCTGGCAGGGAGATGGAGCGTACGCAGTCCTACCCACATGGATGGTGTAAGATTGCTCTCCCATAGGATAGCCTCTTTTCTTGATTATGATGATGAGAAAGTGTTTTCATTTAAAGAGGAAAATGCTTGAATGGTTTTCTCATCCCTCGCCCCTCCTCTTGGCAAGCAAACACACTGTTGGGGCACTGGGTTTATCACAGGCCAAAGGGGGAATTCTCTCAGGAGCCTCTTGTTGAAATGTTGGCAACACATCACTGAGCAGTTCTAAAGACTTCAGGAAGCCCCAAATTTCTCTGAATTTTCCCACCACCAGCCTTGAATGTAAGTTGTCTCTTTGGCCTTGCAGACTTTGAGAGAACATCAAGGGATGCGCTTGCAGCCGCCGCAGTGTGCCCATCTACCCAGGGTCAGCCCCTTGGGACGGGAGCGAAAGCTGGTCGGAGTACGAAACCACCCACACGCTAATCTTTTGTTTCCCTTAGTTATTTTTCCTTCACTTTTTTCCTCTAAAAATACATTAAGCAAAAGAAATAATTTGCCAGAATCTTTTCTGGGAGAGTGAACTGGAGAAGCCGTGGTTCCTTTGCTCTATACAGGCGCTCAGATCCTTCAAAAGCCTCTGTCCAGCTGTCTCGCTCTGTGCCGTGGTCTGACTTTCTTCAGCTTTTGTGTGTTGCTGCTACAGTGTAAAATCAGGGGGAATTAATTTGCCTCCATTTACACTTGAGCATCTTGGGGCAAATTAATTCTCCTACTACCATGTACTTGCAGAGAGGCGTGCAGGATCGTTGGGGGAGGCGGGGGAGGAAAGGCAGATTCCTTTTTTGTCTGGAAATCAAACACAGTCTGACCAAAGTCTCCTTTCCTCTCTCATTTTTTTCCTTTTTTTTTTCCCTCCTTATTTTATCTTTTCTATTTTTACGTAGGTGCTGAAGTTAAGTATTTACCGAATATAATTTCAAATGACAGTTTAACTTACAATTTTAACCAAAACTGTAATAGAAAAATATTTTCTCTACATTGTTAAAATGCAACTTGATTCCTGCTCAGCTCCCCCCAGTCTGTAAACAAGAATGAGTACTTGCTGTTGATGTGTAGAATATATTTTTTTTTCAAATCACAGAATGGATTAAGAATTAAACTAGAAACAAGATGAGGAAAAAACCCTCAGAGCTGTAATCAAACATCCATTCCAACAGCTGAAACATGTTATTACATCTTTCAGCTGATTTATCGTACCCAAAGAGATTTCATAATCATTCTCAGTATTAAAACAAGGGGAATAGAGGCACATTTCAATAACAATGATTGTTGTTTGGAGAATGCCAATCATGTCTAGGAGTGTTATTTACATCAGACAATATGTAGATATTGTGCCTCCAAGCCTGTTCCTGTTCGTTTTTGTTCTGTGACTTACACAAATGAATGCTAAGAAATGTTGACAACGAGGTTCAATAGCTAAACACAATAAGGGGGGTCCTGCTGACTTCCTTTGGGGAGGGGAGAAATCTTTACCACATAAGTAATGCAATCTGATGTAGAGATAAATGCTACTCTAAATGTCTGAGCTCTCTTTGGTATGGAAGGTGGGGAGAAATTGAATCTTGTGCTAATTTTCATTTGTATTTGCACATTAGCTATACCTAATTTGAAAATAGTTAAAAGGCAGGAATGAGAAAACCAGATGTGAAGCAGTCAAATGTATTGCAGAGGAGCAGGCTTCACTTTGTGCTATTTTCTAACATGCAGTTTTATTTTTGCTGGTGTCTGTCACAAATCCTAAAATACCATTACAGAGTTAGCAGATGGCTCCCAAGTATTCATACCTGATAAAGTCTCCTGGGTGATCAAGCACTGAAAAATCAATATATTTTTCAACTTTCAATGGCTAGCTATTCAGTTTCATTACATCTCGCTATTCCTCCATGGCTACTGTGATATGGACACTTACTTCACCATTGCATTAAGCTCTAATCTCCGGGCTGGCTGATACAGGCGGTTAATGAATAGCTGGAGTACCACCTCGGTATGCTTCACAATTCTTCTGATCTCAGTAGGATGTTTCAAGTACTGTGATCTTGTGTTTGGTAACACCCCACTTCTTCCCCCTCTTCTTTTTCCACACGTGCACAGACACCCCTCTCCAGCTGTCACCTTGCCGAGCTCTAAAAGGAAAATTCAGTAAATACACATTTTAGCAGAAATATTTTGCTGTGACATTTGACTTTTTAAAATAAATAATATCAGTAAGTCTCAGCAAGTCTGATCCATGCCCGTGGGTGACCATATGAGTCACATTCTTAAATCTATCATTTTCAATAAAGCCAAAACTAGAGCTAGGTTTTTAAAATGTCCCATTTTGTCTCCAGATTATCTGCATCCCCCACAAAATATCTCTGCTCTCTGATTGACTGTTCGTGCTTTCTTTAAATCGTGTTTCTTTCCCCTTCTTCTAACTTAAACTCATATTATGGGAAAGTTACTTGCAGTAAATGACAAAGCATGCGTCAGCTTTTTAATTATTACAAGTACCTAATTATTGGTCTTTGCCACAGGCTTTGGCCTTGCTTAGGGGCTTGACTTCTCACAGGGGGGGGCATCTCTTTATATTCCAATTTGCATGAAACAATCAGTTTAAGTGAAATGTTAGTGAATGCTTGAAGCGCGTGCGTGCACATGTACATCCTCAGAAATGGGAGTGTCCCATAGATTTTAATTTTCCTTTAGTATTAAAGGTTTCGCTGAATTTTGCTATTGCAGTCGTTTTGAGGTGGCAGCAGTGGTTTACTGCCATTGTTTTAAAAACATGAGGCAAAGTCCAGTGACACAGACCAGGCTTATTTTACACGCGCCAAGGCACCATGACATCGGCAAGCCTGGGGCATGCAGAAAAGCTATTTAGTCTGATTAAGGCATATCTTAAATTTCAAACATAGGCCTTGATTCAATCCAAAGTGCAGGAGATGAGAACCTGTTTGCCGGGAGCGGAAGCGTGGCTATAAACAACACGAGTATTTCCTCTGGGCTGCACAGAGAGCAGGAGCGAGGCTTCGCGTGCGCCATGCCTGGGTACGGAGGAGGTCGCTACTAATTCACGACAGCCCCTTCCTTCTGTCACCAGTGCTTGGGCCCGGCACTCCTCAGGTGGTCGGTACCGTCCTCACCTCCCCTAGCAGCAGGGGGTCGACTAGCTGCGGAGGAGAGGCCTGCGGACTCCGTGGGCAGCGCTCACACCACCTGCGGCACTGCCGGGCCCTCCTCCGCGCTGCAGCCCTCGCGTCACCCTGCTGCGCGGCTGGGCTCGCGCTGGTGGAAGGCCCAGCTAAAAAAGCTTTTGTACGATGATTAATTGACCTTAACAAGTTTAAGGATGCTTATTTGCACACAGTTATGAAGTGTTGCAATATGTCACAAATGAGAGCGGCTTCTATTATAAACATAATGGCATAAACAGTGAAAGCTGGTTATATTTCCTTAAAAGTTCATTGCAGGGAAATAGGGAAGCTTGAGAAGCTAAACAAATCCAGGCAATAATGGAAATGTAGCATGAAATTACTTCTGTAAACAACAGCCATTCATTATTTGAACATTTTTCATAAGAGAGTAAGCAGACGAGTGTTGATGTTAAAGGGTGCGTGTGGAGGGGGAGGTGGAAGTGAGGGAGATTATGAATTTCAAAAGAAATCTTCCAGGGTTATGCAGACAGACAGACATCTGTTCAAAAAATAAATATGTAAAGCACTGATTGATCCCTGAATATTAACAATCGATGCCATTTTCTTCATTAACTTCTGAGTGGAACACAAAGAAAGGTATATTTGATTTAAGAGGAAAGGGAGGGAGCACTATTTAATGTTGATTTGGTGTAGTGAATAACCCCGGAGAGAAATGTAAATACCAGGCTGCAATAACATGACAGCACACTAATCATATTTACAAACTATATTAAATCTGTCCATTGTGCTTGCCTGGCTGCGGATTGGTTCGATTGTAATTGTCATTGTAACCAGTGCTGGCTTATGGGAGAATTTAACTGCAGTGATATAAGGTGAGTGCTAGGCTTATTATTACTTTATTATTACCCGGTTTATGTTTATTAAAACAATTTGTCATGCAGAACAGGAATGGGAGAATGGGAACATTAAATCGTGCTGTACTCAACCTGAAGAAATGAGTTACAATAAAATTAATGGCAGGCAGGCCACAGCTGACACTTGTAGCCGTGTGGAGCAGCTACACACTGGTTCGTTTCATTTGCTGATCGTTTCTTGTTAGGGTCACGCCATTAAACTTACATATTGAGAACTACTGAAAATCTGAGGCAATGAAGGTAAAGTTTATGAAGCAAAAGTGGCTTTTTTTTTTCTGCTGCTAATGCATTCCTTTCAATTATTACAGAAATCAGGAATGCAGATTGAAAGTTTAAATCATACTGAGTTATTAAAGACGTGTGTTGGAGTGAATGTCCTTCAATTTCACAGAGGCTTAGAGAGCTGAGAAAGAGCTGAGTTTAGGCTAAAGTGAGACCATTCTCTAAAGGCTTTGAGCAAAGAGAACAGCGAGAATAGTGGTCATGAAAGGTCTCATAACAAGTTTAATAAAAGCTGCTTTATTTTCTTTCCCTGAAACTCAAGGGGTCCTTATTTGATATCTTCAAATTTATTTCAGCCCAAATCTTCATTATTTTAAAGTAGAGGCAGGAGGTGATGACCATGGGAATAGCATTGAGCCTCTTGGAATTCAGCAAAGAGGCACAGTGACATAACCCCCTCTCGTGACACAATTACGGAAGAAATTAAAAGTGTCAGGCTCTATGTACTTTAGCTGCATAGAAGAAATCCGGCCTCCTGATGAAACATCTTTGTACATGAAAAAGTAATACCCTGCCCTTGTTTCCCATTATACAACAATGTTAAGGAGTCTTCTGGGGTGATTATTAGGGATTTGGTGAAGCACAATAAATGCTGAAGATTAAATCTGAGCACTAGCAATTAGTACTGGGGGAGGGAGAGTGCTTTTTTTCTTTCTTTTTTTAAAAGTATTTATTAATGAAGCTATTTAAAGAAAACTGAGCCAACTGCTGAAGTTGGGAAATGTGAACCTTTCATTTCTAGCAGTTTTATACTTGTGCAAGACCCACAAAGTCTGTGGGGTTATTCTTGATTTATACCAGTGTGAGCAAGTAGAAGATCAGGCTGGCTCTGTGGGATTTTTTTTTTCTCGCTTTCCTTTTTTAAACTAAGATAGTTTTCTTTAAAGTCTTGGAGAAAGCCTTCAAAGAGGGGGATTTAGCCACGTGTTCTATACCTGTGTCCCCAGTCTCAAGGGCTGGACCAAACGTCCAAGAGCTCAGCATCCAAACACTTCACACAGAAAACTGGAAAACAGAAACACAGAAAACTGGAATGGAAGCTGAACTCCCTGGAAAATCCAGTTTGATGAAGCGAGTGAAGATATTTCAAAGATCTTGTTTTAGAAAACTGTTATTCCTTTTGGTTATCCAGTAAGGTGAATGGCAGATGTTTCTTTCAGAAGTAATTTCACATTCAGTTGCAGTGGTGAAGCCACTGTGATTGCAAAGGCCACTCCAAACCTGAGAAAAACCCGTGTAAAACAAAAATAAAAAATCCATGTATTTACTTAGTACTCCTTCACAAGCCAATCACCCCCTCGAAATAATAGCCACTTCTCTGAAAGCAACAGTTTTCCTTGTGAATACAAAAGGAGAGACCAAAGGCCTTCTCTCAAAGATTATTTTCCCTGGTGAAGTTTAATGCAGTAAGCATAATCCACTGCCATGGCAAGCACTCATGGTGGACCCATGTCTTGGAGCCCTCATGACCCATGGGTGGTTCATAACCGCCTTTTTGGTGCCGCGCTTCGGCTGCAAAGAATCGAAAAGTGTTTTAGAGAAACAGGGCAGTCACTGAGGGAGTCGTTCTTTCTGTGACTGCCAGCTCAGTGGCTGGCAGGGATGCAATGATGATATGAGGAGGGAAAGGTTTGGGGGTTTGCATGGTCCAGGTATGGACAGGCTCTGATGGTAGGTGCAGTGGAAACACAGCAGGCTCCCATATATTTCTGGCTTCGAGTGCTTTTCTGTGCCCTCTTTTACATCCATTTGAAAGAGAAAAATTTTTTATTAAAACATGTTGACCTCCATGGCTTGCTAAATAGGCTTTTAAATGTTACAGCAGAGCTCTGACCCAGCATTTTTAAAAGCAGGATTTTAATGTAATCTTTCATCTTCATTTGTATTTTTGTAACACTCAGTAAACTTGGGGGGAAAACCAGTTAGTCCTTTATTCCCTTATGTGTAAAACTCATGAACTCTAAGTAACACATACACTGTGTCTCGCTGAATTGCAGTCCTTATTATATGTGCAAACATCCCTTTGACTTGAAGGACAAGGATAGAGTATAGAATTTTGAGTCGTATTTATCACTTGGATTATTAATAATAATAACATTTGGCATTTTTATAGCACTTTACATTTTCAAAATGCTGCATAAACATTAACTAAATGGTAGTTAAGTGTGCATAAATGATATTCAGAGCCATTACCCTCTACCATGCTAACGCAGTCACTGTGGGTCTGCACTGAAATGTGTGTACTGCTGCTTGCTGGAAAATCTTTACTGCTCTTGTGAAGTATCAGCTTTCCTGGAAGAACTGGAGTGACCATTTTTCATTGTGTTTCGCACGCACCCAAAGGCTTTTGTCCATATTATGGATTAATGGTCTGCAAAATTTCAGTTTATTGGGGAAAAAGAAGTTGTTGATTTTACTTACAGGAGCATAAAAACAAATAAAAATAAAGGGCTCAGAAACCAAAACACTACTCTTTTTTAGAATCACGTTTTAGTTTGATTCTTACCACAGCCATGCATTTTATGCTCTGTTTCCTGGCTGTGGGGCCCACTCTGCTGCACCCTACCCGTTTGGAGGCTGGGTGCTCGCAGGGCTGCCCACCCAGGGCCCAGGCTGACCCTTCCGAGCCATCTGCTGCACTCGTGGGCACATCAGTGTTGCCAGCCAAAGGGCTGCGCGATGTCCATCGACCATGGGAAGCAGAAGGGGCATTTTAGGAACCATTGTTTTGCAGTGTCACGAGACTTCTCACACATAGCTCTTAAAGAAAATATCTGTACTTGCCTGATGTTTGTCCCCCACCCCCAGTTTGCAGTGTACTTTTCTGTAACCACTCTAGTCTGTAGTGCAGAAACGCTTCTTTTTCTTGCCTAGGCACCTTTCTGCCATCTCAGTAAAACTGGGTGTGTAGACAGTTTTAGAAGCACCTTGTACCCTTGTTTGCATCCAAAAGCAATGTACTGTGTCCCCCCACCGAAGGGGAGCGGAAGTCATGGGAAACGTCAAAGAGCAGTTTTCATGCTGGATTGCACCAATGTAATCCAGAAGCAAGTGAATAATTCCACTGTCACTTAATTAAAAGTTTTAAGACTTTATGTCTTTGACCTTGTTCTTTAGTTGAACACATAAAAGCAAAATGGCTTGCTGCCTTAATCTTACTTCGTGCCGTTGCCCTCCGATGAGAGAATCCTCCTGGTACCTGTGATTTGTCATTGGAGCGAAGGGAAGGGCTATGCACACTACTTGCTCCTATCTTCCACGGTGAGTCTATCTTGACAAAGTTTCTCTTGCTATCTTTAGTTCTTCTCCCTGGGGCATCGAGCACATCAGGACAAGAGGGATCTCAGCCCCACAGCTTCATTTTGGACCTGTTAACTGTAACTACTGATGTCGTTTACAAGGATAAACCCTTAAAGCCAGGCCAAGGTAGACAAAGAAAGAACACCGGAGTAATTCCCTTTGGACAGCAGAGATTGGTGTTCAAGTTATTGAAAATCTGTGTAACTCATTTTCTCTTTTGTCATACTTAAAAAATCCATGAAGTTTGGCTGAGTGCAAACAATAAGCTTTTATTGTTGCTGCCCTTCTTCATAAATGTGTAATCTTCTGGGACCATCAGAAAAGCTTTGGTACAACAAATTAAAAGTCTCTAAACTTCCCTGTGTCTCCTTGGACATTTTGTAGACCTGCAAATATCAAGCAGTAATCAATATAATGCTGCTCTAATACTTTCAGGCAAACTAGCAGCTCCTGAGCAGAGAGCAGCTCTCTCCTGGCGAGGGATGGCTCCTGCCTGGGGGGTCACAGAGGAGCGGCACCCATCAGTGGCACGTGCGCTGCAGAACCTGGTGTACAAACAGCACGGCCAGCTGGGTGCAGCTTGGTGTGCTGGTTAGCAAGGCTTGCAAATGCACTTTCCGTCCCATCATCGGCTCCCATATTTAGCGGCAGCGTTTGTAAGATGTGCCTGAATTCTTGCTGTTTTGCAGGTCGCTGTGTTTTGTAATCTCCTGTTTCTTTCGCGTGTGTCCGCGTGTACACGTTTCCCTAACAAGCCAATTATATTATAGCCAACAGGGTGACTTGGAAATTCTCTCTCTTCATTGTTTTAGCTTAGTAAGCTAGTTTAACACTACTATCTTCGTATAGCCTTCATTTTCTCTCTGAGAGAATTGTATTATTTTTCTTTGGGGTAAGGCACAAGGTATTGAATTACAGAACGTTGGCTCTTTTATACCTTGTCAGTGGAACAACCTTGTCAGTTTAAAGGCTTCAGCAAAGAATATTCAGTGTGGGCCAGCGAGGGTAAAAATCAAGGCTGTACTTTTTTGTCTCGTCAGTAAGGAGTAAACGTTCGCTTTCTCTCCCCAACTTAGTGCCTATTACAACTGAGGCAAAAACTGCCATTGTGCCCACTGGTAACTAGCAGCTCGGCGTGGGGTGGGCTGGGTGAGGGTTTAGCATTCGCTGCCACCACCCAGCTCCTTTCTCGTTATTGCAGCCATCACCGCTCCCTGGGGAGCTGGGAATGGATTCCCGCCGCCGCTCATGCAAAATGGATGCATGCAATAACTCAGGCGTGCGGTGTTACTGATTGGGTGCGCAGCGGTGCTAATGAAGCACCTAAAGGTGCTGCGAGCCCAGCCAGACCAGGGTGTCGCCAATTCTGAGCACGTTTTCGGCTGTGGGAATGGCTTGTGCAAACTGCCCCCGTGTGCTGCTGTGCAAGCCACTCCTGGTGCACAGCCGGCGTCTTTGCAGCTCTGGGTGCTTGCTCTGGGTGAGGTGCAGCATGCTGGTGTCTGCTCACTCATGGGGCCAAACAGCCCTGTCCTTTGCTGGGATGCTGGAAAAATGGAAGGAAGTTTTGTCTGCAAAAAAAATGCCCCTTACCTTCCACTCTATTTCTAACAGCTTATTTTTGTAGCAAGGAGTGCTCTTTTTTCTAGTATGGCCTGTTCCAGCGCCCATTTACATCAGTGTTAAAGCTCGCCACTGACCTCCTGGCCTCTGGATCAGGCCCATAGTCTCCTTATCTTCTTCCATATTACTGGCACACCTTTACCTTAGGTCTTGATTTCTGTGGAGCTCTTTAGGTCAAGCTCTATCTCACTGATGTGCTCAGGCTTAAATTGATTCAGAGAGAAACTGACTGTTCTTCTAAAGAAGTGGTCATTTTTCTTAAGCGGCTTCTATTTTTAGGTAAGGCTCCTTGTGCCAGCGGGCAGCGTTGGTGTCTGGCAGGCGGGGGTTACAGTGTGCTTTGTGACAAAAGCCCTTCAGCTCCAGACCCGTACCCCAGGGCTCCCCGCCGCTTCCACCAGCAGGTCGGTGACAGCACAGCACACGTTTGTTGGAAAAACTTAAGGGTTTTTCACTTAAAATCGAGAAGCTGTGGAACTCATTGCTCATGTCAAAGTTAGAATGTGATTTGCTTTTTCTGAAAGCCAGGAGTTTCTCTGAGGTCAGGGAGGGTTAAACAGCTGTATTCACAATTATGTTTAAGAAAAGCAGTATCTTGTTCTTTGGCCAAAACCCAGTGGACATTATGGGGGGGGGGGGGGCTAAGGAGTGTCTGCTCTGAGCCAGGAGTTCTGTAACTGTCCACGGCAACATTTTGTGTAAATTCCTCTGAAACATCTGCTGTGGGTCACTGGCAGAGAAAAGATACCTACCTGTACCCTGAGTGACAGTTCCTTTGTTTTTTAGTCGCTTTTTAAATTAGCCTGTATGAAGCGGCATCAAAGCAGTAAAGTGTCCACCAGTAAGTAATACCAGTGACAGATTTATGTGGGTAGCCGACCTTCTTGTGAGATGGAGTTGTAGCTCACAGTGCCTGCATGATACCAGTGCGGTTAGGCTGTTCTGTTGGCAGTGCCATCACTTGATTATTCTGTGAGAAATTTCAGAAATACAGTTGCTTTATGAGCCCAACTTCTATGATGATAAATTTCCAAAAGCAAAAATGTGAATTTAAATTATTCGTATTCATGTGAGCATGGTAGAGATTTTTGGAATCGCTGCGGCAAGTTATGGATGATGCATGAAATGAAAAAATCCCTGCCCAGTGCACAAGGAATACAGAAAGGGTTGTGCAGCCAGCACTGTGCTGTGCTGCGCTATGGGATGCGCGCTCTCTAGGGAGAGATATTTGTATTTTTGAAAGGCACCCAGCCATCAGCCTACGCACAAAAGCAAACAAAGGACAAAATGAGAGAAAACATACAAATACCCACCACCACCCAGAAGCGTCCCCAGCATAAGGCCGGTGCTGTTTCCTGCAGCTGGCTCTCCAGCGGGGCAGAGCTGCGTGAATCCTGCACGCGTGGGGCAGGTTCTCCTTCCTGGGCAGAGATGCCGGCCCAGACTTTCAGCTGACATAAAGACCCACTGAAGCCAATTCCAGCTACTCGCGTCTTTGTGGAGCAAAAAGGGAGTGGGGCCAACTCTGCCGAGCATTGGCCTCCTGCGTCATTCCCCAGCCCACCAGGTACCGCTGGCACATCCCTTTGCTCAAAACGCCCGCTTGCTTCTCAGCAGGCGTGGTGGCAGCTGGTGGTGGCCAGGGTTGGCCTCGTGGCCGGGAAAGTGCCTGCCGGGGCCTCCCCGCTGGCCGGGCCCTGCTCCAGCAGGCCTCTGCGCGATGTCACCCAAGCTGGCCTTGAGGAGCCCCTGGCACCTCTGCTCCCTGGTGGACCCGCTGCGCTCCCTCCGGCTTGTTTGCAGCTGCTTTTGTAACCGCGCCCTGTGATCCACTCTCCCTGTTCTTTTTGCCACAATGGCTCCAGACAAGTAGAAAAAAATCCATCTGGGATAATGTGATCGCATCCGAAGCACCCCATGTGTGACAGGATCTCATTTGCTTCTTGTCTGAAGCTGACCATAAAAACTGTGGGCATTGAGGAAAAAAAACTGTCTGAAAAAATACTTGCAGGTATTTTTTTCTGGATGTACGTCTGGTGTTAGGATCTGCCTAGTCTTCTTGTCTGCAGGAAAATAGAGTGATTGTTTTTCTGGGACTGCACTCTGCATTACAGTCTTCCCGTTCTGAATCTTGTGCTTCTTCAAGCCCTTATTTAAGTGATTGTATTCTTAACTTAAAGAGATGCAATTTGCAAGTGCTGAGAATTCTCTAACTTCATCTTCCAGGAAAGTCCAAATGTAACGTCCTTTCTAACTGTCTAACAAAATCTTCTGCATGTGCATGTATTTTTGGCTGAATACTAGAATGTGTCTCAGCATGATGTGTCTTTAATTCTAATATGTTAAATATCTCATTAGGTTATTTAATATCTATTGTATTGTGTTTATTTGATAAGTTTGACAGCATTTTGAAACACCTGTATTTTCCTTTTCAGACAGACAATATATGGGCTTTCCCATCCCACGCATCAAATAACGCTTAGGTTTTGATTTTGTTGCTGGGTGCTTGGTATGAATGCTGTGTGTTTGCTCTGTGTTCCTGCACTTCAGTGACTGTTTTCAGAACATGCTAATTAGTTTCTAATGTTGCAATGCAATTTGTTGGAAACATCCTGCTGTGTAAATACATCAAGACATTTGACCAGAATCTCTGTTTTATCACGACCTTTCCCTTCACTATACCTTTGCTTTTCCAGTATTCTGTTTATCAGCATGCTTTGTTCTGTTGTTTTGTTTTTCTTTTTCCTCCACCTCATACACAGTGCTTAGGAAGACCCATCTAGTAAAGGGATAAGCACTGCCCTCTTATCCTCTGCTGGATGCAGGAGTGCTTCCACACGTACTGCATGCTCATCTGATCATTTTTCAGGGAAGAATAAAAAGGTTAGACAAACCTCTCTTGTTTTTTGATGGGCATTAATGGAAGTATTACCCTAGTCTCCCAGTCCCAAAGTCCAGGTTTCTCCATATCCTGAAGACTACCACTGAGATTTTAATGAATATTAAAAACTCAATGAGCGCTAGAAACCTGAAAGGTGTGGAGTTGGGATAGCAAGCAGAGATACATGTATTATGTTCATAATTACCTGCACCTCATCCTCTTACTGTTTTCTTTTAGGATTTTCTTTTCTTTTCTTTTCTTTTCTTTTCTTTTCTTTTCTTTTCTTTTCTTTTCTTTTCTTTTCTTTTCTTTTCTTTTCTTTTCTTTTCTTTTCTTTTCTTTTCTTTTCTTTTCTTTTCTTTTCTTTTCTTTTCTTTTCTTTTCTTTTCTTTTCTTTTCTTTTCTTTTCTTTTCTTTTCTTTTCTTTTCTTTTCTTTTTCTTTTTCTTTTTCTTTTTCTTTTTCTTTTTCTTTTTCTTTTTCTTTTTCTTTTCTTTTCTTTTCTTTTACTAATTCTGCAAATATCCAGGCCCATCCCCTCCACTTTGCTTTGACCTGGCTTGTATCTCACAAAGGGTTCTGTCTGCCTTAGCCCACCTGTTCAAGCCCGTCTGATCTCTGTGATCAAGTGCATTTCTCTGGTTAATGGTGTCATCTGGCAATTGGTTTATAGCATCTTCTGGGACAGCGTGTGGTACTGTGGGCATATTGCCCCATATGAAAGGTTCTGTATCTGCTGCAGAGCTTTAGGTCAAAAGCAGCATCCCCTACCTGCTACATAGGGTTCTGCCGAACTGCCAGCTTTAGGCTTGTAACTGAAGACCCATTTTGCTCTTGGCGTTGGATGGTGACATTTCCTAGCAGTGTCTGCTCCCTTGGGTGTTCCCTGGGGAAGACAGCCTGCTGGGTGCAGGTGCATCACGGACAGCGAGGGCTGCCTGTGCCGCTGGGGCTGGGAGGAGCGGGCCCAGCCCCTGGGGCCGGTGGCACTGCGCACGGCTCCTACCCAGCAGAGCTGGCCGCACCGTGCCTCCAGAGCTGTCAGCTTGGCTCCATGCAGGGGTGTTTGCAGTTGCTATATGGCAGGCACAGACTCTGACTGCACCCTCCACACTTGCCCTGTAGCGGCCCGGTCCTACCAGCCTCACGTCTCACATCCAGAGGTGAGGTGTTCAGCTGGCTTCGTTTGCTTCACATTTACTGACAGGCCCGGCATGCCGGTACCAGTTGTGTGGTGCCAGGAGGGGCTTTATCGCACGGCACGGCCAGCATGTGGTGGCACTGGGGCTGCTGCACTTTGTCACAGGGGAGCCTTCTTCATGCAGGGCCCTCCTGCGAAAGCCACCTGCCCTCTCCTCAGCACTGCTCGGAGCAGAGGCGTGGGCCCAGTGCTGATGGTGGCCGAGCAGCCCCGCCAGGTGCCTCCTGCCACAGCACACAGAGCTGGTGCTACTGGGGGGCTGCAGTGCCGTTGGTCCTGCCCATAAGCCTGTCCCTGGGGTCATTCACACCTCTGCCAGGTAGCCGCTTCCTTAAAAAGAGAGGAGTCATCCTCTGGAAGTGGTTTGCACCCACTTTGTGCAAGAGCAAATCACTGATGCCTCTGCCCACTGTGGGTGCATCAGCATGGTGTGCACCGGCAGCGTTCTTACCATGCTCGGAGCTCCTGGGGATCGGGTAGGAGAACAGCCATCTCGTAGTGACTCGTTGGTATAGGCCTATGCAAACTCAGTGCATGAAATAGTTAATTAGAAAATCTCCAGTTACCAACTGAATTTATTTTGCAAAAAAAAGTTACATTTGTTCTTCTCAGTGAGAGGAAAAAAAATAAGCAATTCAAATCATTTTGAAGTTCCATTCCTTCATTCATTAGGAGACTTAGCTTGCAAAATCCTAATTAAAAAGAACATTTTGTGTTAATGAAAATGTTCTAATTTTTTACCTTATTAAGTTAGTTAAATTTTTTTCCGGAGCATTCAGCAAGAAGAGGTCTTCTTAACGGCTTTGTTCATGTTTATATTCTTTGATTGCAAAATTTGTGAGACAAAAGAGAGCTAAACTCATTCTGTGGTGCCCTCCAGTTAACTGTTCGGTTGAAAAATGACCTTCATAACTAAGTCCCTTGCCTTTTCATCGATATCAAAGAGTTACAACTCTAACCTACAGTTGAGGAGGTGGCTTCAGTCTGGTAAACCATCAGAAATTGCATGAGCACCCTGTGGAGTGTAGATATTTATAGATATCTAGGAGGAGTACAGATAACTGAATAATTTGAATCTGAATTCTGAAATAGCCTAGGGCTTTTCTGCTGGCTTTCAAGTCCAGCATCTACTTGCATGACATTTAGTCATTAAAAGCTGAAGTTTATTTCAGTACCTAATAATTCTGCATCAGACACAATAATACTGCAAGCCGGAGATCACAGAAGCTGCATTTAGGACCCTACTATGGTACAACGCCTAGAAAAGACAGCGCTTTCCAGGGGTTTTAAAAATAGCTGTACTATATATGAGGTTATGTTAACTGTGAAGCACATTCATTTATGCAGTCTCAAGATCCAATGCAGAATTCTTGGCTGGTGTAAATCCAGGTAGCTGTAAGTCAGCTGTGTTGAGCTGAGATGCTCACAGGGAATGTGCCTCTGAAGGAATTTCACACCTTTGGTTTCATTACTTGCATTTGGCCACTGATGCAGCTCTAGTGGGGTGGATTCTAACATTTAAAATCTCTCCATAGGCAGAAATTGCTGTTAAAGTCTTTCAATTCTTATAGAAGTACAGATCAAGGACATAAAAATGTTTTGTAGTTGCTCCAAGCACTGGAAAAATATCTGTTAAAGAAATATTTATTAAAGAATCAAGGGATCATAGAAATTTGTAGGTTGGAAGGGACCTCCAGAGGTCATCCAGTCCTTCCTTCTGCTCTGAGCATGTCTGGTTAGAACAGGTTGCTCAGGGCTGTTTCCAGTCGGGCTTCCATCTCCAAGGATAGAGACTCCACAGCCTCTCCACACAATCTGTACCGGAATTGTCCACCCTTGAGCTAAAAAAGCTTTTCCTGATACCTAATTGCATCTTCCCAAGTTGTAACTTGTGTCCACTGCGTATTGTCTCATCGCTGTGCACCTCCAAGAAAAGTCTGACCACGTGTTCTTTGTACCTTCTTAGTAGGTAGCACTAGGAAGCAGTAATGTCTCTCCTTCACTTCCTCTTCTTTAGGCTGAGCAAACCCAGTTCCTTCAGCTGGACACCATGCTCCAGATGCAGCCTTATCAGCGCTGAAAGCGGGGGAATCACCACCTCCCTCGACCTACTGGCCATGCCCTTGCAAATGCAGCCCATTTTGCAGCTGGCTGCCCTGGCCGTAAGCATAGCCCTGTGTGCAGCTGGCCGCCCTGGCTGCAGGGGACACTGCTGCCTTGGTGCTCAGCGTGTCCTGCACCAGCCCTCCAGCTGCTTTTCTGCAAAGCTGCTTTCCATCCTGTTGGCCCCCAGCCTGTGGGCTTACTCCATCCCAGCTGCAGAAATGCTTGGGGTTTCGGCGTTGATTTCAGGAACACTGTATTCTCTACTTTTAACTAATTAGGGGCTATTGTTAGAAGTGCTTATACTAAAGAGAGGTGAAAAGCCTTCTTCCACCCTTTGTGTTAATGTTGAGGATTTGCTAGTATTTAAAGTGAGCATCTTTCAGCAGTACTTTCTGCTTATTATTTTCTTTCTCCTGATACTTTAGCAGTCAACTCTCACCCACACAAGTGCTTGTAAAAACTAAGTGCTGAGCTGGCATGCTCAAATGTTCAAACAGGACATGCACATCAAACTGTGGGTCCAAGCAATGCTGTGTTATGTGTGCAGCTGCTCACAGCTAACAATCACAGATCAGACTTCAGATACAAAGTGCCAAGAAAGCAGCGGAGACTCTTCACCATCCACCTATGTAGGGAAAGAATTGCACTATAAAATTGGGACTCATTTAAACTGATGATCAAATCTAAGGAAGTGGCAATCTGTATGCAGACATTCCACAAGCAGAAAAAGAAGCTGAATTCACCCAGTGAATTATTTGCTGCCAATTATTCTCAGCTTTAATACTCGGCTTTAAATATTTAGTTAGATCCACTTTCAGCCTAGGATTTCAGTTTTCATTTAACATCATGAGTGACTATATATATGTATGTATATATGACACGTTATTTTCATTACATCTCCTTTGAATACACTTGAATAGTAGCGTGAATTGCCTGCCTCCATTTTTGTTAGATTTTTGGACAAGGTGTAAGCCTTTTCTCAGTGGATTTTGGTAGTTGTCTAAGTACCTCTTTGATCTGAAAGTGACCCTGCCGTGTTGAAATGTGGACTTGGCTAACTTCATGGCAGGACTCTTGGAGAATTACAAGATGGCTGTAAAGATGCACTAACCCTTTTCAGGACCTAAATTAAGCTTTAAATCAAAGCTAACTAGAATGCCACCAAAGCTTTTCCATTAAGACTGGCTTACACACCCTTGCACTGTGATGCACAGAAAACATCATAAATTTTGGACCTGGACTGAAACCCTGAAGCTCTGTCTTTACTTTCAAAGTTCATGAAATGCTTCTTCACCACCAGCAAGCAATCCAGTGTTTGTGTGAATTGGTTTTTGAGTGTGAAGGCAGATGCTGACCCAGAAGGCAGTTGGCACTAGGCAATTATCACCAGAAACTGAATCTCAGCTCTAGTCCATCGTTTTAGTTAGCAGTGTGCGAGAAGTGCTGTGCCACCATTTTAAGGCAAAAAAAGATGCAAGCATTCGAGGGGTCACTTTCTGTTAGAATAAGCCCTGCTTTGTCACTGATACATACGGAGTACTGCTATTTGAGCACAGGCCATCACCACCTGCTTCTTTGTATAATGAGCTATGCTTGAAAGCAAAGATTTTGGTGGCTTACAAACCATATGGAAGAAACATTTTTTTTTTCTGTTTACCTATCCCATTACATTCCAATGAAGGCACTGGTGGGAAGCAACGCAAGCAATAAGGTAAGACATTTCTCTCCTGAAAATAAGACTTGCTTGGTCATAAATGAATACTTGAGGAGGGTGTGAGAAGGCAGGTACAGCTGTTAGCAGCCTGGGGCACTATCTGCACATGATCTTTGGCACCAGATCGCCGGGGCTGTTTAGAGTAAAACCGGACAAGGAGCTGAGAAAAGAGCCTGAGCTGGTGTTGGCAGGGGGTTCGGGAAGGCCCTGTAACAGCTTGGCAGGGATGGACAGGGTGGTTGACCTGAGCTCCCTACTCTCAGAGGGCAGGAGGGCCTGACTCATTTGGGAACGGGCCTATCGATAACTGCTGGAACTAAGCTGTGGTGCAGAATTTCCTGGAGCTCTATGCACTTCTGTTCAGAAAGTGTGGGTGTTATAACATCATTGTGAAATACTATGATGAAATAGTCCACCGTACCGCCAATGTTCAGCTTTAAAGCTAGGGCAGGAGAGGAAAGAATTGCTAACGCTCCAAGGAGCAGCTTGTCAGCTTGAAGGCCTTGCGTGTGCCAGCTGGATTCAAGTTCAGGTCTGGATTTGATCCACCAGTGAAACATCATCCTCTAAAAGCTACTGGCTGAAGGTGGCAGACCTCTGGAGCCCTAGGGGGTTGATCGGAAAGTTGACTCTCTCTTAACCGTATGCTCATGTATGTGGCAGTTATGAAAACGCGTCAGATTTCCAGCTTTTCAATTTTAAAAAGTCCTTGGGAAAAGCACTGGCCAAATAGTTGCAATTTCCCCTCCCCTTTGCCATCCCTTCAGTGAAATGGAAACATTTCCACCGATTTAAATGGACTCTAGGGTTCTAATCTTGTCTTGGCTTTGCCAGGGCCAATGTTTTGCCCCCTGTGGCTCTTGCATTTAGTGAAATGTTTAAGAGTAGAAGAATCTGACAGTTTAATAGAAAAGCTGAGGGAATCCATGAATTTTCTGAAAAGGCTGGGGTCAGTTCCTATGTGATGACAGTTCTGGACTGAAGCAGACTTCTGCTTTCCAGCTGGTGGGAGAGGATTTCCATTGAAGACACACAGTTCAAAATCCATTACTCTGTCCCTAACGTAATACAGAAGTGTGGCTCAGCAGCAGGCTGGTTTCTGAGCTAGGGAACAGAGCAGCAGTGTTTCCCTGGAACCCACAAGGCAGCAAGAGCGCATTTTCGGTGGCCGCCAGAAGACTACTTAAACAGCAGACTCTCAAATGGATCTCCCCTTTCCACCCCCACGTCTCCACTCTGCTCATATAAATATTTAAATAATTATTTTTTAGAGTTATGGAAAAGCTCTATCAATTGCTTCTATCAGAATCTGTTCTATTAGCTGAGCAACTTTCTACCATTATAGCAGCTTTTCACCACTTTCTATTTCATTAGCATTCATTTTCTTTAGACATATGACACACTACCCACTGGAAATTTAGGCATCTGGGAACATAAAGCTAAAAGCTGAGGCTTGCTTCAGTGCTTGCAGCCCACAGAATTTTATTACCTAACCTACCTTTACCTAAATCACAGAAAAATGACAAACCTTTTGATGCATGTAAAAAAAACCCTGAAACAGAGTTAAACTGCAAGCTTGACTGATGCAAACTGACATAAAGCATCACAATGGCACACATCAGAGACAGATGTTTTCTCCAACTCTAGTTCGGTTGCATTTTTGCAGAGTGCACTGCTGATTCGTTAAACTTACTGCTTGTAAAAAGATTTGGGTCTGGAGTTCAAACTCAAATCTCCATGAGTAATTGGCGAGCTGATGGTATTATTCTCGCAGGTGGAAATGGGTAATGCAAATTTTAGAAGCAGCACATCTGTTCTTTCAGCTAATCGGATATGAGTTCTACAGGAATGACCACAGTAGCAACCTCAGTGTCATAACTGGAGGGACACAAATCAACAGCGCTGTGGATGCTGATGTCGAGGAATTTGAAAATCCGAGCTGCAGATTCCTACGTACCTGGCTGATGCTGGCTTCTGCTGACAAAAAGTCAGCTACAGGATCCCAGAGCCCAAAAGGTCTTGAGCTGAATGACTACAGTAGAAGGCAGTCCCAGGCTCACTTCCAGAGAGTATAAAAAAGAAAAGAGTTTGATGTGTTTTGGGTAGAAACAGGTCCTAGCAGAAGTGAGATGCATTAATTTAGCTAAGTATCTCACCTGGTTGTTGCTTCCCAGGCAAGACGTTCCTGAGAGGAAGCGATGTCTCAGGCTAAGGCATTATTTGTTTTCTGGGGGTGAATTGCATGGATTGCTTTTGTTTGTGTTGTTTGTTTGAGGTTTTACTGGGCTAGGAACCATCCAAACACTTAGCACAAGAAAATCACAAACGTCTGTCTTGTTACTTAGGTTAGACAAGGGATGAGAAGAAACACGGCAGAATGATTGACCTCAAATCATTGCTAGTGAGGTTGAGATCCGAAGTCTGCCAGCTAGATGGGTGAAATGCCTGGTCCCTGAAACGATGCTGCTCCCGTAGTTGAGCTGTATAGACGTCCCCTGTGGGCAGTTGTCAGCTCCTTTGTTTATATTTCTCTTGCAAAAAGCCAGATGGGAAACAAAAGTAGAGTTTGGACTGCTTCATGTTCACCTTAAATCTTCTGTTTGCTTTGTGACATGTTACAGGCTGTCGGGAGGGTTACATTTGTCAACTGTGTACCCTGGACATTCCCTCTCATACATGGATAGAAACCGCATAGCCTGAACTTAAACACTTCAGAAACCCTCTGAGATTTCGGTAATAAGGATATACTTTGCTTTTCACATCTTGCCCTGGTGAAATACATGGAAATTCAGAATGCCTTGCCTGATACCAGCTCCTTAGGACAGCTACAGCTGAAAGCCAACCACCACCTGTATGTAAAACAAGCCTACACAAAGCTGTTGAACCAAAAGCTGGCACTTCGGGCAGTTTGGCATTATTTTAATACGCCTGGAGTGATACCCCAGGAATTATGCAAATTATAACCCATTTTTGGTTATCTAACAAATTTTATATCTATTCCTTAGAACTTCATACATAACGTATTTACAGACATGCATGTACACACATCCACACAAACTTTTGGCACCATGTTGCACAGTGTTTTGTCACTTGTCCATAGTTCGTTATGTATACTTATCTCAAAATATATTTGTAATTAAAATCTATGAAATTAGTTCTTCCTCGATAGTTATACGCTTCGGCATTTGGAATGTAGTATCTTTCTCACTAAATAAATTGTGCAGTCATACGAATTTTGGGAAGAGTTCTTCCAAACTGTTGAAAAAAGTTTGTTTATTCAGAAATCTATCCCATATCAGTTCTAGAAAAGTTGACCTACTAACTATGTGTTAGAGCACGTCTGGCAGGACCTATGTGATTTTTATTCTAGTGAAGCTGAGAAAGGACCTTCAGTTTTAGTACACAAGTATTGAGAAGTGTCAGACAGTTGTCCAAGAAAAACTCAGAGAATTTCGTTTTTAGCTTTCAGAATTGCTGTTTTCCTTTTTACTGTTTTCTTACATGACCCATTTGGGTGATTTATTTCAGTTCACAAACAAAACGGTGGCTACTATGAGCAAGTCTTCTGTGCTCCATGGGAGCACACTGCATCTTTTATCCAGCTCCACCAGAGCACACTGCATCTTTTATCCAGCTCCACCAGGGCTGCCCAGCACTTCACACAGAGAGCTCTAAGTTTGCTAAAACTCTGTGAATACTAATGGATGAATTATCTGGTGCTATTCTTAGCATTCTGGTAGAAATGTGAGCCCATTTCCTGTTTAGTTTTGCGTGGTCCATTGAAGGAAAAAGTATCCTGCGGTTCTTTTTGTCTTAATTGCAACTTATCAGAGGACTGGCATCTTTTTTTCTGCAGATGCTCAAGCTGTCACTTGCTGTATGCAAATGTATCAGTATCTTGTTTCAGGTAAGTAGCCTTAGACCCAGTGGGTTGAACTTAAATGGCATTAGAACTTCTTGTTCAGCAGACTACATCAGACACTTAAATATATTCAGAAAAGCAGAGAAGCTTTAGCAGGTGATAAAATGAAGCTTGCACTCCTGTAGCAAGAAACTTTCCTGAAGTGGGCCTGATAAATTATCTTTTCATGTGTTGTTGTACCCTTGTGTCAAACCTTGAATTTTGCACACAGTGTTACATCATTTCCAGGATAAGAAGATGACTTCTTAATCTCCTTTTAATTCTGTATCTGGAAAATGGCTTTATTAACCTCTAGCTACTAAGCAATAATATATCTGATGTGCTCTGTGGTCCTGCTTACTTTCTGTTGCTCTCCTGGAAAAGCGTGATAACCTCTGAAGAAACTCAGTGTATAGACAGACCAATGGAAGACCAGTTTTAACTATTAATCTAATAGTTTTCAGACACCTGTATTTAAATAACCGCTTCTGCTCTGTTCCTCATAAGTTAGTTCAAACATGGTATGTGATATTAAAAAAAATGCAGATACCTTTATCAAAATTTCCATCTACAAGGATACTCCCCATCCAGACAGCTGTCTTTCTCCCAACTCTGGCCACGGCCAGTTCACATCTGTAGAACATGAGCATATAGCACAATGGGTAAATATTATTCAAGAGAAGGAAACATAAATTCGCTTACAAGAACCTGTGGGAGGGTGTCCTGTTACCTAATGACCATGGCTTTCCCAGTACTGAAAAACTCAAATGGCGGAGAAATTCAATGGCAGTGTGGTCGTAGTAACGCCCGCTGGAAAATAAGAGCCCTGACAATACCTACACAGTAAACTGGGCAAGATTAATCAAGGGCAAGTGAGTTTTTTACAGCTCAGGAGAAATTTTGTGGAGTCACAGTGGTCAGCTCTCTAAAAATAGTGGCTTACTGTTTAACAGCAGCTGGAAAGCCAGGAGAATTTTACAAATTATTAGGCAAAAAGTAGAGAACAGACGAGAAAACTTCACTTTTTCCACTGTCCAAATGGGTGGCATGCCCGCGTTCTGGGTGCTGTCTGTAGCTCTCATCACCCACCCCTAAGGGATAGAAGCAGACTGAGAGGAGTGCATGCGGCCAGGCACGCTGCCTCCTCCTTATTTCAGACAGGCCCATACGGACACGTCTGGAGAACTGTTGCCCAGCAGTGTCTGCGAACTGCTGCTCTGAAGTCCTGGGAGGTGCCTGCAGTCAGCAGCTCGACAGCAGCCTACTTCTGCGTGCGAGTGGCACCGGGCTGTTCGTGGGGACTGCCTTCTGCTTCCTCAGGGTCTCCCCCTGTGCTGCTGGGCAGGGCACAACTCCCCTCCCTGCAAGAACCCCGTGAGAAATGGAGGGCCACAGCCTCCCACAGACACAAAATACCTTCCACCAGTTGCTCCCGGAGAGACAGTGGCAGTGCCTGTGAATGCTGGAGGGCCAGCAGATGACCCTGGATCAGCTGAGAACTTCTGAGCAGGCCCAAGGCTCCATCTCCCTAGGGAGCCGTACTCTCATTTAATTTCCTAACCCTCTGTTTTGAGCAGTTATAGAGAGAGAGCAGAAGAGGCTGCAGGATTGTTTAAAGGTACTTGGTCTGGATGCAAGGTCTGGCTCAGGAAGTGTTTAAATTTTTGGTTTTGAGTAGCTGAGATGGTGTAACATAATTCTCATATTCTTTCCTAAGAGCTAGCCACTACGAGAGAGGAGATACTGTGTTAATTGGATTTGCTGTTTGATCTAGCGTGGCAGTTTTTTTGCTTTTAGCAACAAAGGAAGAATCAGCTTCTTAGATTTCTAGTGCATGTTTATACAGACCGCTGACATTTTCTTCATCATCTGCTGTCTCATGATTTTGTTTCAAAAGAAGGGTAGGGCCGTGGTTACAGATACACTGGAATTCGAACATCTGGGATCTCTCAGAAGGTTTACGATGCCGTGTGGTGGTGTGTGGCTTTGCTTCAGTCACCTATGTCTCAACCCAGTTCCCCAGTAAGGAGGTGGGAATCTTCTCTGTGATAGAAAGAAGGCTAGTTTTGTGGCTTGCTTCAAAAAGGGGGTGTTACTCCATTGATCTCGAATGGATTAAATCTGCAGTCCAAAGCTGAGGAATGGTAGCTCATAAACTCTTTGCAGTGATGTTATGAGGCTTAATTAATTGAAAAGAATTAATGGAAAGGAATTTAAATGGAAGAAGAGAAGTAAATGTGAATATTATGATTGTGTGGAAGAATCTTTCAGTTCAGTGTTGAGCTAAATGGCTCTGAAATGTATTCATGCTCCTGAAAAAAGCTGAAGGGTTAAAATGACCTAATTCAACATCAACTAATACACTTCAATACGCATTAAAGCAGGTAGATTATTTTTTAAACAGTACTATCCAGCTAAGTGATGCACTTGTGCTCTATGATAGACTGGTTAAAGCTGTAAATGTCATTGTTAAAATGAGTATCTTTAACAGCTAATATCTATTAAAATGAAGCACTTAGGCACCAGAAAAGACAGTTTTAAACTGTTAGGTCCCTAAATTATTTTTGTACAATCAAAACGAGACTCTTAGGGATTAGGTGGCACAGTGGGTTAATGCATTACTCTTCTGGTTGGAAGATTTACCATCATGTCCTGCTTAAAAATACAAGGGAGATGAGACTTCTGTTCTTCAGGTGATCCAGCATATGCGTTTCTAAAACATATTTTAATGGATTGACTGTGATTTGCAAGAGAAGTAGTTGCCTGCTGCTACCATGCTTTGAGGAGGGCTAGGTTAGGACATGAGTTCACAGTCTGGATGGTTCCCTTGATGAGCTGACGAAATAAACCATCCATTTTTGTAGCTCCGTTTTCTTCTAATGACACCTCATTAAAGCTACAGCAAGACCTGTAAATGGTTAAACTCAGGAGGTGAGAATGAGGCTTTTTTTCAAGGTCATGTAGTCAAAAATGAGGAGCAGGTAGGTGCCCACCTGCACAGGTAGGTGCAGAGGGACAGCAAACCATATAGAGGCATGTTACATTATTTGCATTGAAACCATCCAGTTGGCTTTTCGGGTCGTGTTTGCTGTAGCTCACCTGAAATTTTTGGTCTGGCTAGATGCAGTGGAGTATTTTTTTCTGTTTCGTGAAGACCCAAAATCCCTTGGTGCCCAAAATGTAATAGCTGAGATGCCACTGCTGATCTATTCTTTATTTGATTCTCCATGTTTACACGTGCAGAAAATATGAAATTTGAAGGCAGCTGCTGGTTTTATTCTTCTTCCATGCTGGTGATGCAGCCTTCTGAGTAAGCTGTTCTCCTCACTTCTGCTGCAGGTGTAATTTCCAAAGCAGACAGCCCCTTTCTCAGGCCATTCTTACCCTTAATTCCTCTTTTCATGCCCCTGCTTGAATGTAGTGTGTCACTAGTGAATGCATCCCAGCTGCTTGCTCATGTTTATTTTGTTCCTGGCATTTGAGAATTGCACTCCCGGGTAAGGGCCTCTCAGCTTCTGAGTTGATTGTGAGTAGAGGGCAGACCATAGCACGTGGTGAGGGGATGTGTGGGGGGTGGTATCCTGAAAGGGTGGTATCCTGACGAACAATCTGCCATTTCAAACTCAGTTCCTGAGCTCTTCTTGGGACAGGACGCCAGCGTGCAGTTACTGGATCTTCTGGTTCTTGAAACACCATCCATTTACCTGAAAAACCAAGACAAAACTTTGTTTGTTTCTTCTACGGTATTAAATGTCAGTAGGTGAGGTAGGCGGTCCCAAGTGTTTGTTCTCCCACATCAATATGAGTGAATACTTCATATATCTATTTCCTTCTCTTTTAACTTCTCGGTTCGTGAAGCCCCAAAAAGCCTATCCTGAGAAACTGCTAACAGGTTTAGGGAAAGTTTCACAGTCCCTTTTTATACATGGATTGGTAATAAATCCATAAACTATTCAACGGACATGATGCCATACATTGTAGGGCCAATCCCTCAGCACAGCTTTTTTTTTTTTTTTTTCTCTGAAACCTTCCCTTTTTGGTGTTTATGTCAGGCTACTGCCATTTTGTCTTTCAGTTCAGATGGAGGGTGTTACACAAAAAAGTTGCTCTGCTTCATCTCCATGAAGAATTCTTTGTTTTTGTGAAGTTGAAGTAAAAGTGAGACAAGCAGAAGAGTGCTCGTTTTGTTGAGCAGAACCTTAGCAAAGCGTGAATGCCAGCAGGCAAATGGTGTCGTGCATTTTCCAGCAGCAGCTTCCTCTGTCTTTCTCTCAATACTGCACGTGTGTTTGTGTGCACACATGCTAAGAGAGATTATTCTCACTTTGGCATGAAGTGATCCAGAATTTTCTTTTGTGCCTTCTCTCCCGCAGGATTGTGTCTTGCTGCCAGCAACCTGATAAGTAGATAGCATCTAGACAAGCAGCATCCGATTGTGGAGACTAACAGCAGTAATCTCCCAAGCAGTAGCAAGGTTTAGCAATAGCAAGGTAACTGAAGTTTGTTGGAACTCTTGTTTTCCATAAAAATCTCAGTCACAGCCTTTTTGAGCATTGTGTTTGAGATGGTGGATAACGGCCTGCTTTGCTGTTCTCTGCCAAGGGCTGGTGCAAAGTGTTTCGGCCGTTCTTGGAAAGTGTTTTGGCCGTTCTTCTCTGCAGAAGCAGTGAGTCCATCCTTTTGCACTTAATCTCCATAGGAAAAGCTGTACAGCCATATGTAAAACAGGAAATTCCTGCCACAGGATCATTATATGCGTTCATAATTCTCATGGGTTGATTTTTAGATGAAATATCAGTTATGTGGTTACTATTTCCCAGTGAAAATGAATGTTTTCAGCAAAATATGACAAAGGAGGGGGGCAGCAGATAGAGCTGTTGCCCTTTTTCCTGGCAGGGTGAAGCAGGAGTGTAAAGTGTATCGGGTTGCGGCTTTGCAACACGCAAGAAGACGAGTCTGCTTGCAGAACTGGGTGTAACTGTCAGCACAGCAGCGGGACCTGTGGGTATCTTCATACAGATGAACACAGTGACAGTGTATTAGACTAATTTAAATTGTAAGAATAAATTATTTCCCTATAAATACCACATCAAATGATACATTTAGACACCACTTGGCAGTATTTTAAAGCTCTGAATCAGTGGCAGCCCACATCTCAGTTTCTTTTAAGCACCCATTTTAGTATGTTCAGGCTAAGTTTCCTGGCTAATATAAAATTATTTGTATTTCATATTTGTAATTGATGCTTTTAATTACTCTTCATATACTTTAATAGTTTTCATATAGAAAACTGCTTTCTGTGCAGTAAGCCGAAACTCCAATCTGCAGCAAAACTTGCTTGAGTCAGGTTTTTGCCAGGCTCTGTGTACCAGCCCCAAATACTAAATTATGTTGGCACCGTTACAGTAATCAAGGGAATAATTGTGAAGGCAAAGTTTGTTGTAAGGAAACCAAATTAGGAGGGGAAAAGAACATCGTTTAAGAGAAATATTTAGTATGAACTAATCTTTTTGGTCTTTGTCCTCCTACAGTAATGACTGTTTAACCATGCAGTATAATTATTTAAAACATGCTGTAGTTTATCCTGTGCAGATTAGAATCCTGCTTTATTAGAACGCTAAAAGGCCGCTCTTCAAAGGATAAGCAAATTAAAGTTCTGTCTTGCTGTTTACAATGCCGGGGTCAGATCGCTGATATCTACCAGCTTTAATGCGAAGCAGCCACAAACCCCATTTAGGTAGTCAGTTAAACACTTAATGGCTATTTAAATCGATGGGGGTCTGCTCGTTGCCTCTCGTGGTTGCTCACCGGCCCGTGGCAGCATCAGGTATTTCCTCTGCTCCAGCTCACGGCAGATGCTGGCAAACTCCCCTTGGGCCTTCAACAGGAATGGGGCTGGTCCTGCTGAAGCACCACAGCACGGGGCGAGTGTCCCGTCATTTTTTCTGGAATGGCATTTCTCGTGGGAGTTCAGGTTGCTTCATACCTTCCACATGGTGATGAGGCTAACCCTGCTCTCCAGAAACAACAGAATTGAAAGCTGATAGCATCTGAGCGCTCTGGAGGGGCTTGACCAGCTGGAACCTGTGGATATTTGTGCGTGACTCGTCTTTGGTTTCTGCCTCTGCCACGAAGGTTCCCCTCGCCTCCGATTCCCGGGCATATCGTAGGTCTTCCTCCCTCTCCTTACCGGTACCGCGTCGGCAAACAGCTTCAACACACCTATTTAAGAGACAACAAGATTCAAAAAGTGTGTTCTTCCAATGCAGCCAGGACTAACCTTAGCTCCTGATGGTGTGAGTGTAACAATCCCACCCCAGGGGCCCTTCAGGCTTCCTCTCATGGCATTTCTGCCAGCTTCAGTGGTCTGTAAGAGCTGGGAGGCTTTGGGGCACATCGCAGTGCTGAGCCTCTCTGGATTTTGTCCTGGGGCCTGTGCTGGAGGCTGGGGAAGGGTCCTGCAGCTCCACGTCTGGGAAACAAGAGGTTTCGTGAGAGCTTTGGCTTGAACATGTAAATAAATAAAAGTGCCCAAGGAGATCAGAGGACCGAAAATAAGGGAAGACAACTGTTGTGTTATTGTTATTTTTAAATATAATGATTTTAAAGGCAATTTCATGATTTCCATGGAGTCGGAGTGGCTATTTTGGACCATATGTGGTTGGTAATGCTGTTTTGGAAAATCCACAAGTATTCAGATGATTGTGTGGATCCATTTCAGTTATTTTTGGGAAAAAAAAAATAAAAAAAGAAAAAAAAATCAACCCTGCCTGCTTAGGCTTTTTCACAATATTCATATTACCTCTTAATCTTTGCCAGGCCAAATATACAATGAAAATGGCCTTTGTTTTTGTATTGCAATGCTTATGCTTCCTGTCCAATCCAAAGAAGTACAGGAAAATAAACAAACAAAAAAAGGATCAAATTTAAATGCACAGCATGCTTGCAGCTTTGGGTCTGTTTTCTCTGTGTTGCACTTCTAAATGTAAAAAGCATGCTTCCCGCCCAGACGGGGGTATAGCCAAGAGGGGAACCAAAATGGGGATACTCTGCTTTCTATCTCTTGCACAGATTTTATTGCGTGTTTGTTCTTTCATTGTTGTTTTCTTTAGTCTAAAATAAAGATAAACTAGACAGAAAGCAAAGTGGCCAGGCGCCACTGCACAATTATAATTAATTCACTGTTAATGTTTCAGACATTGTTACAGCATACATTGGAATTGCCGGGGCGGGGTGAGATTAGTTGGAGCTATTCGTGTACATACTACAGGAGAGTCACATTAAATACATACTCTAATTAATGTTTTCAGAATGAACACCAGAGGGAATAGTATGACTTACCACTCAGAGTGAAGTTGGTTTGTACTTCTGCTTCCCAAGTTTGTGCTGTGCTCTCACCTCCAAAGGTAGGGATTTGAGCACGCCCTGTACCAGGGCCTCATGGAACAAATGCACGCAGCCCATTCACAAACTGTACTTCACCACGTCCTACACTCATCTTAGAAAGGAGGGTGTGACTAAGACTAAGTCTGAATGTCTGCAGACTTAGCAAAGTTCATTATCAGATCTGGACTCCAGAAGCTTGAAAAATGGAAGGCTTCATTTTGTCAAGAGCAGTAGGGTTCAAGAATCCAAAAGTCCAAGTTCTGCAGTTTCAAGCAGAAGTGTAGAAAGGAAACCTGGTCGCTGCCCAGAAGCTTGGAAAGAGCCAGGATATATTAAATCCAAGAACACTTAATGTAAAGAAGAGGTCTCAGTCTATAGACTATTTAAGTGGCTGGAGGAATGAAGTTGGTTTTGTACCTCCAAAAATATCTCTATTCATTATTTTCCTGCTGCCAGTATTTCCTGTGGGGAGAGGGAAGCGGTGAAAACTCTGATCAAATATGTAATGATATGTGCTATTACAAACCTTTTTAATTTTAACTAAGTCTTCTTGTGAGTATTGAGTCAGATTTTTCAGCTTGAGCCTCTAGTACTATATGTTTGGCCCGTGTGTCTCTCCAGTACTGTATATTTAAGCTGTGTGTCTGAGGTGTAAGATAGCCCTTTGTATGTTCAGTCCGAGGCTGCCTGAAAGTGTGCCTCTGCTGGCTAGGTTTTATCAATGAGATGCTGAGCTGCTTAGTGAGAAAGAAGTGATCAATGTGTAATTGAAACTCCTTTAAGCTGAGTTTTTAGGAGAATTTATAACCTGCAGAAATGTTCTCATTACAAATCCTTTTTTGTCTTTTTTTTTTTTTTAATAATCGCCTTTAAGGAATGACCTGACTGCCAGCAATGAAAGGAGGAAGATTTGGGTTTTAAAGCCACGCACAGAGGTTCATGCATTTCAACATTTTTATTTTTTTGGCAGGGGGGCGAGGAGGGGCAGGACAGGCAGCTATTAAATATATTTCACACTGTATCGTCATTTATGTGAGGTGACACAATCCACATTAAGTTTCGGGTGAATCCTGGTCTGCTGCAGAGCACTATTAGAGTACTTATTAGGACTTCATTTTTGATCGTGGACGTAACCTGCATACCCTAATTTATGGCCATCTGGTCTGCAGACAAGAACAGCCCATATGATCGAGCTGCAGCTTCCCTAGATCAGCTAATACATCCATGCTGTGACTTAAAGAAGATGACACAGCCGTACTCAGGAAAAACCCTTGAGCACCTCTAAGGGTACTTTCAGAAGAGGGGGGCTAACCTTACGCAGCTCCTTGCTCAGTGTACGCAGCAGGACTAGTCATTGTATCTGTTTATTCATTGGTGTTTGTTAACGGTAACTTTCATTTCATTTAGGATTTGATTTGTTTACGAACTAATAAATATGATTTATAAAAAATGCCTGTGGTTCACTAATTACTGCACATATGGCGTTTTCGTTTTGTAAAACTGGCATTTGCTTTCTATTATGATTATGTCTCCGTTCACCAGTGCTAATTAGTTTGATTAGACAGATAACTTTAACCATTATTAGGACTAGATTATGGGAACTTTATATGCATGGGAATGCAGGGGAAAAGGGTACATCACCAGTGAAGGCAGGTCACCAGTACAGAGTTTGCTCCCCATTAAATATTTTAAAATTACTTTTTTTGTTTTGTTTTGTTTTGCACATAGAAGAACTGAGTGAGGCAGTCGCATTTAGCTACTTAAAAAAATCCAATTAAACACAGTTGTTTAGCATGAATTTGTTAATCAGAGTTAATCTTTCCAATGAATGCATAATTTGGAATCTGTGTCTAAAATGTTCATTTAAGAATGAGCATATTACAGACAAAATAAAAAATAAAATGAGATTCTCCTCCTTGGAAGTGGCTATCAATGGGGAGAAATATTGACTGTTCTGTGTTGATTCTCCTGCATGCTGAGGGACAGAAGTGAAATTGGATAAAGACTAAGAAATGCCATATGAAAACCAATGCTACCTGGGGTGAGCTGTTTTTCCCAAGAGTCTCTGAAAATAGTTGAATAGTGTCATCTGAAACTCTTCAGAAAGAAAAAAAAAAAAGAAAAAGAAAAAAAGAAAAACTCCTATCTATTATCCATTTTAGGATAAAAATAGTTATCCAAGGCACCAGAAGTCTGATATTATTTGTTCAAATGAATTCTCTGTCCTAAAAAAGAGGCACTTTTTCTTTCCCAATACCTTAGAAATTTACTTAGAATGTGACCCTTTGGAAGTAGTCCCTGAACAGTGTCGGGTTTGATTTCATCCTTTCCCTCGGAAAGAAGAGTAACTGATACCCAAATTAAGTAGCTGTGGGTACTTGTTTCATTAAGGTGGCCACTCTTTTGATTTTGGCCGATCGCCTGTATTCCTCCAATTTCTATATACTTGTGCAGTTGGGTTTGGGAGGCCAAATGGTGCCTGCTCTGGATGCACAGTCCTGCTGCAGGCTTCTGGGTCTCCTCGCAGTGCTTCTGTGGCAATATCATTTGTGAGTGGCCTTTCTGTCTTTCTGCTTTCTCTCAAAGCAGTTTATAAGGGAAGGGAAAAGTTCTTTCCTGTCTAAAAAGAATTGTGGGAATATTATAGAAGACATAAAACTACTATTGGAGGGCAAACATGCAGAGAAGAGTAAACTAGATTGTTGCAGTATTTACTCTCTCTTTGGTTCTTCTGGAGGATGCCTCCTGCCAGGCCTTTCAAAGGAAACCGGAGACAATTTAAATGTCAAAGTCTCAGATTTTAACATGCATCATTATTGTTGGAGGCATTATGCTCCAGGAAAAGTTTCAAAATTGCAGTCCTGTGTCTTAGGTGAATGTGAGCAGGATGGCCAGGTTCGGAGATGGCAGAAATTGGCAGCGGTTCCTTACATCAGTGCGGTTACCCTGCTTTACACCAACTGGAAGTCTGGCCCTGGAGAATGAATATTTATGCCATGCCAGGGAGGTTTGAACGCCCCCCCCCTTCTCCCCCCCACCCTTATTTTTTTTTAAATGAGAATGAATAAAGAAAGGGCTGGGATATGCTCTGTGCTGATGAACCCAAAGCCAAATACGACCTCCCCTTGACCTTTTATGCATTTAAGTTGAAAAAGGCCATTCTGATACATTCCACTGGAGCTTAAAATGCCTATATTTCAATTCCAAAGGTCAAGCTCTCTTCTCAGTATACTGTATGACCTAGTCTTTGTCTCCAGCCCATTGATGTTGCCTGACTATGTTTCTTATAACCCAATGGCTGTTTACTGTTTTTCTGGCTAATGTAAGTGAAAGAGATAATTGAAATGATTTTGAGCTGTGTGTCAGTTCTGATTCTGATTATGTCTCCTGTTCTCAGTGCAGCTTTAGTGGCTCCAAACTCATTAAGTATCCAGGAAATTTTAGATTACTTTGTTAACTATATCTTAATTAATGTATTTATCTTAAATTCCACCGAAGCCCTTTTGAAGTTTTTTTATCACTCTGTGTATCTCTAATATCGCTAAATTAAGTCATTTTTTCTTCAACCTTTCTATTTTCTTTGCCTTTGGAGGTTTTATTGTTTTTATTTTGTTCTGAAAGGCCTAAAGTCAAAGGGAATGATTTTCAGGAAATGATGCTTTGTGCATGTTTACAAGCAAATCCCTACATCTTCAGTGGATTTTAGCACAGCCGCCTCGGAGTGAAGGGGCAGGGACTGGCACTTCATTTTCCAATCTGCATAAAGCTTTGTATTGGTGGAGCTATGTCAATTCACAGCAGTGACACTCCAGTCCAAAATAAAAAGGTGGTCAGATTGTTCTTATTGCTAGTGGGGTACATGTCTTCTTACCCTCCTCTGGGCTTGAAATAGCCACGGTGCTGGGTGGTTCCCAAAAAGAGAATAAATGCAGTCCTGTCAAACAGGCTGGCAGGTCTTGAGTGTAATTTCTCTAGGTAGAATCACAAGGTAATCATTGTCTCTATAATCTCACCAATTACTTTATAGAATAATACCCGATATAGAATAAAATCTATTTTAGCAGACTATTTTACCCTCTCCTTCTCTTGAAGTTGAAATCAAACACACAGGAGTCTTTAAACACTTTGGTAAAGCTGGCAGAATGCTCCCAAATAATAATATAACCGATCACAAGTCTGGAAAGGATCTTTTTATGGCCATAGTGTCATTTCTCTTGATTAACACAGCTCACTCAATCATGGCTGATGAGTAGTTTACTAAGGGCCATAACCTGACACCCTGTTCCTGGTGAGATGTGCCTTACTGCACAGTCCTCGATAAACCTGGACCAGGAGATGTTCGTGTCCCACTCCTTGGCCATGTTTAGGTTCCCTCCAGTGATCACATGAGAGGGAGCCCAGCCCAACTGGAAAGATAAGACAGCCTCCTTCCAGTGTGAGGAGAACTGATAAGGAGCTGGTCGATACATGATCCTCTTCAGTGGGCAGCAAGACCCACAGTTTTACTGTGGGATGTCCCCTCCTTTTCTCCTGCTAAAAGTCAAAATTTCTGTAGTGGAAACAGTATAGCACTGCAATTAGATGGCAGAAACCAAACTGGAAAACATACTTATATATATATATACATATATATATATAACAAAGACAAAGCAGTATATTTTTTCACTAATTTCACCCTCGGAAGGGGCACCTGGTTTTGGTGATAATTTCTACAAGGTGGCACATAGCCAGCATACCGATTCTAGCCAGCGTCAGTGATACCTGGCAAAGGTAAGGGCAACTGCAATCACAGGGAAGTGTCAGGCAGCTTCAGGAGCTGGTGATGCTACCAACTGCAGTTAGTACAAGTGGCTGCTGTGCTCCTCATCTTGGAGAAGCACAGCTATACACAACAGCTGATGTAAATAGGTGAATTCTGTTAAAACCAGCACAGCTGCAATTACATACACCACCAGAGTGCTTGGATGCCAACAGCCTTTAGTAGTCTTCTTTGCTTCAGCTATTTTTTTCAGCTATGAGATAAAAAATGATTTACATTTGGAATTGCTGAGTAGGATGCAAGGGATTCTTTGTAATCACAATTTATCACCAGAACTCAGTGTAAATGTCACCAAATCAATTGTGTGTCCAGCTCTCGATGTCTCCATCGCTGTTCTTTCACAAGAAGCATGCACCCCTCTGTTCTGCATTCCCTGCTCAGCCACTGGAGCTCCAGAAGTTCCTGATGACAGCAAGCAGCCCGAGCTGACTTTCTGAGAACTTTCCATCTGTTATATTTCAGGTACTTCACAGATACCTTGGACTCTTCTGCTGGGACTGTGACTCAGCCTGCTTCAGCTTTCCTGAAACTGATTGAAGACAATGTAAGTGCTGATCATCTCTTTTCTTTGTTGTGATGAGATGAATTTACTTTGTATTTTGGCAGAAACATAATCATAAGCACCACTGGAAGCTTGGTGGGAAATGGGTTAACTGTTTCTCTTACTGTTGTTGCTCTGTGTAGATATTTGGTATAGAAACCAGGTTAAACAAAACAAAGGTTTATTTCCCACCACCACCACCTCCTGATTCCCATTAATTGTGAAAGAAAGAGGTTTGATGACTGAGTTAATGGATGAGTCAGGGAAGGAGTAAGTATTTCTTGGCCTTTGGATGAAGCAAACTACTTTTTTGAACTTTGCCTTGGGCTTGTCTAAAGGAAGCTACTATGTGTTTTAGTCATTGTTTAATTGAGGGGAGTTGGTTTACTTCTGTTATATTTTTCCCTTAAAAAGGCAAAATATTCCTTGGATTTACTTGTTATTACTTTACAGCAGCAGCCATAGTGTGAGACTTTTTTCCCAGTTAGAAAGTAAGTTTATGAAAGGGGTTATGTGATGTTAAGCCTGCAATACCCAGGTTGGACTCAGAGATCCCAAACTGGTTTTGAACGGTTTTGAAGTCCAGCCCTCACTCCTACAGCTTTGGGAAAGAGGAGCTCAAAAGCCAGGGATGGACAGTTGGGTGTGGTAGTGCAACATAAGAGACAGAATAAAATACTTTATGAATACAATTACTTTCTCTATAAGCAATATGGCAAAAGTGGGGCAAACCAAGTTGCACATAAAGGTAAAAATATAGATAGCAATGTAGTTAAGCATCAACGTGAGGATGTAGTGTCCTTTCCTCTGAACAACCTGTAACAGGAAAGTTGATAATATCTGGGAGGTTAGCAAGTCTTTTGCTTGTCTCTTATACTCTTATTCTGTGTATTATTTTTCCTCTCCTTCTTTGAAGTTATTTGACAAGTAATTTTCATTTTGCTGTTCACAAATTGTGTCATGTACACTGAGTCACGGGCTTGTGTTTTTAGAAGGGTTATCAGTCACAGCCATCCTCATGCAGCAGTGTATGATTAGCTATGTTTTTCTGTAAAGTATTAATTTAACCAATGTTTGGACACAGTGAATAAAGAATCCTCAGCGACGGCATGCCAACTGACAGGCAGATATTGGGTGGTAACCTCTAGACCTTGTCCAGGGCTATGCCAGTCACAAGGAGTCTGGGGGCAAAGAAACCCCCCATACCAGAGACCCTCAGGCACTGATGTGCATGGGAATAAGCCCGTAGTCCTTAGTGAGACCAGTCCAATCGTCCCAGAAACCTGTTGCAGGCATTCCCATCACGCACTGTCAGCCTGGGCTCTCCTCTGCAGGAACACACTTCCAGCTGCTTTGGGGGGCAGTAAAATGTCCAGTTTGTGGGCATCCAAGGGCTTCACATGTGTACCTACAGTGGTGAGGGCTGCCAAAAACCAGGCCAGGAGAGGTGGGTGCCTGGGTGCCTCAGGGAGCCGTGACAGCCCTATCAGACCGTGCTGCCTTTGTCTTCCGCTGCCGCTCTGGTACCTGTAGTTTGCCTTGGTAATCGACCAATACAAGCTGAAAAAGTGGTGTCAGCCTAAGCTGTGAATTGACCTGCTTTTGTCAGTTTGTCACAGTTTTATTGCTACTTTAGCACAGCGCGTGCAAGTTAAAGCCCGGCACTTCTGGCACCCGGAGAGAAACCTGGTGGGCTGATGTCCTCGGAGCAGTTTGCAATTGCAGAGGGGTTCCCTTTGTTCCTAGCCAGCTAGCCCAAACACAGATTTTCATCCCAGCCAAAGGAGCAGCCTGCAGGCGCGCGGCTCTGGTGTTTTCCCACATCTCCAGTAATATCTGGAATTCATTTGCAATGGTGCTCAATAAGATTTCCTGAAAATGAGATCAAAATTGTGTCCCTTCCTAAAGGTGACTGTATTAGACACATCTCTTTGTAAATGTTGAGTTTATTACAGGAACAATAAGGCTGGGGTCTTTAAATCAAGACATTTTGAATGTAGGAGACAAAGAATAAGAGAGAACTTTGAGGCCTTTTATGAAAGACTCATCTGAAAAACTAATATAGCTTCCTGCACAGCAGCAAATGTATCATACAGTTCACCCCAAAACTAGCTGGATGAATGTGTGTTTATACCTCCTATTTATACCAAGGTTTCAAAATAAGCTTTTTGAACAAGCTGTGATATTTTATTTGGTTTCCTTAAGCTAAGAGTATTGCAATGTCAGACTCTGTTTTCTTAATTGATTGTAACTTTTGCCATCCTCATATTGCAAAGCTTATGATGAATGAATGCTATGTTGCCCAGTGCCTTAGCAGCTTGTCCCAAAATTTGGCTTAGAGTGCCTTTCTCATATCTTTGTTTCTCACACAAATATCTTTGCTGTTGCTTCTGATAAATGAATAATTTCCAGCAGCTCAGGATGCTTGAAAATAGTCATGATCCAGCCAGCGTGACTGAGTGACCCTACAAATAGCAAACATCTGAATGTGGCCCGACATGTATAAACAACCCTCCAATAATAACTTGGTGTGTGCAGTCCAGCAGGTGGGAACAATCCTATTGCTGCATAGCTAAATAGGCTGTTGAGTGTGTGATGGAAGCAGCAGATTTGAATGACTTCAGTTTTCTTAGTTTTACATGTGCAAATACCGGTTGTTTTTGTTTTTTTCTTTTTTATTTTTATTGAGTAAATACCATTCCCTAGATTTGCAGACCTGTGTTGTTTTTCATCAACAGCATCCAATCTGTTGCTAAACTTGCTTTTCTGGAACCTCTCCCTTTCTCTGCAGCTCTGCTCCCAGGTCTTAGCCATGCCTAAGTCCTCTTGCACCTTACTGCTCCTTCAGCAGCTCGGCCCACATGATGAAGTCTGTTCATAAGGAATAGCCTCCACCCCCGAGTATCCTGAGCAAGCCCTAGTTTTATCAGCTTTCCTCTTGGAAAGAGGTAAAGTAAAGCTCAGAGTGTGAGAGAGACTAAAAATGAAGAAAATGTTATTGTTATTTCTGAATGGTATTTCCATATGGTCAGGAAGCAGAAAGATGGTCAGGTTATGTAATTGACTTTGCAAAAAAAAAAACTTCTTGAGCTGGTAAATTAAGGTGGAAATGGGGGAAAATAAAAGCTTTTAGGTTCAAAAAGGAATGTGACATTAATTTGATGGCAGGACGGGCGGAAGCAGGGTGAGCTGGCACAGGGCAGTCGCGGTGGCAGGGCTCGCAACGCCGGGAGCAGCAGAACGGGGGCAGGCACCCTGGGGGGGTTGGGGTTACCTTCCCATTTCAGTTCTAACCTGGCCCATGGTCATTCCCCACAGTGATTTCCTTCACGTTCGCTGCGCTGTCATCTGTCTGGTAGTGTTTGAATTTCTTTGGCAACCTTAAGCAGAGATTTAATTGTGCAACAGCTCGTTTCCAAAAGTGTGACGTTTGGCCAGAGGGCTGCTGTCCCTGGGGGTGTCGTGCTCCTGGGATGCCGTGCCTGGAACCACCCTTCCTGCAGGACTTCCCCAGCCTGCTTGCTAAGCCACAGTCTCTGAAAGAACGTGTGTCAAATGGTGGCTGAGAATTAAAACAAAATCCTTAGTGTCTCTGTAAGCCTCGTCTGAATGAATGCACTAGTCTGCGCCATAAAGGACGCTGAGGAGTACTTGCATGCAACCTGGCCATTGCATTTGAGGCTGTTGCCTGCTCATAGCAAATCTTTAATTTCAGCTGCAGGGAAAATGCTCCGCAAATCTCTAGATTCCCTTCCTTCCACCCCCACTTGCACCAGGTTGAGTATTTAAGCCACCTTTCTTTTTATTTCTGTTTGTCTGTCTGTCTATCTGTCTGTCTCTCTAAAAATAAAAAGAAGGATCTATCCAGTCAAATGCAGTGAAACAAGAAAATGCTCAGATATTTTAATACCCCAGAGCTACCCTTGGCAGATAAAATGACGAAAATGAAATTTAAAGCACATCTGATTTACCTGTTGTTTGTGTGACTCAAATACCTATGTTTAATTTTGTCTATGGATTGGAAAAAGTTAATTTCAAGCCTTGTTTCTCTTGCTAGCAGCAACAACCTTTTAAACTGAGTATTACTGGTGAACCATATAGAGCTGGTTAAAAAAAATGCTTTTCAGTTCCACCATGCAGTTGTTCGGACGACAATTATGGCAGCTGAAGTTTAATCATAGTGTTTGATAGCTCATTTTCTCAATGTCAACACGAGGCACTGTTAAAAAAATGAATTCTTTCATTTGATAAGCTGGCTCCAGAGCACTGGGCTCATTCAATAGGAAAACTCTTTCACAGGGCTGCAGCATGCATGGTTTTTCTCTTCCCTTTTTTTTCCCTTTTTTTTTTTTTTTTTTTTTTTCCCTGAAAGCCACCCAAGAAGAGATTAATCACGAGGGGGAAACTCAGCTTCACCCTCTAGCTGCAGGTCGCAATTTTTATTTGTATGGAATTGGCTTTTGGAAAGCTGAAGGCTGCCTGAGGGCAGGGACCTGATATAAGAAGAACCTGAGAATGAAGCAGCAGGGATTGATTAGCCTACTTCATATCCCACACTCCATAAGCACACTCCAACCGCAATCTAACACACCGCTGAGCTGAATAGACAAGAGAAATTGGATTCCTTCCTAATATTTAACCTTCAAGTCAGCTCTAACAGTTGTTGATATGTTGTTCTACCAGCAAGTAACAGTAGCTTTTTTATTCCAGCACCCACCCACACACATATATATACAATTTTATAAGTTATATGCTATATATTTACATATTTTCCATTTTCAATCTGTTTCAGAGCATGGTTTATCTAATCCATTTCAGTAAAAGTTTCAGGGAAGAACAAACTGACCAAACAATTATGCATAAAATTGGAGTGAGAGAAGGGAGGAAAGGAGAAATAAAAAGTAGAAAAAACTCATTGTCTGTTTCATGCCTTTCAAGGTCTTTTTCACACAGCCGTTTTTCTTTTACCTGTAATTTTCCCAGTTCATTAATTGTAGGAATCGTCTGGTTCGTATCTAGCGATATGGATGCTGCCGGCTCTCATGTGGTAGAGGCTTTATTTCACATTTTTACACGTGAGCCAGAGGTGCATTTTTGGAACGGTTGGGCTTTCACTGGAGTTTGCTAGACCTGGCGCTTCTAAACTACAAAGCTGCAGGTGCTGGGAGGCTCCTGGCCTCCCCTGGCCACTGGGAGGCTGGCACTTGGCCTCGCCGCACGTCCCCACGGCCCGGCCACCGGGAGCGGCCTAGGCTTCCGAGCCCCCGTGCGGGCTGGGCAGCTGCCCGCTCTGCCTCTGTCCCGGCAGGCTCCCCGGGGCGCTCGCCAAGGAGCAGTTCTCTGTGGATACCTGGCCTGGGGAAAGTTCACGTTTCCGACTCGTCGTTCACGTTTGGAATGAGTAAGAAATGGGAGCTGGAGATTTTCCTCAAAATGATCGCTTTGATTCAGGCTTAGCTGCACTTTTGTCCTCTCTGAGCAACTCAGGTACCTCACGGCAAGTCCTGGGGTTGCCTCTAGCTCTGAAGCATGGGTTCCCTTTAGTTCATTTGCTACCCCAAAGCCAGGTGCACGCCCCTCACCACCTCATCCAGCCTCGCTCCCGCTTGGATTTCTCCATACGGATCCAAAGCCTTGTCCTGGCACAAAACATTGCAGTGCAGAAATTACACCAGCCAGAAAGGCGCCTGCTTCTGTGCAGAGCAGTGGCACAGCCATAGCCCTGCGTGCAGTGGGGCTGTGCCGGGGGGCTGCAGCGGTACAAAAGGGCAGCCGAGGTTAAACCCGGCCCCTGGGAGCGAGCTGAGCCCTTTCCTGCAGCACCCACAGGATCTGTCTGCACAGCACGGTTGGGCCGCCCCGAGGTGCCCGGCACAGGTGGGAAGCTTTGGCCAGGCCGTCCTTTCGTGTTTCTGTGGTGAGAGAGGGCACTGAGTGCTTCTGCCCTCTTTGCAGAAAGCACCGCTGAGAAATAATTGTGCAGCCTTACACAACACGCTGTATAACTGGCTTAGATCTTCTGGAATTGGGCAATATCATTCTGCAACTTGTAATGAAAAAAAGGTTGCCTTAATATATACAGTCTATTGGGAGAATAAGCTGCTGAAACAGCTCCTGCTGCAAGCAAAGTGAAATTTTCATGTAAACATCTTCAAATATTTTTATGACCCATCAGTTTGAGTTTTATAAGTCAATATATGAGTGAATACACAAAGTTTCTCTCTTTGTTTGCATATCTTGCCTCTGCTGAGTTTTAAATGTTCATGCTATGTGGACAAAATCCAACTCTACATCTGTTTATGGCATATGTAGGCAGCACCATCTCCAAGATTTTTTTTTCGTGTCTTGTTGAGCTCAGTAGCTTTGGGAAAAGGAACTCGCAAGACCTGAGCTTGCTTCACTGTGCCCTCATTCTGACTGCTAGTTCCCCAGAGCAGCTTGGGATCCTCTGGATCTGGATTTTATGCTCAAGTAGGACAGAAATGAAACTCAACTAGCCCTGCCTAAGCAAGCAGACTCACAGACACCTCTTCCACGGGTGCATGCCCAGATGGTAAATATGTCCATGCCCCTCTGACCACAATGATGTGACTCCAATCTGTGGATCTGGAGATTTTAACTCACAGAATAAAGCCACATCCTGGAAAAAAAATAGTTAAAAATGCACCAGTGAGGCCTATTGATGAACATAGTTGGCATTAATGAGTCTCCTAGTTCTCCACTAACTTCTTGGGGAATCCTGGAGAAATCTACAAACACAGGCCAGCCTTTCCTTCAGCATGATTTCAGCATTTAGTCCACCAAATCCATGGATCTGTTATCCCACATGTCTACACCAGGTGTCTTGTCTCTACAATTTGAGCTACGGCTTTAATAGACAATTTTACACCGATTTCTTGTACCCCTGGTTCAGACATAATGGAGCTATTACACAGGGCCAGACTTTGTTCACTAATTTTATTATTTCTGTTACTGATTAGGGAAAAAAAGGAGTGCAGGAAAGATAAAATGTTTTTTATTCTAAAATATTTGCATGACAGCATTTGACAAGTGACAGAGCACTCCAGCCTTCACGATGGGAAATAGAGATTTAGCAGCCTCAAAAAATTTGTGGGAGCAAGCTGATTTTGATCAAGATGTTTGAGAAATAATGCTAATGTTTCCTTCTGATAAAGCTGAAGTCTTTCATGGGATGGAACGGCTTCAATTGAAGGGAAACGCTGGAACTATGTCCTAAAAAGTGACTTTGGTATAGTCAGGCAGATATTTTCATTTGCTGGAATTTTTGCCCGACATGAAATTTTGGACCATTCTGGTGCGGGACTTCCCTGAGGAATTAGAGCTGTGGCCTTTGATGTGCCCCAACACCATGGGTTGTGGTGCATGGGGGCAGTGGTGGCAATAAGCAAAGCAATTCCCTTTCCTCTACGTTGGAAGAAGCTTTTCTGTCGCATAGGTTTTTTAAATGCACTCGGTCCAAGTGTGTGTGTGTACGTACACATTTTATATGTCGCTGAGCCTTCGTGTTGATTCTGCACATTCACAACAGTCTGCTGCTACTAATGACTCCCTGTGCTGTGTTAGCGATACCAGCCAACTAATTCGGGATTTGTCCCCTGTGAGCGTGCATACCTGATGGCGAGTACATAAGACTGCAGGTTATAAAAAAGCCATTTTATTAAGCTGAAATATAAATATGCGTTTGTGTGGTGATCCCAGCATATTCCAGGTTGCTGGTGATTGGAAAGACCGAGTGCTGCGGAGGGCAGGAGGAATGGAGCTCCTCCGATGTGCTTGAGAGGCAGCACTTTGTACATCTCCCCCACGTGACATGCAGCAAGGTGCTGGCTGCAGGTTATGTAGCTTGTGCTCTGGCTCAGTATTTCTAACAACTTAATGAATGCTATGACAGATGTAACTAGCGTTTCAGTAATGCAAGGTTCAGGTTTGTGTTCAAAGGGAGCGAGGCCCTCAAAGAGACGTAGCTCCTGCTAGGCTACATGCTGTAAAGCCTCAGCTGAGGCCCCGCCTTTACCTAGGAGTTTACAGCCCAAACAGATTTTTACAAATGAGGAACTGAGGCCAACGACTCAGGAAATGCCATGCCCAGATTGCATGGAGGCTGTGTGACAGACAGAAAATGTGTGGTGCTATCTTCCTGTCCAAAAGTTGGGTTACTTCCCTGACCTTACTGTTGCGGAAACCTTGTGGGAGGTGAGTAGCCTTCCAGGAGTGGGATGCCAGACTATTTCTTTTTCCCAAACTAAATTTGCCCGTGCCTCTAGAAGCTCGCCAGTAATCAGGAAACAGTGCTTTCTGAGGAGACGAGATGCTTCTCATGTGGCAGAGTTGCAGATGGAGCGTGAGAGCAGAGAGCGGCTAGGGAAGCTCTGTCCTGCACCGAGCCCCTTTTGGCTACCACCGGTCCCTGGTGCCATCACCCCCAAGTGCCACTTGAAGCCCACTGTCACTGCTGGTAGAAGACACAGGGAAACTCGTGTTCACAGTACTGCTGGAGTTAAGCACAGGTAGTGGTCTTTCTGAAAAGAGTTAGGAAAGCAGGATCTGGTTGAAATTACCTTGGGAACAAATAAGTGAATGCAAGTAGAAGGGAGATGAAAAATACGCAAGAAATAAAGTAATGGCAGTTAGATGAATTGATAAAAATGCCAGGTTAGGCTGAAGTAAGCCTTATGTGAAGCTACATCCTAATTGTGTTGGCCCTAATCTCATCAACAGCCAGACCCTAATGCTGGCAGCATCCCCACAGTGTGGCAGAACCTTGTTGGACACAGGCTACAGCCTGGCCAGAGCAGCCTCTCTGCTAGTAATAACATGCTCTACAAGATAATCCAGTCCTTCTGAGAAGCTTAATTTATGATTTTGTAAAAATTGCCACTCTCTTCTGGGTGTGAAACTAACTTGAGAGGATTTAAGTTGAGTGTTAGTAATGCCACTTCTGTGGCAAAGCCATAACCATGTCGAGAAATAGAAATAGGAAATAATGAGGAAAATTCTGTGTAAAGCAGGAGAATTCTCCAGGTACACTGGTAAAAGCATGTTTTATTGGACATGATTATTTTTCTGTGCTGTTTACTCAATCACAGTATCATCTCCATCCCCCTTTTCCTCATCTCTGCAGCCCCTGTTCCTTCACATGCTCAATAGAACTAGGTATATATGTATTCACCATGACCCAAAAAGTAAATTTTAGTCAGCTGCATCGATTTGTTCTTGTTCAATGCATTATACCAAATTTCAGATGCAGCGAACAACCAGTATACCAACTTCAGCAAACAGGGCTTTTGTTCAGTCATGTTTCTGTCGTTCATGTGCCCTCCTGGCTGGCACAATGACAGCCTTTTTGCTACAAACCTTACCAAAGAATGCAACTTGTCCTCATTGTTCTTGCCTTACGCCCACTGCTTCCTTCTGGCATTTCTGTTCTGTGCCTGGTTTTACACCTCTCGGTGGAATCGTTCCTTCAAAGGCTCCGCTTCCTTATAAGATCCTTTTGTCTTCTCCATCCATATCGTTGTCCACATAGGATTCCCCCTCCCTCTTACTTACTTTTAATTACTCATCTCTTCATTTCTTGGTTCCTCTTAGTTTTTTCCTACTCTTTTAGCACCTACATCATCCTGCATGCTCTCTCTCTGTCCTTTTCGTACAAACATGTCTCAAAGATGATGCACAGTACTTGACCTACAGCATCTTTATTTAATTTGAATTCAACAGTTCTTTCTAATAAAAGCAACCTCAAAACATTTTCTGCTTTTTTCACACCATTTTTGTGTGTTCCCTTGCCAAGACGCATCTCTTTGACTGCCCCTATTTCTTTACACCTCCTTCCAATCAACTTAGTACATTTTTCCCCGTGAAATTACCAGCTTCTCTGTGTCCACTCATTCCCCCAGAACACTGGTTACTGATGACATCTGCAAGTAAACTATGCTAGACTATAGGACATATATTTTATCAACACACCTATTAGACTGTATTCCTTTGCATGTTATTCTTAAAAATGTAACCCCATTCTGCTTAAGAGGTCTTTAGAAGCTGTGCCAAATAATGACTACATTAATTACAGTTGCATGTCTGCACTTTGAAGAAAATGCTGTTTCTACTGTGACACTGTTTTCATCCACTCTGATGGTTTTTTATTCCCCAGGAAAGTAAAAGATCAGAATGCTTCTATTAACCTGTTTCTCCTGAATGCTTGAGTAGTTAAATTTTAGGTCAGTATATTGATTCACAAGGCAACAAGTAAATTCCTTGGTTGGTAGGTATCTGCCAGTTGACTAGGCTTTATCCATTTCCATCCTGCGCCTGCAGCAGCATAATATTTCCATTGCAGTCAGCTTATGGGTGCAAATGATCACATCTGCATCTTGATTTATTCCTCACTAGTTGGAAATATGCAGTGTCAAGTATTCAGTGAATTTTGCTAGGTCCTAATGAGGATTCAGTATATCATGATTTTCTCCAGCTTCAGTCTTGTAGAAAAGTTTTTCTGCATATCTGTCTTTTCAAATCAAAAAAGATATAGTGTGCTGGTACATAGTATATTTTACATCCAATAAAGTTTCAGGCTATGCTGAAGAAGAAAAGAAGAACTGTGTGGTTCAGCCTCACCACTAATACCACTGCGGTATTGAGAAGTAGAAAGAGGTGGTTGGGCGATTGAGGACTAACCCCTGGGCCTGGCTGAGTCTCAGGTCAGAAGATGGCAAGAGGGATTTTTAAGGCCTTTAAACTCTCTTGAACCAGATGATCAGTAAAAAATAAAGGGTAAATAGCAGAGTTTAGGGCTCCAAAAGGCTGTTCTGAATTGCTCAACATACAACAACCTATACGTTCAAGTGGTTTGCAGGTCCAGTGTTGCTAGAACATACTGTTTTCTTCCCCAAATCCTTTCCTGTCTGTCTTAGGTGCATGGGAGAGGATGTGAATAGCACCCTTTTTATGGCACTTAAAGGCTCTGTCTAGAGTGATAGGAACTGCAGCAGTCTTCATGGATAATGGGGATTTTTTTGTGATGGCAGAGTGTCCCTGGCCAAATTATTCTCTCGTCCAGGCATTCGTCAGTTCAGGGGCTCAGAACTGGTCCTGCTGCTTGCTTAAGAGTGAGGTGCCAAGAGGTGCAGTAGCTGTTATGAAAAGATATCCTCTCAGTCACTTAGTTAAAGTCAGATTGTCACCAAGTTAAAATTCTGATATTGCTGTCCGTCATACTAAAATGCGATAATAGTTCCCGTAAAGTTAGTAATCCTCGTGCTTATGCAGTGTTATGTAGTAATACTCCTGACCAGCGTAAGCATGGAGATTTGGTTATTATGTAGAAGAGTTATAATAAGAAATATGACTGCAAAAGCAAAGCAGTCAGTTGAAATTGGTCTATAATTAAATGCTTAGAAAATTCTGTGCTTAGCTCATTTTAAAATCAAGTGCTTCTTTGTAGCAATTTCCTTTCTTTAATTACAATTTCCTGTCTAGTTTGACATTTACAATGCAATCTTGGGGGACATGTTTGTGATTTATTATTCTTGCTCCTATCAGGATATCACTCGGCAGAAATGAGTTTATAAAATAAGAGCTCAAATTATTATGGCCTTTGACCAATAAAGCTGGCTCATAATTTCAGGCCTGAGAAAAGATTAACATTTTTGACAATCAAATGCAGAATTACCAGTGGGGGACAATTTTGGAAACTATTTCAATTTTCTGAAACATTGTACATTTTTAATAAGGAATATATAACTGGTTGTATATCGGAGCACAGACTTAAGAGTAGAAAGAGCAACAGTGAATTGTAAAGCAAACCTGAAAGGAAGACTTTAACATCCAACATTGTTTGGCCTCCTCTGAATGAAATTGAAACTGCTAAATCAACATTACTTGAAAGTTACCTAATGAAAGAGATACAAAAGCTCAGATAAGTTCACAGCAATGCATTCTCCCTTTTTTTCAGCATTTCTGTCTCTATGGGCTAATTCGTCAATTCATCCAGAGGAGCTAGAGGAAATGTTTTGTTTAGTTTTCAAATCTTACTGAACAAATTTAATTCTTTATTATTACTTGTCTGTTGGGGTCTTTCATTTAGAGAAACAGATGCCCCTGCTAAACTGCATATTGCATATTCCATTCTGCTGTCACTGCTTTTCCAATGACTTTCTTTGTCCCCGATTCAGGAAAATGTCATTGTTCAGGACAACACAGAAGTCAAAATGAATTCTTCACGACTTCTGCACATGTTCAAAGTTAAATGTGAACTTGTATGTAACACAAAATAGGCTTCCTGCCTTGTGTTTTTGCGGAGTGGTTTCTTAAAACCTCTATCCAAAGTGGTAGGTGTGTTTTTAGTGTAAATTTGATGTAATGTCAAAATGGATGGCCTATAAAATTAGATTGAAGGAGAGAGAAATGGTATTGGCAGGGAAGAAAATCTGTATCTTTGGAGATCTTTAAAACAGCTCGTGTGCACATTGCTGAGAAGTGCAAATGCTTAGCACCTCTCAAAGTCAGGCTGCTTTTATTTAGATGCCAGCATATAGAGTTAAGTGCTTATTTTTATGTACTGTGAATTAAAATCATTATTTTAAAGAATCTGTCCCCCCTCATGCCCAAGGACATGAGAAAACATGGTATTTGTTACTTCATTTTTGTAAGGCGAAAGCGAGGAATGGTGGCACAGCTCTGACCCCAAGTATTTCCACGTTAGTGACAGGACTAGGAGTCCTGCCACCACATTTCAGAGCTGCTGGTCTGAAGCTCGGCTGCCTGGACCCTATTCCTGAGTCACAAGCACACGTGATTTCTTTCTCTGCCCTTCCAAAGCAATGCTCTCAGAGCCAGTGGTGTTCCACTGGATGCATTTTACTTGAGTGGCAGGTTAAAGTAGGTGCATGAGCATCTCTCTCCAGGGCACCTGTCTCTGGTTTAGTGCAATACTCATTGTGGGGAAGAAGTGATACGGAAATTGGATGCACCCAAGAAGGGATGGTGATGAGCATCTGCACTGCTGCCTGGTGCAGGGGCTGCGCGCGACCCTGCTGGAAGCCTGCAGGCACGAGGACCTGCCATCTCCCTGGGGATAAAAGACAGCAGGTGGGTGTGCCTTTTAAAATATGGAACTCGGCAGGGAAAAGGGGAAGTGCAAGTCTATGGAAATGCAGTTATTGGCCCAGAAAAATGTCTGAGTAGTACTTAGAAGGAACATGGTGTCTGGAGTCAATAGTTACTAAAGAGGAGGGGATGAAAGTTGAGCAAGTAATGAGACCAACGTATCTTCATCATCCAGTGTCGAAACCAATTTGAGTTTTGATGGCTGGATATATGCTTGTCTTTGGACTGTAACCATTAGTGGTGACTAGAGAGCCATTTTCTGCAACTTCTTCCATTTCTGAATTATTTTTCTTACAAAGTTACCTTTGGAGGGAGAAGTGCTTATTAACCTGTCATCTCTGCAGCTTGATCTTAAGACAGAAAATAATCAAGAATGCCATTATTGTCTAGTCTAGGAAGGCTTGCGTTATGAAGCAAAATATTTTCTAGCTATGAAAAAGCTTTATGCAAATTGTAATACTGCAGAGTTTACATAGGATCTGCACACGCCAGTATAAAAATCCACCAAAACTCTCTGTTCAGAGTTGCAGCTACAACAGGCCATGCTCTGTCACCCCTCAGGAGTTGCTGGCTGGGAGGCTGGTACAGGCAGGTCAGTCCAGAGGCGTCAGCTTTTCTAACTTCTAGAAAAGAGGGTCCCCCTCAGGAGGATCCAGTTCAGAAATCCACAGTGTGTTCTTATTTGGCTTGAATTCCTTAAATGGAAAGGATAAAGCCGCCTTTCCAAAATCTTCTCCCTTTACTTTGAGGATTATGACGTACTCTTTAATTCTGGGCTGACCGAGCTCCCAGACAGAAAGAAAAACACGGTTAGGAGATGAGGATCCTTTGCTGATGTGAATCAGCAGAGCTTCACCGGTGTCAGTGAAATGCTGCTAGTTTATACATGCTGATTACTTGGCCCTTAACACAGCAAGGTTTTCCCAGAGTTGTGTGTTTTGACTCTCTTGAATTTTTCAATCCACATATGGATAATATATATATGTGTATTACTTGAGCACAAATGTTTTGGTCCCCGGACAGACCGGGTGCTGGCAGAATTTCCCTGTGAGAATGTTACTCTCTGAAAGGTCATACCAGTTACTCTTTCAGCCACAGCCAGTGACAGATCCAGCAGCCTAACTTTGCTCAGGAACATGCCATAAACAGAGGGAAAGAAGGAAAACCATTTTGTTGAATGAGAGTTCCCACTTGGCATCGTCACTGTAATGAGCCTGCCATAGATTTATGTGTAATAATTCTGTTGTCCTTCACCACCACTAGCAGTTCTGTGGTCGTAGCAGTCTTCTATTTGACTTCATTGCAGTTGTAGTTTTCCTGGTAAAGTGAAAAATGAATATTTGTAGGCTTCTCTTCCATTCCTACCAATTGCCTTTTATGTAGTAACTAGAGTTTCTCCTGCAGAAAAAGAAATGGTACAAATATCTCAAGTATCGATTCCTTTTTGGTATCAATGTTCCCTTGTCTGTGGACAACAAATGAAAAAACAGTCTGGTGGGAAAACAGGCATTCTGCTGTTGTATTAAGGGATGCCTGTACTGCCTTCAGCAACTGTGATGTACTAGGAGAACAAGATTTGCAACATGAGGTATGTTAAAAATCCTCTCCTAAGTTCTTTATTTAGGTACTTGTAAGCAGTCTCGTTTCCAAGAATGCCAAGCAATCAGCACTCCTCCCTGTTTTCACACAGACCTTTGGGATTAGAGCTCCTCTCCCAAGCAGTACTTGTAAATTCATATGGAGGCATGCCCTGTGATCTGCAGGCATTGGGCTTTGTGTTCTTCACAGTGAAACTAGTCACATGGGCCTGGAGAAAACATCGCCTAGTTTTAACACCTGAAGAGAATCAAGGTGTTATCAACCATTACACTCCGTGTCTTTTGGGTGTGAGCTCAAACACAGAGATGGCCTTTTTTTTTCCCATGGATCACACATGAAGTGTATCTCATCTGACTCTCCTTGAAAGCCATGGGAGTCCTGTCATTAAGTCAACAGTAAGCCCATGATTTATTATTTGTAACATATTTCTTATTTGTTCAACCCCAGCACTGTTTTGAGTGTTTTCTGGGTAAGCACGAAGTTCAAGATTCCAGTCCCGGCGTGTTTTCTGTGGATAAAATTTATGTGGCTCACGATTTACGCCAGTTGGATTCAGAATGAGGCCCAGCATCCCTGCTCCCGCATTTCGACTCTGCTCAGCAATGAACAAATGCAGGGAAGAGATTGGTGTGTAGCAAACTGCAGCATGACCGGCCTGTGAATTTTTGCACATGTTTTGCTATTTCCATAATGTTTGTTTGGATTTCACATACTGCCTAGGCAAAATTAATTGCCTGCACATTTTTGAAAATTTAGTCCAATGATCTCTTTTTCTATTTCCTGGCCTATGTATGCCTTTGGCTGCCAAAAATAACTCCGAGAGACACGTTACATGGAAGCTGGGATTATCCATGGAAAGTAATAGTAGTACTCTCATGCACGAAGAATGAGCAGGCTGCCGATTGTAATATGTTTAAAGGGTCAAAAGAAATCTATAAGTGGTCAAGAAACAAGACAAACATTGGCCACCAGTCTGATGGGAAAAGCAACATCCATTAAGTCCATTAAATTTAACATTGAAATCAATGTTTAAACCACAAGAAGTAATTAGTGTAATTCATATTACAGACCTTTGGATTTTTGAAACCAGGTTTAATTATATTGAAAAATGACAGCTTCATTTTCCCTCTATGAGTAGGTTACTACCATGTTCCCAATACTTTTATTAGGGCTGGGTGCCGATATCAGGTTTTTAATGACATTAAGCAAAGCAGTATTTCAGCCATTTGAGGAACAATAAATCAGTTTAGATTCTTTTTGAATGGAGACAACACAGATCAAGTGGCTTTTAAATCATTTTCCTTTAACATTGTGCAGTAGAGCTGCTCACTTGAAACAGCAGCCCATGGAAAAAAAAAAAAGTTGTAGAGTGATATTTGGATTCTCTGGCTCACTTTCCCTGCATCAATGGACAATTCATGAGCTACTGCTAAGCTCTGGAAAGGTATCTCTATAATCCTTTGCCAATACAAACTCCACACAACTTTTACAAGGTCTTTCATTAGTGGTCTCAGATTTGAAGGAAGATCAAGTGATACTGTATCTTCTGAACTTAAAACCTTTCAGTGTTGTGGATGGTGTTGACAAGGATAGTAAATGTGGCCATGAGGATGCAAACACAGAATGTTAATTTTCAGAGAATTTTCATTGCCAGCTCTGAAGAAGGTGAAATGTTTATCTTAATTCTGTCATTTCGATGTGTTTCCACACTCTTTAGTTGTCTCTTCTTTCTTGAACCACATTCCTTTGCTTCTTCTGTTTAACTGGGGATCTTTTCTGTACAGGGTATTTTTTTCAAAATCTATTAGTAAGGCTCCTGGAAAAATAGTGAAAAATAGGCTTCTCTTTCAGCTTCCATTAATGTAAAAATACCATGCAGGTATGCAAATAATTAATGTTAAAATTAGTACCCCCTGCTCTGAGACTGTTCCTGGTTCTACCTTGTATATGGGGTGGAGGAGGGAGTTTCAAGTTACTGAGCAATGGGCCTCCTTCCCCAGAAATAGGAATGTAAATGCTCAGCCTGAATTCGTAGCAGAGTGTACTGAAAATGTGAATATGCCTTAGTTCTGCTTCTGTGCTGGGCAGCCCAAAGGTTCTGATACAGGAGTGAGCGACTGAAGGTTGTGTAGAAAACCGTCATGGGGTGGATAACTGATGGTGTTCATCTAGGTGAGAAAAGTGGTGTGTGGTCATTCGTTTAAACTGACAAGTAGAACCCACTGAGTTTAGGTAGCTTTAAATTGTTTGCAAATGTGATAGAAACCCCCCAGCTTCTCCCTAAAGCAGAGAAAATAAATTTCAAGCAATACGTGATACCTCCTCAGCCACCATCAGGCCTTGGATCTCACTGCTCCCCTCCTGCTGTAGGGGCCCAGGGAGCCTCCATTTACCTTTGCAGTCAGTGTGATATTTACAGGCTTGTCTTCCCCTGGGTGCCGGTCAGGGATGTGGTGGAGCAGCGAGACCCCAGGAGAGTGCTCTGTCAGGTCTTTGGAAGCCAAAGATGAAGCTGCTGGGCATCAACCCAGGAAATATAATAGGTATTAGTGCAAAGAAGAGTGATGAACTATACGCAGGAATGGTGCCATGCATGGCATTCAGCAAGCCATAGTGATGTGAAAGACAAAGGAAACTAATGGAACAGTAGAAAGAGGGAGAGACAGGGTTTTATTTGAATGATGGGATCATTTTATCAACTTTTTGGGTAAAAAACTTGTTTAAACTGGTAGAGCAGAAAACATAGCTGTGACAGACCATCTCTGGATAGCTCTGTGCCAATGAGTGGCTGTAATGAAACCAGCAATCCTCCATGCCACTCAGGAGGATTTTGCTGACCGTGAGGATTATGAATGTGGGTACGAGATTTCTTTACAGGGCATGGGAAAAAGTCTGTCTGCAGAAAGAAAGACAGGAGAAGATTCCAGACCTGTGCAGAGATTCCCAGGATAGATCACTCTTCGGGCATGTTGATACCATATAGCATGGGTAAATGTATGCTCATCCTGCCCATGCTATTCACTGAAAAAAAATCCTTCTCAGGAGGGATTATTAGCCCAGGCTTGGTGCCAGCGCAGTCACATGGCTTCTGTCAGCTTGGAGCGTGGGCAGAGCTTGCTCGTGGCTGTTTCCAATATGTGGTATAAACATACCCAAAGAGCAATAGCAGGTGGTAGCAGAGGAGGGGGATAGAAAGGAAGGCTTAGAACAAAAGATGTTAAGCTTCATTTGGGATACGATGAGCCAAATTCATCATCAGTGTAACGCCCTGAAGTCAGTGGAGTTACAATAATAAAATTAGTCCAAAGAATCATATCCCTCCCTGGCACTTTATGCAATGCCTTTGATCTCACGAGGTATATGTCATGGCAACATCTTGCCTGTTGAACTCACAACATGATGCCTCCAGGGTGAAACATTAGAAAAAAACACACGACGGCCCCAGGAAGTCATGAGCTAAGTTTTAAACGTACGTTTCAGTCTGAAATGCTGGCAGAGAGTTTTCCTTTCTTCCTGCATGTTTGCCCCAAATGCTAACGATATAATGAAATCTTTGGCCACACATTCATCGCTCAAAATGGGATTAATTTCTTTCTGTTTGGCTAGTACAAATAACTGCACATGAAGAGTTTATGCAATTAGCAGAGGGGGTTATTTTGTCTTGGCAATGGTTTTGTCTGGAGCAATGGAAGAAACTGAGGTAACATGAATATTGTATTTAGCTTTCTCCATCCACAGAAGTAAAGCCAGTGTTTCATTTGGCACTCTCTACTTATTAAAGTGTTCTTCTGCATTGCTTCCCAGCTTCAGCTCCGCAACTCCTGAGCAGGCCAAAACCAGTCCCTCTCACCTCAATCCTTCCTTAAAAAATAAAAAGCCAACACAAAACCCAGACATACAAACCTGATATCCCCAATAAGAAGTACATTCCTCTCTCTTTTTCATTATTTAGCAAATGCACTTAGAAGTTATATTGGTTAAACCAGATCCTCAGCTGGTTTAAGTTTACCTAGCCTGAGTGAGTTCAGTAAAGTTCTCTCAATTTATAGCAGCTGAGAATTTGGCCCTCATTATTAAAGGGTTTAAATAATATAAGATCAGCTAGCCTTTGGGACTGTGCCCTATTTCGGTGATGGAGATTAGTGGTCTAGAAGGCTGAAGCGGCTCACCATTGTGGGTGATAAATTGCAAGGACTGGGTGCTCAGGGCTTTCTCTGCTAAGAAGCTGCAGTTCAGAAGGGGTTTTACTCTTTGGGCTACTGAAAAACACAATTTTGGTGTTGATCCCTGTGAAGCAGGAGTTATCTTAGTTTTCTGTCTTGTTCTGTGGTAAGGAAGGGATGTTGCAGGTGGTGGCTGTGCTGTATGGCAGGTTTCTGGGCATTATAGCCCACGCCTATGGAAACAGAGCCATGCTCAGCCCGTGGCAAAGCAGCTTCCACGAGGCCGGAGCTCCTATGGGAGTCGGGATTACACAGGGCCGTCCCTGCTTGTGTGCCTTACTGCTAATTCCTGAACCTGGTGCACAGTCTCAGCAAAACTGGTTGAGGGAGAGGTCTCCGAGTTATTTAGCACCTGCAATTGCGTGGACAATGTGGAGTCACAGAAAACTGGAGGCAAAATCCATCTCCCCCTTGCTGAGACGTGGAACAGCCATTATCCCTGCTGCTGGGTCATGGCCAGCTGCCTGCTAAGTACAGGCAGGTAAACAGGTAGATACCTAAACCAGCTACTCTATGTGCTGGCTTCTCTCCAGCCAGCAAAAGAAAGAAACCAGGCAATCTGGAAGGAGCTGGAGTGTTCTACGACTGCAGAGGCCATGGACTGAGCTAGGGGCACTGTGGTGGAGCACGAGGGACCTACAAAGGGGGCTTTATGCGAGATCTGCTCTTTGAGCAACAGCTCTTTGGAGCTGAGGAAGCTAAAGGCCGCATATGTGTCTGGTCCCACATAAGTTAAAAAAGCTTTTTAATTACCATTTTTGTTTCTGTTTTACTCTTTATAAACTGCCTGATTATCAGGCGACTTGAGCAGATTACTGGCCTTTAAAAAAGCACTGGGAGCAACAGAACAAATTAGTTGCAATATATTGGACAAAAGTAGTTGCTCTTTTCTGCTCTTGAAATTTCTCTGAGCAGATCAGAATTTGATTTTATGTTGGCTTTCTGTTCAACCATTTTTCTCAAATTTTTTCATGTATTTTTCAACTTCACAGGGAAGCAACTTGATGCAAACAGCCCACGCTCAGTATTCATGATTTGGGCTGCGTGGCCTCACCGTGATTGGTCAGATGAATTACAGGTTTGGATGAGCAAGAAAGCAAGTGCATCTGGCACAGATATCGCCCCTGAATTTCCATTTTTTTCCTCACCCACACCCACTATATATGAGACTTCAAAGTGCATTTTGCACAGTTCATTATTATTCTAATTTTCAATGGAGTTGTGCATCTCAAACAAGACAGGGTCCCATATCCTGTGTAATTAATGTACAGACACCTAACGAGATGCAGTCCTTTTCCCTTCGAGTTTACAACTGAGACAGGTAAGAGAGAACAAGGAAATGGAAGCATGAAGGGGTAAAAGGATTTGGTCAAGGTCACATCTGTGTTAGTAAAACTTGATCACTCAAACGTTCATGGCAAGTAAATATGAAAGGAGAGCAGTCGGCCAAAGTAAATTCACTTTAAAACCTGAATGAATATAATCAATACTATTCACCCACTGTGTCCCAGATGCCTGAATCAATTTGATAACAAACAGTTTGTTCACTTTTTTTAGTTATTTGTAAAGATGTGACTTGATTGCCAGTGTGCCTAATTCCAGACATATGCCAAATCCCTAATGACAATGGAGCTGCACTACTGCATGCCAGGACTGAGGCAGAGACTCAGCTCCTCCCTGCTAGACTTTCCCCAGAAGATCCGCAGTCAGATCCCCGTTCGACTATCAGACAAACAGATGTGCTGCTTCATGGATTCACTTCCTACTTGGTGCAAACACGTAGCAGTGGCTTGGTTCCTGAGCCACAGTTGTGGTCCCATGTCTCAGCACAGGCCATGGCCGTGCTGCACGTAGCACGCAGCCAGCGGCATGGGGGTGCTTGCTGGGGCTCATTTATGCCGTGGCACACCTGGGACTGCTTCCCCTTTTAGGAGAGGTCTGGCACTGCCAGAGAGAAGTGGGAGAAGTGACCTGACTGAGGTAACGGGCAGGTGCCCATCAAGGCCTTTCTTTCTAAGCCCCTGCAGCAGCAGCACTTGCTCCCTGCTGTTGCCTTGAGACACGGCTGGGACCTGTCAGCTCAGTGGTCTCTCAGCCCCCCTGCTGTCTGGTCGTCCCGGTGAGCTGTAGGTACCTGGGGCCAGCTGCCTGTGCTCCACCAGACCCTTTGCTTCCCCAGCAGCGCACTCCTTTTGAGCTGCAGCTAGTCCTTCTCCCAGGAGCTGCCTTCCCTAGCTGAGCACCTGCTGGAGGAGGCTGTTAAGAGGGCCGAGCCCAGCAGGAACTGCCTGGGCACCATCGATAGCTACCTGTGGAAACCACAAGAGGGGTGCTGCTGATCTGTCATCTCTGGTGTCCGCTGAGGTTTGTCAGCAATCGGGCAGTTGGAACAAGCACAGAAAGCATCTACAGAGAAATGGGCACAGATTTGCTGTGACAGACACTGCCACAGCCATCCTGCAGGTGGGACTTGCTCTAGCAGATGCTATACTGAGGGGCTTAAATGCAAATGACTCTATCAGCAATTGCATTGTACCCTCAGCTGATCTTGATATCAATTGAGTACAGGTACCTCAAAAAACAGTGGGGCCTCTTTGCGTGATACGACATGCTCTATGCAATCTTTCCTTTTTTTTTTTTTTTAAAAAAAAAAAAAAGCTCTATATTACCTTTGGGTAATTTGTGTATTTTTCTAGTCTTTTTTTCATTTATTGTTTTTGGGGGTACATTTGTCTTTGAGAGAGCAAGTTCTGCCTATAGTTTGGATCAAGTTTTCTAAGTGAGTAGTCTATTTCAGTTGTTCTGTCCTAAATCAAGAAATTGAAGCTGGAATTTGAAGATATTTTGGAGTATGGAGTATCTGCAGGACAAATACCCCTTCCTGCAAGTTATCTGCCCTGAAGTCAATTAGCTGAGTGCTGCAGAAGTCTCCAGGGAATATAATGTTGTGAATTCATGATTATAGAGCATTTGGTTCAAAATATTAGACGTCAGATATATCCTATGCTGTTCGTCACTATCTGCAGAAGAGCTGTTTACTAGGTCTTTGCAAATTCCTTTCCCTTTGCCCATCTTGCTAGGTTTACATCAATTCTGTAGTGTTGTATTCCACCCTCTTTGAAAATTGAGTCACCCTGTCAGTGATTCATGTGGAAAATAGCAACACGTGCATTTCTTCCTCTTTTGGATGGCTTGCTCAGGTAAATGACTACCCTTTGTAGAAAGCAAACCAAACCATGAAGGTCTGAGCTAATGCTATTACAGAAGAGGGATGTTTGTGGTACTGAAACTCCTGAGAAAGAGCATGGTGTTGCCTCAATCGTAGAAACATGCTGTGTTATGTATTTGACTTGCACAGATATCTTTTTAATTGAAAGATCTAAGACAACTATTTCTTTTTGTGCTCTTCCTTCTGCTCTGTGAAGGACATGAATAGACTATTCCTTGCTTCGTTCACATATATAACTACTGCTGCTATTACTGTTTCCTGTAAGAAACCATGGAATTGCATTTTGAATAATTACCAAGTAATTAAAGAAAATGGGTTATAAAATACTGTCACTATAAGTGTCTTCCAAGTTAAACACGTACAGCCATAAAATACTAAGGGAAACTAGATCAATCTATTGAAGATACATACACATGAAAGTTCTTTGTAAGTCACAGGAATTTATAAAAACTTGCTGCATATTAGAGAGCTCTGAGCTGTGTGGCCTTGTCCTACTCGTGCAAATGTGACAAAATCATGCTTATCAAGTTTGACTGGCACAACTGAATCTCTACATAAAAGAGTAAAACTTGGTCTTAAAGCTGAAGTAAATGCACAGGACCTTGTCTCCTTCAAATGGCATCCTCCCAGGAAATGCACAAAAATCAATATATTATAGTAGCTTATGATCTCATTTCAGTGATTCAACACAACAAAATTTCAATTACATCTCTTCTTTCTGTGTCTGCTGACTTTTCTCTCTGAACAGTAGTACTAGGTTTGGAGGTTTGTTTTTTTTTACTTTCTCCTTAGGAAGTTGTCAGGGAAGACAGCCTGTCCTGAGGAGAACATATGGTGTGTTAAACTATTAGAGATTAACAAAGGTTGAGAAATTCATGAATGCCATGGACTCTATAGCACTAGTCTGGGGAACTGAAAAACCTATGGCATATTGAGCTGGCTACTCTATCCCCTAGGGCCTACAGGGGATTGTTTCCTACCATAGATGTCCTGCATTTTTGTCTAGCGTAGTTTAACTTGATTTTTCACAGAATAAAGGTTGTACCTTTCCTGTAAAATTACCTTATAGCTACCTTATACAGGAAGTGTAGATGGCTTATACTTCCCAGTCATATCAATTTTATATCTGTCTGAATGGGGTTATTGCTTTGGCCCCCAGAATATGTTATGCTTATTTACATTTGGGTCAAGCACTGATCATTGCCTCCTTATGGTTTCATTGCGGAAAGAAGGTGGTGGCAGTGAGCAGATAAATTATAAAAGACACGCTTCATCTGCATGATCTCTGGTCTCACTTCTGCCCTTAGGTATAGTGCAATAGTTCAAGTTTATAGCCTTGTGGATAAAGAAAAAAAAATCCGTATGTTGTTGAAAAGTGAAAATGTCCATAAACAGCATTATTGACAAATATTACAGTTGTGTCACCAAAGACCAAGGCTCATTGTGCTAAGTGCTGTACGGATGTCTTTAAGAGGGCTTCCCTGCTATGAACAGCAATATTTTTGTTAGAAGGTCTTGTTGGTCCCATGACCCTCTTTGCTGTATTTCACAGCTTGAATAGCACATGGGCATTCATGCCTTAGTAGAGGTAAGAACAACCCAGTTTTAAAAACAGGCCCATTTTTGTCATGGTTGTGCTACTCTGTATCTTCTGTCTCTGCCACATTCAGAAATTTGCTATCTTTATTGCCGGGCACTTTGCCGTGCTGCTGACTACATTTTCAAAAAGTACCCACCTGAAGAAAATGGAGCAAATGAACCTGAATAGATCTGAAGAAAACACTGAGGTTGTCTTATATAAAAAAAAAAAAAATAGTTGGATCTGGAGCTTTTCATCTTTTAGGCTAAGTATAGGGTCAGATTATCCTGTGAATGGCTTATGTAGAAGGCACTACTGCAATGCTGGAATCGAGAGATGTCTATAATTGTATTCTAATTAGAAAACCAAGTTGTTTACTCTTTCTGCAGTTTTAGTTTAGGGATACAGAAAGCCCCCAACCAGCACATGGCTCTTTGAATACCTAAGGGCAAAAGGCCCTATAAACATTCTAGAAAAATGATGCTCTGAAGGCCTGAAAGATCAGATGTACTTTTTATCCCTGGGTTTTTCACTGGAGCATATTTTCTCCCCTTCCTTTCTTATATGGCAGCTGTTACTTATTAAAGCTACTTCTGTCTTTAGTTTGGATAAAAATATCACCCGTGCCTTGATCCCTTCATGGTCCAGGACCCCTTTCCAGAAATGCTACAGCCCCACCAATTATTTTATTGTGTTGATGTATCCTCTTTTTTTTTTTTTCCTTCTCTCTTTGATCAACACTTATCTCACAGCAGCCTCCGTATTTTCTTTGATGCATCCTCTTAGAAATGAGAGTTGATAAATACAGCAACGGTAAGGAAGGTGAGCAAGGAGTCAGTGGAGTGCTAGTCTGTGCTCCTTCCCTTTACAGGAAGAACCTGACAAATACGTGCAAATTAAAGCAGCTCTTAATGGCCTTTCTTATTAGTTGTTGTTTACTTCTGGAGAGCTAGGGAAGATCACCTGTTAGCTCCCATAGTAAGATGTTAGTATCATGTGGTTAGGCACAACTTCAGAATGTCTGAATTTGCATCTTGCTCTTTTTGGTGGATTAAGTGCGTGGAGTGGTAAAGTCTGGGTTTAAAAATGGAGAGTCTGGATGAGTTTTCTGGCTCTAGAGCAGGTTTTCTGAGTGCCCTTGGGTGAATCAGTTGCTTTGTCTCTTCAGCTCCCTCTCTGCCAGACTGATGTAATATTACATGACTAATATAGGTGTTGAGAAAATAAATTAATGGATGTCTGTGAAGCATGCAGATCACTGATGCAAGGATCGGTACTTCTGAGAGCCACCAGCAGCAAGCTTGCTGAGGAAGGAGGTTGGCTTGCCAGGCTGAGAGTGGGAAAACCGTCCAAGAAGTGGACAGGAGGCTGGTAAAAGGAAGTGGGAGAGAGCTTGGAAAAAGTGAATTGGGGCTGATGTAACAAAAGGCATTCATAAGCTGTTATGGAAATTGCAAAGAAATCTGAAGTTTGGATGTTCCCTTTGAATCTGGAGACTCACAGTTCTCAAATAATCCCATCAAAGTTGAGTAGGAGAAGCCGAAAAGAAGGCCTCCTGAAAGTCACTCAGGCACACAGAAAAATATATACACATATATCGACATTAAATAAGCCATGAAAAATGCACACAAATAATCCAATGAAAAGCTGCATTATACTCTCCCCTGTATGAATTATAGTACATATACAATAATTGCAATGAGTTCTGCTAGGAAATGTGTGAGAATGGAAGTGCCTATTCAGATTGGAAGCCACAAAAGAGTAACCTCTAATAACAAGTGGATCCTAGCATTTATTGAAATAAGTAAAATAGGAAAAGGAACAGAGGGAATGAATCACATAAAGAGGAGAAAATTTTGAACCCATGCTGGCCCAGAAGAAGTGTCAGAAAGAAAGAACTCCTTCAAGTAAAAACACTCCTAAATTAGACCTTTGTCTGACCGATTCAATAAGAAAGGAACAGGGAATAAGGAAAGTCATTCAAACGTATTCATTAAGTTGCCAGAGAAATGCTTATTAAAGAAACCCTCGTCTTGATCCTTTTTGGGGGGGAGGAGGGAAAAGGAGAAGGAAGGGAAAGACTTTTTTTTTTGTCTAACACTAATTCTTTAGAGGCATTCTTCCTATTATTCCTTCTATTTTGACTTGCTGCATTTGAAAAATATGTTGTCTTTTAAATAGATTTATTCCTTTTAACAGCATTTGACATCTTTTGTCAGAAGTTCCTTCATTTTTCCAGTTTATTTCTTTAACATGTATTTGTTTAAGTGGCTTCCACTGTATTAATTGATGTGTTTGTGTCTGTTCAGAGCAAATGCATTCTCCTCACAGGGATTTTAACAGGCATTTGTTTAAGTGGGTTTTGCTTTTCTGTGTCTATTTCTGCTTGTTTTTCTGGTAGAGAAGGAGACATTACTAACATGCAGCCGACATAATGAGTCCCATTAACTCCCAATTCAGCTTGCTTTTTGACCACCTCTCTTTTAATGACTGTACTTTTCTTGACTGCAAAGTTTGGGGAATAGGAAAACTGTTCGCTCTGCTGGATTTTAATACATGTTTACATCCTTCTTTGCAGAACAGCACCACCTCTCAATTAATGTTACTCCCAGCCTTAAAGGAACACTTAGTGATAAATAAATGTGAGTTGCGCATTGGAGAAGTGTGGTGCAAACCAGAATTTTTACAAAGGCTGCCGAACACTTAGAGACTAAGCAGCATTTGTGTTCTAATATTTTAAAGCCTTTCCATTGATCTCCTGTTAACTGAGAAGCAAGAATTAACCTCAATGACAGTGCTAGTAGCTCTGCAGTCTATTTTGGCCTGTTCTTTAAGTAAAAAGAGCAACCTAGATGAGAATTTTGTGCTTCACTGGATATTGAAAGATGAGGCAATAAACTGCTAAACTTGAGTAATCACACACTCCCAGAGGAATGCCTCAAATGGGGTTGGTCAAAAACCTTGAAATTCTAGCCTTCTGCACACTGCCTGGGCTTTAACATTTGATGAGAGTCATTATAGTGGGGGACTGAATACAAGTGTCTTCTGATTACAGACCTTCCATTAAAAGTTCCCACCAGTGTGCCTTTCCATAGAGAAGCGTCAATGGGATTAAAATCTCAATTCACCCCAGTCAATTCTCCAGTAACACGATTTCATTAGAGGCAGGCAGGGAGGAAAATGGACTAGAAAGCACTGAAACAGCTGGTGTATAAATTATAAAGTGTACTTTCTACTAAGTGAACACACCTTCCGCTCAGCCACATTACTAATTAATGTGTAGGGTAGCCGATTTTATGTAAATTGTATTCTTCCTCTCTCCTGTGCTTTGGTTAACAACAGGTTCTTCTAAATCTTGGAAAAAGAAAGATTATGCAAAGCTATCATCATATGAAAATAGCGTATTAACATACCGCCTGTGAACTGTATCCAATCAGTTCCTTTTCACTGGCGTGTGTACAAAACAATTAAAATCAAATTTATATTGCACTTCTTTAATATATTCTGGCATTAATATAATCAACGAACAAGTGTTAAAAAGTCTTACAGGCCTATTCTGCTTTAAAATGATATGTTTGTTCGCAGGGTTAGCGGATATTTTCAGCTGCTTTTAAAGGCCACCAAAAAAGAAGAGTTCTAGCTGTACGCCTGTGACTCTGGCCGCGAGGGGTTCACGGGGAGTCTGTCTCATTTTAATGGCAGCCTGGTGTGTTTATTTTTTATGCGGCGTCTTTACTCCAGGAATCTGTCAGCTGTTCTCCGTGTTACCTGCAGCATATTTGTTTTTAATTATTGGATGTTGCTGAATAATTACTCACAAAGGTTATGAGAGTGCCGAGTTGCGGGGCTGACCGCAGGCTGGTTGTGCTGCCAGCTGTGCCCGCGGCAGCAGGCGCGGGCTGTCTGCACGCCTGCACCGCCGCACCCGCAGCCTGACGGTGCCTCACACGCTCTCGGCACGTCCTGAGGTCCCAGGATCCACACTCTGAGGTTACGTTTTCCACGTCTGTTTTCCTTGCTGCTCCTGGCGTGCTCTCCTGTGAGATCAGATAGCAAGGACCAAGGTATTTTGTCACTGCTCTCGGTGGAGCAGGCTCAGAGATCTCCAAAACCAGTAAACTGGTGGATGGGAGTAAACCACTTTTGTCAGTCATGGAATCATAGGACTGGGAGGTCTAGCAAGAGGTTATTTGTCCTGTCTCCAGCCATACCTCCAGGAGGAGTCTCCATTCAAGCACCTCCACCAGCAGGCACTCCACACCTCCTCAGGCAGGCTTTCTCAGGGCTTCTCCAGCGTGCCTGTTTCTGAAGGCCTAACCCGAATCTCTGGCTGCAGATAAGCCCCTTTCTTGTCCTGTGTGTAAGGGAGCAGAAGAGATTACTCTCTTCCTTTACTTCTCCTCACCTTTCGCATGTTTTGAGACCCTCCTTTCCCCCAGACACACATGCAAATAGACGAGCACTAGTGCGCAGCCAAGGAGAGTCCCGAAACTACACCAATCCTCAGATGGTTTCTTCTGTCCCCTGGCAGTGCGGACCCTGGCTACAAAGGCCCATCCCTCTGAGGAGACCAGAAGAGAACACATTTCCTAGGAGGAATACAGTGAGATTCTTATACCAGTTCTGAGCCTTTTCCTAAATCAAAGCTACTCTTTGTGCCTAGAGATAATTGAAAATATGGACATTGCATGCAGGCTTGTGTGAGCAGCATCGTCTTGCTGAGTCCAAATGTCTTAAGCCCTACTCTTACAGCCCAAGAGTAGTGACCTACTCTTGCTTTGCAAGGGGAATTCTTTTTCTTTAACTTTGTGTTGAATCCTATGATTTTGTAATGGCAAGTGTCTGTGAATGTTCCCTCCTTGAGCATTGCACTTGTACAGAATAAATATCTGTGGCGCTCTTCTGGATGTGGGAAATGTGCTGCTTAAGTCGGTAAGCATGCCGCTAGGGTACGGGCCACAGAACGGAGTCCATAAAATCCGTTCTGCAGCCTATGGATTCTTTGCAGTAGGGGCAGTGAAGTTGTGACAGAGGTGGTTTGTCCACTGAAACTAAGCTGAGACCATAAGTTCACTTCACTTTGGACCAGAGGATAGTAATAAACCATGGATGAAATGTCAGTGCTTTTCCATTAAGTGACCCCACGTCATCTTTATTTACGACTTCCTAACAATGGACTTAGCCAGATGGCCTACGTGATTGGCATAATTCCATTTTGAAACTGCAGATTTGAATTCTTGAAAGTATAAATGGCTGTGCATTTAAATATTCACTCTGTCAGGAGAGGAACTGTAGGATACCTCTAGGTTATGGTGTGTGCAATTGGAAGCAAGGCACCTGGAAAAGCACAGGCTGGGAATTTGGTACCAAAATTCATTACCAAAAATGGATTTTTAGACTTGCACCATTTTTTTTTTCCTCCACAGCCCTTGGCAGCAAACCTATCAAGTGAAGTGGGGGGAAATGCAGAGGAGAGAAACAAATGTTTAGATTCATTGCTAAATACTTTCTTTCAGCCCCACACTTCCCACTAGCTGATTCTCAGTGCCACCAAGCCAAGGAGCTGACTGATGTCGTACCTCGTACTAAGCACTAGGTCAGCCCTGCTGCAACTTGTTACTCTCTGATGGTGTTGATAGCATAAGTGGAATCTGCAAACTGGCCCTCGGCCGTGAGAATGAGGACAGGATCATCTGCAGTAGTTTATAGGAAGAGAGGATGTGCAGGTTCTCCCTTTGGTGGCAGTGGTGAAAGCCCATTAACTGCAGCCACTTTAGTGTCAGTAAGAACTGTGTGTAGCCAAGGAGGTCGCTATGCGGAGCCACAAATTACAGTAGTTATCTTCTCTGATTGCTCAGCACTTGAGGCAAATGTTCTCTATCTCACTCCCTTCAGCTCTAAATCACTGTAAGACCCTTCTCCGCTGCCTGACGGACAGCTTGGTGCCACTCTCTCCAGCTCTGTCAGGACGTGGTAGTGCTGTCCCAGTCATGGTACTCTGCCTGCCTGTTAAAGGAACGAGGATGGATGCAGCGTATCGGTGCCCAGGTTTGCCTTTCCACATACGGTATTGGAACGAATGCTCTCTTGTCCTTTCAGAAATACTCTGGCTATGAACCCAACAGGGTCAGTCAGAGTACCAGAAAGGACGAGCTGATCATGTTTCTGGCACTGGTGGCAAAAGTTCTACAGATCTGAAGGGTGAACAGAAAATAATCTCAGGAATGTGTGAAAAGGGTCCCTCAAATGGCTTAACGTGGTTTAACAATGACTTGTTTGGTTGTTTGCTGTGGTGCTTTTTTTGGAGGGGACGTGTGTATGGAAAAATAAGCCGTAGTTATGATTTTCTGGGCAGCTTAAAATATGGTTAGAGGAGAAAAGCTTATTTTTCTTTGTGTGGTGCTATCAGGAAGGCTGTAAACTAATGAATAGGTTCCTCAGTTATTCTGGGGTTGCGTTTCTTTTCAGTCAAGGAGATTCTTGTGTTCTTGTAATTTTTACAAGTTATTTTTATGATATTTTGTTGTTGTTGTTGTTACTGTACTATTTGTATCAGTGCTTGCCTAATTCTTGGAAATTGTCCCATTTGTCTCCAGTAGGTAATGAATAAGGCACAAAATGGAAAATAAGTCTGTTAAGTTTGTTAGGGTTTAAAATGTGAGGTTTTTTTTTTCTGTGATGAGGAAAATGAAAAGGACAGTTGTAGTAACATTTTCATTATCTGAGTTGAATATCTACATTGTCTAGGACCTGTAATATCTCTAGCATGATGGAAAACATCTAAAGAATGGGATTAGAAGACACATGAAGAATGGAACTCATTCCTAAATGGAGACGCAGAGGGGATAACCAATCACAGCAAAACCAAACTGGAATGGTTGAGGTTGTCTGGCTTTAGGGGATGTTTAGTTTCCTAGCACAAATTGCCTGTAATAGATTTTAATTTCTGTATGTGTTCTGTAATTATTTTTTTTTCATTGTAACTGTGAAATTGAGTGTTTTGCTTCTGCTGTTATCAGGTCACTCCTGAAAATAAAGTATATCGCAGAGAATTACAATGTTATTATTATTCAAAAGCTACATGTTTGGGCAATTATGCAAACATTGTCTTCCTGTCAGTCAATAAAACCTTTCCCGGAATACCTGGGACCCTTGAATTAATTAGACTTGTCATCTCCTCCTTTGAATGCCAACTTGCAAGTGGGCCACCTCAGTTCCCTCCCTGTCCAAAGGGCTCCACCACTGTCCACCAAGGTCACCTTGCTACACGGCTGTCCATCTGCGTGGTGTTCTGCAATGAGCAGTATTGCTTCTCTAGTTACTGGGTGCAAGCTTATATATGTACAAGTCTGCAAACTTTGTATGTGCTATAACAAAAATAAACCAAGTGACCTGCGTGCCGTTGCAGAGGTAGGAAGTCTACTGTGAGCAGCATCTCTTCCCTGAAGGAGGTGCAGCTTCTGTGGCCTAATCTCAGAGAGATCAGAGGCTGACTTCTCATTTCTGTTGTGGCTGGAAGTTTAGGAGCACAGTTTAGAAGAAAGCAGCTGGAGAAAAAAGCCCTGGCAAAAAAAAAAAAAAAAAAAGTAATGATACTAGATTTAAACAAGACTTTTTTTTTTTTTCTTCCCTAAGTACTCTTAATAGGAATAAGTGGTTTCTCTTTTCAGATCTGTATATTTCTGCAGAAATATACTGCTGGGAAAAGGCAGCAAAAATTCTGGTGACCATGTTTACATCCTACACTGAAGACTTACTTCAGAAGAAGAAAAGACACAGAATTTTGTGCTGGCTCTCATTGTAAAGGTGAGTGTTGTCCTATATACACACTGATGAGAGCAAAGCTAAGTGATACATAAATTTAATTGATGAAGTGAACCAAAGTTACATCAGCCAAAGCCTCTCCAGTTTTTTGGAGGTGGAGACGTTCTCCTGCTTTGTCTATTCTTGCTTCTTGGTAAACAGGTATGCATAAAAATGGAAGGGGTGGCATTAAAATCTTCTGTCTTTGTGGACCCCTGGCTACACCCTATGTGTGTGGTACTCAAAAGGGCAAGTGTGTCCCACTGGGAGGAATATTCAGCGTCCTACAAATGGCTTTGAACCAGATGCACATCACACGACCACCCCAGTGAGCCACTGGATCTAGGTACTCTTGCTGGGACAAGTTCATCCACAACTGTATGGGGAGCTGCTTAATTGAGCCTCATTACTCCAATTTCCTACTGACACTGTGCACCCTGTGAGGCGCTGCTCAGGCATGCATCAGGGGCAGGGGGTCGAGCAGCAGCCTTTTCCATGGAAGCAGGAGAGGATGAGCTACAACAGTGCCCTAACCCAGCACTGTTGCCTCTGCAGTTGGTACCGTTTACGAGAGCAAGCTGCTAATTTGTCCCCCTTAGACAGGAGGGTGCACCTGCCTCTGCCACTGCAATCTACTCCTCTACTGCACTTTTTGCCATAGAGGATGGTGTCCTGGTGCACTCCTGACAGACTGACACTGGCAAACCATCCCCAGGTGCTACCTTCACACGTTTTTGGATCCCTGGTGATCCCTATATTTGTGTCCTTTTAAAGAAAGGTGCATGCTTGGAAGCATCTCAACTAAAGTCTCCCAAAGAGGAGTATTTCTTCATTTTAAAAGATAACATGAGCCATCTATTTTCTCCTTATTCAGGCTGTGTAACCTGCATCTGGAAGGTCAGTCAAGCATCCCTTCAAAGCCTCCAGCTTCAATTCTGTTTCTTCAAGCACACAAGCTCCAAGCACACAGGTTATATGTAGCTTCCTTGTTCATCCCTGGTCTGTTGAAGTCCTGAATCCCTGCTGAGAGTTTTGTTTCTATCAGTAATCTTATTTCCTTACAGATATTCTTCCAGTTCTTTTACAGATGTATTATCCTCAGTTTTTGTTGTTAAAGGGGGCCTATCATGGACTTTTGCTCCTATAGGTATATTTGCAATATCTACCACTTCATGTTGATGTTTCCAGTGTACTCTAAAAGCTGTTAGAGGAGTTAATCACTTTTTGATTTCCATGGGATGGTGGGCAACATGTGAGAGAGAACTTAGCCAGTGATATCCATTATTATCACCCTTCTGAAACTCACCACTGCTGAGTGAAAATGAGCTTTGTGAAGATAATCAATCACCGGTCACCACATGTGTTCCCTCAGTATAACATTAAGGATAAAACTCACCACTTTGAACAGCATCAACACAAAGTCTTGTGTAATACCAATTCTCACTCACTCGGTTCTGTGGGGGAGATGAAAGAGGTATCTGTTTACCGAAGAGGTCTAAAACGATGCTCTGGCTTTGTGTTTCACCACTCCAAGTGCAAACAATGACTTGTTGGATGACCATCAGGCTAGCCAGGCAAGGACTTTCTGTGCTGCAAGGTGGCGTGGAGCTATCACAGCTCTGCACGCTGAGTCAGATAACTTTTAACACCCAGCATCATAGCAGGACAAATGACAAAAATAAATATCATAGTATTATAAAGAGTTTATTCCTTTGCCGTTATCTTTAGTCAGGTAGTATGCAGTTGATTCATAGAATAAGAAATTATTTCAGGATACCCATTATGCACAAATCTCCTATCATCTCCCCAAAATCCATAGTTAACTTTCCCTAGAGGATGTGTTAGAACTGGTGAGGGATGAATTCAGATAGACGGTGGTGTCCATTGTGTCATACTTATATATCCAATGTTTTGCAGCCTGGAGTCGAAAGCTGTGAGAGGGCCATGCTCGTGAGCAGAGGTTGCTTGTTTGGCAGCACCTGAGAGCAGAGCTAAGCCGGTCAAGGCATTTCAGTCTGGGCCTGTCTTCTCTGCTTATGTGTATGTAAAGGTGCTCAGGTGATTTTCATGGCACAGGCTTTGCAGGGATGCAGTTGCTGCATCCTGTCACTGGAGACTAAGAAGCAGTGGCAGGTCATCACAAAGAGAATTAGCTCATGTATTTTGACAGGTGAAGCTAAATAAGATGAAATAATTTGACAGGAAGTGAAGCCAAAGTGCAACAAAGGAATAGACTTGCAGGAATATCAGGTTACCAGAGGGAGAAAAAAATATGAGAATGAGAAATGTATATACAAATAAATAAATAAAGACAGTTAGATATTTTTACAAATCCATTTCAACCTCTACAGTTGGACTAGCTTGGAGTTCTTTGTATCTTAGCATATTTGGGAAAGGTGATACTATTAGTGCTTCCACCTCCTAACACAAAGTAAGGGGACTCTTTGTGACTGCTCCTCCCTAAGGGAAGAAAGAGAAATGCTATATGGGGCACAAAAGCAACGGTGGATTTCTTAGCATATGGTCTTTACCAGTGTGAGCACAGACAGCTTTTTGCTATAAGGAAACAAGGGAGAGCTTTGCAATTATTACTGTGAAGTGGCTAGAGAATTTTTTGCCACCATGTTGCTGGGAAAAAAAAAAGTGTATCCAAAATCATAGCAAAGAAATGCCTAATCCTTGGGGGGGGGGGGGGGGGGGGGGGGGGGGGGGGGGGTTGGGGGGAAGGAGGAGTGGGTATCTACACAGGCAGTGAAGAAAGCAATGACAGGGTTTTCTCATTAAAAATGCCAATAACAAAAGTAGAAAAAGCAGCTTGCAAATACAGCTGTACCTGGTCACAGCAGTGAATAGTTGGCCTGCCTTTGAGGATCACTGTTGCAATCCATGGAAGCAGTGTGCGGATGCATGGCAGTACCCAGTCCCATTAGGATGTACCAGCCTGCAAGCCTCCAGCCAGACAGCCTGCCATTTAGTGGTACACGTCCCTTGGCTGCGCACAGCAAATGCGGGCCATCTGGAGAGAGCAGGATCCCCCTCCCGTGCCTGGGCAGCGGCAGTGACACTGCTGGGGACTCTGCCAGACCGTGAGCTGGGTCCCAGTCAGCTCCAGGAGGGCAGGGGTTACAGCTCAAGAGGCTGCTGTGAGGTTTGGCTTTGGTACTTTGATATCCAGAGCCCCAGAAGTTCGTCTGAAGAAGCACAGTCCCACATATCAGCAGCACCAAGACATGCAGGAGATGGTCTGTCCGGTCCGAGGGCGGGTAGGAATAGTACGGGTCACAGAGGCAGCTGTAGAGTTGTTGGGAAAATGAAAAGTGAGCTGAATGTTGTATGTATTTAAGTAGATAAAAGTGTGTCTTTGAGACCTAGGTGGAGAACTTATAATATGAATAGCTTTGTTTTCTTTCAGAGAGTGTTTTTAAATCTGTTTTAGTCTGAAATGACTGTGTATTAAGCACTTTGTTGTTGTTCATGTTGTTTGGGCTTTGTTATCGATGTATATGAAAAAATCCACTTCTTACCTACTTTGCTTGGATGAATTGCTATCTGACATTAACAGGAAATGTGGGCAGCATCCTGCAGGAGTCATCCTTTGCTCTAAGTGTGCAGTCTTATCTGTCACTTAAAGATGTTTCTTGCTCTTGGAGTTGCCAAGATCTCTTTCAAATATGAACTGAGTGTGAAGCAATGAAGTAAGAAGGTCCACTTGAGTTTGGAGAGAGTCTAAAATAAGAGCTCTAAGAATTGCAAACTGTTCTATTAGGTCTTATTTCAGGACCTGGACTGCATAAGTCTGTGTGCAAGAAACTGCCCAAATGCCCCAGCAGACGCTGCCCAAATGCCCAAAAGCCCCAGCAGACACTGGTGGGAGTTTTTCTTTTGGAATTAGCTGTCGCTGGGCCTGGCATCAAATATGGTGGTGTGATGGGAGGTGAGGAGTCCAGTGCCTGGTGCTGTGACACCTTAATGCCTCGCAGCACGGACACGTGGCTCTTCTGCCTGTGCTAACACGGGTGGCCCTGACAGCGCTGCTCCAGCCCCGCTTGTCACCCCCTGTCCAGGAGCCCCCTGCAACAGCCTCTCGTCCGGTAGCTTTTCCCAGCAGCACACCTCTAACACAGCACCACAGACTCTGGGATTTGGGAGCTACGGGCCAGTTTGCAAGCAGGGAGAGCTGGGACCTATAGGAATGTGACGCTGATAGCCAAGGAGCGGGTGCAGGTCAGGAGGGAAGGTGGCCCTAAGCCAGCTGTGCCCTGCCTTACCAAAGCGAAGGCTTGTGGAGATGGGCCGCCTTGAGGACACGGTAACGAGCCAGCTTTTACCCACAGTTGACTAAATTTATAGCTTTGAGTGCTATCAAATTTGAGCTATTGTTTGCCAGATTGTGTAGTAAGGGGGAGATGGAAAGAAGGGCATTTCTAGCAGTGAGGATAGACCAATACTGAAAGTGATTTTAAAAATAACGTTACTGTGAAATTTGCCTGACACAAACCTTGGTCTCACTCTGATGCGGAGACATGAGGCACTGCGTACCTTCAGGGAAATAAACAACCAGCTGCCCTTAAACCCATTCAACATGAAAGGACTGTGCTATTCTTCCCTGAACAACTAGACAATGAAAAAAAAGGATGAGGACATGATAAAGTATTATAAAAATATCCTCTTTCAGGACCTGTTGTCACAGCTTGACTCAGCTATGAGGGAAGTACCCTTGATATTATTTCTGCGTTCAAATGCTTCAGACATTTATCAGAGATATTGATATGGAATACTTATGAGTCAGGTGCAGGGTCCTACTTACGTAGCCTCCAACTTTAGGCCAACAGCCTTTGCACCTCTGTTCTTGCAATCCAGCCAGCCCAGGCCTTCTTTCTGACTTGTGGCTCCAGCCCACCATTGCATCTGTGCACCTATCAGTAAGCAAAAAGCACAGGAATTTCAGATTTACCCTCATTTCCACTCTGTTATTTAGGGATCATTTTGCATTGTGGCCATCATATCCATTTGAACAGAAAAATAATGGTTAATTTGCTACTGTTCTTGTAAATAAGCCTCTTTTTTACAGAATCATAAATCTTGCCGAGAAATTAAAAAGCAAGATAATAAAGATGTATTGGGTCTACATTTTCAGATATTCTAAGTGAGCTTTTGCTATGTGGGAGCCGTAGAAACACACAGGCTTTTCTTCCTCACCAGCCGAGCTATTCAGCCGGAAGCTGGGCTGATTTCAAACCAGTTTTTGCCAAAGACTGCTGGTACCTCCAACAGAGATCTGCTGGAGGGTGCAGGCTTAATTATAATGTATCTTCCCTACAGCTGCAGAACACTAATCCTGATTCACCAGAGTCCAGTCTTTGTTTGGTTATGGAAACTATTTTTGGATTTTTCAGAGTTAATCTAACTCTGGTCTAAGACATATGGGGCCATACAGTACTCTTGGTACATGTTTTGTGCTCTTACGATGCATGCTCAGCACACCTTTTATTTTTGCTGTACCTGCCTAGAAGCCTACCAGCTGGTGAGTTCAGCTCTGCACTGCGTTTCTCCTTCAACAGGGCACAAGTCCTCTCAAGACATGCACCTGAATTGTGTCAGGCAGGAAGCAAGGGGATGTTCTTTCAAGGGAAGAGAGGGAAGAGCATTGCATGGACACAGTCACCTTGTATGTCCCTTCCAGTAGCACCGTGTCCCATCAGGGACACATTTGGTACCAGTTACTCTGCAGGGGGCTGTTTCACTTAAGTCTGTGGCTTCAGGGAAAGTTGGACTGGTCCTTTGGTGAAGAGGGAAAGGCAGGTTGTACTGTGTTAGCATGGATCAAAATATTCACTCTTCAGTCATGAAACAGCACCCATCTCTTGTTCAATCTTTAGCCGTTACCTGCAGGCATTCCAGTTTTGAATTGTAAGGTCTGGTGCCCTGAAAGTGTATTTCAACTTTTGGAAAAGACTTAAGACTAAATTAGGCACCACTGTGAAAGGACTTCGTTTTTCCAGAAATCGCTGTGACTCCTGTAACATCCCTACCTTTACTGCTTAGACAAAAATAGCTTTTTAAAGTTGAGGAACTTCTTGAGACTTGAATTTAACTGAGCTAAGGACAAAAAGAACATTTTTTCTAGAAGTATTTCAGGATTCTTTCCTTGTTCTGTTACCATAATTATTGAGCAAATCAGTGTAATACTATATTTTGTTTAGTGCACTATAGATGTATCACAAGTCTGATTAAAATCTGAAACTAATGGTTTTATATTTGATTTATAATACCATATAAGGACATAATTATCATAAATGAAAAAAAAAAAAAAGATTTAGTCTAAAAGTTCCTCTGGTCAAGCCCAGGGCAAGGGGGCCCTGAATGATTTGGAAATTTTGAACGAAAACAAAAGATAAGCATTTATTATTAAAAATAATAATTCCAGGTCTCCCATAATCTTAGGCACTGTGGTCATTATCAGGAGAAAGAATTTGGTTTTGTTAGTAGCAGAATGCAATATAGATGCGATGTCTTATGAAACCACCCTGGAATGATATTAAAAACTTGAAACTTAAGTGCTATTTGCCGGAACAACTTTCTTCCCCTCAATCTGCATTGTAGTTTTCAAACTTAATAAGTCTATGAAAAACTTGAAGCCAAGGTAGGAAGCCCTCTTTTGGGGAAACCTAAGTCCTCTTTTGTATTTGTATGAGAACCTTTTTACAGTACTTTGCAATATAGAGAGTTTTTTAATTTGTCTAGTACAGCCAAGAGGTTGATAGCCCTTTTTCTCCACTCATTTACATTTAGGGATGACTGTGGTTTTAACAAGGCAGAATATTCCAAATACTAATGGATCTTAAATTGCTTATTCTTACCAAGAGGTACTCCAAATAGCACATTTGCCTCAAGTGATATAAAGTGATGAGTTAATTCATGTACTTGTGTCGATTGCTTCAAGATACTGAGAATTAGCTGCGTTAGTGATACCCTTCTTTTTTTCTTCACATATGTACAGGAAAGTGCATACGAATGGAGATCGATTTAACCTCTACTGCACAGAGGAGGGGAGAAATCTGGTCGATGTCCTACAAACCTCATTGAGAAGGTTAGTAAAATCTTTCTGTTTGTGATCTCTTGCTATTCCTTGTGCTGGTGTTTGATTTACATAAGTTTCTAAACAGAGTAGTCCATGGCAGCAAAATTTCTGACCACAGTGATAAACCAAGCAAAGTCTGTCTTAAAGGCAAGCCACACCAAGTGGAATTTGAAAATCCCTCATAGTAACCTGCACCAAAGTGGTGCTCAAGTTGCTCCAAAGATTTGGAGCATTTGGACTCCTAAACCTATCTGCTTCACGTCCTGGAAAAGCCTGCAAAGTAAGAAAAACATGGGAACAAGTGACCACCCCTGGTATCTCAAACTTCCTTGGAGATCAAGGGCCAGAGCACAGTGTGACTCCCCAGCCTCAGGGTTCCTCTGATGTAGCACAGAGCAACAGGTGGCAGCTGTTAATGTGCTGAATGTGGCTTCCCCCTGTGTCCGGCCATGGAAAACAAAGCGAGCGAGCGGATCCATGCCAAACACTTTGCGAGCATGGAGCTTACACAATTGGGCTCCACCCACATGCCTCACATGGGAATTTTCTCCCTCACCAGCTGGGTTAAGATCACAAGATGGAAAAGGGGGAGGAAAAAAAAAGCACTGGAGTTGTTTTCTTTCCATTGTGGCTCCCAAGCTGAAAGTTCCTTTGCAACAGAATAATAGAATAAAGATGAGAGGGAACACTGCTGATGGCTCGAAATCTGGAACCAAAGTTTATTTTTCCTGAGCAGCCTGAGCCTGAACAGTCTTGTCAGACAATGTCAACAGAGGTGAAAAAAATGACGAAAATCATTGAATCTAGTTGTGCTCAAAAATGAATAAATGCACCAGACAGGGTAAGTATATGGCCATTAAAAATGGCATAACCCTGACTGGAAACTGAACACCTTCATATGTATTTCTTACTCTCAAAGGCTTATCATGCCAGCTGTATTTCTGAATGAGCTAAGTGTCTACTTGTATGAAATGAATGCGAGCAGGCACACATAAGCTTTCTCATCAGTGTCCATACTCATAGCCGGGCATGTACTGAAGTCTCTCAACTCAGCTTGTTATAGCTATCATGATGCAGAGCCTGAAAATGCCTCTTCTCCGAGACCAGACAAACGCGAACTGACAAGCACTGTGTTTTGCCCTTAAGGCTCCTGTCCATGGTGATGCGTCGTCAGTTATTCTCTGTAAAAATCTCTGCCCCCCACCCCACATGTGCTTGACTCTTTCCTTAGCACTCACCTAATTTGGAACCAGGTACAGTTCATGGGAAGCACTGACTGCACACAAGCACCTCTGTCTTCCTGCTCTGGAGGAAGACGTGTTCGGTAAAAGGCAGGTAGAATTTGAGAGCTCAGGCCCTAGAAAAAAATGAATAAAGACCCACAGCATGTTGGTGCTGCCCTGCGTACCTCACCCGGGAGCCCACGGAGCCTCCATGCTTGTCACCCATGGAAATCAATTTCCGGTTTAATGGCGCCGTAGACAAGAACTAGATGCTCAAAGTCCCATTGTAGCCTGACACAATGAAAATAAAACCCGGGGACAATACAGATCCTGATGTCTTCACTTGCTTTGGTAACAATGACACCAGTAAACAATGGTTGTTTAAGTGCACTTGCATGGTTCTTAAATTAAAAACAAGATAGCCAAGGGCAGTGAGAAGTCGCTAGCATTCCTGAGACTGGCATGCAGAAGGGCCTCTTATTTTCTCCAAGCTGGAAACAAACCCCACACCGTGGGGATGACCATGCTGTGTCTGTAACGCGGTGACAGCTTCCAAGCTCTCAATTCTGTTGCAATTCCCAATTCCCCAAAACTCTATTTACATAGTCACAAGAGCAGCAGGGCTGGAGGCTGGGGCATTACCACACGTTTGATGCAGACACTGAGACCTGTTCGCTGTGCGTGCTTCAGAAGAGAAAGAAAATGGAGTGCTAAAAAACCTTCTCCCTGCTTTCGTCCTTTCATTTAGCAGAAAAAGAAAAGGCTAAAGGCTCTGCTGGAGTGACTCCCTTGACTCCCATGGCTTCCGTGGGCTTCAATTTGCAAAACAGAAGAGAAAACCCTTCCTCCACCCCTCTCCCTTGCAATTCCTGAAAGTGACATCTGTGCGGTGCTGCGGGAAAGATTACACATCTTAGCATTATTTTTGTACCCTGCCACTCCCAATTTACTCATGCCCACTATCACAATATTAATTTTCAGCAAGGAGGAGAGCCGAGTGCTCCCCTGGGCCGATGC